>NC_138164.1:58447181-59047181 GCF_964165515.1 Mesoplodon bidens | reverse complement strand
TATACCCTGTGGGGAGGATGGAAGACCTGTAGCCACTGGGTCCAGAACCATCTCTTGTTCCACCAGCCCCACAGCCTCAAATCTGCGTATACTCGTTCCACACACCCCCTCCATCTCCAAACCCCTCCCTCCCCCCCGCCCCCGCCCCTGCCCAGTCCCTCACCTGAGGTCCAGTTCCAGCCCTTGTGCCAGTTGCTCTTGCAGGTGTAGGAGGTGCGGCAGTCTTCCCACCAGATCTGACAGTCCTCTTTGCACAGGGGCACGTTCAGGACCCTCTCTTTGCGCCAGCTCTGGTTCACCTTGGGGGAGCGGGGGAGGGAGGGCTCCAGTCAGCCAGGGATCTCAGCTGCTACAGCCTTGATGGGGTCCAGGGCTGGGGGAGGGGGCGGTGCCTCTTCCACCCTCAGTCCAGAATTCCTGGACCACGCCCTCCCTGCAAGTGGCCGGTGGGCCCTGCCCTCTGCTGAGGTTCATGTCTGTGGGGATGGTGCCCGTACCTTCTGGATCCAGGGCCCCAGGTTAGGTGAGCACTCATAGAGGCAGGTGTCCTGAATGAAGTGGCGCTTGCAGGCGGGCTCCATCTTGCCACAGTGATCCCAGTTGAATCTGTACAGGTAGGAAATATCCTTATGGGCTTCTTGGCTGGTGTTGACGGAGCAGCAGGCGTTCTTCTTCCAGGGACTGCACTGGGAGGGGAAGACACGGGACTAAGTCCTTAACCCACCAGGGCCATCTCCTTCACATTCTGGTTCCTCTGACTTGGGTAGGTCACCCAGAGGAACCCTAGGGAGGCTGCCTCTAAGCCTGGCCTTGAGGAGCCCTCTTTGTGGGGTAGAGGCAATAATAGTATTGACTTTTTTTTTTTTTTTTTTTTGCGGTACGCGGGCCTCTCACTGTTGTGGCCTCTCCCGTTGCGGAACACAGGCTCCGACGTGCAGGCTCAGTGTCCATGGCTCACGGGCCCAGCCGCTCCGCGGCATGTGGGATCTTCCCAGACCGGGGCACGAACCCGTGTCCCCTGCATCGGCAGGTGGACTCTCAACCACTGCGCCACCAGGGAAGCCCAACAGTATTGACTTTTAACAGAAAGTAACACAGGGGATGTGGGAGACCTGGAGAACCATCGTCTGGGGGAGCAGTTATTATTTGTACATGTCTAAGCGGTTTACAAAGTTATTTCACGTTATCTGGGATGTTTAGATGACTCATTTTGCACTGAGACAGTATGAACTGAGTGCAGGCAGTGTGCTGGGTGCTGCGAATACTGTAATGAACAAAATAGATCAAATCTCCGCCCTCCTTGCGCTATGGTTTTAGTTAGGGCTGGGGAGGGAGGAGACAACGAACACTGGGGGCACTGAAAATAGCAGACGCAAAGTCCCTGAGGCTTTTGCACTTTATCTTCTCAATCACCCAGTTATTGAGTAAAAGGTCGTTACTCCGATTTTTACAGAGCTTAAGTAAGCTGCACCCCTTGTGGATGGTAAGGTTAGGGTTTTACCTCAGGACAGAGAGGAGAGGGAGGAGCCTGGTCGCGGGTTGCGGTGAGGGGTGGAGGGGAAGGGGGCCAGTCTGGCTCTCTCAGGGTCTGGAACCCCAGGTGAGGGGACTCCTGGTAGGTCTTAAAAGCAGCGGGGCACAGAGGGGCAATGACCACATATAGGCCTGAACTTGGGCCTGACTAAACATGGGAGGCAATCCTAAGGTGAATTCAAGGCAGGTAAGATGGTAGAAGTGGTGGAGATTTCTCTTTAGAAATTGCTGTAGGCTGGGAGTCAAGAGCTGAGCAATCACGAGCCAGTTGCTTAAAATGTCTGAGATGAACTCTAGCATCCAGGCTCAAGTGAGAAGGGAGATGTGACAGGTCTGGACACTCAGGAGAAACTAAGGAAAATCCCTGAGGGTGGATCCAAACCAACCCCGTTCCAATAACCCAGCCCACGCCCGGGGCTGCTGCCGCAGAACCTGCTTCCAGGCCTCCCCAGCTTCGTGCATGCAATTCCTTAGGTGCCCAACTCTTGGTCGCCCTGCAAGACCCCATGCACCTCATCCCCGACCTGCCAGCCAGGGTCAGTGGTTTCTGCCTCCAAAAGAGTTAGTTAATATAATGAAAAGCGGGGAATTCCCTGGCGGTCCAGTGGTTAGGACTCCGCGCTTTCACTGCCAAGGACATGGGTTCAATCCCTGGTCGGGGAACTAAGATCCTGTAAGCTGCGCTACACAGCCAATAAATAAATTAATTGACTAGATTAAATATAATGAAAAGCACTTCCTGGCCTATGCTAGAGACTCAGCAAAACCAGCCACTCCCATATAGCCTGCATCCCTCAGAATTAAAATCACCTGACTCCCTCCAAGGTCTGTGTCTGCATCATTTCTTGGCAAAGAGGAAGTTCTGCTTAGCGTTCTTTAAAGCAACCTTTAGAACTTAAAAAGTTTTGGGAATTCCCTGGCGTTCCAGTGGTTAGGACCCTGCACTTTCACTGCCGAGGGCCCAGGTTTGATCCCTGATCAGGGAACTAAGATCCTACAAGCCGCATGGTATGGCAAAAAAAAAAAAAAAAAAAAAAATTCCTAAAAAGAACTTTAAAAGTTCTAAAAGTGCAGTGATGGGTATGGGCTTTCAGTTTGGGAGGATGAAAAAGTTCTGGAGATGGATGGTGGTGATGTTTGTACAACAATGTGAATCTACCTAATGCTACAGAACTGTATGCTTAGAAATGCTTAAACAGCAAATTTTATGTTATGGATATTTTACTACACACACATGCACACACACACAGAGCAAATAAACTGTTGGAAATGACTCGGAGGTAATGGGCTGCTGGGCTTCCCTCTTTTCACTTGGAGCCCCTGGAAGCAGTCCATGCCAGTCTTTCCCTGGGAACACCCCAGCCCTCCAGCAGTGTGAAGCCTTGTAGGGAGCAGAGAGGGTGACCGGAAGGAATGAGATATCGGCATCTCTCATGAGCCTGGAGTTCAACTTCAAGCTCAGATTCTCTGAGCTGCTTCAGGAGCCTTCCCTATGAAACGGGGACTCAGGCCTCACCTCGCCTACTCTGCATGCAGCAGTATCCTTGGCTCTGGCCACACTAGACTTGCCACCGCTTGTGCTGTCACCCTCCAACCCGTGTACATGCTGTCCTCTGCTAGGCTGCCTTTTCCTGCTTTGTCTTCCTGGAAAACTCTGGCTCATCCTCCAAGGCCAAGGCCAATGGTCCCTTTGCTTGGAAGTCTTCCCAGCATATCTGATTTGTCACTGTCTCTTCAGGATGTAATGGGGGTGGGGACCTGGCCTGTTTGTAGTTATTTGTCACATCGTGACCATGAGGGACCTGTCTCTTCTACCTTGATTTTGAGTTCCATGGGCTGGCACATAATGAAGGTTGGGAAAGGTTCCACCAGTCCCTCTCCCGGCACCTGCTAATGACTGGCTTCTCAGTTCCCACATGTACCTGTGCCCTCTCTGGGCCTATTTCCTCATTTGTATAAGTAGAGACCACCATCCACCTACCAAGGAGGCCTTTTGGACATATTCACGACAAGGTGTGAGGAAAACACTTGGCCCATAGAGGGTGCTAGATAAATAGTCACCCCAGTATTGTAGTGGCCTCCTGAGAGAGGGTCCACCAGGACCACCTCAGCCCCCCTCCTGCCTCCATCACTTGCCAAAGCTGATCTTCCCATCTCCCTAACTTCTCCCCTTTTTGGGGTCAGCCGTCTCCCCTGCTCCAGACCCCACTCCATCCTCACCTGGTCATGTAGCTTGTCCTCAGGGCCTGGCTTTGTCTTGTGATGTTTGGCGTTCATGCAGACGTTGAGCAGGTCTGTCCTGGCCTGTGGAGTCCCGGGCTGGGCACCCCATGCAGCAGCCACCAAAGCCAGAAGTAGCAACTGTGTCATCCGCCAGGCCATGTCCACCCACTTCTGCCAGAAAGCCACCGTAAGACTCTTGGTCAGATTTCCTGTCTCCCCCGCAAGCCCAGATCTTGGGGCCTCCCCACCCAGCTTACCCCACAGCACAGATGAGCCAAGTGATGAACGGACTGGCGAGGTCTGGGCCAGATGGTAGGAATCCACCCCCACCTGAGGACATTTTAACACTAGCTTGCTCTGTGACGTGGAGGGAACCACCAGCCCTCTCTAGACATCCCCTTCCGGATTTTGCCAACCAGTATTTCACCCACAATCAGAGGGTCCTGCATAAGAGGAACCACAGGGCGTGATCTGCTGATGGGGTTGGGGAGTGAGAGGAGGGGCGCCAGACAGGCTCTGCTTCTGCTTCCTCAGCCCATTCCCACTAGCCCAAAGCAGTCTAGGTTTAGGCGCCCAGAGATTGCCCGTGGGGCAGACAGGAAAGCTGACCCGGGGCCAGATGAAGGCCACTGAGCCATTCAGTTCTTGCTTCAGGTCCTGGACCATGTGCCAGGGGAGCCGGGAGTAGGGGCAGGGCTATGTGGAAAGCCAGTGAGACTGCAGGCCCAGAGAGCTAAATAAACCCCAGGTCATTGCACCGCGGCAACCCTCTCCAACCCCCATGGACGGGTCTTGGGAAGTTCCCCGGGCAGAGTCAGGCCTAGACCTGGGGGAAGGCCAAGAGGTAAGGGGAGTATGTAGGAGAAGCTGAGCCCGAGTAGTGGGTGGTGGGGCACCAGAGGAAAAGTCTGAGAGAAACCAGCCTCCCAGGGTACCGGGGAGCTCCCACCTTGCCTCTCCCCTCCTGCCTTTCCTCCCCGTCCTGCCCTTACCTCTGCCCTCAGTCCACCTGGGATGGTAGAGTGTCTCCCCACCTCCCCACACTTTTTTATAAGCCCGTCCTGACTGCTTGATCAGCCGCTCTGTCAAGGAAGGCTGGAGGCTTTGTCTAGGAAACAGCTTAATGGTCTTTCAGTTAGGGGCCAGTTAAACAAATTATGGTACATACGCGCAATGAGATTTAACCTGGTGAAAAAGAATAAGAAAGCTCTTGATGTACAAATATGGAAAAATTTCCAAGTATATTGTTAAGTGAAAGAAGAAAGGTGTATACACTTAACGGTCAATTAAACTACAACAAAGGAGTCAAGAGCATACAATGGAGAAAAGACAGTCTCTTCAATAAGTGGTGCTGGGAAAACTGGACAGTTACATGTAAGAGAATGAAGTGAGAACATTCTCTAACACTATATACAAAAATAAACGCAAAATGGATTAAAGACCTAAATGTAAGACTGGAAACCATAAAATTCCTAGAAGAAAACATAGGCGTAACACTCTGACATAAATCGCAGCAGTATTTTTTTGGATCTGTCTCCTAAAGCAAAGGAAATAAAAGCAAAAATAAACAAATGGGACCTAACTATATTTAAAAGCTTTTGCACAGCAAAGGAAACCATCGGCAAAACGACAAGAAAACCTACTAAGGGAATTCCCTGGCAGTCCAGTGGTTTATGACTTTGCACTTCCATTGCAAGGGGGCATGGGTTCCATCCCTGGTTGGGGAACTAAGATCCCGAAAGCTGTGTGGTGCCACCAGAAAAAAAAAAAAAAAAAGGCAACCTACTGAATGGGAGAAGAGATTTGCAAATGATATGGCCGATAAGGATTTAATACCCAAAATATATAAATATCTCCTACAACTGGACACCAAAACAAACAACCTGATTTAAAAATGGGCAAAGACCTCAACAGATATTTTTTCAAAGAAAACATGCAGATGGCCAACAGTCACATGAAAAGATGCTCAACATCATTAATCATCAGGAAAATGCAAATCAGAACCACAATGAGATATCACCTCACACTTGCCAGGTTGGCTATCATCAAAAAGACACAAATAACAAACGTTGGTGAGGATGTGGTGAAAAGGGAACCCTCATACACTGTTGGTGGGAACGTAAATTGGTGGGGCCACTGTGGAAAACTGTATGGATGTTTCTCAAAAAACTAAAAATAGGTCTTCCCTGGTGGCGCAGTGGTTGAGAGTCCGCCTGCCGATGCAGGGGACATGGGTTCGTGCCCCGGTCCGAGAAGATCCCACATGCCGCGGAGCGGCTGGGTCCGTGAGCCATGGCCGCTGAGCCTGTGAGTCCAGAACCTGTGCTCCGCAACGGGAGAGGCCACAACAGTGAGAGGCCCGCGTACCGCAAAAAACAACAACAACAACAAAAAAAAACTAAAAATAGAACTACCATATGACCCATCAATTCCACCCCTGGATGTACATCCAAAAAAACAGAAACATTAATTTAAAAAGATACATGCACCCCAATGTTCATAGCAACATTGTTTACAATTGCCAAGATATGGAAGCAGCCTTAGCGTTCATCAACAAATGAGTGGGTAAAGAAGATGTGTATGCACACACGCACACACACACACTGGAATACAACTCAGCCATAAAAAAGAATGAAATTTTGCCACTTGTAACAACATGGATGGACTTGAAGGGTATTATGCTGAGTGAAATAAGTCAGACAGAGAAGGACAAATACTGTATGATATCACTTATATGTGGAATCTAAAAAATACAACAGGGAATTCCCTGGCAGTCCAGTGGTTAAGACTCCATGCTTACACTGCAGGGGGCAAGGGTTCGGTCCCTGGTTGGGGAACTAAGATCCAACATCCCACATACCTCAGGGCACAGCCAAAAACAATTTTTTTTTAATAAAATAAAAATACAACAAACTAGTGAATATAACAAAAAAGAAACAGACTCACAGATATAGAAAACAAGCTAGTGGTTACCAGTGAGGAGAGAGAGGGGGGAGGGGTAACATTGGGGTAGGGGCTTAAGAGGTACAAACTTTTATGTGTGAAATAAGCTACAAGGATATATTGTACGGCATAGGAAATATCGCCAATATTTTATAATAGCTATAAATGGAGTATAACCTTTAAAAATTGTGAATCACTGTATTGTACACCTGTAACATATAATATTGTATATCAACTATACTTCAATTAAAAAAAAAAGAAAGGTGCAGAAAGGTGACAATAGAATGCAATCTTTTGTGTAAAAAAGGAGGAGGGAGGGCTTCCCTGGTGGCGCAGTGGTTGAGAGTCCGCCTGCCGATGCAGGGGACACGGGTTCGTGCCCCGGTCCGGGAAGATCCCACATGCCGCGGAGCAGCTGGGCCCATGAGCTGTGGCCGCTGAGCCTGCGCATCCGGAGCCTGTGCTCCGCAACGGGAGAGGCCACAACAGTGAGAGGCCCACGTACTGCAAAAAAAAAAAAAAAAAAAGGAGGAAGAATATATGTGTTTGCACAAGAAGACTTTGGAGGGAGTTCCCTCATGGCCTAGTGGTTAGGATACCGGGCTTTCACTGCCATGGCCCGGGTTCAGTCCCTGGTTGGGGAACTGAGATCATGCAAGATGCACAGCACAGCCAAAAAAAAAAAAAAGAGAAATTCTATGCATTTATGCCACACATATGCACATTTTTGTGCACAAATGATGGCATACTGTTCTATGCTTTCCATTTTTGGATACTTTTACTATACATTTATGCTTTTCACAAAAGAAACAAAAACCTCATGAAATCAAGTTATCCACACTTATACACTAGAGTATTATTGTCACATTTGATAGCATAACCTTCAAGTTATTTCTTTGTGCTTTGTATGGTCTGAAATTCGTTCAAATGCTCTCTGTGGCAAAAAATCCTTTCATTAACCATTATAACAAAAAGTTAAGAAGGAAAAGTTCACTTTTGCAAGCTAAAATTGCTTGATTCTCAGTCTTCATTTCTCAAACATTATTGCAGACAATAAAACTGCTACCTCACTTGGGAAGACAAATGGTACTGCTCTTGTTTGTTTGTTTGTTTGTTTTATTATTTTTGGCTGTGTTGGGTCTTCATTGCTGCACGCAGGCTTTGTATAGTTGCAACGAGCGGGGGCTACTCTTTGTTGCGGTGTGAGGGCTTCTCATTGCAGTGGCTTCTCTTGTTGTGGAGCAACACGGGCTCTAGGCACACAGGCTTCAGTAGTTGTGGCTCACGGGCTCTAGAACGCACGCAGGCTCAGTAGTTGCGGCACACAGGCTTAGGTGCTCCGCGGCATGTGGGATCTTTCCGGACCAGGGCTTGAACCCGTGTCCCCTGCATTGGCAGGCAGATTCTTAACCACTGCGCCACCAGGGAAGCCCCTTGTTTTTTTTTTTAGTAATGTATATTGATATTTTCCCATTATGATTTGGGGAAAACCTCCAAATCCTGTCATTGCTTACTCAGATAGTAGAATGCCTCTCCAGGGGGCAGGGTCTGTGGTTTCAGTCTGTTCTCAGTACATGGTCCTGCTACAGGTAAGTCTGAGGTGACAAGGTCAGTGTCCAGTTATGAGGTGCTCACCTTGGCCCATCTGCCTGCCCAGGGCTCCATCAGTGCTGAGTGCTGGACCACAGTCAGCAGTCCCCTGCCCTCCTTCCATTGTACCAGCCTGTGATCTTCAGTGTGTTCCTGGTCTTCATATCTTCAGTTTCTAAATAGGGATGTGTATATCTATCTGTCTTCCTTCTCTTAGGAGTAGTTTGAAAGTATTATTTGTAGCCTACTAAACATTAATGTACATAATCACACTAGTAGTCATATACTGAGAACTACTTTATACCAATTAGAATAAAAGAGGCTTTACTTACACTGTTGTGTCTTGTAATCCTCACAAGACCCTGCAAAGTTGACATTATTCCCAACATAAGGATGAGGAAATTGAGGCTCTGGGAACTAGCTGAATTCCCAGAAAGTAGAGGAGTCAGGATTCAACCCAAGTGGGTTTAATTGCAAAGCCCATGCGTTTTCGCTGTAATACCATCTCCAGATCAAACGTTTTATTTTCCTACCCTACCTACAGAAATTTAGCTGAGAAACCACAGCCTTTGTTTACTTTTTAGAACAATCTTTAGAGCCTGTCTCTCTCTTGGTTTTTTTGTGTTTTTTTTTTTTTGGCCACACCATGAGCGGCATGCGGGATCTTTGTTCCCTGACCAGGGATCGAACCCAGGCCCCTGCAGTGGAAGCGCAGAGTCTTAACCACTGGGCCGCCAGGGAAGTCCCTGTTCTGCAACTTTTTATCTCTATATGAAGGGAAAAGTGTTATACCTTTAAACGTCAGAGCCTCCAGAATGGGCTATCATGTATATTTCAGGCTCTAGGCAACGTTCTTTACAAAGGTGCAGAGCCAGCAGAGCCAGCACGAGTAAGCATGGGCAATAGAGCACAAGGGTTCGAGCTAAAGGAAGAGATCCGACATGTAGTCAGGTTTGCTCTTGTCTGTTATAAGAACTGTGAGAAATAAATTTTGGTTGTTTAAGCCCCCCAATCTATGGTATTCTGTTACAGCAACCCAAATTGACCAAGACAGGGACTGGCAGCTTCTACTTCCTGTATTTTGGAATACTAGCTCTTAGATCCCAGAGACACCAGGTAAGAAGACTGACTATCCTGCAGGAGAGGCCACATTGAGAAGCCCAGGGACTACATAGAGAGGAGGGGGCCGCAGTTGAGGCCTGCCTTCCAGCAATTCTTGCCCAAGTGCCAAGCACATGAATAAAATCATCTTGGATGCTCAGGACCAGCTCAGACACAAGCTGAATACCACCAAGTGACCCTAGTCACTGCAACGTGGAGCAGAAGGATTATCCTGCTGAGTCCTACACAAATTCCTGACTCACAGAATCTTGAAATATTATAAAATAGCTATTATTTTCTTTCTTTCTTTTTTTTTTTTTTTTTGGCGGTACGCGGGCCTCTCACTGCTGTGGCCTCTCCCGTTGCAGAGCACAGGCTCCGGGCGCACAGGCTCAGTGGCCATGGCTCACGGGCCCAGCCACTCCGCGGCATGTGGGATCTTCCCGGACCGGGGCACGAACCCGTGTCCCCTGCATCGGCAGGCGGACTCTCAACCACTGCGCCACCAGGGAAGCCCTAAAACAGCTATTATTTTAAACCACTAAGCGTATTTTTTTTAATCTTTATATTTTATAATAATCTTTGACTTACAGAAAAATTGCAGAAGTAGTACTGTTCCCGTATACTTTTCATCCAGTTTCCCCAAATGTTAAGATATAACCAGAGTACAATCATAAGAAATCAGGAAATTGGCTTTGATTTAATTCTATTAATTCATTTATAAATTTCATTTCATCTTTGCCAGTTTTTGCACCAATGTCCCTTCTCTGGCCCAGGATCCAATCAATCTATGAATCCAGATTGCATTTAATTGTCCTGTCTCTTTATTCTCCTCCAATCTATGACAGTTCCTCAAACTGTCTTTGTCTTTTATGACTGACACTTTTGAAGAGTACTGGTCAGTTATCTTATAGAATGTCCCTCACTTTAGGTTTGTCTGATATTTTCTCATAGTTAGGTAGAGATTATGTATTTTTGGCAAGAAAATCAGAGGAGTAATGTCCTTTTCTCACTGCATCATATCAAGGGATACATGATGTTGTACAGGATGCTAGTAATCATTTGGTTAAGGTGGTTTTTCTACCATATAGTTTATTAGTTTCCCTTTGTGAGTAATCAGTATTTGGTGGGAAGAGACTTTGACACAATGTAAATATCTTCATCATACTTTAATCCACTTATTTTAACATCCAGTTTTGCCTGCAACAATAAACCACATAGTTATGAGATGGTTTGTTATGCAGCAATAGATAACTGGTAACACTGAGATAGTACTGCCTTTTTTAGTGTCTCAAATAATTTGGCTTATAACCCTAATACAGTCACATAGCAGTTATTCTTTTTTTTTTTGCCACACTGTGGGGCTTGTGAGGTCTTAGCTCCCTGCCCAGGGATTGAACCCATGCCCCGTGCAGTGGAGTTGCAGAGTCCTAACCACTGGACCACCAGGGAATTCCCCAGTTATTCTTACTAAAATAAGATTCTGAGGAAAACCAGATTATCACACTAATCTTTAAATCCAGCCAGTTACAAATCTTAGTAGTTATGAAATTCACATTTCTATTTATCCTCTTTGAATATTCTGCACAATGCTTTTAAGGCAGTGGACTAAAGAATTATTCAAGAAATCAGCACTGCCTCAATTACTTTATGATTTGTCCTTGTGAGGTAGTGAACAGATTTCATAGATAATACTGGCTCCTCAGGGCTTCCTCAATCCTGACAATGTTTCTGAGCAAATATTTCTATGGAGGCTGATCACAGATCTGGGGTCTTCCCCCCCCCCACCATAAATATTCCAGCAACCAAAGTCATGTTATTCCCATCTCTGTACTTTTACAAATAGTGTTAAGACCTACCCCACCCCACCCACAAGGTCCAAAGAGAGGGTGGTGTGTCCTCAACCAGTGAGCCTGTAGAATCATATCTTCTTTGAAATTCACACCCTCCAATCCCAGCTTCCATGATCATGGCCAAGGCCAGGTCTGACTGATTTGCCAGTGGTGCTAAATACTCTACTATAGTCCCTGGTGAATGCCAAGACCAACCTTCATCCAATTCTCCTGAATGTCTTTAATCAATGTCCTTGGTTGTCAGCAGCCCCTAGATGAAAGGTACAGTGATTTGTGACACCTAAAACCATGGCTATTGTTTTTTTACCTTTTGCTTTGACCTGGAGCCCACATTATGCATGACTGCTCTCAAAGGCTTTCTATCGCAGATGATCAAAGATTATGACAGGAACAGAGAATGCCTTTTCATCACATCCAAGAACAGATGGTTAGCCCTGAGTCCAGCATCTAGGTATACTCAGCCCCTAGGGAGACCAGGCTACTGTGGAGAGTGGATGGGCCAATCTTGCAACAGGATACCATGGCGCCAATCCCTAGAAGTAAGGTTACCCCCAATTCCCTTGCACTCTGCTTTGTTCGTTTAACAGGATGTGCTACAGATGGTTCCTTGTCAGTGTATATAGAGCTATGTGATTCTATTAACGTAAATAACTTTATTGACTTTAAGTGGCTTCTACTACTTCAGTCAGTGCTGTAGTGAGTGTCCTTTCATATCTATCCATCCTTGTATGTAAGAATCTATGTAGAGGAGTGGGAATTCAAAATGGTGCAGCTACTGTGAAAACAGTATGGTGGTTCCTTAAAAAATTAAATATAGTACCATATGATCCAGCAATTCTATTTCTGGGCATATACCCGAAAGAATTGAAGGCAAGAACTCAAATAGATATTCGTATACTCATTTTCATGGCAGCACTATTCCACAATAGCCAAGAGGTGGAAGCAACCCAAGGGTCCATCAACAGATGAATACATAAACAAAATGTGGTCTATACACACAATGGAATTAAAAAATGGAATTCAGCCTTAAAAAGGAAGAAAATTCTGACACATGCTACAACATGGAAGAAACTTGAAGACATTATGCTAAGTGAAATAAGCCAGTCGTAAAAGGACACATATCGTGTGGCTCCACTTATATGAGGTACCTGGAGTAGTCAGATTCATAGAGACCGGAAGTAGAATGGTGGTTAGCAGAAGGCTGGGGAGAGGGGAGTGGGTATGGAGTTTCAGTTTGAGAAGATGAAAAGGTTCTGTGGATGGATGGTAGTGGTTGTTTCACAGAAATATGAATGTACTTAATGCAGCTGAACTGTACACATGAGTATGGCTGAAATGGTAAATTTTTTGTTATGTATATTTTACCACAATTTACAAATTTCTTTAAATTCTATAAAACAATGAAGAAAAAAAAAGAACCTACCTAGAGGATAAATTCCTAGATATGGAATTGTTGGGACAAAAGGTACATACATTATTTACTTTGAGAGATATTATCACATTGCCCTCCGGTGTGCACTCATACCAGTAAGAGTGACTATTTCCACAAAATCTCATCAATTCGAGGAATTATCAAATTATTTGATCATTGCAGAGTTTAAGCTGGGGAGTGAATTCAGTTGGCAGTTTTGAAATATCCCCTTGGCTGGTGTGTGCAGAAGGGGTGAGCCAGGTGGACTAGTTAAGGAGCTGCTTCAGGAGTCCGGGGCTCCGGTGATGGTGCCTCGGACCAGCAGGGTGGCAGTGGGGATTTATTCAACAAATCAATTCAAGATTAATCAAGTGACTACTATGTGCTGGGCTGTTCTAGGTGTCTGGGCTACAACAGTGAACCAGACAAAATCCCTGCTCTCATGAAGCTGACATTCTAATAGGAGGAGAGGAGGGGAGAGAAAACAGATAGTTGGTGATGGTGCTATGAAAAAAATTAAAGCAGGGAAAGGGGAGGTGATATTTGGGCAGAGACCACAGTGAAATGAGGAGAGGAGAGCCCTGTGGATATGGAGGGGTGTTTTGTGCCGGTCTCAGCCTATCAAGCAATGATGTGGTTGGATTGGCCCTCGTGGTTCTTATTATGATTGCAAGACACCCTTCAGCAACAACCATTGGGAAACTTTGAAAAAACAAAGGTTTTTTACTTACAGGAACTGGAAGTCACACAGCACCTGGGGCCACACAGCGAGGTAATGGGGAGAGAGAGAGAAAGCATGTGTGAGCCTGGGGTTCTGCTTTTATTGGGGTCAAGGGTGGGGACCAAGGTTTTCGCGCGCCCACTTTTTATTGGTGAATTTAAAACATAAGGACAGAAATTTAAAGCATGGAAAGAGAAATAACAAGCGGCCCAAACAGTTATCAAATTCAACCAACATCGCTAAAACAAAGGAACCTCAGTGCAGGGAGGCGGCCTGGCTTTTTATCTAGTGGCTGGCAATGTGTTTATTCTAGATAGCTGTCTTTGAACACAGGAGCCAAAATCTTTTTATCACCTCTGTGAAGGGGATCAAGGGACAACTGAATAGACTTCCTCCTGCTGGTATGGGTGACATGGTGAGGGCCACTGTCAAGAAAGGCAAACTAGTGGACTTCCCAGGTGGTCCAGTGGTTAAGACTCTGCACTTACAGTGCAGGGGCCATGTGTTCCATCCCTGGTAGGGGAATAAGATCCCACGTGCCTCGTGGCATGGCCAAAAAAAAAAAAGTACTTAAAAAAGAAAGGCAAGGGCTTCCCTGGTGGCACAGTGGTTGAGAGTCCGCCTGCCGATGCAGGGGACGCGGGTTCGTGCCCCGGTCCGGGTGGATCCCACGTGCCACGGAGCAGCTGGGCCCGTGGGCCATGGCTGCTGAGCCTGCGCGTCCGGAGTCTGTGCTCTGCGACAGGAGAGGCCACAACAGTGAGAGGCCCGCGTGCCGCAAAAAAGAAAAAAAAGAAAGGCAAACCAGAGCTCAGAAAGAAAGTATATCCAGCAGCGGTAATTTGACAACAAAAGTCTTACCAGAGAAAAGATGGCATGTTTCTTTATTTTGAAGATAACACTGGGATCATAGTAAACAGTAGAGGCAAGATGAAAGGTTCAGCCTTCACAGGACCACTTGCAAAAGAGTGTGCAGACTTGTGGCCCAGGATTGCATCCAGTGCTAGCAGCATTGCATGATTCTTTGGTGTATTTGGAAAGAAAGAAAGGAAGGAAGGAAGGAAATTAAAAATTATTTGCTCCCCCTGCCCAAAAGATAGTCATTTTGAAGTGGATACATAGGCAATCAAAACTTAAGTCAGGCACTTGCATTATAAAAAAACAAAAATGTCCAACAACCAGTCAGGGTTTACAATGCAATCTACCCTGTGATGCAGAGGCATCAGAATCAATGGTGAGGACATTAACTGGCTGGGTACCTGATTGGCTAAAAGTCGGGGTAGGGTACATTGTAACCAGAAATTGCACATCTAAATAGGGTTATAGTAGCAAATCTGATAATAATTATACAGGCAACAGTCTGAAATTCAGTCCATAGCCATTGTATCAAACTTGAAAAGTCCAATCTTGAAAGCTGATCAGTTATCTCCGGGGGAGGGGGGGGGCTGGCAATCTGTTCAAAGATTTGGTAAGATTGTGGAATACTTTAACATCTTGGGCCATCTGGTGTAAGTAGCGTTGAACCTGCCCTGAGTTGGGAGATTGCTCTATATCTCATTGAACCAGTCTTTTAGTCCTGAGAATAGGTTATATTAAAGGGTTATATCCCATTTTTGGAAGCAGTGATGCAGGTGGGTTCCCCAAGTTAGGCCTACATGATGCAGGTATTTGGATCAAGTATTTATTTATTTATTTATTTATTTATTTTAACTTTTTTTTGCCTTTGACGCTTGTGGGATCTTAGTTCTCTGACCAGGGATTGAACCCAGTCCCTCTGTGGTAAAAGCTCCAAGTCCTAACCACTGGACTGTCAGGGAATTCCCTTGGATCAGGTATTTAATAAGAGGCATTTCTAGGGAAACAGAAGAAACAAGCAAACACAAAAGGTTCATGACTGGAGCATATTATAATCCAAGTTTCTGAGTTCTGAAGGCAACAGTCAAGAAGATTTCTAGATGTCAGGCTTGAGGCATTTTCAGATGGAATGAGGGCAGACAATGGCAATCTGATAGATTTTCCTGGTTTGCAGTTTGAATGTCTCTGGTGATTTTTCTTAGTGGCCCACATAGCACCAGTCATGAAGATTGTCCATACATGAGCTGTCGTGGAGATCTCTCTGAAGTTTACATCAAGTTGTCCCACTTCAGCCTGCATAGCTCTGGGAAAAGGGTGGTTTTTGTACTTAATGATTCCAAGTCAGAGGGTGGGAGAAAAATTGGAAACATTAGTCTGGAGAGTTGTAGCCAGGTATTGGAGGAAACAAGAAGAATTCAGCATCCAGTCCAGTTGACAGGTACAAAACAAAACGCCAAAGACAATTAACAGGACTAGAATCTGATGTCTCCAAGGTATACAATAGTTTTCCATTGAAACATAATTTTTTTTCTCTCTATACTCACTCCCATTTCTATCAGAGATAATCAAAGTAAGACTGATTTGTTTGCAAAATAAGTCTAGTCTCATTAAACATGGCCTGATTATTTACACAGGTGCAGCAAGAATAGTGATTGATCATATAGGCTCTTTTAAGTCTGCTTTGCTGGAACTTTTCATAAGGAATCTCCAGATTGAATTTTTAAATGCCTCTTGAGACTAGGAAACCAAGCCTAGAATTTACCATCAGACTTTGCCTGCAATACCTGTAGAATTGGGTGAATTCCTCTCTCTTCTTGAGGTTCCCAAAATATCCTGAGGTTCCTGGGCCTTCCAGGAAGTGATCTCATAATGCTGCTGAAACCCTGTAAGCAAGGTACCAGGGTGATTTTTCCAAGGGGTTTGTTGGCTCTATAAAGTCAACTTATTTCCTTAAAGCCGTCTGGCCATACCTGAGTCTGTGTATGTCTCTCTCAAATATGATATTCCTGTCAAAAACCTTGGTGATATAATCAACATTTCCAATTTTGTCCTGTCACAAGGAGAACAGATTCTTGTTGCCCTTATGCAAATAACTATATTGCCATGAAAATAAGAATACTCAATGGGAGTTTCCAAATTCTGGAGGGATCAGGTAGGAAGGAAAAGTAATTGTTTCATCTTTGTTCACAAAGATATACTTTACCAAATTACTGTAAGTCATAGTTAGCTTAAGAGAAAAAGTTTCCTTAAATCTGGAAAACAAAAGATTAAAGAACCAACAGCGTTTCAAGCAAAAGGCATTAAAAAATTATAATTATCCTCAGCAGTTCACTCAATCCTATGTAATTAATTCTTTTTTAATTAATTAATTGATTTATTTGGCTGCATTGGGTCTTCATTGCTGTATGCAGGCTTTCTCTAGTTGTGGCGAGTGGGGGCCACTCTTCGTTGCAGTGCACGGGCTTCTCATTGGCGTGGCTTCTCTTGTTGCGGAGCACGGGCTCTAGAGCACAGGCTCAGTAGTTGTGGTGCACAGGCTTAGTTGCTAAGCGGCATGTGGGATCTTCCCAGAGCAGGGCTCGAACCCATGTCCCCTGCATTGGCAGGCGGATTCTTAACCACTGTGCCACCAGGGAAGTCCCTATGTAATTAATTCTTTTTTTGTTTGTTTGTTGTTGTTGTTTGTTTTTGTTTTTTTTGCGGTATGCGGGCCTCTCACTGTTGTGGCCTCTCCCATTACGGGGCACAGGCTCCGAACACGCAGGCTCAGCGGCCACGGCTCACGGGCCCAGCCGCTCCGTGGCATGTGGGATCTTCCAGGACCAGGGCACGAACCCATGTCCCCTGCATCGGCAGGCGGACTCTCAACCACTGCGCCACCAGGGAAGCCCTGTAATTAATTCTTGATCTTGATCTTTTGTTAGCAGTTTTATGAATCCAGTTTTCCTTAGACCTCTAGAAAATCCCAAAGTAGTACTCCCAGGTCAAAAAGACTTCACTTAGAATTTGATTTGGGGAAGTTTGTCCAAAATATCAAAAGTTTTTGGACACTTAACTAAATAACATCACAGATCATTATGAAACAATACTTAATTATCTACTTAACCAAAGTGACAAAAGATTTAAAAGGCAAATACAGAAGGTCCCAGAGTTGTGAGTTCTCATAATATTCAGAAGACTAAGTTTTCTTAGTAATCAAATACCTGATTATGATAACATGAAGCTGGGCTTCCCTGGTGGCGCAGTGGTTGAGAGTCCGCCTGACGATGCAGTGAACATGGGTTCGTGCCCTGGTCCGGGAGGATCCCACATGCCACGGAGTGGCTGGGCCTGTGATCCATGGCCACTGAGCCTGCGTATCCGAAGGCTGTGTTCCGCAACGGGAGAGGCCACAGCAGTGAGAGCCCCGCGTACCACACACACACAAAAAGATAACATGAAGCAGAGGAAATTATTTTGGTAAAACACAACATCTTTGATTCCTAGCCAGATTATTTAAAAGGTAAAGAAAAACCTTTTGTAATCTCTTATGAGGAGTAGATCAATGCTCCAAGATAACTTTGTTCTTTTAGCAGATGAAAGAAAATACATAAGCATACTACCGATATTAAAGCCTATGTTTAAAAAAAAAACTCTTATAGTAACAATTCCCTTTTAGCCAACTTGACCCCACAAGGTAAAATTCTCTGTTCCTTTCTCTTTCTTCCCAACTTTCTATACCATTTCATCCTTTATTTTCCTCTTTCCCGTTCTGAAATAACCAGTTTTACTTTAGGAAAAATTTACTTTCTTTTCCCTTAACAAAAGTGCATCTCCATACCTCATACCTTCTCTAAGCCAAAAAAAAAAAAAATCCTACTTTCCTTGCATACAGAGTTGTTTACCTTATTATTTCTAGTAGCTTTAATTACGTATATTAATTAGAATTCTTAACCTTTAGGAACCGTAATTTCTTTTTTTTTTTTTTTTTGCGGTACGCGGGCCTCTCACTGTTGTGGCCTCTCCCACTGCGGAGCACAGGCTCCGAACGCGCAGGCTCAGCGGCCATGGCTCACGGGCCCAGCCGCTCCGCGGCATGTGGGATCTTCCCGGACCGGGGCACGAACCCGTGTCCCCTGCACCGGCAGGCGGAAGCGCAGGAACCTTAATTTCTAATGAACACTAAGAAGTAAGCACATGTGTGGGGAGTTCCCTGGTGGTCTAGTGGTTAGGATTTGGCACTTTCACTGCTGTGGCCTGGGTTGAGTCCTTGGCTGGGGAACTGTGATCCCTCAAGCCGTGCAGTGCAGCCAAAAAAAATGTAAGCAGTTGTG
Organism: Mesoplodon bidens; assembly: GCF_964165515.1. NCBI lineage: Eukaryota > Metazoa > Chordata > Mammalia > Artiodactyla > Ziphiidae > Mesoplodon > Mesoplodon bidens. The sequence continues at coordinate 59,028,638 of NC_138164.1, read as the reverse complement.
AACTGAACTGTCTGTTAAATCAGTATTCTTTAGATTGGCAAATTTATGAATACATTTCATAATTTCTAGAAACATACATTTATTCATAGTACAGTTTTTCAACGTGGCACAGGACACGCTTACTAATAGAAGAAAATACCATTTCCTCTGTAATAGGAAGTCAAAATTAGGTGAACTTAGACTTGTTGAGCAATTCCTATTTCAGTATTTTATCATATTTGGAAATGATCTAGACATTCAATGAATTCCCATCATTTAATTTAACTGAGCAAAATTTTCAAGGTGGAAGTTACCAAAGATTTGGGAAACTATTTTTAAGTAGACATACCATAACACATAATTACTGCAATAAAGTTCACCTAAAAACTCTTATCCCACTTACATTTATCTATCTCCCAACAATTATATTTAGACTACCCACAAAAACTTCATTAGACACAAGTCAGCCATCATCCAAAACTACCTTTCTTGCTGACAAATTTTGTAATGGAGATAACATGAATTTATTTGACTAGTAAGCCCAAGGAGAATAAAAGTTGTTTATCTGCATTTTATTTATTTATTTGTTTATTTATTCATTTATTGGCCGTGTGTCATGTGGGATCTTAGTTCCCCAACCAGGGATCAAACCTGCACCCCCTGCAGTGGAAGTGTGGAGTCTTAACCACTGGACCACCAGGGAGGTCCCAACCTGCATTTTATTTAATGCTGGTAACTCTAAAGACATACCTATTTTAATTTAACCAGTTTTTATTTACCAGAGATTACCCCGGATCATGTGAACTCGAAAAACATTTGAGTTAGTTACTGTATTTCTGAGTTTTAGGAATACTTAATTCATAACTATTTATTTTTAAACCAATTAAATAGATCTCTTTTAGAAATTAATTTTAGCATTTCCATCCAGAGGTAGAGAAAGAAAAAAATCCCATATATATAACGTGCATCCATAGATATACATAAATGTGCAGACAGACACAAACAGACACTCTATAGCTTCTGTTCCAAAATTTTAGCTATGAATCACATACAACAATATAAAACTCATTAGTTTATAATAACAGTTGAATCCAAGTTGGCAGATGGAGCAATTGAAGTTTACCTGCTCCAATGGCTAAAGCTTCATACTAATATTTGTGGAGAAGACTTTTAAGATTTGTATTTGTCCTTGACAAGTAACCTCCTGGGGTGTTTATATTTCAAAGACATTATAAGATTTACATCTTCAAGGGACAGAGAAAGAATCTAAGTTTTCTTCTTGGAGTTTTAGTGCCTTTTGGATGTTTTTGGCAGTCCCAATAAAATGTAGTAGTGCTGCCCTGTAATTAGGGGAGTACCTTGTAAAGATAACCCTCTGGACTCCAGGTCAGAGTGGGCCTTTTCAGGGTTGAAAATGCAGAGGGGTGATATTGGATCACTGTGGTCACAGAAATGATAAACCTATTGAATCATGCCAATTTTGCACAGCAGGGGATGGGCTTCATCTTAATGTTTTCCATTCATTGTGAGCCTTACCAGTGGTAACTGTGATGGAAGACTGGTCATGGTGCCAGGCACTAAACATCCAAGTGAGGAGAGGAAGTCCCCTGGTACGAATATCAGTGGCTCTAAGGGCCTTTGCCTTCCCATTTCCCTCTTCCTCCTCACAAGAGATCTTGGTAACCTTGTCACCTTTTCCCTTGGAGGCAGGGACACCCATGACTCATACTTCTAATTCTGCCCCATACAGGGGAAAGTCCAGGGGCCTCGGGATCTGTAATATCTCAGAGGAAATGAGGGTGTAGTTCAAATGGATCTTTAAGAAAGTTATGGATTTTAGTGTCTTTAGAGATACCAGCCAGTTGACACATTTTGGCAGCTGTAAATATCAATTTAGAGACTGTCTTGTTCCAACCAAACAAGAAAATCCAAGAAATCCACAATAGCCAATTGGTTTCCCTCTCTCTTTCCCCATGCATAATTTTTTTTTTTTTTTTCCCGTACGCGGGCCTCTCACTGTTGTGGCCTCTCCCGTCGCGGAGCACAGGCTCTGGATGCGCAGGCTCAGTGGCCATGGCTCACAGGCCCAGCCACTCCGCGGCATGTGGGATCTTCCCGGACTGGGGCACGAACCCGTGTCCCCTGCATCGGCAGGCGGACTCTCAACCACTGCGCCACCAGGGAAGCCCTCCATGCATAAAATTTTTTAATAATATTTTAATTTCAGTTAAGGTATAGTTTTTGATCTCAGTTTCCACTTCCTGTTTTTATCCTGTTACCTTAATCTTATGTGCTGTTACCAGAAATTTTTGGATGATGTCACTGTGAGCCCTCTTTGTGGGTGGCTGCTTTCCTTTCCACGGGGTATCCCAAGAGACCTCACCAGGATTGGGTCTGCCTCCACTAATGCGAGATATGCATATAGTCTTTGGGAAAAGTCCCCAGGCCCCTGGAGTGTAATTCCAGAGTTTTGGCATGTTGGTATGCATGGCTTTAAATAACACCCAGGAGGCACTTCCCTGGTGGTCCAGCGGTTAAGACTCCACGCTCCCAATGCAGGCAGGGGGCCCAGGTCCGATCCCCGGTCAGGGAACTAGATCGCACATGCCTGCAACTAAAGATCCCGCCTGCTGCAACTAAAGATCCTGCATGCTGCAACTAAAAGGTCCCGCATGCCACAACTAAGACCCAGCACAGCCAAATAAATAAATAAATATTCAAATAAATAAATAACACCCAGGAAGCATCTGTGGGGTTTTGCATTTGTCAAGGAGCTGGTGTACCCCATCAGGGTTCTTAGGAGACATTGGCACCAGATGTTTAGGACATTTATATTTGTCTATTCATTTTTTTAGTAACACTGATGCCAAAAGGTCAGCCTCTGTGCACCTGTGCCAAATCAAATCTCGGAGACACAGTTTTGAGGGAAGTAGAAAAGAATAGCTTTATTGCTTTGCCAGGCAAAGGAGGACACAGTGGGCTCCTGCCCTGAAAAACTGTTATGTTCCTAACCCGGGAGGATTTGATGAGGAGTTTTATAGCAACAGTTCAAGTGTGGAGTTGCTGATAAGATTATGGTGTGTGCAGAGCCTGCACTCCTTTAATCTCATCTCAGGTGGTCTCAATCTTTTTTTGTTTGTTTGTTTGTTTTATTTTTGGCTGAGTTGGATCTTTGTTGCTGCACATGGCTTTCTCTAGTTGCAGTGAGAGGGGGCTACTCTTTGTTGTGGTGTGCGCGCTTCTCATTGCAGTGGCTTCTCTTGTTGTGGAGCACGGGCTCGAGGCGCACGGGCTTCAGTAGCTGTGGCTCGCGGACTCTAGAGTGCAGGCTCAGTATTTGTGGCACACGGGCTTAGTTGCTCTGTGGCATGTGGGATCTTCCCAGACCAGGGCTCAAACCTGTGTCCCCTGCATTGGCAGGTGGTTCCTTAACCACTAGGCTTAAACACTGTCTCCTAATCTTTTTTTTTTTTAACCTTTTTTTTTTTTTGCGGTACATGGGCCCCTCACTGTTGTGGCCTCTCCCGTTGCAGAGCACAGGCTCTGAACACGCAGGCCCAGCGGCCACGGCTCACAGGCCTAGCCGCTCCATGGCATGTGGGATCTTCCCGGACCGGGGCACGAACCCGTGTCCCCTGCATCGGCAGGCGGACTCTCAACCACTGCGCCACCAGGGAAGCCCAGCTGTCTCCTAATCTTGATGAGCTTCTCTGGTTCCTTTAATCTGGCCTCAGGTGGCTTCTTGGCTGCTTCTCCCTTGATTAGCCACTGTTTGAATCTCCCTTTTGGAACTCAGGGAAGGTCATGGATGCTGGAGTCTGTTCCCTACAAACAAGAAACAGGGGACAGAAAGGCTTCCATGCCCAGGAGCCCCACAGGGTCCTGCTCAGTTGCAACATCACACCAGGGATTGGATCCATAATATTCCATCAGTTCAGGGGACCAAGTAGTGAGTGAAGTGGTGACACAGAGACTGTAAGCCTCTGTCATATTTTCCCTCTGGTGTTGCCACTGGTTTCTGGCTGCAAGGCTATTTCATTCTTGGTTAGGACACGTAGTCCTACATAGCACAACCTACTGACAGTGGTAGCAGTAAGAGGTCTCCTATCCTCTTCCCATAAGAGAATGTTTTTCTCATACCTTTAGCCTCTCCTTGAGTAGTGACAATAGCCTTGCAGTTCAATCTACCCTCCTTAGCTCTCCTTGGCCTTGAGGCATGGAGGACCCTTAGGCAATAGTCAATTAAGCCCTTTATAATTAGTGGCCTAATCTTCTCATTAGACCATTTAGTCTTTATCACACCACTCTGGGGAGATCCTTGGATTATTATGGCAGCTGTGACCTTTTGGGTTGGATACCACAGGCAACACACCACTGAGAAACATGTGAAAGCACACAGTAGAGCAACAGGCCCCCAGCAAGTGGTGCTCCTTTCTCAGACGGTGTTACCCACCTGAGTTAGGTGGTTAGTAAGCAAGTTACAGGTAAAAAAAAAAGGGCATTCCCCTTGTTTAATTGCAAGGGCAATCATGCAATCCTGCCCACTATGCCAATTGTTTTGTGCCTGTCTCTGCCTGTCAAAAAGCAATGTTATGGCTGGACTGGCCCTTAAAGTTCTTATTATGATTGCAAGATATCCTGCAGCAATAAGCATCAGGAAGCTTTGAAAGAATAAAGGTTTGTTTACAGGACCCGGAAATTACACAGTGTACCTGTGGCCATAGAGCAAGGTTGCCATAGAGAGAGGAAGAAAGAATGTGTGGGCTTGGGGTTCTGCTTTTATTGGCGCTGAGGGTGGGGACCTAGGGTTTCAGTCTCACTCTTCATGGATGAATTTAAAACATATGATGGGCTTCCCTGGAGGCACAGTGGTTAAGAATCCACCTGCCAATGCAGGGGACAAGGGTTCGAGCCCTGGTCCAGGAAAATCCCACATGCCGCGGAGCGACTAAGCCCGTGCACCACAACTACTGAGCCTGCGTGCCACAATTACTGAAGCCCGCGCACCTACAGCCCATGCTCCACAACAAGAGAAGCCACCACAGTGAGAAGCCAGTGCACCACGATGAAAAGTAGGCCCCGTTTGCTGCAACTAGAGAAAGCCCGTGTGCAGCAACGAAGACCCAATGCAGCCATAAATAAATAAATAAATTTATTAAAAGAACAAAAAAACATCTGAGCAGGAATTTAAAGTGTGGGAAGGGGAAAAACAAGTGGCCCAGCCATAAAAAGAAACGAAATTGACTTATTTGTAGTGAGGTGGATGGACCTAGAGTCTGTCATACAGAGTGAAGTAAGTCAGAAAGAGAAAGACAAATACCGTATGCTAACACATATATATGGAATCTAAGAAAAAAAAAAGTCATGAAGAACCTAGGGGTAAGACGGGAATAAAGACACAGACGTACTAGAGAATGGACTTGAGGATATGGGGAGGGGGAAGGGTAAGCTGTAACAAAGTGAGAGAGTGGCATGGACATATATACACTACCAAACTGTAAAATAGATAGCTAGTGGGAAGCAGCCGCATAGCACAGGGAGATCAGCTTGGTGCTTTGTGACCACCTAGAGGGGTGGGATAGGGAGGCTGGGAGGGAGGGAGATGCAAGAGATATGGGAACATATGTATATGCATAACTGATTCACTTTGTTACAAAGCAGAAACTAACACACCATTGTAAAGCAACTATACACCAATAAAGATGTTAAAAAAAAACAAACCCAACAAGTGGCCCAAATGGTCAGTTACTGAGATCAACCAATACCTCTAAAACAAAGGAGCCTCAGTTCCAGGAGGCAGCCTGGCTCTTTATCTAGTGATTTGTTCATTCAAGATATCCTTTGAGGGCTTCCCTGGTGGCGCAGTGGTTGAGAGTCCGCCTGCCGATGCAGGGGACACGGGTTCGTGCCCCGGTCCGGGAAGATCCCACATGCCGCGGAGCGGCTGGGCCCGTGAGCCATGGCCGCTGGGCCTGCGCGTCTGGAGCCTGTGTTCTGCAACGGGAGAGGCCACAGCAGTGAGAGGCCTGCGTACCGCAAAAAAAAAAAAAAAAAAAAAAAAAAAAAAAAAAAGATATCCTTTAATGTGGCTGCCTCAGTAATCAAAGCTTAAGACAGGCACTTTCATTACAAAAAAAAAGAACCTAACAGTCAGTTTATACTACAAGGGAGAAGTATTCCAGGCAGAGGGAACAGTAAGTCCAAAGGCCATGAGGCAGGAATGTACTCAGTGCCTTCTAAGAACAAACAGCAAGGAAGCCAGTGGGACTGGTGAGCAGGGAGCAGGGCGCATGATATAGGAGTGTGTGGTCTGGACCAGAACCTAGAAGGCCGCATTAGTCAGACTGGGTAAGGATTTGGGATTTTACTCTGAATGCAATGGAAACTTTTTTTTTTTTTTTCAGTTCAGCATCTGATCTAGGAACAGATTCTAGGGACAAGGGAAAGCAAACAAAGGACATGAAGGTCTATTTTGAACAGCACAAGCTCAAGGCAACCATGACTTGAAGCAGGGGGTAAGTGGTGGCAGGGGGGTCGGTGAAAGCGTGGGAATCTGGATGTAGTTTGAAGGGAGTGCTAATGAGATTTGCTGATGGATTGGATACTGGGCGTGGGAGAAAGGGAGGAATTAGGATGACTCCAAGGGTTTTTGGGCTGAGAAATCGGAAGAGTGTGTGGCCATTTGCTGAGATGAGGAAGGCTATGAGTGGAGTTAGGCTGGAGGGGGATGAGGAAAAAAGAATTTTGGAATTGAGGGAAGAACTGGATTCATGAGATACTTAGTGAATAAAATCTCTAGGGCCTGGGGACTTTTGGGGTGTGGGGAGAGAGGGAGAGGTCAGGGACAAAAATGACTATCAGGTTTCTGGCTTATGGACTGGGGAGATGTTGGCACCATTTTCTGAGATAGAAGATGGGAAAGGTGCTGGCTGGTACTGCAGCAGGAAATCTGGGTAACAGCGGCTGGAAGTGATGCTGATTCCAGCCTGGAATATTCCACCACTTCCCTATTGCTCGCTACCTCCTTTCTTTGGAAATCTGTTTAAATGTCTGCTTATTAGCAAACCTTTTCCTGACCACCTTCTCTCGAATATGGTTGTCATCCTCACCCCTGTGTGCTCCGTTGCCTTCCCTGGCTTTATTCTTTTTCACTACATTTATCACCGTCTGATACTACTGCCTGTTTATGTGATGGTCTCCCACCACTACAAAGTGAACCATATGAGAGCAAGGAATTGTGTCAATTTTGTTCCCAACTTAGAACAGTACCAAGTATCTAGTCAGTGCTCAGGAACTATCTGTAGTCTAAATGAATGGTGAATGCCGAGTAGGGGCTGGGATGATCGCTGGGGCCCCTCTGATTAATTTGAGACTGTCCCCAATTTGGATTCAGTGAATCTTGGTGAAACTGCCCTGGCCCTGGAGGCTGAGAGCAGAAAGGACAGTGGCAGAGGAGATCTGGGAGCTGGAGTGAGGAGGAAGGGGTAGCGCCTCAATATCTCCACCTGTAAAATAGAAACGTAAACTGAAGTGTGACGTCCATAAGGGGCTGTGAGTGAGGATTGGATGTGGGAGAAATATTTCGATGAAGGTTCCTGGAGTGCAGGGTAGGGGGTGCAGGCAGGGATAGTGTGAGACAGTAAATGTTTGCAATTTAGTAATAAAGGGTGTCTTTTTGTGAAAGGTTGGTTGTCATTGGGGTGGGAGGAGGCTGGCCTGCCTGGAAAAGCCCAGGAAATGGAAGGGAAGGGCAGAGCACAGGTGAGGGGGCAGTTAGGTCCTGGGGCTGTAACTACCCGTGACAAGATTGGGGCAGTTTGTGAGCTGGGGTGGTGAAGCAGTCTGGAACTCACTCCCTGGTCTCCATGCAACATTCCTGGCTCCATGAGAGCACTCCTCCAGGGGGAGGCTGGAGGGAGGGCAGGGCAGACTGGGGCTATTATTTTCTGGAAGAAGAGATTGATGCCCAAGTGGGAGAAGGATGGTACTAGTGCCCATGTCCTCATCCCCAGAACCTGTGAATGTTACTTTGTATGGCAAAAGGGACTTTGCAGATGTGATTAAGGTACAGATCTTGAGATAGGGAGATTATTCTGGATTATCTGAATGGGCCGATAACATCACAAGGATCCTTATAAGAGGAAGGCAGGAGATCAGAGAGTCCAGTAGAAGATATAAGGGTGGAAGTAAGAGGTTGGAGTGATAAGAGGAAGGGGCCCACAGCACAGGCATACAGGTGGTCTCTGGAGGCTGGAAAAGACAAGGAAATGGATCTTTCCTGAAGCCTTCAGAAGGAATGCAGTCCTGTTGAAACCTTGATTTTAGACTTCTGACCTCCAGAACTGTAAGAGAATAAATCCATGTTGTTTTAAGCCACAAAGTTTTCGGTAGTTTGTTATAGCAGCCATAAGAAACTAATACAGATCCAAGGTCACCTGGGGATTGATGGTGGACTTGGAACTGGATTAGAACCCTGTTACTCCAGCTCTCCCAGTCGAAGCCTCCTTGCTCCCTCTATGCTTCGGCCAAAGCTTCTGGGTCACTGTGCAGCTCCCTGGGACAGCAACTGGACCCTTATCACATGTATTTCATTTGACCTTGACAAGAACCCTGTGGGGCAGACAACCCCTACTTTACACATAGAGAAACTGAGGTTCAGAGGTGAAGTGTCTTGGCCAAGGTCAGAGCACACAATGAGGAATCAATGAGCTAGATCCCAGATCCAAGTCCTCTGCCCTTCCCTGAACAGTACAGATACCACATGTATCCAGTATTTTGGTCTCTCATTCGTTCATTCAACAAATATTTATTGAGTATCAGCTGATGCCTGGCCACTGTGCTCAGTGCTGTGGAGCCACTAGTGAACAATCATGACGTCCAGAGACTAGGAATCCTTTGTTCTTGCATCTGTCCACATAGGTCAGTCAGGTCATGATGTTCCTGTAAACCTCCAACAAGACAAATATTATTCTCTGTTCTGCAACTTTTTATCTCTATATGAAGGGAAAAGTGTTATACCTTTAAAGGTCAGAGCCTTGAGAATGGACTATCATGTATATTTCAGACTATAGGCAGCATTCTTTTTTTTTTTTTTTTCCGGTTCGCGGGCCTCTCACTGTTGTGGCCTCTCCCATTGTGGAGCACAGGCTCTGGACGCGCAGGCTCAGCGGCCATGGCTCACGGGCCCAGCCGCTCCGCGGCATGTGGGATCTTCCCGGACCGACTGGGGCACGAACCCGTGTCCCCTGCATCGGCAGGCGGACTCTCAACCACTGAGCCATCAGGGAAGCCCTATTTTTTTTAATTAATTTTTATTGGAATATAGTTGATTTACAATGTTGTGTTAGCTTCTGGGGTACAGCAAAGTGAATCAGTTATACATATACATATATCTGCTCTTTTTAAAATTATTTTCCCATATAGGTCATTACACAGTATTGAGTAGAGTTCCCTGTGCTATACAGTAGGTTCCTATTACTTGTCTGTTTTATATATAGAACTGTGTATATATCAACCCCAATCTCCCAATTTATCCCTCCCCCCCACACACAATAGGCAACATTCTTAACTTGAAGGAAAAGCAATAGAATACAAAGGTTAAAGTAAAAGAAACAGATCTAATGTGGAGTCAGATTTGTTCTTCTCTATTACGCCTGCAACCACCATGCCACTTTTTTTTAAATTTTTATTTTATTTTTGGCTGCGTTGGGTCTTCGTTGCTGCGCGCGGGCTTTCTCTAGTTGTGGCGAGCGGGGGCTACTCTTCGTTGCGATGCACAGGCTTCTCATTGGGTGGCTTCTCTTGTTGCGGAGCACGGGCTCTAGGCACGCGGGCATCAGTAGTTGTGGCTCACAGGCTCAGTAGTTGTGGCTCGCGGGCTCTAGAGCGTAGGCTTAGTAGTTGTGGCACACGGGCTTAGTTGCTCCGCGGCATGTGGGATCTTCCCGGACCAGGGCTCGAACCCGTGTCCCCTGCATTGGCAGGCGGATTCTTAACCACTGCACCACCAGGGAAGCCCTACCATTCCACTTTCTGTCTCTATGAATTTGACTTCTCTAGGGATCTCATATAAGTGGAGTCATACAGTCTTTGTCCTTTTGTGACTGGCTTATTTCACTTGGCATCATGTCCTCGAGGTTCATTCATGCTGTGTTCTCAACAGCTTTTAAGGTAAAAACTGGTATAAAAGTTGTTAAAACTGTAAGTAAGGACTGAGGGAGCAAAGGCAAGGCTGTGAGAATTTGGTCAGCAGGAGGGGCCTTTGCTCTGTGCTTTCTCACAACAAACAAGGAGCAGCCCTAAGACTGCACCCCATCCCCACAGAGCACCCCTGAAGGTTCATTGCTCCCCAACCTCCACTGAAAGCCTGCTGGACTTCCCTGGTGGTGCAGTGGTTAGGAATCCACCTGCCAATGCAGGGAACATGGGTTCGAGTTCTGGTCCGGGAAGATCCCACATGCCGCGGAGCAACAAAGCCCGTGCGCTACAACTACTGAGCCTGCGCTCTAGAGCCCGCAAGTCACAACTACTGAGCCCACGTGCCACAACTACTGAAGCCCATGCACCTGGAGTCCATGCTCCGCAACAAGAGAGGCCTCCACAATGAGAAGCCCGTGCACCTCAAGGAAGAGTAGCCCCCTGCTTGCCGCAACTAGAGAAAGCCCATGCGCAGCAACGAAGACCCAACGCAGCCAAAAATATAAATAAATAGATAGATAGATAGATAGATAGATAAATAAATAAATAAATAAATGCCTGCTGACATCTCTGGGTCACTCTGCCTGGGTCTGTCCAAGCGTGTATGACAGTGTGATTCAGTGTCTGTCTAGGCGTGAGGACATAGGCGTTGCCTGTGTATTAGTTTTCTATTGGTGCTATGACAAATTACCACAAATTTTGTGGCTTAAAACACACGTGTATTATCTTATAGTTCTGTAAGTTAAAGTCCAGCTTGGGTCTCACTGGGATACCATCAAGGTGTCAGCAGGGCTGTATTCCTGTTACCAAGTCCAAGCTCATACTGCTCGCTGCACGACAGGCCAATAAATGGAGAGATGAGTTGTTGGAGCAAGGAATAGTGACTTTATTTGGAAAGCCAGCAGACTGAGAAGATGGTGGACTAGTGTCCCAAAGAACCATCTTACCTGAGTTAGAATTCAGGCTTCTTTTATACTAAAAGGGGAGGAGCTGTGGCTGGTTGTTGCACACTTCTTGGTTCAGGAATCCTTTGTTCTTGCAGCTGTCCAAATCCTGGTCACAATGCTGCTGTAAGCCTCCAACAAAACAATTGTTATTGTCTGTTCTACAACTTTTTATCTCTAAAAGTGCTATATATTTAAAGGTCAGACCCTTGCAAATGGGCTGTCCTGTATATTTCAGGCTATAGGCAAAATTCTTTTAGTGATTAATTTACAGCAAAAACAATAGAATACAAAGGTTAAAAGTAAAAGAAACAGATCCAAAGATTTGTTCTTCCTTATTACATTTCCTTTCTGGAGGCACTAGACTGAAGATGAGTTCCCTTGCCTTTTCCAGCTTCTAGAGGCTGCCTGCATTCTCTGGCTCATGGTCCCTTCTTCCATCTCCAGAGTTAGCAGCGTATCATCTCCCTGTCTCTTCTTCCCTTCTCACATTATTTTGTTTTGTTTTCTGACCAAAGCTCTTGGGAAAGATTCTCTAATTTTAAGGATTCGTGTAAATAGATTAGGCCCACCTGATAACCTGGGCTATCCTCCCCATTTTAAGGTCCTTAAACTTAATCACATCTGCAAAGTCCCTTTTGCCATGTAAGATAACATGTTCACAGGTTCTGGGACTAGGATGTGGACATCTTTCGGGGGCCTTTATTCTGCCTAGCACCCTTGTGTGTGCTGGGAGTGTGCAATGGTGACTGTATGTATATGTTTGTGTAGGTTTGTGTCCCCTCGGCCTTTGCCTCCCATACAGAGGGCCTCTCTTCCCACTTTTTGCTTGTTTTTGCTTTGATCAGAGTGAGGTGTGAGGAAGCCTTAGTTACAGTAAGCAAATATATGCAAATCCACCATGCAAGTAGAGGCCTAGCTGGAGCACTGTTGCTGAGCAAGTTCCTGTACCCCTGTCAGGGGAGGTCCCTCCAAGATCCCTGGAGGGAAATGAGCTCTGGCAGGTGCTGAGGATTCAGGGAAGGGGCTGCCTCTGGTCTGGGTCGACCTGCCATGGGCACAGACTCCTAGGCAGGCTTAGCCAAAATTGCTACTGAACGCAAGTTCCTGTGCCTGAAGCACGGTGAGGCCAAACAATACTGAAATGTTGGAGTTTGGAACAGAGAAAGTTTTTATTGCAGGGCCATGCAAGGAGAATGGGTGGGTCATGCCCCCCAAAGCCCTGAACTCCCCAAAGGTTTTCAGCAAGACATTTTTATTTTATTTAATTAATTTATTTATTTAGCAAGGCGTGTTTAAAAGCAAGGTGAGGGAGAGGCGTGGTTGGTTGTTGCAGACTTCTTGGCATCTTTGTTCTTGCAGCCGTCTATGTAGGTCAGATCATCATGTTTCTGTAAACCTCCAACAAGACAAATGTTATGCTCTGTTCTGCAACTTTTTCTCTATGAATGGAAGAGTGTTATACCCTTAAAGGTCAGAGCCTTGAGAATCACCTATCCTGTATATATCAGGCTATAGACAACATTCTTTTTTTTTTTAATTTATTTTTTTGGCTGCATTGGATCTTCATTGCTGCGTGCGGACTTCCTCTAGTTGCAGCAAGTGGGGGCTACTCTTCGTTGCGGTGCGCGGACTTCTCATTGCAGTGGCTTCTCTTGTTGCGGAGCATGGGGTCTCGAGCATGTGAGCTTCAGTAGATGTAGTGCATGTGCTCAGTAGTTGTGGCACACGGGCTCTAGAGAGCAGGCTCAGTAGTTGTGGTGCACAGGCTTAGTTGCTCTGTGGCATGTGGGATCCTCCGGACCAGGGATCGAACAGGTGTCCCCTGCATTGGCAGGTCCCCTGCATTGGCAGATTCTTAACCACTGTGCCACCAGGGTAGTCCCCAACATTCTTTTTTTTGTTGTATTCCTTTTTGGTTTGTTTTGGTTTTGTTTTTTTTACTGAGGTATAATTGGCATATAACGTTTGTACCAGATGTACAACATAATGATTCAGTATTTGTATTTATTGCAAAATGATCACCACATTAAGTCTAGTCAACTTCCATCACCAAACATAGTTACATTTTTTTCTTGTGATAAGAACATTAAGATCTACTTTTAAAAACAACTTTCAAATATACAATACAGTATTATTATTATTTTTAAATTTATTTATCTTATTTATTTATTTTTGGCTGCATTGGGTCTTTGTTGCTGCACGTGGGCTTTCTCTAGTTGTGGCGAGCGGGGGCTACTCTTTGTTGCGGTGCGTGGGCTTCTCATTGTGGTGGTTTCTCTTGTTGCAGAGCATGGGCTCTAGGCACACGGACTTCTGTAGTTGTGGCTTGCCGGCTCTAGAGCGCGGCCTCAGTAGTTGTGGCACGCGGGCTCAGTAGTTGTGGTGCACAGGCTTAGTTGCTCCGCAGCACGTGGGATCTTCCTGGATCAAGGCTCGAACCCATGTCCCCTGCATTGGCAAGCGGATTCTTTTTTTTGTTTGTTTGGGGGTTTTTTTGTTTGTTTTTTTTGGTTTTTTCAGTATGCGGGCCTCTCACTGTTGTGGCCTCTCCCTTTGCGGAGCACAGGCTCCGGACGCGCAGGCTCGGCAGCCATGGCTCACGGGCCTAGCCGCTCCACAGCATGTGGGATCTTCCCAGACCGGGGCACGAACCTGTGTCCCCTGCATCGGCAGGCGGATTCTCAACCACTGCGCCACCAGGGAAACCCGGCAAGCGGATTCTTAACCACTGCGCCATCAGGAAGTCCCCAATACAGTATTATTAACTGTAGTCACTATGTGATGCTGTAAATATATTACATCCTCATGATTTGTTTATCTTATAAGTGGAAGTCTGTACCTTTTGACCATCTTCACCCATTTTACTCACCCGTCACCCCCTGCCTCTGACTACCACCAGTCTGTTCTTTCTATCTATGAGTTCAGGATTTTTCTTCTTCTTTTTTTTTGGGGGCTGCACTGCATGGCTTGTGGGATCTCAGTCTTTTTTTTTTTAATTTCTTTTTAGATTTTACATATACTATCACCTTTTATTCATTTTTATTTTTTATTTTAATTTTATTGGAGTATACTTGATTTACAGTGTTCTGTTAGTTTCTGCTGTACAGTAAAGTGATTCAGTTATACATATACGTATATTCATTCTTTTTTAGACTCTTTTCTCATATAGGTTATCACAGAATATTAAATAGAGTTCCCTGTGCTACGTAGTAGGTACTTGTTGGTTATCTGTCTTATACATAGTAGTGTGTGTATGTTCATCCCAGGGTCCTCCATGCCACATTTCTCCTTTGGTAACCATAAATTTGTTTTCAATATCTGTAAGTCTGTTTCTGTTTTGTAAATAAGTTCATTTGTATCATTTTAAAAATTAGATTCCACATATGAGTAATATCATATGATATTTGTCTTTCTCTGCCTGACTTACTTCACTTAGTATGGTCATCTTTAGGTCCATCCATTGTTGCTGCAGATGGCATTATTTCATTCTTTTTGATGGCTGAGTAATATTCCATTGTATATATGTACCACATCTTCTTTATCCATTCCTCTGTTGATGGACATTTAGGTTGCTTCCATGTCTTGGCTATTGTAAATAGTGCTGCTGTGAACATTGGGGTGCATGTATCTTTTCAGATTATGGTTTTCTCCGGATATATGCCCAGGAGTGGGATTGCTGGATCATATGGTAGTTCTATCTTTAGTTTTTTAAGGAACCTCCATACTGTTCTTCATAGTGGTTTACCAATTTACATTCCCACCAACAGTGTAGGAGGGTTCCCTTTTCTCCACACCCTCTCCAGTATTTATTGTTTGTAGACTTTTTGATAATGGCCATTCTGACTGGTATGCAGTGATACCTCATTATAGTTTTGATTTGCATTTCTCTAATAATTAGTGATGTTGAGCATCTTTTCATGTGATTTTTGGCCATCTGTAGTCTTTGGAGAAATGTCTATTTAGATCTTCTGCCCATTTTTTGAGTGTGTTTGTCTTTTTGACATAGAGCTGCATGAGCTGTTTGTATATTTTAGAGATTAAGCCCTTGTCGGTCGCTTCATTTGCAAATATTTTCTCCCATTCTGTGGGTTTTTTCGTTTTTTTTATGGTTTCTGTTGCTGTGCAGAAGCTTTTAAGTTTAATTAGATCCATTTGTTTATTTTTGTTTTTATTTTCATTACTCTAGGAGGTGGATCAAAAAAGATATTGCTACTATTTATGTCAGAGTGTTCTCTCTCTGTTTTCCTCTAAGAGTTTTATAGTGTATGGCCTTACATTTAGGTCTTTGATCCATTTTGAGTTTATTTTTGTGTATGGTGTTAGAGAATGTTCTAATTTCATTCTTTTACATGTAGCTGTCCAGTTTTCCCAGTACCACTTGTTGAAAAGACTATCTTTTCTCCATTGTATATTTAAGGCAACATTCTTAACACAAAGCAAAAGCAATAGAATAAAAGGTTAAAGTAAAAGAAACAGATCTAATATGGAGTCAGGTTTATTCTTCCCTGTTACAGCACCCCTCCTGGGGCCGGCTTTCTAGGGACTTGGAAGAGAATCCACAGCAATCACTTATAACTCATGCATCATCCTAAACTCAGAGTCAGGCCCAGGAGAGACCTCAATGACTGTTTGCTAACCAGAAAATAAATGAGGTGTTGAGTTGAAATGTGCCATGTAATTTACAAGGCCCATAAAGTAGAAACTAAATAATACATCAAGAACAGACTTTTTTTTTTGTTTTTTTGTTTTTCCTTTTGTTTTTTTTTGGAGTATGGGGAAAACTGCAGATATGGATACAACTTGCTGAAGTCTCTCCAACTGAGCATCAGTATGGGAGGTGCATTGAAGGACTACAAAGATGACTGATAGTGAACTTTAAATCCACTGCACGGGGAATTCCCTGGTGGTGCAGTGGTTAGGACTCCATGCGTCCACTGCAGGGGGCCCTAGGTTCTATCCCTGACTGGGGAACTAGAATGCCACAAGCAGTGCAGTGGCAGGACCAAAAAAAAAAAAAAAAATCCACCACATGTTACATATGGACACCCCCCCCACATACACACAATTTGCACATGCCACCCAGGAAGAGACAGGAAAAGCAGTCAGGCCTGCCTGAGCAGAAAACTCCTGAAACTTACATAGAAACTTACATGCACTTTCCATCAATCATTTCCAAGCCCCCCCCCCGCCCACTTCCTGCTTCCAAGATAAATATCCCACTCAAAAACCCATGAGCAGACACATCTGAACACTGCCTCCTGTCTCCTAGTTTGGTTGCAATAAAGTCTTTTCTCTCTGCGCACAACCGTTGCCTGCTATTTGGTCTTTCCGTTGTGCAGCAGGCAATGAGCCCATTTGCTCCCTTACAATGACCCTGAGGTAAAGGAATCTTGTACCCCAAGCAAAAGTGTACTCCCTCAGCCAGCCCACCCAGTGGGGCTCTCCAGCTCCCCACAGCATCTCCTCCACACGCCTGCCATGCTCTCCTGCCAAGCAGTCTCCTCATTCACCGCACACCCCAGTGCCTGCTCAGGGAGTCCCCTCTCACCAGGAAGGCTTCTTTTTTCCTCCTTTCTCACTCTAACTCTGAAGCATGGTTCAAGGTACAGCTGAAGTCTCTCCTGCTCAAGGAAGCCCTTCTCAATGTCTCCTCATCCTCCTCCAAGGGTATGTGTCATCCTTTGAGGACAGGGTATAACAGAGAATAACAAACCTGACTCCGTATTGAATCTATTCCTTTAGCACTGACCTTTGTGCTGTTGCCTGTGCTGAGTTATGCTGGCTTTGCCCCTTTTGTAAAAGAATGTTGCCTATAACCTGAAATACACAGGATAGCCCATTCTCAAGGCTCCGACCCTTAAAGGTGTCATTCCATTCACGTAGAGACTAAAAGGTGCAGAACAAAGGATAACATTTGTCTTGTTGAAGTTTTATGGGAATACTGTGACCACACCTACACGGACAGCTGCAAGAACAAAGGATTCCTACACCAAGCCACACCCCCTCCCCTTTTAATATAAAAAAAGCCTGAATTCTAACTCAGGTAAGACGGTTCTTTGGGACACTAGTCCACCATCTTCTGGGTCTGTTGGCTTTCCAAATAAAGTCACTATTCCTTATCCCAACAACTCATATCTCGATTTATTGGCCTGTCATGCAGTGAGCAGTACAAGCTTGGACTTGGTAACAAGGGCACCATTTTTTCATCCTGTCTCCTCTCATTGTGACCATCACCAGGATGGCCACAAGGAGGCCCGCAAGCATGGCCATGCCCCAGGCACACCACACTCTTTCAGGCCTCAGTGCTTTTGCACATGAAGCCCCCTCTTGTCTAGATTGTCCTTTCCTGACTTCTCCTCCTTCAAAGTCTCATCTCCCTGAGGACCCTTCCCCACCTCCACACCCACGTTACCCTTCTCTGCTCACTGCCCCCACTCTTCTCAGAATCTGTCTCTAGTGTAGCAGTTGTCACACGAACACACCTCTAATGAATTCAGTTCCATTAGATTGAAGGGAAGAAAAGCCCATCTTTTGCAAACATTTCTTGAGTGGCTACTCTGTGCCAGGCACTGTGCTGTGTGCTAAGGAAATAGAGATGAATCAGAGACCTGCCCTCAAGGGCCTAATGATTTGCTTGATGCCTCCCAAACTAGACTGGGGGCTTCCAGGGGATGAGGACTCAGATCTGACTCCTCTGTGGGTCCCCCATCACCAAGCACAGACTGGCTCATAAGAAAGCTTTGTGGAGCGAATGCAAGATTGACCTTCTTGAGTTGTAGCTTCAGCTCAGACAAGCCACTTCACCTTCCAGAGCCTCACATTCCTCACAGGCTAACTGGGAGCAGGGTTTCCAGGACTGGGGTGAGGATAAGAGGAAATGACAAGTGTGAAAGCTCTTTGGAGACCAAATACCCTTCGGTATACATAAGAGATGGTGACTGACATTTCCCTCTGTCCCCTACCAGGGTCCCCTCCTCAAGGACCATGGAAGCAGCCCTCATTGGCATTGAATTCACATCACTCAGGTCTAAACCTTCCTGGATCCTGGAGAATTCTCTGCCCAGAGCCATGGACTTCTCTCTCCAGCCTACGGGCTTTGGATTTATTTCTGACTGTTGGGAAATCCCCATCCCCATCCTGCCTTCTGCTTTCAGCCCAGGCCCTGGCTTGGGTAAAACACAACGAAGGAGCAGGTGACATCTCAGGACAGAAAGGGCCAGGTCAGGGAAGTGCCTTCCAGGGATTCACACCAGAGCTGGAGACATGGTTGGGATATTACGTTAGAGAAAATGAAAGCTGGGGGAGTGGGAGGGACCTGCCTCGGGTCTCCAGAAAGTCAGTAATAGAGCCAAGGTAAGTCCCAGGATGCCTGACTCTCATCGCATCCACTCTATCTCAGGGCCACCAAAGCCCTACCCCATCAGAGTCCCCCTAACGTTCCTTCTCATCTCTCTCTCTACCCCAAGACACTTAGTTCTGCCCTAAAAGATTCTCAGTGTTCTCCAAATACATCATCTGCTTTTAACTCCATGCCTTTGCATGCAATACGCCTTTTTGTGCATCCCCTTCTCCCACTTGTCTACTAGGTAAACCCCTACTCATCCCTCAAGGCCCGTTCAAATAAATGTTTCCTTCCTTCAAACAAAGTCTAAACTCAGTTTATCCAGAATCCATTCATCTCTCTTTCCTCTGTGTTCTTATAACACTCTCTGTATACAATGATTTTAATATTTACTACCCTCTTCTATAATTGTCTATAACTGTCTTAGTCCTCACTAGACTATTTTCCTCTAGGATAGGGATTATTTCTGCTTCATCTCTCTGTCCCCAGGGCCTATCAAGGTGTCTGGCACTCAACTGGCACTCAATAAATGTCAACCAAACAGTGGAACAGATGAAGGAATATGAGGCAAATTTTTTTTTTTTTTTTTTTTTTGCGGTATGTGGTCCTCTCACTGTTGTGGCCTCTCCCGTTGCGGAGCACAGGCTCCGGACGCACAGGCCCAGCGGCCATGGCTCACGGGCCCAGCCGCTCTGCGGCATGTGGGATCTTTCCAGACCGGGGCATGAACCCGTTTCCCCTGCATCGGCAGGCGGACTCTCAACCACTGCGCCACCAGGGAAGCCTGAGGCAAATTTTTAACCTTTTTAATTTTTATATTTTTAAGGAATATGAGTCTTTGTTTATTTATTTATTTATTTGGCCATTCCATGCAGCTTGCAGGATCTTAGTTCCCCAACCAGGGATTAAACCCATGCCTTCGGCATTGAAAGCATGGAGTCCTACCACTGGACCGCCAGGAAATTCCCTTAGAGTCTTAGTTTATTATCCTTGAAATGAAAGGAAAAAAAAAACTCAAGCACTTGGCAAGGATAAATGGTAGATAATGAATGTGGCACCATCACTGACTCAGTTGCCTGAGCCAAAAATAGGGTATCACCCCAAATTTCCACTTATCCCTCTTCCTTTTCCCCTTCCCCCGTCACCATGGCTTTTTTTAAATTAATTTATTTTATTTTTGGCTGCGTTGGGTCTTTGTTGCTGTGCTCAGGCTTTACTCTAGTTGCGGTGAGCGGGGGCTACACATCGTTGCGGTGCATGGGCTTCTCATTGCAGTGCCTTCTCTTGTCGCGGAGCACGGGCTCTAGGCGCGTGGGCTTCAGTAGTTGTGGCATGAGGGCTCAGTAGTTGTGGCTTGTGGGCTCTAGAGCGTAGGCTCAGTAGTTGTGGCGCACGGACTTAGTTGCTCTGCAGCATGTGGGATCTTCCCAGACCAGGGCTCGAACCCGTGTCCGCTGCATCGGCAGGCAGATTCTTAACCACTGCACCACCAGGGAAGCTCACCATGGCTTGTTGAACCTGGCTGAGGATCTAGGTAAGAAACTCTAGGTTACTGGGGGATTTCCATGTAACTTAGAGTTGCCTAGGAGTTAACCTAGGATGCCGGACGTAGGGATCCTGTAACTAAAAGAACCAGAGGGAGTGACTGATGGGGACACTGAAGGAGCAGATAAGGGATTGAGAAGGGAGAAGCCAAGGGTGGGTTCTGGGGACTTAGAAACCACTCAGTCTCTGCCCTCAAGGAGCTCATGGTCTGCTGAGGAAACAAATAGAAACAGTTTTATACAGAACTCCACTGTAGTGCAGCACTACCTCCTTCCTGATGCCCCTTCTTTACTTGGTTTCCAGGATACCACCCAACTTACCTGGCTTTCTGCTTATCTTTTTGGCCCTCCTTCTCAGTTTAGTTTGCTGCTTCTCTTAGTTTCCTCAAATTCTGAATTTTGAAGGAAACGATTTTCCATCTACACTCACTCCTTTGGTGGGCTCATCCACTCTCATGGCTTTAAACACCATCCATGTGCTGATGACTCTCAAACTGATATTTCCAGTCTTGATCTCTCCCTTGACCTTCAGACCTATATGCCCTCCTGCTCCCTCAACAACCCTACTCTAATGGACATCTCAAAGTCAACACACTCAAAAATGAGCTCCAGATATTTTCCCCCCAAACCAGCACCTCCCTTGTCTTTCCAGCTGGTCTCCCTGCTTCTGCCACTGACCCCACTGAATTTTTCTTCATAAAACAGCCAGAGTAACTGTTAAAATCTAAATCAGATCGTGTGGATCCTCTGCTCATAACCCTTCACGGGATCCTCAACATGGGGTAAATGGGGTAAAACCAAAGTCCTTATTGTGATCTGCGAAGCTGTACTCTCTGGCTCCTATCTCTATCCTCATCTTCTCCCATTCTCCCCGCAGAACACTATGCTCCAGCCATTCCAGGCCCTTTGCACTTGTTCTTTCCTGATGTTCTTCCCTAAATATCAGAATAGTGCCCCCTTTCTTTTTTCTTCAGATCTTTTACTCAAAGGTCACCTTCCCAGTAAGGTCTTCCTTGGCCCCCTAACTGAAAGGAAACGTCTCCCCTACCAACGTTTTATTCCCACTTCTCTGACTTATTTTTTCTCCTTAATATTTACTGCAGTCTTAAAACTATATATTTTATTTACCTATCTTCTTTATTTATCTCTCATTAAAATGGAAGCACCATGAGTCTCCTCATGATTTTTGGGGGGGTCTGTTTTGTTCACTGTTGTGTATCCATTACTTAGAATAGTGGCAGGCATATGTAAGGTACTCAGTAGATATTGCTTGAATGAATGAAAGAAAAAGGTGGACATTTCCAAGGGGCAAATTTTACTCTTTAATGAAAAACTTTATTAACAACCAGAGCTGCTTGGCAACAATGACAGTCGATATGCACAGTACACTACCTCTTAAATATGTTATCTCATCAAATCCTCACATCAGTCCAAGATGCGAAGAAGGCTGGGCAGAGATTATGATGCTGGTTGAAAAGGAAACTGAGCCCAGACATGGAAAAGGGATTTGTTAAAGGTCACACATTTGGTCAGGGCAGGAGTGGAACTGTGGATGACTGCTGGCCTTGAAAGGGGCTGGTGAGTGATGGAGCTTAATGGGGGTTGGGTTTGAAGGACTTATATTGCCAGAAAGCATAAGGATCTCTGAAAGGGAAGCTGAGTCAGAGGTTAGTAAAACGGAGGCATCAGCAAAGGAGTGGGAGAGAAATGTGAAAAGGCTGACAGCTAAGCGGATTTAGCCCAGTCCTGGAGAGGGCAGCTGAATTTCCCAGCAGCAGAATGCTGCGCCTGAGATTGAGTCATCAAGCCCTTACAAAACCTGGAAGGCGGAACTGGAAAGGCAGTCTTAAGAGACCAGTGAGTCCACTGCAGGTCTACAGAGTCTGGCTTCCCCACTGGACTGTGAGGTCTTTGAGGGCAGGGACCGTGTTCCTAGATTTAGCCCCAGCTTCTAGCAGGGCCTAGAATATGGAATATAGTAGGGACTCAAATATTTCTGTCGAAGGAATACATAAATGAACGTATGCGCCCAAACGGGAAACTGAAGGGGAGACAAGACAAACAGGAGGGGCGAGGCGTAAAACCACCCAGCGATTCTCGGGTAGAAGCAGACTGATTTTCCTGGGACGCAGCAGGACAAACAGCCCTAGTACTAACGCTGGTTGCCGCCAGGTGTTTTTCAACAGGGATTGGCAAGCAAATACCGCCTGGGGGCAGAAAGGCGGGGCTAAATGGGGCCGTTGGGGCGGGTCCAGGCTGGAGAGGCCGATTGGCTGAGACTCAGGGCGGGGCCAATAGAACAGGCGCGCCAAATTTCCACCCAACACGTGACTAACGTACGTAACGTCACTTCCAGTCCGGTGGGCGGGAGCGGGAAACAAAAGAAGACGAAGGACGCATGCGTTTGGTGTGTCCCAGTTTCTGATGGGTTCTTCCGCTCAGGCAGAGTAAAGTGCTTCCGGGTCGCCGCCGCCTGCCGACTCCCGGCGCGGTAAGTACATAAGACAGGCTGCTGTTGCTGTCTCTTTGCCCCTTCTTTCCTCCCTTCCCCAGAGAAACCTCATTCCCTTGACCCGCCTCCTCGAGCTGCCTGTTCACACTCCCTTTAACATTAAAAGAGTTCCAGCTCATTGGCCGCTTCCTCGAAACTAAGCCCCACCCCGTCGCACAAGATCCGTCACTCATTGGTGTCACTTCCTGTCACCCAGCAGTTCTTCCAGTTAATTGGCCTTATCCAGGCCCCGCTCCTTTCTCGGTTAGCAACCCCAAATACCTGCCCGAATCCCGCCCATGCCTTCTTCCTGTTGGTCAACTCCACGGTCATTATCATAATAAGCCGAGAATGGGCGGTGGCTTTGCGGTGAGGGGTTGGGCTTTCGGAGCCGCGGTCTCTTCAGTGCTTATGGGACTTGAGGGTTCTGTTGTGCCTGTTAAACGCGCCGGGCAGCTGAGCTCCACGGAAGGGCAGCGGCTGGCCCCGGATTGGTCAAGTGCGTTAGGGCAAGAGCAGAATTAGACGTAGATCCTTTTCTCCTGCTCACCTCTAGTGCCCGGCCTGGATCTCTTCCCCGCGAGAGTTCTATGCCCAACTCACCGTGGCACCTAGAGCCAGTCGTTCGTTGCCTGTCGCTGGGCCTCAGTTTTCCTGTGAGCTGAAAGGTTTTAATTCAGATTCTCTGCGACCTTCCTGTTCAGCTCCCTCAGCTGCTGAATCTGAGCTGAATATACTATTTCTCTTACTCACATGTTAGTTCATCCAGTCTTTCATCTGCTCATGCATTACTCATACCTTTAGAATGTCTTACTGAGCCATACTTGCACGTGATAACACCTCCCCTCCCTGCCCCCTAGTTTGGCTGTGGTTCATTATAGAGGTGGTCAGGGTCCAAAATTCCTGACACTGGGTGGGTATGGTTTGGGCGGCATGGAGGAGCAGAAAGTAGGTCTCAGTGTTTGGAGGAGGTAGAGAGAGTTTCAGTAGAGTCCTGCTGTCTTTAATTTTGTAAGGCCAGTCCGCATTCTGGTTTCCTCTCTCTACGTTTGGCTTCCATTCTCTTGCCTCCTTGAACAGCTTACAAACAGCTTTACTTACCCATAAAGTAAATTACTTAATTATCAGAATAACTATGAGGGTGGCATAACTGTTATTGTCCCCATTTTACAGATGAGGAAACTGAGGCTCAGAGAGGTTAAGTGACTTGGCCAAGGTCAAACAGCTAGTAAGCGGTGGAGCCAGGACTCAAACCCAGGTCTGTCTGATTCCCACAGGGAAGGGGTACTTTCCTGCTACCTTCCACACTACCCAATCCCCAAATCAAAATGTAACCAAATAAAAACTAAAACCAAACACATCTGAGAGCTGGATTCACCTGACGCTTTTCCTCAGTCTAGGAGCCATGTCCACCTTGTTTCCCTCACTCTTCCCCCGTGTGACTGAGACACTGTGGTTTAATCTGGATCGACCCTGTGTGGAGGAGACAGAGCTGCAGCAGCAAGAACAG
Source organism: Mesoplodon bidens (assembly GCF_964165515.1). Taxonomy (NCBI): domain Eukaryota; kingdom Metazoa; phylum Chordata; class Mammalia; order Artiodactyla; family Ziphiidae; genus Mesoplodon; species Mesoplodon bidens. The sequence goes on along the minus strand of NC_138164.1, from coordinate 59,004,628 downwards.
CAGCATCAGGCCTGGGTGAGTGAGGACATAGCACAGCGGTGGAGCTTCAGTCAGGTGCCCCGCCCCCCTTCACTGGCGTTGACCCAGACCTACTCTGGAGACCTGCCCTGGGGGAGCTTTTTGTCCTGAGCTGGGGGCCTAGGTTCTCACCTTTGTGTTACCCTAATTTGCCAGGGGACCGTGGAAGCTCTAGGCCAGATTGGAGCCCAGGATCTTTTCCCAAAAGCATAGAAAATAATAATTTTGATTGTTTATTGAGGACCTAGCAGATGTCATGTTCTAGGCTGATAGTCTCACTTCATCCTCACCATAATCTTACGAGGAAACCAAGGACCAGAGTGTTTACGTAGTTGGATCAAGTTCATAAGTAAGTGGCAGATGACAGGAGAGAAAGGGATTGAATCTTCCAGAGAGCTGGAAGGAAGCTTCTCCTTCACACTTGGGGGTCTTCCTGGGGTCAGGGCAGGTGAGTGCCATGCCCCTGACTGCCCTGCTTGGGCCCTGGCCTTGCTCTTCTCCCCCTGTGGCCACAGCTCCAGAGCATTGCAGAGAAAGACAACAACCTGGTACCTATTGGCAAGCCGGCCTCAGAGGTGAGTGGCTCCAGCAGATGGGGCCTCTGTGGGGCCCAGGTGGACCAAGGCTCTGCTCTAATTCTGAAGGTCTGGCCTCTGACTCCAGAGCAGTCGTGGTCCTCAGCTCTGGGTGGAGGACACAAGAGAGGAGGGTAGAGGGGGTGGGCACCGGGCTCAGCACTAAGGTCCTGCAGAACGTGCACCAGCCTGCTAGATTAAAGTGGGACAGGACTGGGGAATGGAGCTCATTCGTTGTCCCCAGAGAGAGGCTCCAAGTGGGCCAGTCCTTGAACTGGCCCAGGCAGACCTGTAGAGGCTACAGGCTCTTCCCTGCCTCACCAGCACTATGATGACGAGGAAGAGGAAGATGAAGATGATGACGAGGACAGTGAAGAGGACTCGGAGGATGATGAGGACATGCAGGACATGGATGAGATGAATGACTACAATGAGTCACCTGATGATGGAGAGGTCAATGAGGTAGGCAGGGGTGTGGGGGAGGGCCTCTGCTCCTGGGCCCCTACCCCTCACCTCACTGGCAGCCATCGGGTACAGAAACCCTGGATCCAGCCAGGGGCAGGATCTGGGACTGGGGCTGGCTGGGTGGCTGAGGCCCCTCCCCACCCACACCCAGCCTCCTCTCCAGGTGGACATGGAAGGCAACGAGCAGGATCAGGACCAGTGGATGATCTAGGTAGACAAGGCAGGGTGGTCTCAGGAAGATTCCAGGCCCACCCAACCTATCCTGGACCCCCTGTGGATCCAGCTGATCACCCAACCCCCCTGCCCCAGTGCCTGAAAGCTCACCCTCGGGCACCTCCTTAGCTGCTGCCAGCACCTGGTATCCTTGGCCCCTCCCAGGCCATCAGTCTGCCCTTGAATCCACAGGGCCTGAGCCCACCCCACCTTTCTGGCCAGCACCTCATCCCTTGGTTGCCAGATCTAGTCTCTTTCTAACTCTCTTTAATAAAGACACAGGACTGATTTTTTTCCCCACGTCTATTCCCTATTTCTTGGTGGGGCCTAAAGGAGTCCAGCATCTTCTCTTGAGCTTTGGGGAGAGGGTTCTCAAGGGACTTCAGGCAAATCTACCTGGCCACATGGGCTGGGGCTAGGGAAGGCCAGGGTAGCCCTGGCTGTGTGCCCAGGCTCTATTGCCACTTCCTCTGGCCCAGCTTGCACCCAGCCATTCCTGCAGGGCCTCTAACTCAGTGTTTACTGTTTCCTTTGATCCCACCTGGAAAGGCATGGGGTGGGGTGGGGGGGTGGGAGGCAGGCTTTCTGAGCGCCAGAACTGGGAGGCCCCTGGAGCTCTCCTAGTCAACTTCCTTGGTGTTAGAACAGATTAAATCTCAGAGCAGGGCAGGGACTCCCATGGAGTAACCCAACAAATCAGTGACAGGGCTGTGTTGTGAGCTGAAGTCTCTTGCCTGTCAGTCCATGACTCTGGACTGGAAGGAGGGGGACCAGTGGGATCAAACAGCCTGACAGAACTTGAGGCCTCAGGTTAGTGTGGAGCCAGAGTGAGACAGAGGTGGGAGGAGAGCCTCCCTAGCCCTGAGCCCGGTATGTGTCAGTCCACAAGCAGGGAGGGGAGGGGATATTCTGAGGTCCTTGCTTGGTTGGGGGGTGGGGGGAGGCAGCAGTAAGTACCCCTGGGCCTGGACCTCAGCCAGGCCCTGTGTAGGTGAGCTGGGCTATGCCGTCCTTGATGGCAGGGAAGTCAGGGAGGCCAGTGTGGTGGAGGCGGCAGCGGTAGCGGCCACAGCTCTTGGCGTACTGCAGGAAGCGGGGTGCACCAGGGAAGAGCACGTGGTCAGCTAACACTGTGGCACCAGCTGGCAGCAGGGCATGGGCCTCCAGCAGTTGCAGGTCCCGCAAGTAACATCGGGGCCTGTGTGCCAGGAGCACCAGGTCAGCCCGATTCATCTGGTACTGGGTTCTTAGGCGCGGGATCACCTCCTCTGATCTACCCACGATGAGCTCCACCTGTGGGGGTGGGAGGAGTTGGAGATGAGGGTGGGAGCAATTGTTCTCCCACACCAGACCCTACCGGGAACTGGCTTATTTTGTGCCAGGCCCTGGCCTAGGTCTCCATGTGTGTTCTCATATTTCCTCTGGTCTCAGAACCCAAGGAGTCAGGATCAGCATTGTGATTTTCATTCTGCTAGTAAAGAAGCTGAGATTCAGAGGACAGGTGCTTTGCCCAAGATCACATAGCTAACAAGAGGCAGACTAAGGTTTGGACCCAGATTTGCTGGGCTCCAGAGACTTTCCTCGTAACTGCTTCTTTGTCATCCAGCAGCAAATACGTGCCAGTGACTTGGAACAGGAGGACAAGAGCTCATACACTCTCCAAGTTCACAGTTCCCTAAGCTGTTTCCTTCTCCTAGGTGGGATTCCCCCATGGGGGAAGCTGGCTAGGGCAGGGCCGAGGGTGGCAGGAAAGAGACCAGGGTTGGGGAGCTGGGGGCTGACCGTGCGCTCGTCGAAGCCAGCCAGGCGGATGAGTTTTTCAGCCACTGCTGCTGTGCGTGGATCCCGCTCCACAGTGAGAAGGCGACCCCCAGGGGGCAGGGCACGGGCAATAAGCAGTGTGGAGTACCCACAGTAGGTGCCCAGCTCCAGTGCACAAGCAGGGGCTTTCTCCTCCACCAGCCGCATCAGGATCTGACCTATGGGGGGAGATGGTTATTGCAGCAGACATGGGAGATGGGTGCAGGGGCCCTCATGGAAAGGGGTCTCAAATGCCCACTTGCCACTGCAACCCCCAACCAGCGGGAGTCTCATTTCTTTCTTGGATTACAGTCCTAGCAGCCCCAGTGGTCTCCCTGCCCCTCTCAGCTTGCCTCCTTCACACCAACCACTAGGAATCTTTCTGACAAATCTGACCCTATTGCTCCCTGGTTCCTATGAACCTAAAGGCCTTTGGGATTGAACGTGGGATCCTCAGCCTGACATTCAGAACTTTCTTGGACCTGATCCTATCCTACCTTTCCAGTTTCAGCTCTCAATTCTTCCCACCACAGCCATCCCAAACAACTGTGCCCAGAGTCGACCATGCTGGCTCATTTCTTCATGCCACACTTAGATATGTGGCTGGCTTTGTCCTCCCCCACCTCTGTCCTCAACTACCTGGCCAACTCGAAAGCAATCCCTCTAGGCCCAGTTCAAATGTTGCTTCCTCCAGGAGGGCCCAGGCAGAAACAACCACCAGAGAGAGACCAGGCTTCTGAGAGACTACTGTCCAGGCTCCTGAGAGATCTTTGCTAGACCTTCTAGTTTCATTCTCCCTTGATTTGTTCATTGAATATCTTTCTAACCATTGAATTGGATGAATTTCTTAAATGAGACTCTAAAAACACATGTGCTGACAGCTGGGACTCAGACAAACCCAGCCAGACAGCTACCCTGAAGGGGCTGGAAGAACCTCCATGATGGGGGAGAAAGACTCAGACACAGATAATTACCAGGTTTTGGGTTGTGTGCTGAGGTGGTTATTCCCCTGTGTCATGCCCCCTTTGAGGCCAGCCTTTGTGGCTGATTCATCCCTGGCCTCTACCTCCTCCCCCAGCACCTAGCACATGCCTGGTACAAAAGAGGTGGTGATAAATTTTACTGGATGAATGTATAACTTTGCCCAGCCCCCTCATTTCCAGAGAAGAAAAAAGAGACCCAGAGAAGATCAAGAACCTGCCTAATTCTCCCAGTAAGGCAGCGGCAGATCCCAGATCTTCCTTCACCATCTTGGAGGTGCTTCCTGGAGCAGAAGGCTAGGGAACACTGACCTTTGACAGGCCCCATGTGGCTCAGGTACTCGCAGTGGCTGCTCCAGTGGTCCAGGGTGGCGAGGATATGACCAGGGTCCCCAGGCAGGGCGTGGGTGAGCACATAGCTGAAGGCCCGCTCCTCAATCCGCATCCCTGACAGGCAGTCTCGGAGGCTCCGGAGTAAGACCGTGCGTACCAGTAGTCGGAAGTAGTGCCGGTACCTCACCAGCAATGTCACCACCAGTGGCAGGAAGGCCAGCGCAATGGCGGGGGACATGGTCCCTACCTGGGCCCTGGGGTGGAGGAAGCGAGGGAAACCCACACGTCATTTTCCTGTCATTTGTGCAGCCCTTACCAGTAGCAGTTATTCCTATATTTTACACACCGTGGCTCAGAAAGGTTAAGTCCTTTGTCCAGAGTCACACGGAAGAACTAGGATTTGAATCCAAGCTGGTCTGATTCCAAGCCCATGTATTTTCAAGGACAACATACTGTCTTATGTTCAGCACCCAACCCCAAACTATCTATCTCTTCCTACTCCTGGTTCATCTTCACCTTGCTCCCTCCACCCGTTTCCCCTTATCTCTGTAGTCACTCTTCTTCAGGACCCCTTTCACCAGTTCCTTCCTGAGTTCTCCTCCCACCTTACCCACTGCCTGCTTGGTCTCTGACCCATTACTGTGTAGCAAAAGAGCACAACTTTGTAGTCAGGAACCCCTTCACTGTCACTGTTCTGCCTCAGTAAAGGCAATCAAAACACTCCATGGCGTGTTAGGATGAGATATCCTTAACCACCCCAGGACTCACCCTCTGTCAGCATTTCCCTAGGGGTGGGAAGAGTCCTTGATTGTATATTTATTCTCCAGTCCTATCTCCCCTCCCCTGCACTCCCCTCCTCTGTTCTCTCTCAGCATTCCATTCACATTCACATTCACATATACACACAGCACACACTTTCCCCCAACTCAGCCTCTTCTCCCCACTCCCCCCACCCCCTGTCTGGGATAAGTGCCCTGTCTTCTCCCATGCACTGGACCATCTGACCCTTTTGAGGCCACTGGTGGTGGTGACTAAAAATTAAAGTAGGAGTGTATGAATGGGGTGAATAGGTAGGTGAGTGACGGTAATTCTGAATTGATGCGCTTGGAAACCCACACTCAAGGGCCCTGCTTACCTGGGCTGGAGGCTCCTGCTTGGGGAAGATCAGAGCATAGGACAGGAGGGGGAGTCCTTGGGGTGGGGAAGAACCCTGAGGCAGGCTGGACTTGCTGTCAATTATTGATGCTGAGGCTGCTGCTGTCACCTGAGACCTGCAGTTCAAGTTTCCAACCCCAGGGACAAGCTGGAGCTGCCTCCTACCCTTCAGGAGCCCTCAAAGAACTTACAGAACTCCGGGGTCTTGATTTGAGGGGTAATAAAGCTACTGGGTTTGGTGACCTCTCCTCCAATCCCTTGGTTCAGGACATAGGGTATGCTGTGAGCCAAGGTGATGGGGAGGTTGTGAGTTACTCAGTAATTCCAAATTCTAAGCAAGTGCCAAGGCTTGAGTCACAGAGAAGAGTCGGATCCTGTCCCTGTCCCCCTGGAGCTCCACCTTTGTTAGAAGAGACTGATACAGGAACAGAGAATATAATTGTGAGCACTAGAAGCATGCTCCATGAACACACGGACTTTGGGCAGGCAGACCAGGTGGGGAGACAGTGTGCCAGGCCATGTGTGTAAAGTCCAGAAAGTCAATCAGGAGACTACAGGTATTTCCCTGTGGTTGGTGAGGCATTCCCCCAACCCCTCCTCCACTACCCTGAGCTTGGAGTGGATGTCAGGCTCTGCAAGATCTTGCATGATAGACTTGGACTTGTGTTGAGTCCAAGGGAAGATGTGGGATGGTTCTAAGAAGAGCACTGATTGTGAGCTTTGTGTGTTAGATCACTATGACTGCTGTAAAAAGGCAGGATTGAAGAGAAATGCCTGAGGGCAAGGAGATCACTGAGGTGGCCTCTATCTCCTCCACCAGGATTGAGCTCCACTCTCCTTCGGTTTGTGAAGGTATAAGGTCCCTTCTTCCAGTAAGTCTCAGATCCCCAGTCCAGGTTGGGTGACACACCCTCTGTATGTCCCCAGCCTTGGCACCAGGCAACTGGGCCTATTGGTGTGTACTCTTGGAGCATAGAGCCTGGATCCTACTCGCCCCTCTAAAGGCATTTAGGAGAGTATTTCATGACGGCAGTTGGTAAAAATTCGCTCACTGGCCCACAAAGGTAGCCTGGCGGCCACGGGAACACATAATACACTTAACACGTGGGCTTCTATAACCGTCAGTGGAGGTCTCCGGCTGAGACCCGGAAGAGGCTGAAGTCATCTGATCCGCCCCCTCCCTTTCCTTGCATCACGTGTCTCACGGCCTGTCATGCAGCGTGTGCCTTCCCATTGGTTGGCTAAGATCACGCGGTAGGGGCGGGACCGGAAGCCGGTGTTCCGGCGGCAGCCGCGGCAGCTAAGTTCCTCTGGGAAGGGGTAGGCGCGGGGGCGGTGGTTATTTGCTGGATGCAGGCGCGGGTCATGTGACCGGAAGGGCTCCTGACGGACGCCGTCCCTCCTCGGCGCGGCCTGAGCGCCCGGCCCGACCCCCGCCATGGGGTGCTGCTACAGCAGCGAGAACGAGGACTCGGACCAGGTGCGGCCGCCGCGGGCGGGGCTCGGGAGTGAGGGCAGAGATCCTGGGGCATGGGGCCCAGAGAAAAGGTTGCAGAAGAGGGTCAGCCGGACTTCAGGGCTCACTGAGTACGGGGGCCCGGAGAGGACAGATTACAGAGGAGACGCCGAGCCAGGCTGCTACCCCTTTTAAAGCCCCAGTTCGTTCTGCACAGCCCCTGTGTTGGGATGTGCAGGCAGCCGCCTATCCCTCTCGCTCCCGCGCCTTCCATCTTTCCCTACCTTCAGACCTTTACAACTTCAAGGATCCTCAGCCTAGGTCTCGGGGAAGCACTTTCTTCCCAGCTTCCTTCTCTGTGCTTTGTATTAGCGGGCTTTGTGAATCCATTGTAGAAGTGGGTAAGCTGAGGCTCTGAGTTAGAGTGTCCCGATATGAATCAGGAATCTGTGTATACTCTGAATCCCTGGGGTTGAAGAAGGAAGGTCACTGCTGATCTGGGGTCAGAGAAGGCCTGTGGAAGTTGGTGTCATTTGAGTTGATCAGTGAAGATTTTAATAGACACAGTGAGGACATCAGGACGTGTGGGAAGCTGGAAAGCAACAAATCGGGTTTAGCTTTGGCTAGATTGTGGGGAAAGGAGAGGTGGGCTGGGGAGCTCAGTTTGGCCTGCCTCAGTGCAGTCCCTACCTGGGGCCTCAGGGTTCCTCTAGCTTGAAGGGTGTTTGTCCTGGGAATTTGGCTGTAGATCTGATCCTTTTGCAGAAAGGATTAGGCTGGGAAGGCCTGTACAGTTTTAAATTCTGTCTCTTCCCCTTGGTGTATTCTAATTTCCTGCCACACTTAAATCCTTGCCCTGCCTGCCTGACCTCCTTTGAGGAGGGGAAGACCTTTTCAAGGATGAAGTCTCAAGTTGTTGGCCACTTGCCTTTTTGGTTACCTCTAAGCCTAGATTGTACATTTCAACACATATAGAGACAAAAACTGTAGAAAGGTTTCAGCAAGTAGCTCACAGTCCAGTGGAGTAGATGGTCACAGAAACGGACTATATCACTGCTAAATGGGAAGTAGGTCTTTCCCCAGTGACTCATGTGAATCTATTTTGGGTCAAGGACTTAAGCTGGGGAAAATGTCACTTGTATGGGAGGGATGGGTGGCCCCTGGGCCTCATTAAGCCTCCAAATGCCCAGTGAACATACACTTATATTTCTGTGCCTTATGTTAGGCATGCCATACAGCCAGTACCTCACACTTCACTCCAGCCTGTTAGAAATAGGAGACAATATCCCTGCCTACTGGGAAAGCTATGGTTTAATGCGAAATTGTCCCTTAAACCATAATATGGACTCTTGAAGGGAATGAGTCAAGGGTTAACTCTTTATGAGAAAGGATACCAGCTTCTAGCTGGAATTGCGGTGTTCTTGAATCTCCACCTTCCCCTTGATGGGCTTTCATTTCTGTTTTTAACCCCCAGAGATGGTGCTTGATCATTCCTGGGTGATTTGAGGCCTCACGTGGCGAAGGTCTGCTTACTACCTGGTCTACAAGCCAAAACCATTCACTGTCCCCTCTTACGGGTCTTGGGCAGGCCCCTCTCACACTCTCATATTGGACCCTTTGTTATAGTAATAAAGAGAAATATATAACATATTACAGTTTTCAAAGACCTTTTACAGTTAAACCACTTGATTCTTGCCAAAATGTCTGTCATATAGGTACCAGTTATGTCTATTTAAATGTGAAGAAAAACTTCAGAGAGGCTAAGTGATTTAGCCAAGGTTACAGAGCTGAGAAGGGCCACAGGCAAGGTATTTTGATGCCAAGTCATGTATTTATCCGTTGGGCTGAGCTGTGTCTTCTAGCTGTGCCCACAGACCAGGTGGCTAGTGATAGGCCACATACGTGTCTGTGCTAGAGTAGACTGTGAAGCCCTGACTCCCAGGTTGACATTGACTCCAGGACAAACCTTGGTGTGAATAACCTCCCCCATGCTCCAGTCACCCTTTTGGGGATGGGGTGATGTTATTTGTCCACTCTAATTGTGGTAGCATGGCCTCTTCCAGGAGTCTAGGTCTCAGGAAAACAACCTTGTTCTTGAAGAACCCCTTATCCTGCAGGAGGATCTGTCTGAATTGGGGCTGGGGAAAGTATGGACATATAAGAAGAAGCAAACTCTGGCTTCATTATGGAGCTGGCTTTCCTTAGAGATAGTTTAATCTTTGGCAAACATCTTGTTTTTAGTACTTAGCTTGTGTTTTAGGGGGTCGGGGTGTCTAGGAGTTGGGAGCCGATGAGGCAGAAGCCCATAGCTTCTGTCTCATGCTGTTGGGAACTGGGGACATGGGCAACCTAGGCTTGAGACAGAAGAGTAATGTCAAAAGGCTGGCCCTGCCTAGGGCAGGGCAAGCAGGGTAGGAGGAAGTGTCCTCTGTAAGGAGAGTTGTGGAGTTGTGGGCAGGGGAGCTGGGAGCCTGCAAGTGTGAAAGTCTGGTAGGAACTGAGATAGGCCTGAAATGGAACATTAAGGAGTCCGGTGGTCTGGCACTGAGGGCTGGTGTGTCCGCATTAGCCAGGATGGACCCTTGTCTCTGGTTTTGTCCTGGGTACCCTTGTTCTTTATGCTTTGGATAGATACCCAGCGTATCCACTTATCCAATTTGCAGCTGACACAAAGCCAGCAGGGATTTGTAGCTGATGGGCTCAAGGCAGGGTTGTATTCAGAAAGATTGCAGTAGATAAGAACAAGGGGCTAAAACAAGATGAGGTGAAATAACACATAAAATTATACAGGACCAGGGAGACTTGGTTTGGTCCCAGGTCAGTTCTGGGGGTTGTGGTGATTAGCATAGGCTAGCAGAAACAGGGCTGCCGAAACTAATGAAACCACATTCACAGAGGTGTGGTGGCTTGGCAAGGGAGGGAACAACTCCAACTTTTCAGGTAAGGATACACTGGGAGCACCAAGTTTGGTTCTGGGAGTCCCCCACAAAGAGCATCGGAAGAGAGGAGAGTGATCACCTGAGAGTAGAAGGGACCTGCCCTCAAGAAGGGACACTTGGGGACTTCCCTAGTGGTCCAGTGGGTACGACTCTGCGCTTCCAATGCAGGGGGTCTGGGTTCGATCCCTGATCAGGGAACTAGATCCCGCATGCACACTGCAACTAAGAGTTTGCATGCAACACCTAAGGAGTCCGCATGCCGGAAGTGAGACTTGGCGCAGCCAAAATAAATAAATAAATGTTTTTAAAAATTTTTAAAAAAAGAGGACGCTTGGGAATTTCCCTAGTGGTCCATTGGCTAAGGCTCCGTGCTCCAAATGCAGGGGGCCCAGTTTCGATCCCTGGTCAGGGAACTAGATTCCCACATACCACAGCTAAAGATCCTGCACGCTGCAACTAAGACCCAATGCAGCCAAATAAATAAATAATTTTTTTAAAAAAAGGGCTTCCCTGGTGGCGCAGTGGTTAAGAATCCGCCTGCCAATGCAGGGGACACGGGTTTGAGCCCTAGTCCGGGAACACCCCACATGCCGCGGAGCAACTAAGCCCGTGTGCTACAACTACTGAGCCTGCACTCTAGAGCCTGCGAGCCACAACTACTGAGCCTGCGTGCCACAACTACTGAAGCCCGCGCGCCTAGAGCCCATTCTCGGTGACAGGAGAAGCCATGGTAATGAGAAGCCCATGCACCACAACGAAGAGTAGCCCCCACTCGCCACAACTAGAGAAAGCCCGTGCACAGCAATGAAGCTCCAACGCAGCCAAAGATAAAATAAATAAATTTATTTAAAAAAAGAGAAAAGAAAAAGAAGGGACACTCGGACTGTGGGACCCAGAGTTTGCAGCTGGGACTCCTGTCCTGAGATAATATGAGGAGTGGCCATTGAGAGGTTGGACTTGCTTTTCCTTGGGGCCCAGGGCCTTGTCTGGCCTCACGGGGCCTCTCCATCCTGGGAGCAGACAACCTTGCTGGGGAGGATCTGGTCTGGGGGATTAGGAGGGCCATTCTTGGGCTCCTGACTTGTATTAGTTTGTCCTCTACACCCCACTGTTTTGGTATTTTCTACCTCCTCTGTCTTCCAGTCTCCAATATCCTTTCTCTGCTGGGGGTTGGACCATTTTCTTTTTCCTTCTTTTTTAAATTTCTTTCTTTATTTATTTTTGGCTGCATTGGGTCTTCATTGCTGCGCGCAGGCTTCTCATTGTGGTGGCTTCTCGTTTCAGAGCACAGACTCTAGGCATGTGGGATTCAGTAGTTGTGGCATGGGGGCTCAGTAGTTGTGGCTCACAGGCTCTAGAGCGCAGGCTCAGTAGTTGTGGCGCACGGGCTTAGTTGCTCCATGGCATGTAGGATCTTCCCGGACCAGGGCTCGAACCCATGTCCCCTGCATTGGCAGGCGGATTCTTAAGCACTGCGCCACCAGGGAAGCCCTGGACCATTTTCTGAAGCTGCAGGGCTGTTACTAAATACCTGCTTGTGCCTCTGTCCATCTTTTCAGGGCCTCTAAGACTGCTTGGTTCCACTTTAATTCATCCTAGACCACCAGCTTAGCTTAGCTTCCAAGGGCAGGCAGGATCTGAGTCTTAGAGCCAACATTCCATACAGTTGGGCACTTGGGATATTCCTATTAAAATTATTTTTGGTGCTTAAAGGTCAGAGCTGGGCTGAGAAGAGAGCCTAATAAAGGTGGGTTGGACTAAGGGCCTCAGGGCTGATGTCTCCCCCCATGGCCTCTCTTAGGACCGAGAGGAGCGGAAGCTGCTGCTGGACCCTAGCAGCCCACCCACCAAAGCCCTCAATGGAGCCGAGCCCAACTATCACAGCCTGCCTTCCGCTCGCACCGATGAGCAGGCGCTGCTCTCCTCCATCCTCGCCAAGACAGCCAGGTGGGCATTACAGGACCGGGCCTGGGGCAGACCTCCTTCATCCATATTAAAGACTGGGATGGAGAGCCATGCCCAGGACGTGGGGGGTGGGACAAGATCAGTGGGAAGAGGTGCCTCTGGGCCCAGCCCTGCTCCCGTGGACAGGCAGGGACACTGGTGTCAGATAGCCTTGGAGTTGGCACCTGGCAGTGAGTCTTGTTTGTCCGTCTCGGAAGCACCTGTTATGTCCTCTCTGCCTCTTCTCCCCAAAGCAACATCATCGACGTGTCTGCTGCAGACTCCCAGGGCATGGAGCAGCACGAGTACATGGACCGGGCAAGGCAGTACAGGTGAGCCCCTGGCCGGCTTGGATCCCTCAGGCTACTTGGGCCCCTCCCTTCCCCTCCCTCTGATCCAGCTTTGGAGCCTGGGCCCCAGTCCTGGCTTCTCATTTGGGTGTGGCCTGGAGGGTGGCCCCAAGTCACTTGGGTGCCTCAGTAGATGGTCCTGTTTACCCAGTTTGCCCCATGACACTCAAGGGTATGGAGACTAAAGGAGGTCGGCCTGGAGTGGGTTTGTGGTGAGCTGAGGCTCCTGTCACCTGCTTCTCTGGTCTGAGGAAGTGAAGCTTGCCTGGGCTGGCTGGGCCGACTGTGGCCTGACTGCCTGTCCCCCCCCCCCCTTGGCCAGCACCCGCCTGGCTGTGCTGAGCAGCAGCCTGACCCATTGGAAGAAGCTGCCGCCGCTGCCGTCCCTCACCAGCCAGCCTCACCAAGTGCTGGCCAGCGAGCCTGTCCCCTTCGCCGACTTGCAGCAGGTGAGCCACCCCTCGCCCCGCCCCTGCCCACTGGGTGGCAGCGAGGCCCAGGGTTCGCCCCTCCGCCTCAGAGGAGGTAGGGAAGTGGAGTTAGGGAGCCTGGTAGCCTGTGGGCCCTGCTCACTCCCACCTCACTCTTACTTTTTTTCTCCTCCCTGTCCCCTCTCTTAAACCTTCATTCTTTTGCTACCCTTTGTTCTTCCCTCCTGTCTTTCCCATGCCTGCCTTTCTCTTTGGCTCCCTGTCCCCCATCATCCCCTCGCTGGCCATCCATCCCCTCTCCCTGCTTCTGGGTCTCCCTTCTCACCTGTCTCTCTGTTCCTCTCTCCCGGTCCCTCTGCCCCAGGTCTCCAGGATAGCTGCTTATGCCTACAGTGCACTTTCTCAGATCCGTGTGGACGCAAAAGAGGAGCTGGTTGTACAGTTTGGGATTCCATGAAGAGAGGGGCCCCTGGACAGCTCTTCTTCTCCTCTCTTCACTCCGTCTCCACCCTGCCTCCCCTGGCCCCCAGCCTCACTGTGGCTTATACAGTATCCTAACCTGCTACTAATCACAGAAGAAAGTGGAGGAGGAGGAGAAGAGTGAGGCGAGAAGCCTGAGCAAGTGAGGATGGAACAGGGGAGGGTAGAACCATTTGGGACTGGCCTTCGAAGCCCTGGCCAGGGGTGTGGTGGGGGTCACAGGGACAGGGCCTGGTAGGTCTTCACCGTCACTGGGAAGGTGGAGGTGCTGGTGTGAGGTGATCACTAGGGGGCCTCTTAGGACCCCCTGCCCACCCTTTCTCGGCCTCACTCCTGTCCCCCTCTCCCTGACTTGGTGCTCACACGCACCTCACGAGGGCTTGTGACCAGGGTCTGGATGAGCTTGAATTTGAACGAATTGAGTTTGTATTTCTAGCACCCTGGGTTTTTACATGTTTGGGTTTTTTTGTTTTGTTTTGGTTTGTCACCCTCGATAAAGGAAGTGTATCCATCTGTGTGCTGGTTCCAGCCCCTCTGTCCTGCCCACCACCCTACTACTTACTTCTGGCTACTCAAGTCTGTGAGCAGCGAGGTAGAGGAGGGGGAGGGGGCATCTTCTAGGGGCACTAAAAGGAATCAAGGAGATAAGGGTTCAGGGTTCCCAGGTCTTAGCTGAGACTTGGCCTGCACTAACCTCAGATTGGATTAGACTCAGCTTGTCCCTCCTCCAGTGATGGAAACACTGTCAAAGCTGAACAAACTTGAATCTGAGGCAGCTGTCACTGTTGTGGGTATTGCCTCAGGCTCAGTGGAATTACCAAGAAGCCTGGTGAGGGGGTGGATGTATGCAGGGAGACCAACAGCACCTGGTACAGAGTCAGCAGATACATAAGTTTCAAGCAGAAGATTCTTTTTAGCAAGTAAAATCTTAAGTAGAATCATGACATGTAAACATGACAGTGGAACTACTCTCATCTGATTGATTGAAGTGAGGGGTTCAGAGGTCACAGCCCATCTTATTGGCCTCCTGTCATGGAAGCCTCTGAGGCATCTCCACAGAACCTTGGTGCTCTGTGAAGCAACTCTAACCTTAGGAGATCTGAGCTGAAGAGTGAAAAGGGGCCCAGACAGGTTAGATAAGTTTCCCAAGGCCGTGCAATCAGCCCAGGTCTCCTGCGTCCCAAGCCAGCAGGCCTTTCCTTCCACTTCCTCCTTGTTTCAGTGAAGTAAGACCAGAGCTACTGGCGCTTGCCTGAGTTGGGGGGCATCTTTACATGGTATAAGAGACTTAGGCTGAACAGCTCAAATCTTTTATTGTCAAACCAAACTGACCATCCCTGGGCCTTTAGGACTGCTGGGGTCCCGGGAACCTCAGAGTGCGTTGTGCTTGATCCAGACCTTCTTGGGTTTGATGTTCATGCGTTTCCACACTTCAGCTGTTGTGCGGTCTGCCTTGGTGACCCCACTGAAGTCGAACGTGGTGATACGGGGCAGGGTGCACAGCACATATTGCCTGTGGGGAAGACTTGGGCTGGGGGCCAGGCCCCCTTCTAGAACCCCTTTCCCCTTCCACCAGTTGCTTCTGTCTCCTCTGACTGCAAGGAATGGAGGGACTTGAGTAGAGTGTGGGGGAGACTGAATTTATCCTGACTGACATCAAGAAATGCCTAAAGCCCTCTCCTCCCTTCCCCGGTCCAAGCATAGCAGAAGGATGGTGTTAGGTTTCTAACCCTAACCCTTCTCCTTTCTCTCATGGGAGCCCAGCTGGAGCCCACCTCCAGGGCAGAGCACTTACCTATACCCCGTCTCTTTCTCTATGGGGTTCCCATGGAGTGTCAGGCTGCGGAGCCGAGGGAGGACAGCCAGCTTGTTCACCTCTCCAAGGCACTGGATGCTGTTGCCATGGAGATAGAGCACACTCAAGTTGAAGAAAGTTGTCAGGACCTGTCGGGGAAGGAAACTGGAAGCTAGACTGGACAGAGCCGTGTATCTGTGCTCGGGACTGACCTGTGGGCAGAGAAGGAAGAGCTTGGGGAACAGTTTGTCACCCCCAGAGCCGTACTAGATTGATTCCAACCTACTTTTATTTACCTTTGAAGGGGTACAGGGGCACCACACTGACAGAGCACTGTGATCCGAGGGGCAGAAGGTATGGGCCTGGGTCCTATCACTGCCACTGACTTGCCAGGTGCCTGGGCTCTCCTGCTTCTCCTTGAGCCTTAGCTGTCCCTTCACTGAAGACCATTCCAGCTTTGGTGTTCTAAGATTCTATCACAGCAGGGGACAGGGGACAGCATCATGCTAGGTACATAAGAGCTTTTAAAATAGTAGTTAAATTGAGATCAGTGCACCTGGGGAACAGTTTCCAAGTCATACTCTAACTCCCTTCCCGTCTAACACAGATCCTGGATGAAAAGGGGCCAGTTTTGTTTGTTTCTTAAAATTTAGCCTGAGTTCATGGAAAGTAACTGCTGTACTTTTAGTACCTACCTCTGCAAAAGAACTTGGCACAAAGCACAGTGGGTGCCCAATAATAAGCTACAATTTTACTTCAGCCTCCTGTGTGAAGGCTTGCTATGTGCCCGTTGCTTTTCATATGTTCTCATTTAATCCTCACAGAATGTTTATAATGCTGGCATATTATCCCCATTTTTCAGACAGCAAGGCTGAGGTTTTGAAAGGTTAGGAGCTTGTCCAAGGTCACAAAGTCTGAGGCAAATCTAGTATTTGAACCTATATCTATCTGAGCCCACAGCCATGTGCTTTGCGGGGCACCATGCTGCCTCACTACTTCCTTGATAATGTGTGGGAGGTGGAGAGGCTGGGGGCTGGACAAGGTGGCTTCAGGTCCACCCTCTGGACTCACAGGGTCAATGGAAGTCAGGTCGTTGAAGGACAGGTCAATCCAGGCCAGATTCTCTGGATGCTCCAGAAGCTGTGAAACCACGTGATTGAAGTCTCTCAGGTCATTGAGGACGTTGTTTTTCAGCCACAGGGACTGAGACATTGACTTCCCTGACTTTGTGTGCCTTAGTGGTCGTAGCCCTGTCCGTGGCTTCTCGCTTAACAGGTCTGTGGAGACAGAGTGAACTTTGGGTATGTCATCTTTGCTTTTCTGGCTCTGGGGGGTGGCAAAGGAACAGAACTGGGAGGATTTGTAGCTAGAGGAGCTGGCAGGGCCAGAATCCCATGCTTGTGTCTAGTGTGACTGTATGCACTGTTCCCCAGGCCCCAGCAGTCAGAGTGAGCTTGGATTAAGGGTCAAAGACTTCGCATCCCAAACTCTTGGTTTGGGTCACATGCTCCCCTCAGGTCTCTTGTATCATTGGGTCCTCTGTATACCACCCCTGTGTGGGAGTTGGAGGGAGGCGGATTTTATACAGGAGGAAACCAAGAAGCAGAGGTGTTGGACTTGAGCCAAGGTGCTGAAGCACAAAATCCAGAATTATCCACTGGTAGAGCCTATAGACTTCACTTCAGTGTCACACACTCTTGCTGTCCTCTCCCTCTTCCATTAGTATTGAGTAACTGCTATGTGCCAGATACTGGATATACAGTGGTGAACAAAATGAGAGATAAGCTCTGTATGAATAATAGAGCAGGGGTGAAGCAGATGTTTATGCCTCGGAGGAGCTCAGATGGGAAAGATGAAAACAAACGGTCAATATACTATAATAAATGCTATTTAAGTTGTGGAAGCACGGAAAAAGGTCTCCTAACCCAGTCTGGGAGCTTAGGGAAGTTTCCCAGGGAACGTGAAGCCTGAGCTGGATATCTCAGTGGGTTAGGTGATGTTAACCAGGCAAAGAAGGGTGGAAAGGGTGAGAAGAGCAAGAGCAAAGGCACAGAGGTATGGAAGAGCATGGGCACACATACACGTACTACACAAGGGGGCAAGGAGGGAAAAGGAGACACGGAGCCTTGAAAACCAGGCTGAGTATCTTAGACTTTATCCTGTAGAAGATGGGAAGCCACTGGAGGGTTGAAAGCAAAGGAGATGATACAGCTCTCTCAATTCAGAAAGATCACTCTGAAGGTTTAGTGTGGAGCATGGATTGTAGGGAGTGGGTGGGACTGGAAGACCAATTTGGCTCTTTCAGTCATCTAAGCAAGGATGAGGGACATACAAACAGCATGACTTGATGGTTGACTAGATGCAAGGGTAGAATAATATTCAAGGGTGTTGGGATTTCCCTGGCGGTCCAGCGGTTAAGGCTTTGCACTTCGAACACGGGGCGCAGGTTCGATCCCTGGTCTGGGAACTAAGATCCCACATGCTGTGTGGCGCAGTCAAAAAAAAAAAAAAAATTCAAGGGTGTTGCCCAGTGTTCTTGATGACTGGTGAGATGCCAGTCCTATGAACTGATACAGGATTAAGAAGAGGAGAAGAGGGACTTCCCTGGTGGTCCAGTGGTAAAGAATCTGCCTTCCAATGCAGGGGACGTGCGTTTGATCCCTGGTCTGGGAACTAAGATTCCCACATGCCTCAGGGCAACTAAGCCTGCGCGCCACAAACTACTGAGCCTGCGTGTCTCAACTAGAGAGCCCACGAGCCCACGTGCCGCAAACTACAGAGCCCACACGCTCTGGAGCCCGCACGCCACAGCTAGAGAGAGGAAAAACCCGCACGCCACAACTAGAGAGAAGCCCACACGCTGCAGCAAAGAGCCGCGTGTGTTGCAACGAAAAGATCCCACAGGCTGCAATGAAGATCCCACGTGCCGCAACTAAGACCCAACGCAGCCAGAAAGATAAATAAATAAATAAGTTCAGGCTTGGCCTTGGCATGTCTGAGGTTCCTATTGTACTAGAAAGACGAGAAGCCAAGTAAGCAGTTGGATATGAAGGAGACATAGACTTGAGAATCATTAGCATAGAGTGTATACAAGTTAGAGAAATAGATAAGATTCTTCAAGCAGAGCAAGGGTGGGGGGAGAGGCACCCATTAAAGAAGTTAAGAACCGGGGCAGGGCAGGGAGAACCAGGAGGCTCACAGTCTGTCAGTGGCAGAGTCAGAACCATACACCAGCTCTGGCTGAGGTGACTAGAATGTTTCCTGTTGCCTCTATGCCTTTAGTTACTGGTCTAAAGCTGCCTCCCAGAAAGGAAGTAGTACTTTCTGAACTGGTCCGCTTGTCTTCACCCTCTCCTCAGCTCTTACTGGACACACTTCTCTTCCACCCCCACCCAGCTTGAACAACTTCTCCTCAGCTGCAGGTCAGGCAGCATCCACCAGGTGGCTCTCTGTCTTGGTCCTGGAGTGAGGAGACCCACAGCTGGGGCCTGAGGGGTGGGGGGGAGGTGGCAGGAGGGTCATGGAGTGGAGTACCCCAGCTCGTGAATAAACTCCTAATCCTGACCCCCAGCCTCACATCTCCTGACTGCAAACCCTGAAAT
The DNA here is from genome assembly GCF_964165515.1 of Mesoplodon bidens. Taxonomy (NCBI): domain Eukaryota; kingdom Metazoa; phylum Chordata; class Mammalia; order Artiodactyla; family Ziphiidae; genus Mesoplodon; species Mesoplodon bidens. The sequence goes on along the minus strand of NC_138164.1, from coordinate 58,986,092 downwards.
GAAAAGACAGATGAGTAAAAGATCAAAATAAGCCCACCTAGGGACTAGCCTCCAGTCTGATGAGGCTGGGGGAATGCCAGCAAGCATTGGCTGATCCCCAGCTCAGCAGGAGCCACTGGGGATGGCATTGCCTAGAACTTGAGGCTGCCCGGGGTTGCTGTTATCATGGGTGGAGGAGGGTGTCCAGGCTGCTCTGCTCCAGCTCCATCGGGGCACCGCATTGCCTGAGGATCTGTCAAAGCTGCCCTGTTCAGAGTAGGCCAAGGCAGGTCTGGAAATTGGACCACAGATACCAACACCCAGAGAACTAGGGGTTGTCTAGCCCCAGGAAAATCTGGGGAAAACATAATTCTGTCTTCATATCTCTGAAGGGTTGCCATGCAGCTTTTCCCATGTGTCCCCAGAGAACACGTGTTTGATGTGAAGAACTTTCTGTGTCATTCCTCACCCTGTAATGGAAGGGCTGGTAGGTGTGTGGCTTGGGACTCCCTTAACTGTGGGTTTGTGAGCAGTTAGAGCACTATGGGTTGGAGGTAGTAGACTGGATGCCTTCTAAAGTCACTGCCATTTCAGATTCTATGATCCATATATTGATTAATTCAGGAAATAGTGTACCAGGTACCCCCAAACTCTACCCTGTCCTCTAACCCCAATTTTAAGTAAGTGCGCCAGATGCCCTGGGGAACCTGAGGGGACTGGCCTTTTGGGGCTTAGATGTGCCTCTCCTTCTCCCTTCCCCACTCAGCAAGGAGCACTATGCCTGGCATACGTGTACAGACCTAAACACACATATATAGAAGGCTTAATAGTAGTGGGTGCTCAAGATTTAACTATTAAATGAAAGACAGGGCATCTGTGCAGATTATGTTTTGTGCTGTGCAGTTATCCTTGGTCATAGTAACTTGTCTCTCCTCTCCTGAGGACACCACAGAGGGCTAAGCCACACTCCCCACTCAGAGCTAGGAATTCTTAGGGTAGGTAGGAGCCATACTTCTCTCCTTCCTCTGTCACCTCACCTATCTTGTACGTAGCCATTATTGCAGCTAAAACCCTGTGAAACATGGGCTACATCAATCAGAAGTGATGCTGTGCGTAATAAAGGAGGATCACGGCAAGTGGCTGTGTGCTATGAGAGAACAAATGGGAGTTACTGTTGCAGCTGATGTCAACCCAAGTAGTAAGTACCCTAAACCCAAACCCAAGTAGTATCCAGTACCCTTGATAACTATTCACGTGCTTCCTGAACTTAAAGGTGGCCGCTGCTTGCCTAAGAGAGTCGACCAAAGCCAGGTAATGGGTCTAGGTTATGTTGATGCCAACCTATGTTCTGTGAAGGCAGACGTACTGATGTGTTTATGACAGCAGATGACAAAGACAGCAGAACTTCCCTGGGAAGAGGCATGTTCCCTTGAGAATATGATCTTGATGAGAGCCTCCCTCTGTCCCCTCCTGAAAGGTACTAGCTGCCCATTTACAAACACACTGAATGATAAAATAGGCATGAGCGTGGGCAGTGCTGGGACCTGTAATAAGTGTGGGTGATAATGGAATAAATTTGGATATGATTGGAATGAATATAAAATTTGTCAATAAATATTTAGACTGGAAACATGCCAGCTTGTTAATAACAAGACCTTGCATGTTTTACCAGTGATCAGAACAGGCTTGTGTGCTCAGACAGAGGAGAGTGGGTTCTGCCTGTTGGCTGAGACTCTGTAGCCAGCCTGTGTTTTCGTTTCATTAGTCTCTTCTCTCCAGGTAAAAAATGGAGAGTAAAACTATTGGCTGATAGACTGGCTCTCCAGTTTTCTTCCACCTGACTATCTTGCTGTAGCCTGGCTTCTTTTGAAGATCATCAGTTACCCTGAAAGCCCCCTGGGTCCTTTCAGATTTGCTGCTAATTTTTAAAAAGGCCAAACTCTTCCACTCCCACCTCCCTACCCACTACTCTCCCCAAAATAACAGCAACAAAAATCCCATATGCTTATGGGAAGAATTTCTTTAGGCTTTTAAGTAGAAGACTGGCTTCTCCCTAGGGACCACACCCATCCTGCTGCCCTGGTGAGTGGAATGCTGTGCTCTGGGGGCTGACCTTGGGTCACGTGGATGCTTCGGAAGGAGTAGTCAAGAGGGGGCTCTTGCACCGAAGTGTTCATATAGTCCTGTTTATTCATAGCTCAGGCCATCATTTGTCAGGTGGAAGCATGGGCCCTGGGAATCCGGGTTCAGCCTGGGAGGACAGAGAAGGACTGGTGTTCGACCCTCAGGTTTCCTCATAGCTCTCCACCCCTGCTATATACCCTCCACTACTCCAGGTTTGCATGGCTGCATTTCTACTTTAACAATCATGATTCCTTGCATTTGTAGGGCACTTCCTACTTCTCTGAGCACCTTCACATCCCTTAGAGTTAATTGATAGTTATAATACCCATTTCTACTTTCCAAAGAAACTGAGGCCCCAGGGTGAAAGCACTTGCCCAAAGTTAAGCCAGTAAGTCAGCTGTGGACTGCAATCCTAGTCTTCTGAATCCTACTCTGAGGCCCTTTCTGCTACTCCATAGTAGTTGCCATGAAGGCTGTCTTGGTACCTACCCTCTGGTGACATAAACTGGGCTATTCTATTGCTTAACAAACCCCTGAGGGCCTACACTGGATCTGGTGTCTGACAGCCCTTTGCAGTCTGACCCAGATGGGGATTTGCTACCTTCTCTGCTCACCTTGTCTGTCGGCCCCATTATCTTTTCATCTGAAGACACTACTTTCAGCTACGTCCTGAATGTAGTCATACATATATAAACATACATACACATGAAACCAGAGTCTGCCTCACTCTCACTCACCTGTCACTGATGCCTGAAACTCCACCATTAGGAATTCATTCCTTTGGGTTCAGGGATTGTTCCCTGTTAAAATGGAAATACCCCCGAGAGGGGTCAACACAGTGTTGTCAGTCATTTACAATGTGGTGTGAATTGTCTTATCACGACAATTTTTCGACTGGGCAGAGCCATGAGAACACCACTCACCTGTGAAGAGGAGAGCTGACGCACTTTACGAGGGGTTTTGTACGTGACACAAACAGAAGACAAATAGACTGACAAGTACATGTCCCCGTCAACCTCCCTTCTCACTTCATCCACTGCTGTCACCTCCTCTGCAGGTACTACTTCACTTGCTTTCCAAAAGGATTTGAGGTATTTTACGGTAATAACATACTCATAAAACAGGATGATTTGCAGAACAGAGCTGTCCAACAGAAATACAATGATCACAGATGCAAGCCACGTGTATATATATTTTTTGCATATGTAATTTAAAATTTTCTAGTAGAAAAGTCAAAAGAAACAGGTGAGGTTACGTTTAATAATATATTTTATTTAACAATATATCCAAAATATCATTCAACATATAGTTGATATTAAAATTTGAGATACTTTACACTTAACAGCACATCCCAGCTGGGACAAATTACCTGTCAAGTGCTTAACAGCTGCTTGTGACTAGAGGCTACCATACTGGACAGTACAGATATAGAAAATGAAAACATGGAAGAGAAAGATTAGAAGCCGGAATAAAGGAAGAGAGAGAGAGGAACCAGGGAATTAGGAAACTATACCTCTATTTATCCCTGAAATTCCTGGCAGCTAAAGCAAAAGTGGAAACGTTAGCATATGTGGTTCTCCTCGTTCAAGTCGAACAGTTTGTACCCAGAGACTATGAAATTCATAAATGTTCTTAAAATGGAATTCCTCTTAAAAAACCATGGACCTGATAGCTTATAATTCAGCTTAAGCTTAACACAGTCTAGGTAAATTCCTTTTTTGGTGACTTAACATATGAAGGATAGAGTTTTAACAGGTTTAGAGGAATGGAAAGTGAATGTCTTCCTCTCAAAAAGCAGCAGTCTCAGCTGAGCTTTGGGTAAGTGCTGGCTTGAGTCACTTCACAGCTGAATTCTCTGTCAAGTGTGAGACTGGCCTGATGGGCATGGGTTGTTGATTGGGGAGACCTGAGTCTTTGGATATCAAATCTACAGACACAACAAAGAACACATTATTCTTTTGTAGAAATAGAGGAAGCTGGCTTGCTTCTCACCTAGACGCGTCCCACTTGAGAACCCACAAGAAGTTTGATGCCTCTGAGCAAGACTGGATACTTTTCTCAAGTTGGGACCTCAGAGTTCAGCACAACAGGACATGGATTTTAGCTTAAAACATTTAAGGGTGGATTTTTACCATTAATCTTGACCATCAGAGAACCTCAGTGCAGTTCCAAAGGACTTCTGATTTTATGTAGCACCAGCTCCTGAAGCATTTTCCTGGATGAGTTAGTATTAAAAATAGAGCCCCGGGGCTTCCCTGGTGGTGCAGTGGTTAAGAATCTGCCTGCCGATGCAGGGGACACAGGTTTGAGCCCTAGTCTGGGAAGATCCCCCATGCTGCGGAGCAACTAAGCCCGTGCGCCACAACTACTGAGCCTGCACTCTAGAGCCCGTGAGCCACAACTACTGAGCCTGTGTGCCACAACTACTGAAGCCCGCGCGCCTAGAGCCTGTGCTCCGCAACAAGAGAAGCCACCACAATGAGAAGCTCGTGCACTGCAACAAAGAGTAGCCCCTGCTCGATGCAACTAAAGAAAGCCCGAGTGCAACAACGAAGACCCAATGCAGCCATAAATAAATACATACATAAGTAAATTTATTTATTTATTAAAGATAAAATGGAGCCCCAAGTAGCTGGACAAATTTGCCCATTGGAAAGGGTTATTAGTCTTCTCCATTTAAACAGCAGCCCAGGCTGTGAGCTAGTATTGTGTCTTATTCATCATCTAACACAGAACCTGGCTTACAGCAGGCACTCAGGAAATGTTTGTGGGAGGAATGAATGAGAAACTGCCAAATACAAGGATTTCTGTTTTGGGAGTGTTGATGCTAAGCTGCACTTTCTAACAATTGGCTCCGAGGTTCAGCTATTTCAGTCCACACCTCATTCACAGTAAGATATTTAATTCAATTCTTCAAACATTTGTTGAGCGCCTGCTGCCCTATGCTTGACCAGAAGGAATGAAGCCAAGATACAAATAATAGAACCCTGTCTGTAAAGAGCACAGGAAATCCTGCTGGGTTGCTATTGATTGTGGCAAACCAGCCTGCATCCAGTTCTAAGAAACAGCTGCCTACTTAGTGAATACTTCATGTTTCAGCACTCAGCTCTACTATACCCTCTTTGATGAAGACTTTCTTTCCAGATAAAATTGATCATTGTGCCCTGTATCAGATTGATTCCCTTGATGAACTCTGTCATGGTCTCCCCTGTATCCATCTCTTTTGCCCTCTAACTTTGTAGTTCCATCCACTCTGATGCTGGGTTCAGCCATGCAACTTGCTTTGGCCAACAGGATGTTGGTAAACATGAAGCAAATAGAAGCTTAAAGAGAGGACTTGCCCTGTGCTCTTTGCCAGTGCCGAGAGAACATGGTTAGCCTGCTGGAGGGATATGAGAAACGTGTAGGTGAGATACGTGAAAAAGAGAGCCAGTGATCCCAGGTGAGGCCGTCCTAGATTAGCCTATAGCCAGCCTACCCGAAGGCAAGATCAGGAGTCACCCAACCCACATGTGATTGCAAACACATGAATGAGCCCTGCCAAGACCAGAAGAAACACATGGCTGACTCGGAGACTTGGAAGCAATAATAAATGTTTACTGTTTTAAGCCACCATGTTTTTGGATGGTTTGTTACACAACAATAACTAATTGGTATACGCCCCCACTGTACTTTGAATAAAATTTCATCACAGCCTGTTTCCTTATCTGTAAATTGGAGACAAACCCTGTCTTGAGAGCTGTTGTATGTCCTGTAGCAGGTGTTCAATAAATTGAACCATTTGTACTCTCTGTACTCATTTCTTTATAACCTACTTCCTGTTCCCTCCCTGTAAGCTTGAGGACAGGGAAAGAAGTCAGACTTCTTTCTCTGTTCCCACCATTACCCTGCACCAAGCTGCGTATTCACTAAAGCCTTGATGGATAAATGGAGAAATGAAAGAAATGAAGGAATAAATGAATGATATCTTCAAGGTGTCACATAGTGAACCTGACTGCTGGGGAGAATTGATGAGCCTTGAGGTTGCCTTACTCGCTCCAGTGGCTATGTTTTTGGAGTCAGTCTTTCCCAGCTGCTGTTCAGCCTCATGACCAGGAGCTAGTCAGACCCTAGCGCCTTCCTCATTTGTCTACATTGACTGAATTGATGAATGACAGGGTTAGGGGCATACCTGCTCTGTTTTGGAGTTTTTCTTCTCCCGATTGGAAATATCATTCACTGTTTTTCTTTTTTAATTTTAAAAGTTAACGTGATAGCTGAATAAAGTCAAACAACATAGAGAGATACATCAAGTGAAAACTAAAAGTGTGGCTCTCCATCTCACTCTCCAAGAACGCTCATGATTTACAGTTTGGGAATATAACCTCCTAGAAGACATATATAACAAAATTATGTATATTTTAAAATAAACAAATACTGTCTGTTCCTCTGTAAAGCTATTTTTTTCTTTTCAAATTGTTGTAGACTCTTACCCTTTTTAATAGCTGCAGAGTGTACCATAGAATTTGTGTGTACCCTACTTTAACTTTACTTGGGCTCCCCCGGTGATGCAGTGGTTAAGAATCCGCCTGCCTGTGGCACATATATACAATGGAGTATTACTCAGCCATAAAAAGAAACGAAATTGAGTTATTTGTAGTGAGGTGGATGGACCTAGAGTCTATCATACAGAGTGAAGTAAGTCAGAAAGAGAAAAACAAATACCGTATGCTAACACATATATATGGAATCTAAAAAAGAAAAAGTACTGATGAACCTAGTTGCAGGGCAGGAGTAAAGACACAGACATAGAGCATGGACTTGAGGACTTGGAGTGGGAGGGGGAAGCTGGGGTGAAGTGAGAGTAGCATCGACATACACACACTACCGGATGTAAGACAGTTGGCTGGTGGGAAACAGCAGCATAGCACAGGGAAATAGGTTTGGTGCTTTGCGATAACCTAGAGGGCTGGGATAGGGAGGATGGGAGGGAGGCTCAAGAGGGAAGGGATATGGGGACATGTGTATGCATATGGCTGATTCGCTTTGTTGTGCAACAGAATCTAACACAGTATTGTGAAGCAATTATACTTCAATAACGATCTATTTTAAAAAATAAGTTAAGGCCTGGGAGTCAGAAGAAAAAAGAAAAAAGAATCCGCCTGCCAATGCAGGGGACACGGGTTCGAGCCCTGGTCCGGGAAGGTCCCACATGCCGCGGAGCAAATATGCCTGTGCGCCACAACTACTGAGCCTGCCCTCTAGAGCCCGCGAGCCACAACTGCTGAGCCTGCACTCTAGAGCCCGTGAACCACAACTACTGAAGCCCATGCACCTAGAGCCCGTGCTCCGCAACAAGAGAAGCCACCACAATGAGAAGCCCGCCCACCCCAATGAAGAGTAGCCCCCGCTCGCCACAACTAGAGAAAGCCTGCACGCAGCAACAAAGACTCAACGCAGGGCTTCCCTGGTGGCGCAGTGGTTGAGAGTCCGCCTGCCAATGCAGGGGACAAGGGTTCAAGCCCTGGTCCGGGAAGATCCCACATGCTGCGAAGCAACTAAGCCCATGTGCCACAACTACTGAGCCCATGCGCCCGGGGCCCATGCTCTGCTACCAGAGAAGCCACCGCAAAGAGAAGCCCGCTCACCACAACAAAGAGTAGCCCCCACTCGCCGCAACTAGAAAAAGCCCTCGTGCAGCAACGAAGAACCAACGCAGCCAAAAATTAAATAAATAAATTTATATAAAAAAACTTTACTTAATTTAACTTCATTTAACCAATCCCAAGCTGATGACGGAAATTAGTTTTGTTTTTGGAAATTGCTAACAATTGGAATTTGATTTGTTGATAGCCTGTCCCTTCTCTCTCTCAGGTAAATAGCAACATGATGGCCCAGGAAGCTGTGAGGAATATTCAGATGAAGAGATGTGATAGGAGATTCAACAGCCTGGCCTAGTGAGGGTTTCTGTTTATGGGCTACAGGTGGAAGAAAAACCAAAGACCGTCATGAAGAGTCTTCCACATAATCTAATGTATTCTGGGAAGTTATATTTCTAGGTGCCAAAGGTAGGCTCCAAATTCAAACTGGTTCCTGCCCATCTCTCTACTCCCATCTCTTATCCTCACCTCCAATTCTGCAGGCCAGCCAAATGCAACTACTTGGAGTAAGTTCCCTGCACCTGCCTCTGGGCTTCTGCACATCCAGCTTTCTCCGCTTGGAGTACAGTTTCTTCTTCTTTTTGCCTTGCTAATTTTTAATGACTTAGCTCCGGTTTCCCTTTTTTCTGAGGAGCCTACCCTCATGCCCAAGTCTGGACGTGTGACTTCTCTTCTGGACTCCCATAACACCCTATATTTCCCCTTGGTAGCACTTGTAACACTAGTATTATCTCCTTACTATCTGTGTGTACATAAACTCCACCGGGGCAGAAGCCATGTTTTTCTCATGGCTGTATCCTGACAGTGGATGCGAGTAGTATGTACTTAACAGTATGTTAAACATTGCAACAGTGAATAACACTATAAAGGAGAGGGACACGACGTTGCTATAATTGAGGGATCTGAGCTGCTCTAGACAGGGGAGATAGTCCTAAAGAAGTGATTGAGAGGGACTTCCCTGGCGGTCCAGTGGTTAAGACTGTGTGCTTCCAATGCAGGGGCGTGCGGGTTCATCCTTGGTGGGGGAACTAAGATCCCACATGCCACGTGGCTCGGCCAAAAAAAAAAAGTGATCAAGAGAAATATGAAGGATAAGTACAAATTAACTATGGCAGAGGGAAAAGATGAACATTCCAGGAAGAAATAACAGCATGTGCAAAGGCTCTATGGTAAGTGGTTACTTGGAAATTTTGAAGACCTTAAAGAAGGCCATACAACTGGAGGGAGAGTGGAAGGGAAATGTATGGTTAGACTGGAGGCTGGAGAGGTGGGTAGGAGCCAAGCTGAGATGTTGCTTGATGCTAAGAGCAATAGGAATCCCAAGGTGTATTTTTAATTGGGGGTATTGTGGGGAAAGTGAACAATATCAGATTTGCATTTTGAAGGATTACTCTGGTTGCAGTATGCAAAATGGCTCGGAGGGAAGGCAGGAAGGATGTGATGGTAGTTATGACTAGAGAAGAGAGATTTAGAAGTAAAGCTGACAGGATTTTATGATGGATGGGAAATGAAAGAGGTATTAAAGATAACGCTTGTTTTTTTTGACTTCTGTAATGGTAGACAGAGGTGAGAACACTGGAAGAAATTCAGGCTTGGAGTACATAGGGATTATGAGTTCAGCTGCAAACATGTCGAGTTTGGATGTTTTTGAGATATCCTGAAGGAGATGTTGAAGATGCAATTGGTTATATAGATCTGGAGCTTGGAGATGAGGGTTGGGTGGGGTTGGAGATACACACTCCCGTACATCTGCATATAGGTGGTAAATGAAGTTGTGGATGTGGATGAGAATATCCAAGAAGAGAATCTAGAGTGAGGTGGGAAGTGGGCCTAGGACCAAGCATGGGAGAGCTTTAAGACAGTAAGTGGACCAATCAGGGCCAGCTAGGAGCCAGCCAGAAGCTAACTAATCATGGCAGCATCAGACATGGGTGCTGTGTTAGCAAGACTGTTCACTTCTTGTTTAGTTAAGTCTGTTTGATTCCCATTGTCTTTAGTCTCTCTAGTTCCCTTTCCCCATTTAAACTTTCAAGGAAGGATCTGAAACCCATTCAGGCTGAAATGTAAATAACTCAATGTAGGCATACAAGTTTCTTTTCCCTGGGGCAGTTTATCTTACTACTTTGAACAAGTCCTTAAGCTAGAGAGGCTGTAGGCTCAAGCTAGAGTCTTGGCTGGAAGTTGGCAAACAGGGGTCTAGTCCTAGCTGTCACTGACTTGGTGTGTGGCCTCCAGCAAGTCACTGCTCCTCTCTAGGTTTCAGTTTTCCAATCTGTGAAATGGGGATAAATATCCTTGGACTCACCAAGCTCAAAAGAAAGACTGGATATGAAGACACTGGGTAAGTTGTAACAGATCTGTCATGAAGACTGTAAAAGGAGTGAAGCTCTAACTGCAGAACTTGGAGAAGCAGACCACAGAGGAGGTGTAGGGAGAAGAGGTAATTTAAGGACAGGACCCGTAATAAGTATGTGTGGGAAGATCCTTCTGACTCTCTGAAAAGGAGGCTCTACCCTGGGGTCTTCCTGCTTGGAAGGAAAGGGGCACTTCAAGCCCCAGAAAGTTTCCTACAAATCCAGAATTAGGGACTGTGATTTACTCTAATCTTACTCCCATGTCTTGAAGAGGGTCTCAGTCGACCAGAGGAAAACCAACCCCACGTCTGAAGGCGTTTCAGATCTCCCAGGATGTGTCAGGGATTTGAGACAGTAGTATTAGGGGGTCCCATCTTTGTGATGGGGGAGGTTCTTAAGCACCCCCAAATCTGTCTGGGTATGTGTCTCAGCCTTCCCTTCCCTCCCCGCGCCCGTCTATCCCATATGGGTTTGTGTCTTGTTCACTGCGAAAAGGGATAAGGGGTAAGGGGCGGAGGTCTCAGGTCCCCGAGAAGGGAAGCTCTTAGTCTTTCTGTGTGCCCCTCCCCTCTCCATAGAGTTCTTGTCCCCTAGAGCAGGTTTCCTGTTTTCCCGCCCAACTCACCCGCAGTTGCTTCCCCTCCAGCCTCTGCGTCCCACTATCTCAGGGTTACTCAGAGCAACTCCATGGTAACTACCTATGTCACCACGTCCCAGCTGAGCGCCATAGGCGCTGCCGCTATGCCTACCGGGAGCTGTAGTCCGTCAGGGGCTGGGTTCCAAGGCCGCGGGCGGTGCAGGGATTTGTAGTTGCCTTCGCCCTCAAGCCGAGGGCCGGGGTCCGGAAGTTGTGGCACCCTTTCTCCCTTTCCAGTGGCCCTCACACTTCCTTTTCCCGGGTCCTCCAGCGTGCTGTTGCGTGCGACGCCAGCCGACAGGGGCCAATTGAAGGGCGGCGCGAGGGGGCGGGGCCATAGTTTAAACTAATTGTGTGCTTACGGCGCTGGCGCGAGCCCGCGACCAACGCGATCCGGGGAAAGCCGGAGTAGGAGCGGGAGAGCGGGGCCAGGTAACCGGCACGGTCCCGCTGCTGGCGTGTGGTTTGGGCGCCCGCAGGGATGCCCGGGCCCAAAGGGGATGCTGGAGAGGCGGGTGTGAGCGGAAGGGCTCCTTCGTAACCGAGGCTGACTGGGGAGAGTCTATCTAGGGTAAGGTTTGTGAGGAGAGGGCCTTGTCCGAGGGGGAGGTGCCGGGCGTGCTTCGAGGGGAGGGTCTGTTTGGGGGCGTGCCCATGGAATCGTGTCGGAGGGCGACGCGAGCGCCGGTAATGCGGGTTCCTGAAAGGCTCGTCGCCGAGGGTTCGTGTAGTGGGCAGGCTTCGCCTATTATTGTTAACAATAGTGGTAGTAGTAATAAACATTTTCTGAGCCCCAACGACGTTTGAGACACTGTGCCACACTCTTTATATGGATCGTCTTTTTAATATTCCTAACAGCATTATTATACTTTACTACAGGTGGGCCATCTGAGGTTTATGTTCAGCTTGGCCAAGGTTGCATAGATAGTGCGTGGTTGGCTATACCGGGGTTTTTGTGGAGTTAGGCTTAAGTGGGGGGGGGGAGGGGCTGTGTTGGCGGTGCGGGTTGTCTTGGACTAACGAGTCAATTTATTTTGAGCCTCACTTTTCACTTATGATGTAAACAACGAATTTACCTGCCTTAGCTACTTTCCTGGGGTTGTTATGAGGGTGAAATCAGGTAAGCTGTTTCTTGGAAGCATCTTGGAGAGTAAATATTTTTGACTATAAGTGATGTGACTGTGTGAAGGTTTTTGTTGGAAGAGAGCCCAGCTGGGTTGATGCTGCCTCTTCTGGGCGCCCTCTTTTGCTTACCCCTGAGATAGCGCTTTTCATCTGGTATTTGTTTGTCTCCCCTACTAGATAGAGACGGTGTGTTTTGTACCTTCATCCTCATGCCTATGCAGGGTGTGAAATGGATCATGGTCATTAACGTATGCTTTGAAATGAATGAGCTTACTTGGGCTGAAAAGGGATAGGAGCCTGGCTTTTCCATCTGTATTTAGTGGCTTTTGAACCTCTTACTATGTCCTCTTGCCTGGAAGGGCACTGCCTTCGAAAAATGTGATAATACTTACTTACTTTAACGCATGCTTACCTTTCTCTGCGGTCTGTTGCCTGGTCATGTTGCCTGGTCATGTGTTTCTAAAGTTCTGGATAGTCAAGTGTGGTGAGCAGAAACCTTTGATGGGAAGGGAACTGGAGCTCTACATTGTGGAGATCTTTACTGCTATGAATATATGGGAACCTTGAGGGAATGTTCACATCAAGTAAGGCATCTTTCAGCCAGCAGGAATGAATGTATGTGTTCCCTCCCTCTCTGTTCCTGTGTGGTATTTTCTCCTTCAGAGGAAGAGGAACATACTTCTTAGTAAAAGCTGCCAAAGTATTCTCTTCTTGGCCCAAGTTCAAGCAAATGATGACTAATTGTAAAGCCTGAATTCTAATCCAAAGCCCAAAACTGTACTCCCCCAAACTAGAAGATCTTAACCAAAAGCTCATATAAGGAGCATTTCTATTTAGAATGTTCACTTTTTTTTTTTTTTTTTTTTTTTTTTTTGCTGTACGCGGGCCTCTCACTGCTGTGGCCTCTCCCGTTGCGGAGCACAGGCTCCGGACACACAGGCTCCGCGGCCATGGCTCGGCCGCTGCGCGGCATGTGGGATCTTCCGGGATAGGGGCACGAACCCGTGTCCCCTGCATCGGCAGGCGGACTCTCAACCACTGCGCCACCAGGGAAGCCCCCTAGAATGTTCATTTTTTAATTTATGGAATATGGGAGTGGGAAGAATGCCTTGAACTAAAATTTGAGTTCTAGAACTGTTAGGATAGGGGAAAGCCCTGCCACAGATGGATAAACAGAGCTGATCAGGGAATGTTTTGACAGCTGTGTCTAATTGATAAAACCCTATGGTCAGTAGGTATGTCGGGGGTCATTTATTTCAGCCTCTTACCCAGTTTACATTAAACATATCGAAACGTATTGTCCAGGCTCAAAATGAGCATTTCCAAGAATGAGACCACTCCCAAAGGTAGTCATCTTAATGTTAGAACAATTCTAATAAATAATAATTGTTTTGTGCTGTCACTGATTATTTCATTTTACCCATATACATTTACTGTTTGTTTTTTCATTATTCTTTCTTGCATTTTATCCCTTCTTTTTGTGTCAAATAGATGAATACATCCTTCAGTTTTTTATTTTGGGGTTTTTTTTTGGCCATGCCAGTGGCGTACGGGATCTTAGTTCCCTGACCAGGGATCGAACCTGTGTTCCCTGCAGTGGCAGTGCAGAGTCCTAACCACTGGACCACTGGGGAATTCCCCCTTCAGATGTTTTCTTAGTAAGGGTCTGTTAGTGGTAAATACTCTGTTGGAAAATATCGTTATTTCCTTGTCAGTCTTGATTGATAGTTTAGCTGTGTACTAGGCTTCCAATTATTTTTTTCTCAGTGCTTTGAAAATGGCATTTTACAGAAATTCTGGCTTTTTGTTGTTACTCTTGAGAACTGTGCTCACAATTGAACTATTATTTCATTGTATGTAACCTGCCTTTTTCTCTGGTTGTTTTTAAGATCCTTTTTTCTCCTCATTTGTGTTCTACAGTTTCATTACATGGTGTGGATTTAATTTTATCCTACTGGGGGCTTATAGTGATGCCTCAATCTGAGATTTCATACCTTTCAATTTTGTAAAAATTCCCTTCTTTATTAAAAAAAAAATGTTTTTCCGGGCTTCCCTGGTGGCGCAGTGGTTAAGAATCCGTCTGCCAGTGCAGGGGACGCGGGTTCAAGCCCTGGTCCAGGAAGATCCTACTTACCGCAGAGCAACTAAGCCCATGCGCCACGGCTACTGAGCCTGCCCTCTAGGGCCCGTGAGCCACAACTACTGAAGCCCGCGCGCCTAGAGCCTCGTGCTCCGCAACAAGAGAAGCCACCGCTATGAGGAGCCCCCACTTGCTGCAACTAGAGAAAGCCCGCGCGCAGCAACAAAGACCCAACGCAGCCAAAAATAAATAAAATAAATTTTAAAAAAACCAAAAAAGTTTTTCCATCTGTCTCTATACAAAAATATTACATTACTGATTATATTCCTCACACTGTGCAGTTAATACCTGTGACTCACTTATTTTGTAACTGGAAGTTTGTACCTCTTAATCTCCCTCACCTATTTTCATCCCCCCAGTCTGCTTCCCTAGCAACCACGTGTTTGTTTTCTGTGACTCTTTCTGTTTTGTTATGTTTTTTAGATTTCACATATAATTGAAATTGTACAGTATTTGTCTCTCTCTGTCTGACTTATTTCACTTACCTAGTACCCTCTAGGTCCATCCGTGTTGTCGCAAATGGTAAGAGTTCATTCTTTTTTACAGCTGAGTAATATTCCATTAGATACATGTACCACATCTTCTTTATCCATTCATCTATCCATGGGCATTTAGGTTGCTTTCATATCTTGGCTATTATAAATAATGCTGCAATGAACATAGGGGTGTATATATCTTTTCACCCCATTTTTGTTTTCTTTGGATAAACACCCAGGACTGGAATTGCTGGGTCATATAGTAGTTCTGTTTTAATTTTTTGAGGAACTTCCATACTATTTTCCATAGTGGCTGCACCAATTTACATTCTGCCAACAGTGCCTGAGGGTTCCCTTTTCTCCACCTCCTCCCCAGGACTTGTTGTTTGTTGTCTTTTTGATAATAGCCATTCTAACAGGTATGAGGTGATATCTTTTAGTGGTTTTAATTTGCATTTCCCTGATGATTAGTGATGTTGAGCATCTTTTCATGTGCCCATTGGCCATCTGTTTGTCTTCTTTGAAAAAAAAGTTCAGATCCTCTGCCCATTTTTTAATTTGGTTTTTTTTTAATGTTGAGTTATATGAGTTCTTTGTATATTTTGGATATTAACCCTTTGTCAGATATATTGTTTGTGACTATCTTCTCCCATACCATGTTCTGGTCTTTTCACTTTTTTGTTGCTAGTTTCCATTGCTATACAAAAGCTCTTTAGTTTGATGTAGTCCCATTTGTTTCCCTTGCCTGAAGAGACATATCCAAAAAAATACTGCTAAGACTGCTGTCAAAGAGCACACTGCTTGAGTTTTCTTCTAGGAGGTTTATGGTTTCAGGTCTTACATTTAAGTCTTCATTCATTTGGAATTTGTTTTTGTATATGGTGTGAGAAAGGAGAAAGTAGTCCAGTTTGAATCTTTTGCATTTAACTGTACAGTTTTCCCAATACTATTTATTTATTTATTTATTTATTTTGTGGTATGTGGGCCTCTCGCTGTTGTGGCCTCTCCCGTTGCGGAGCACAGGCTCCGGACGCACAGGCTCAGTGGCCATGGCTCACGGACCCAGCCGCTGCGCGGCATGTGGGATCTTCCCGGACCAGGGCAGGAACGCATGTCCCCTGCATCGGCAGGCGGACTCTCAACCGCTGCGCTGCATGTGGGATCTTCCCGGACCGGGGCACGAACCCATGTCCCCTGCATCGGCAGGCGGACTCTCAACCACTGCGCCACCAGGGAAGGCCCCCAATACTATTTATTGAAGAGACTTTTACTCATTGTATAGTCTCATCTCCTTTGTTGTAGATTGATTGATCATGTAAGTGTGTGTTCATTTCTGCATTCTCTATTCTGTTCCGTTGATCTGTGTGTCTTTTTTTTAATTAATTTATTTAATTAGTTAATTTTTGCCTGCATTGGGTCTTTGTTGCGGTACATGGGCTTCTCATTGCGGAGGCTTCTCTTTGTTTCGGAGCATGGGCTCTAGGCACGTGGGCTTCAGTAGTTGTGGTGTGTGGGCTCAGTAGTTGTGGCACATGGGCTCTAGAGCACAGGCTCAGTAGTTGTGGCACACGGGCTTAGTTGCTCCGCGGCATGTGGGATCTTCCTGGACCAGGGCTCGAACCCATGTCCACTGCATTAGCAGACGGATTCTTACCCACTGTGCCACCAGGGAAGCCCCTGTGTGTCTGTTTTGGTGTACTGTTTTGGTTACTATAGTATTGTAGTATAGTTTGAAATCAGGGAGCATGATACCTTCAGTTTTGTTCTTCAGGGTTGCTTTGGCTATTCAGGGTCTTTTGTGTTTCCATACAAACTTTAGAATTATTTGTCCTAGTTCTGTGAAAAATTCCCTTGGTATTTTGATAGGGATTGCACCGAATTTGTAGAATGCCTTAGGCTAGAATGGTCATTTTAACAATACAGTATGTCCTCTACATACGAACCTTCAAGTTGCGAACTTTCAAAGATGCGAACATGTATTCAAATGTCCAATCACATAAGGTAGTTCACGTGTCTGGCATACATTGTCACGTGCATGCATCCTCTACAAGTGGTTCTGCTTTTGTGTACTTTTCTGTACAGTACACTGTACAGTACAGTAGTACAGTATCTTTATTTCAAGCCCAAGATGTCCAGAAGCAAGCATAAAAGCAGCAGTGATGTAGCTGGTACTACTGTACATTTCAAGGTACTGTACTGTAAGATTAAAATTTTATTTTTGTGTTTGTTTTTTATGTATTATTTGTGTGAAAAGTATTATAAACCTATTATAGTACAGTACTATGTAGCCGATTGTGTTAGTTGGCCATCTAGGCTAACTTTGTTGGACTTAAGAACAAATCGGACTTACACTCTTGGAAGGGAACTTGTTCGTATGTAGGGGACTTAACTGTATTAATTCTTCCAATCCATTAGCATGGTGTATCTTTCCATTTGTTAGTATCATCTTTAAGTTCTTTCATCAGTGTCTTGTCTTTTTCTTAGTACAGGCCTTTTACCTCAGTTAGATTTATTACTAGATATTTTATTCCTTTTGATACAATTGTAAATAAAATTGCTTTCTTAATTTCTCTTTCTGATAATTCTTTGTTAGTGTATAGAAACACAACAGATTTCTGTATATTAATTTTGTATTCTGCAACTTTGCTGAATTCATTGATGAGTTCTAATTTTTTTTTGGTGATCCCTTTAGAATTTTCTGTAGTATCATGTCATCTGCAAACAGTGACAGTTTTACTTCTTCCTTCCCAATTTGGATTCTTTTTATTTCTTTTTCTTGCCTGATTGCTGTGGCTAGGACTTCCAATACTAGGTTGACTAAAAGTGGCGAGAGTGGGCATCCTGTCTTGTTCCTGATCTTAGAGGAAATGCCTTCAGCTTTTTACTGTTGAGTATGATGTTAGCTGTGGGCTTGTCATACATGGTCTTTATTTTGTTGAGATGTTCCCTCTAGACCCACCTTTTTTTTTGTCATTTAAAAAACATTTATTTATTTTTGGCTGCATTGGATCTTTGTTGCTATGCATGCATTTTCTAGTTGTGGTGAGCAGGGGCTACTCTTCGTTGTGTTGCACAGGCTTCTCATTTCGGTGGCTTCTCTTGTTGCTTCTCTTGGGCTCTAGGTGCGTGAGCTTCAGTAGTTGTGGCATGCAGGCTCAGTAGTTGTGGCACACGGGCTTAGTTGCTCCGTGGCACATGGGATATTCCTGGACCAGGGATTGAACCTATGTCCCCTTCATTGGCAGAAGGATTCTTAACCACTGCGCCACCAGGGAAGTCCCATCTAGACCCACTTTTTTTTTTTCTTTTTTTTTTTGTGGTACGCGGGCCTTTCACTGCTGTGGCCTCTCCCTGTGCTCCGGACGCACAGGCTCAGCGGCCATAGCTCACGGGCCCAGCTGCTCCGCGGCATGTGGGACCTTCCCAGACCGGGACACGAACTCATGTCCCCTAACATCAGCAGGCAGACTCTCAACCACTGCGCCACCAGGGAAGCCCTAGACCCACTTTGATGATAGTTTTTTTAAAATCATAAATGGATGTTGAATTTTGTCAGAAGTGTTTTCTGCATTCATTTAGATGATTTGTATTCTTCAGTTTGTTAATGTGGTGTATCACACTGATTGATTTGTGGATATTGAACCATCTTTGCATCCCTGGGATAAATACCACTTGATCATCGTGCACAATCCTTTTAATGTGTTGTTGAATTTGGTTTGCTAATATTTTGTTGAGGATTTTCACAGCTATAAAGTGATATTGGCCTGTAATTTTCTTTCTTTGTGATATCTTTGTCTGGTTTTGGTGTTGTGGTGATGCTGGCCTTGAAAATGTTTGGAAGCATTCCTTTCTCTGTAATTATTTTGGAAAAGTTTGAGAAGAATAGGTGTTAACTCTTTTTTAAATGTTTGGTAGAATTCACCTGTGAAGTCGTCTGGTCCTTCAGTTTTATTGGCAGTTTTTTAAAATTGCTGATTCAATTTTATTACTGGGAATTGGTCTATTTATATTTTCTATTTCTTCCTTATTCAGTCCTGGGAGTTTGTACATTTCTAAGAATTTGTCCATTTCTCTTAGGTTGTCCATTTTATTGGCATATACCTCTTTAAATAGTGCCTCTCTCTGATCTCATATTTAGCTTACCTTGAACCTTCTATTATTAATTCTGTCCTCCACATCTCTTATTCTTTTCTTCATGATTTCTGTCTCTATCTTTCTGTGTTACCTCTAGGTAATTTCCTTAAATCTATCTCTTAGCATACTAATTACTCTTAAGCTAGAACTAATTTATTTTTTTAATATATAAATTTAAATATTTATTTATTTATTTTTGGCTGCGTTGCTGCACGTGGGCTTTCTCTAGTTGCGGCAAGTGGGGGCTACTCTTTGTTGAGTTGCGCAGGCTTCTCGTTGCGGTGGCTTCTCTTATTTTGGAGCATGGGCTCTAGGCACACAGGCTTCGGTAGTTGTGGCTTGTGGGCTCTAGAGTGCAGGCTCAGTAGTTGTGGCACGTGGGCTTAGTTGCTCCGTGGCATGTGGGATCTTCCTGGACCAGGGATCAAACCCGTGTCCCCTGCGTTGGCAGGCAGATTCTTAACCACTGTGCCACCAGGGAAGCCCCTAATTTACTTTTTGAATTCTTATTTTCATTAGCTAAGTTTTTCATTTCCTCAAGTACTCTTTGGTTCATTTTCAAATCTGCCTCTTTGTTTTTCATGGTATCTTGTTTTTGTCTTGTGTTTTCAATTCATCTATATTAATTTTAAATAAATTTAACTTAATGTGTTTGTTCAATTTTCTGAAGCCTTTCAAATATAATCCTGCCGTTTGTTTTAATGACTCTTTGTCATGATGGATTGTTTCCTCAAGTATTTTATAATTTTGGATTGTGAGCTCATATTCAAAGGAGTATCATCTATGATAGCCTTATGTAGCTTGAGTTGAGGTCAGTTCTCTCAAGAACAGCTTTTTAATTTTTATCAGCTTTGCTTAATTATAATTTATGCATGTATAATACACTTTATTTAAAGTAAAAAGTGTTTTTACAGATTTATGCATTTATAAAAAGCTGCCCCAATCAAGATACAGACCATTCCCATCACTCCCAAAAGTTTCCTTATGCCTCTTTACAGTTCATCTTTCCCTTTACCTTGGCCCCAGGAGCCACTATAGATTAATTTGTATTTTCTAGAATTTTATCTAAGTCAAATTACACAGAGTGTACCTTTGTGTCTGCTTTCTTTCAGGCAGTGTAATGCATTTGAAATTTATCTATTTAGTACATATATCAGTAATTTGTTACTTTCTGTTCCTACGTAGTATTCTCTTATATGACTATATCATACAGTTTTGTTTATCATTTACTGTTGATGGACATTTGGGTTGTTTCCAGTTTTTGGTTGTTGTGATAAAATTGTTGTGAGCATTCATGTACAAATCTTTGAGTGGACATGTATTTTCTTGACTCTTTGGAGTGAAATGGCTGGGTCATATGGCAAGTTATCTTTAAATTTTTAAGAAATTACCAGTTTTCCAAAGTGGTTATACTGTTTTATGTTCCCATTGCAGTATCTGAGAGCTCTAGTTTCTTTATATTCTTACCAACACTTGGTATTGTCAGTCTTTTTAATTTTAGCCGTTCTCATGGAGGTGTAGTGTTATTGTGGTTTTAATTTACATTTTCCTGATGATGTTGAACATCTTTTGGCCATTTGTGTATCTCCTGCAGCAACTTTGTATTTGCTCCTGCTGGGAACTAAAGGCTGTTCCCAACCTGGGAGTAAAATTTTTTTGTACTTTTTTCTGTACTTGTAGATTTCCAGGCCACAGACTTAGTATAAATTTTTAACTCCAAATCCACCTCTTGTGTGCACCTATGGTTATTAATTCCTAGAAAGTTTTTTTCCTCCCACTTTACTAGGTGAGCAAGGCAACCTCCTTTATTTCCCTGTGGACAGATTTTTTTTTTTTTTTCCTAGTCTGTCTTTTTTACTGAGGATCCCAGCCTTTATACAGAGATCTCAGTTGTTTTTTACGGGCTCAAGATCTCCTAGACTATGAGGAGGTTACGAATTCCTTACATTGCTGGGACAGCTATGCCTCACTAATCCAATTTTCAGCTTCTTTGTTTCTGTTTCCTGGGATTTCTCCTACTTTCTTTTTTTTTTTTTTTTTTAAAGTTTATTTATTTATTTTTTTAATTAGTTTCTGCTTTATAACAAAGTGAATCAGTCATACATATACATCTGTTCCCACATCCCTTCCCTCATGCATCTCCCTCCCTCCCACCCTCCCCATCCCACCCCTCCAGGCGGTCACAAAGCACCGAGCTGATCTCCCTGTGCTCTGCGGCTGCTTCCCACTATCTATCTACCTTACGTTTGGTAGTGTATACACGTCCATGCCTCTCTTTCGCCTTGTCACAGCCCACCCTTCCCCCTCCCCATATCCTCAAGTCCATTCTCAAGTAGGTCTGCGTCTTCATTCCCGTTTTGCCCCTAGGTTCTTCATGACATTTTTTTTTTAATTTTTATTTATTTATTTATTTATTTTTTTTTATTTTTTCTCCTACTTTCTTGTGAGTTCAGTTTATCTAGTGTAAGTTAGGATCCTATAAGGAAAATAGAAACCACACACAGATATTTTAATAGAGTGAATTCAGTAAAGGTGCTTAGTTTAAACCCTTGTTGGAGGGCTGAAAGAGCAAAAAGGGAGTCTTAAAGTAACTTTGATATAATAACTGCATTAAGCAGCTGCCTCATCCAAGACTGGAAAACAAAGGGAAGAAGGTAGGGGTTGTCAGAACCTAGAATTCTGGAGGGATCCGATGGAACTGCATGCACCCTGATTCTCTGAGGAGAGGGTGTTGCTGGTTTCTCAGGAGCTCACAGGAGGGGCCTGGAGGAGCCAGGTTTGGTTGAGCCCTGCCCTGCTGGTGCTGGTGCCTCTGAGAGGGAGTTTAGAAAGAAGCAGGGAAGAATGAACTGCTGTTGTCAAGAAACAGCGAGCCACAGGAAGAAGGAAGTCCCTTGCAGCCTCTTCCTGCCTTCCATTTTCCCTTTAGCACCCCCTGTAGACAGAACCTAACTGGGAGCCCGCTGACAAAGGTGAGATAGTATTGGTGGAGTCCGAGCCCCAGCATCACAGAGCAGAGCATAACAGGGTAGGTGTGGAGCTGAGAGAAAATAACTTAACTAGCAAGTCTAAAAGGATTTTTATTATATTTTTCTAAGCATTTCCAGGCATATTTAGTAGAAAGATTTTCGGGTCATCTGGTCCATTATATCAACAGTTAGTAATAGCGATAGATGACTTTCTTTTTTTTCAGCATATACCGTGAGCCAGGCACTGTTCTAAGCACTTTACATGAACTGCTTCCCAAAGTTCTATGAGGTAAGTACTATTATTACTACTATAAATTAATCTACCCAAAACCATACAGTTTGTAAGTGGTAGAGTTGGTGTTCTAATCCAAGCATTCTGGGTTCCATAATGCACATTCTTCTTTATTGTGCTGAAAGTTCTTCCCTACATCAAACCAAAATCTATCCTGCTGTAACTTCTACTCACTAGTTCTGTTTTTGGCTTCTTGCAAGGGGACATGTAAGTCTTTCTCCTTGTCTACATGACAAGCATGCATATGTTTGAAAAATGTTTTCATGTTTTCCCTGGCATAACATCTGTAGTTCTCTCCTCACATTTGCCATGACGTGACTTTCAGACCCTTCACCACGGTGGTTGTCATTCTTTCTCGTACGTGCTCTGACTTTGCTTTTCAGAGGTGGGGCACAGATTCGTCTTCTACTAACATGACCTGAGCCACAGTGATGTTTTGGGTAGGTCTGTCAGATTAATGATTCACAGGGGAGTGTATGGAGTAACAGCCTGTCCTCCACTTCCCACCATAGGCAGCCTTTTTTTCCCTCCAAAGGCAACCTTTTTAATATGAACTGTTGTACCAGGTCTTTACCATCCCATGTGAGTTTGGTTGATTTCTTTTATTCTAAATGCAGGGCTTTATGTGTAGTCCTGTTAAATTATATATTGGCTCTTTTTGGTATCATGGAACCTGTTAAGATCTTTTTGCCGGATCAAATCTAAAATCATTGTATTTTCTTTTCTTCACAGTTTATATAATTCCAAAGTTTAACAAGCAGACCTTACATGTTTTCATTCTGTCTTTGGTAAAAATGCTAAACATGGTAGGTTTGAGAAGAAAGCTGAATGTTACACCTCTGGAAATCTTACTTCAGTTGATGGAGGTTTGGGGGGAATAGTTTTGACTATTCTTTCTGCTAAATTGGGGGCGGGGAGCTGTCTGGAAAGGGCAGAATCTTGGCTGTCAATGAGGGGAGGAGAGAATCAAGGCTAAGGATTGGCCTTTGGGCAGTCAGTCACCCTAATAAGGGACCACTTGGCAGAAGTAAAATGATCTGGTGGCTGTAGAAGGGAGAGAGGGCATATTGCACAGCATGCTTCTGGGTTGAGGCCTCTCTTGGCAGCTGTGTCAGCTGTCCTTTCTGTCCTCTTTAAGGGCCAGTTTCTTTGAAGCAGTGCAGGAAATGCCAGTGATTCAGCCTTGCATATTTCTTCTGCCTTATTGCAGCTCAGGACGGGTTTGTCTGGTGAGGAGTGAAGACTGTGTATGTATTTCGGGCTTATTTATTTGACCACCTGGGTGCCTTCCTGTGACTGGCCAGAGACACTTGCTTTGCAGGCTGTCAAGTTTTTGGTACCCTGTGGCAAGGTGAATACAGTGTGACCTGAGGTCTTGGTCCTGTGTGTGGGTAGCAACTGCATTCTGCCCTGTAAGGGAGCATTTGTCAAGTGCCTGACTTCTGGATGGTCTCAGTGAGGGATGAGGTAACAATAGCTTTGACTGCCTACTTTTCTGTCTTTCCTGTGGCGTGACGATGTGAGTTTGAGGGAAACCTCTTGTTCCCTTAGAGTTTGCCACTGTACCCCTCATGAACTACTGCAAAGTGGACTCTGTGTGGTTGCTGACCCCCAAAGCCCAGTTTCCTTAGGCAGTGAGCAAATCATAATGAGTGCCTATTATACCTCTCACAGAGCTGAATATTTAGCAAGTGTATTTATAATACAGGATTTCCCTACTCCCCAGCTGTTCAAACCTACAGATACTTTACAAGAATAATGTAACAAATGCTTGTATATTCTTCACCTAGATTCACTAATTGTTAACAGTTTGCTATTTTTGGTCTCTATCCTTCATTTTCTGAAACTTTTGACTGTTAGATGTAAACGTCATGTTACTTCATCCCTAAATATTTCCACAAGTATTTCCTAAAAAAATAAGAGTATCTTCCTATCATAACCACAATAAAATTACACTCAGAAATTCAATACATCCGGTATACAATACTTGTTCAGATTGCTCTAATTTTTCCAATGATGTCTTTCATAGACTTTTTGTCAGTTCAGGATCCATTGAAGGAAGGATCATGCATGCGTTAGTTGTCACGACTTTGTGACGCCTTTATTCTGCTTTAACTTTGAACAGTTTTTAAATCCCTTAATCTTGAATGACTTTTCGTCTGTCATAGCATTGACATTCTTTAGAGTTCAAGTTAGTTTTTTGCAGAATGTCTCTTAATTTGGATTTGTATGACTATTTCCTCTTGACTAGATACAGGTTAAACATTTTTGGTAGAACTAGATAGGTTAATACAGTAGTTTGATAGTGAAGCTAGAAAACACATGGAAACAGTATTCAATTTTGCATGACAGTACATAATTTAGCACTCAGTTATGTTGTCTAATCTGTAAGCCCCATCAGAATTGAGAGAAGAGGGAATTCAGTAGGACCTGGAGGTACTAGGAGAGACTTTAGTAGGAAGGTGGGATTTGGAAGATGGACAGAATTTGAGGCAGTTGGAGTATGGTTAGACAAGCTGCTATTTGGACTCCTCATCCCACTACTAAGGTTATATATCATGAAAAGTGAATTCCCTCTTCAGAGTTTAGAGCTCTGTATCTTTCATGGTGTTTGTACTACTGGGAAGCCTAATAGTTTAGAGCTCTTGCTTTGGTTTCAGACAGGCCTAGAGACTGTGCTCAGCATTTTGACAGCTGCCTAACCTTAGGGAAGTTTCCTTATGTGCAAGCTAGAAAGAGTATTGGTAACTCTTTAAAATGTTATTGTGATGCTCAGAGTGAAATATTGCATAAATACTTGAATTAAAACATTTGAATGCCTTTAGGTGGGGGCAACACTTCCTAGTTTTTCCATGCACCACACTGGAACATTCATTTCTATTACCTGCCTAACCCCTGAAGGGGCTTGAATTTACCACTGCTGGATAACTGAAGGCATGGAAATGAGAAAGGGCTTGGCTCATGCAGAGAGAAATGGGAAGACTGGCTTGATTAGTTCAGAGTGTACACTGTGGAACAGTGGGAAATAAGGTTGAATAAATGACTTGAGGCTATATAATGGAGGGCTTGGAAAGTTAAGACAAGGGATTTATATATGGTGCTTTAGGGAGAAAACCATGGAAGGTTTTTGAGCAGGAGGGACACACTTGGAAATGTGAGTGGTATGGAGCCTCCTGAGGAAGGACCTTTCCTGCTTTAGAGACTGGAGCCCTAGTATGGCAGAGCCTTCCCAGTGCTGACCACGTTGGGGTGTGGTTTGGCTGTCTTGCCACAGGGGGCCAGACTTTCTGCCCCAGTGACTCTTCCTGCTCTGCCACTGACCCACCCACATTGAACTAGGCTGCGTGGCTTCCCTTCCGGTGGCTGTCTGATCTACAGAATGCTGGGGCTGCCCAGGATGATGTGAGGCTGAGCTGACCAACAGTCGGCGGGATGGGGGAACGAACAGCATTCCTGTCCCTTTGCCCCTTCCTTGGGTAGAGGCTAATTATAAGCCAGATTGCCAGGAATCACTTTGTCCGAACCTGAGAAAGCTGTTCACCAGCAGGTAAGTCAAGATGGTTCCTGCCCTCTCTCTCCTTTTTCATAGGTCAGCTTTTTCCTGAACAGGATCTCTACTGCTTTCTTTTTCCTTGATCCAGTTTCTTCTAAGTAACCTTCTTTCAATTACTTGAAGTAAACAAATTACTGCAGGAGATGGGCAGAGATGTTTAATAAACATATTCTTCTAGCTGTGGGAGGAGAGTCTAGGGGGTTTCACTGACCCCTGTTGTGAGGTAGATTACCCAGAACTCTTGTGAACCAGGCACTAAACGATGGCTCATACTCATAGGAGCCACTGCAGAGAAATCCTGGTTTTAAGCTATCATTTCTCAGCAACTGGGTTTTAAAACCATTCTTGCTGTGCTTTAGTGTCCTGAGTTATCTCCCCTTTGAAAGACAGCAGCGAGGAACAGGAAGGGGGAGGTGCACTTATGCTGGGAGTCAGGGTGACTAGGTTTCTAGTCCTGATTACTGCTAACCAGCTGTGTGACCAGGGACAAACTGCCTAACCCCAATGGACTATAGTTTTCTTATATGTAAAAATGAGCAGTTTAGATTATATGATCTAGAAGATTTCTTCCAGAGCCAAAATTTATGATTATGTAATGTGTGACTGTAAATTAGTATAATAGTTTATCTATAACACACGTGACCATATATTGCCCATACCTTGTCCCCTTCATTGTAATTTTGGGACAATTAGAGTATTTGTAAGTTTGTCCCCCTCAAAGTAATTGTGTTCTCAGCTTTACGTTTATTCGGGTGATGTTGCCAGTGCTCAAAACATTTTTGGCCTCTAAGCCAATCTTTTGAATATTCTCAGAGGTAGCAAATCTTCACTCTTGCTTGGTAGATTCAGTTTTTGGAAACAGCTAGAAGGTATTGTGAGCCAAAGACAAGCAAGGCAGTATCTTTTTTGGTGAAGAATGAGGTGTGACTGTAAAATAATAAGATTTAACTTTTGTGTGTGTCTCGCCTGGAGTAGACTTTAAAGGCAGTTCCCAAAGGAGTGTTTTGTAAATCTTAGGAGACTATTTTGATTACAGTTTTCACTTGATTCAACAAGACTGGAAATGTTTGTTTAAAAGGGTGTCACTTCCTTTATACTCCCTGTGCATATGCCTGCTTCTAGGTCAAAGTGACAAGGTATTGGGCGGAGAAAATTAGCCTTTCTCGTGGTAGTCCTCCCAAATCACAAATGTGCTGAGGGTCAAAAAGGGTTGGAACATGTTGCTATGGGACATTGTAGCTGAGGAGCCACTGCCATCCCGGCTCCAGAAGACTCAACAACCACAAGTTCCTCAGGCTGCAGCAGCCACTGCTCACCAGCACACCGTAGTCCATCAGGATGATTCCCAGGTGGCGTGGCTGAAGCAGGCGATTTGGTAGCTCCAGTCTTTTGTAGGAGAAATGATGTATCAGCTTACTTTGTTGTCTGTTGTTGTTTGTTTATTTGTTTTCCTCAGCAGTTTGAGTTTGAGGAAGGGAGGGGATGGGTGGGTGTCAAAGCAGAGGGGCTCTCTTGAACGCATTTCAGTTAGGCTGTCTGTAGTATCCTGGACTCTGTTCCTGGAAATGGTGTCTTGTTGATAACTAGTCAAGAAAATAAGGTGCTAAGCATCCTAATCAAAAGGTTCTGTCACTAAGTCACTTTGTGATTCTCTTTCTCACGGCCATGTTTTCTTCATTTTTCTTCATTGAAAGAGTTAGATACTAAGAGTTCTAGATCTGAAAACAGGTAGGCCAAAGGAGGTTTGAGGTAGGGAACTATCTGTTTGTTCTAAGCTGCTTGACTATTAGACTAGGGGGGTAGGAGTGGAATTCCTTTTTAGTCCTTAAATTATAGTGACTATACTCTCTACTCGCAGTCACAGCTGAGTGATCAAACGTGAAGCAGCTATTTAATGAGAAGCAGGCACTGGGAGCTTTCTCCTGAAGAACAATCACAGGACATGCTGGTCTTGAGAGAAGTAGTCATACCCTGGTAGGACCTATTGTTTGAAGGAGGTGGGGGTGAATTTCATCGAAATGGACAGTGTGGATATTGTGATTTAGAAGGGTTAGAGACTTTGTTCCCTGCTGTTGTTAATTTCAAGCCTCTCTTTAAAGAGATCCTCTTAATGATTGGAGCAGTGTGGGATTCATTTAGAGAAAAAGCCCCATGTAACCACAATAGAAATTAAATGCCTAAGAGCAGAGCCAGTTGCTGGAGAGACCTAATCAGTTGCTTTTCAATACTTAGATCCTACAGTGACAGCAAGGAGAGAATAGGCTGCTTGGTAAGCTCGCTATGTACTAGGCTGGGAGATTTGGGCTCTAAACAGAGGAAGAGGTGATCTGTAGAATCCACACCTCTTAGTCTCCCTATTTCTCTTCTTTCCCTCAGTGCCCTTTAGTTTTAATTAGGATTGTGTAAACACAGTCAGCTTGCCGGTCTCCTTAAAGTGGCAGGCCCGTGACATTTTCTGCTGGTCACTCTTGCTAGGTATGTGGCTTTAAAGTAGAGGGATTGTCCTCTTTGACAGTTTGGCTTCGCTGGCTGCCTCACTGAAAGACTTCTCTAGATTAGGACCAGTTGGCTGTCATTCAGTTGGGCAGCATTATTTAGCACCTGCGGTGTGCAAGCATTGTGTTGGAACGGAGCTGATAGGTGAATAAGATGGTTTCTGCTCTTCAGGAGCTTATTAGTCAAGTGAAATACATATGCAGCTAACGTTGACCCAAGGAGGAATGAAGTAAAGTGTGTAGAGGAACAAGCAATATGGAGCATATAGAGGAAACAACAATTATTTCTGAATTGGGGGTACAAGGAGAGCTTCGGAAGGGAGAAAGCATTTGAGCTAGGTTGTAAAGGGTGAATTAGAATTCCTTAAGTTCAGAAGAAAGGACGTTTTGGGTTGTTTTTTTTTTTTTTTTTTTGACCGTGCCACGTGGCTTGTGGGATTCTAGTTCGCCCACCAGGGCTCAAACCCGGGCCGTTGGCAGTGAGAGCACGGAGTCCCAACCACTGGACCACCAGGGAATTCCCTTTTTTAAAAATGTTTTTTACTTTTTTCATTTTTTAGAAAGGGCATTACGGAGGAGGTCACGGCATGGGCAAAGGCACAGAGCCTGGAAAATGCCTGGCATGTCTGGGAAAAGTGTTCCTGAGATAGAAGATATTTTAGAGGAATGAGCTGGAGATGAGGCTGGAAAAGATGTTTTATGGTTGGATCTTAAAGAACTTTTAAGTGTCATGCTAAGGGATTTGGATTTTATTCTTCATGGAGTTAGCTCTTGAGTGTTTTGGAGTGTTTTTCAAGTGTAAGGTCTTAGATTTCAGGGTTGAGAAGGTGGTGGTCTTGGTTCTTAAAGTATAAAGTTTGTCAGCCATCTAATGTTTTATGTACTTGATCCCTTAGTTATATTTTCTAAAGCACCTCCAAACACAAGAAGGCAGGAAATAGTCAGCAGTGTCCCTTTAGACTGAGCTTTCGCCACTCCCCAAAGATAGAGATTTTCTTAGGCATATACATCCTACAGTCTTGTTTAGTGCGTTGCTTACTACTGCTAATCCTTTTAAATATACAGTGGAAACCAAAAACATTTTTTTGAACAATATTTTGTACCTATGCATATTTCTGTGTGGCATAGTCCAGATCATATATTACCTACAATTTTGTCTTCTGCTTTTTTCCCATTTCCCATTGTTTTCATTATATAGATTCATATATGTTTATAATGTTGCTGAAGCTCTTTACAAATATTCCTTTTTTTTTTTTTTTGGTTGTGCCTCTCGTCTTGTGGCATCTTAGTTCCCTGACTAGGGATCGAACCTGGGCCCCCTGCAGTGGAAGCTCAGAGTCCTAATCACTGGACCACCAGGGAATTCGCGATATTTCTAATGGCTGCATAATAGTCTATCATACAGGATTTTTATAGTGCTTTCAGTTTTTTCTATTTTAAACAATACTCTAATACTTAGATACAAATTATACAAGTAATATATATAATAAGTAAGTCCCTTGCACGTCACCCTTTATCCTAATCCTACTCTGCAGAGGTAACAATTACTTATTAGTAATTTTTATTAATTTATAATTTGTTAGTAATTTCTGGTGTATCTTTGCATGAACATTATTATGCATAAGTTTTGATCAGTATTCTTCATTATTTTCTTATGATACATCTCTGCAAGTGAATTACTGGGTCAAATGATGTGAAATTAAAATTTTTTTTTCCTGATTGTACTTCATGGTACAGTTTAGAAAACGTGAAAAGTAAGGTTTTTAAGGGAGGAAGTAAGAATACCCATAATTCCACAACTCACAAATAAACATTATTTGATATATTTCCTTATAAATATAACATGCATATTCACACTCACAATTGTGCATATGTGTGTGTATGTATCACATACACACTTGTATATGTAGTTTAAAAAATTGGGCTTCCCTGGTGGCGCAGTGGTTGAGAGTCCGCCTGCCGATGCAGGGCACACTGGTTCGTGCCCCGGTCCGGGAAGATCCCACATGCCGTGGAGCAGCCGGGCCCGTGAGCCATGGCTGCTGAGCCTGCACGTCCGGAGCCTGTGCTCTGCAACAGGAGAGGCCACAGCAGTGAGAGGGCCCGCGTACCACAAAAAAAATAAATAAAAAAAAATAAAAATAAATAAATAAACGGTCATACCACACTAACACTATATATCGTGCTTTTAAAATTCAACATTTCCCCATGTCATTAAAATTATTTAGAATATTTTTAATGACTGCATAAGGCTTCATCATATGGATATATCATAATTTACTTGAGCTATTGTTAGATACTTAGTTTTTCTCCAGTTCTTCATAATGATAAATAATTATATTAATACATATATATCTTTGTTTATATTTCAGATAATTTTCTAAACTTTTATTGCTGTGAATGGAATTATTTGATCAAAGAACACAAACTTTGTTTTTTTTAGCAGTCTCACTTTAAAATTTTTTGGTAAAATATACATAACAAAATTTACCATTTTAACCATTTTAAAGTGTTAAATTCACAATTTAAATTCACAATTAAGTGTGCAATTCACTGACATTAGGTATATTTACAGTGTTGTGCAGTCATCATTGCTGTTCATTTTCAGGACATTTTATCATCCCAAGCAGAATCTCTGTTCCCACTGAACAATAGCCCCATTCCTTCCTCCCCCAGTCCCTGGTAACCTCTATTTTACTTTTGCTCTCTATGAATTTGCCCATTCTAGGTACCTCATAAATGGGATCATACAATTTTTGTCCCTTTGTGTCTAGTTTATTTCACTTAGCATAACATTTATTTCACTTAGCATAATATGGACATTTTTTAGGTTCTTGATATGTATTGCCAAATTTCTTTCCAGAGAACCACTTAAAGAATGCCTGCTTGCTTACATGAGAAAATGCACTGTTCCTTCTTTAATCATTAACTTCTCAATCAAAACCCTAGATTAAGTTATCTCTCCAGGAAAGTATGATAGCTTCTTTGCCATTATTATATAAAATCAACATTTGGGAGAGGATGGAAGGAGAAAGTGGGGTGGGTGGGAGTGTCACTGTATGAAGGTCGCATTTGCTAAAATGAAAGGTCAATTCCCCTCAATTCCCCATGTTTAAAATGGGGATGATGGCACTTTCCCCATCTGCCCTACAGGAACTGAATGGCCTAAAGTTCCCAGTTGCAATTACTTACTTTTGTGGCCAGGATCTTCAGAAGGGTAGGATCTAGAGAGGGAGAATTGGCTTTCCTTTCCCACAAAAATCAGGGTCCTAGCTCTTAGCAGTTGGCTAGACATACTGGAAATGTTAGCTGCTTCCTGGAGAATCTTCTCTCTATAAGCAAAAGGGAAGGAGAGACCCCTGTAATGTGGTGGTGGGGGTGTGTTTAGCAGCAGAAATAGTGGGGCTTCCTTTGCTTTCATATTATCATTGTAGTGTGCGAGTGGGAGCTACATTGCTTGTCCAAGTCACTGAAGGACAGTAGGAACCAGATCTGTTTCCCATTAGCTGAAATCAAAGAGACAAGGAAGATGAAGAATAGCACGTAGGAAACTCTTTAGAGTAGTGTCCCAACCAAGAAGTAGAGGAGTGTCTTTTGACTTCTTTTGAGTGTTTTGGATTCTTTTCTTCAATATTATATACCAGACCTATACTGCATATAAATTTATTTTAAAATGAGCCACACTGTCTAACATAGCCACACTCTAGTCAACTGGACAACAGTTAATCTCATTATGAAACTTTTCTTTAGGTGTTAAATGTGAGTTATTGTTTTGTTTAGGCTCAGGTATAAATCTTTTTCGTTTTGCAGGCCACGTAGTTGCAACTACTCACCTTTGCCATTGGTGAACTGAAGTAGCCATAGACAATACATAAATGAATGGGCATGGCTGTATTCCAGTAAAACTTGATTTACAGAATTGGTGCAGCTTGCCCTCAGGCCATAGTTTATTGACCTCTGGGTAGTGGAAAATACTTTAGATAGTCAGAAGGCCTAGCTTTGATGGGAAGTTGTTCAAAAATTTAGCTTTGATGTCTGCTACTTACTAGCTGTGTCACCTTAGCCTCTCTGAGTTCTCTTGTTTAAATTCAAAATGGTAATACTTTCCATTAAAAATAAGAATGACTAATTATACATATGGATATTTAACTTTTCTGGAAATCAGGAAAATGTAAATTAAAGCAATAGTATATTATTTTCTATCCTTTATATTGGTAAAATAGAAAATAACATCTATTGTTGGAAGGGTGTCGAAAAGGGAAGTTTTATGCTCTGTTGGTGGAACTATAAATTGGTATACCTTTTTGGATGCTAATTTGGGAGTACCTGTCAACATTGAACATGCACAGACTTCATCAATTCCAATTATTGGTACATATCCTAGAGAAATATTAGCTTGTATGTAAAAAGAGGTTCACCAGTGTTATCGATGTAGCATTCTTTGTCATGACAAAACACTATGAACAACCTAAATATTCAAACATAGCAAAATGAGAAAATAAAGTGGCACAACCTTACCGTGGCATTTTTCATGAGCTCTTAAAAGTATGAGGAATCCATTATATACTAATAAGAAACAGGTCAAAAAATTTTAAGTGAAAAAGTCAACTTGCAGGGGCTTCCCTGGTGGCGCAGTGGTTGAGAGGCCGCCTGCTGATGCAGGGGACACGGGTTCGTGCCCCGGTCCGGGAAGATCCCACATGCCGTGGAGTGGCTGGGCCCGTGAGCCATGGCCACTGAGCCTGTGCGTCCGGAGCCTGTGCTCCGCAACGGGAGAGGCCACAACAGTGAGAGGCCCGTGTACCGCAAAAAAAAAAAGTCAAGTTGCAGGACAAAGTATACAGTATGACAACAGGTAGATAGACCAAACACACAACACACTCTTTGTCTGTCTACACACATACGTGTATACATATGTATATGTATGTATACACGTCTATGTGTATCTCTATACATACATGTATATATACATATATGTGTGTGTGTGTGCATGCTTAGGAAAACTCTGAAAGGTTATACAGCAAACTTACAACAGTGGTACCTCTGAGGAGGGGAGGGCCATTGACAAATGTGGGTTAAAGTTTGGTGAGTGGGGAGTTTTGCATTTTACTCTGTGTACTTCTGTATTATATTATTTCATAGTGATAATGTATTCTCTCTTCTTCCCACTAGTTTGGATTGCTGGTGGGCTTGTCTGCACTTGTCAGGGTCAGGAGTGTGACACAGTAGGATTAATTCCCCAACCCAGCTCTGCCCACGTCAGTTGAGTTGGAAGCAGCTGCTGAGACCAGAACAAGGAGCACATGTATGAGGGGGTGGGCGGGCACTGTGCGCAGGTGGCTGGGAGAGGCGGCCAGACAGGCCAGTTCTGATTTACCAGCAGTAACCATCACATGTCACGTCTTGACATTCTCCAAATTGCTTTGTTCTCGGTTATCACACGGGGCCCTGAGAAGAATTCTGTGAGCAAGCAAGGCACGGATGATGTTAGGAAAAGAAGCAGTCAAAACGTGGGACAACAAGGAAAGCGTGTGTGTAGAAATAGTTTTTTTGTTTCATTTAAAAAGAAATATGTACAGGGATATTCATTACAGCACTGTTTGAAATGCTAACATTGGAAATAGCCATGTCCATCAATAGGAAAATATGTGAACACATTATGGTACATACTTTATATGTACTGTTATTATATAGTTTTTTAAAAGTATGAGTTAGAATTTTATTTACTGATCCTTGGGGGGATGTTCATGATCAATTATTAAGTGAGAAAAATAAGTTGCAGAGCAATGTTAATATGTAAGCCTAGTTTTTGAAAAATAGAGAACAATAAAAAGAATCCTCTTAAATATAAAAATATATTTGTGCTTATGTTTTTGGGGGGACTTGGAGGCTGAGAGAGTACTCATTTTGTTTTTTATCTAACTTTATATTGCTTCATTGGTTTTAGAGAACAAGGAATATAAACTTGTCTAAGTAAAAAATGAAGTTTCCTAAACAGTTTTTCATCTTAATTGATTTTTTTTTTTTTTTTTTTTTTTTTTGTGGTACGCGGGCCTCTCACTGTTGCGGCCTCTCCCGTTGCGGAGCACAGGCTCCGGACGCGCAGGCTCAGCGGCCATGGCTCACGGGCCCAGCCGCTCCGCGGCATGTGGGATCCTCCCAGACCGGGGCACGAACCCGTGTCCCCTGCATCGGCAGGCGGACTCTCAACCACTGCGCCACCAGGGAAGCCCATCTTAATTGATTTTTAAGAGGTGCTTTAATTTTTTTTAGTGAGTTAATGAAATAAAGAATTATGAAAGTAAAAACAGAGTTATCATGTAAATCTTCTCTTGGGTTTAGGGGAGGTATCTGGGTATTGGAAAGAAAACCCAGGAGTAAGGGAACCAATTTTGTAGTTGTAGTTCTAAATTTTCTGATGTGTGAGCTTTAATTTAATAAGATCATTTAACAACTGTTAAACAAGGGCCTCTAAAATGAAGAACTTGTACCAGGAGACACTGATCTCCAAGGTCCTTCCTAGCCCTAACGTTCCACAGGTTTATGGTTCTACAGTTCTACAGTTGAACCACCTCTTGAGATTTTAGAACGTTACATTTCATTTATTTTTAAATGGCTTTTGTTTTTTTGTTGTTTTTTTGTTTTGAATAAGTTTATTTATTTTGGGCCGTGTTTGTTCTTTGTTGCTGCGGTGCGGGCTTTCTCTAGTTGCGGTGAGCGGGGGCTGCTCTTCGTTGCAGTGCGCGGGCTTCTCATTGTCGTGGCTTCTCTTGTTGCGGAGCACAGGCTCTAGGCGTGCGGGCTTCAGTAGCTGTGGCATGTGGGCTCAGTTGTTGTGGCTCGCGGGCTCTAGAGCTCAGGCTCAGTAGTTGTGGAGCACGAGCTTAGTTGCTCCGTGGCATGTGGGATATTCCCCGGCCAGGGCTCGAACCTGTGTCCCTTGCATTGGCAGGCAGATTCTTAACCACTGCGCCACCAGGGAAGCCCGTCTTTTGTTGTTGTTGTTTTTACATTTTAACAGTCTAAAATTAGAATGCATTTTATAATTGGCATTGGCCATTTTTTCACATTTTTATTATCTCTGAAATTGAAATATCTATCATTGATGATATAGGATAGTTCTACTTTTCAGTGCCAATTTTTTTTTCATTAACTATACTCTTGGCCCCTTCCTGGGGCTCCCTTTCTCCTAATCCCAGTGGGTGGATATGATATTTGAGTGTGCAAGGATTTTGTGGTTATTTAACTGGTAGGTGTCCTATATGTAATTGCTCCTTGAGAAGTTAGATAAATATGTATGTAGCCCTGAGGCATCCAACTTAAAGCTTCTGAATTTTGATTAGTCTCTATCATAATTTTGCCTGGTATTTGCTTTTTAAAGTATAACATACACACAGAAAAGTTTATAAAGTATATAGCTCCTGACTTTACAGAAAGTGAACACACCTGTGTAACTAGTGCTATATCAAGAAATAGAACATTAGCAGCATCCCATTATGCCCTTCCAGTCATTATCCCCATGCTGTTTTCTTTTTAAATGTAGTGAAAGTATACATCGGGATGGCTCATAATTATCTTGGGTGAGTCTGCTGGAAAGAGCTCCAGGTTTGGAGCCAGAGGATCAGAGTTGCATCGTGGTCCTGTTGCTTTTTAGTTGTGTGACCTTAGGTAAGGTACTTTTATGAACTTCATTTCTTTTTGATAAAACGAAAACAATAATGTCTGCCTCATAGAGCTGTTGTGATCTCACGTGAAATATTTTGTAGATGGAAAACACTGTCAGTGGTGAAAAGCCGTACAGAGCTGCTAGTCATTTTTGGTGAGGGAGGTAGAGGCCCAAGCAGGAGATGATGTGAACCTCAAGTAAGAAGAGAAAATGAAGAAGTTTGTCTGATCCTCAAATCCCTTCTCTTAACCACCTGTTATCTCCTTTTTTTATTGACATTGTTGTAGTCACTAGTTTCTGTTAAATTCTCCAAAATGGAAATAACATAGAGGACCTAAAAGGAATCCCCAAAGCTTTGGAATTTCTCCCAAAGTCTCTCATTTCCTCTCTTAATGCTGGTGCCTCCTGGAGCTGTGTAAGGCAGAGGCTTTGGCCTAAGATTAACCAATTTCAATAGCAAATGAATACACCATCCCTTTACAGGCCTAAGAGGCAAGTGTGATCCCACCATAGACCCACTTCTGATTATAGTCACGCTGTTACAAATGTGACCCAAATCTCTATCTCTAGCCTTCTGTATAAAGATTGCATCTGAAGAGCGTTCACTTTAATGACATAATTTGAAACCTTTCATTCATTCAGTAAATGCTTAATCAGGTACCTTCTGTGTGCCAGGAGTTTTTTCAGTTCTAAGAATTCAGTGGTGAGCACACAGTTTGTGAGTTCATGGAACTTATGGTAATAGGAAAAAGAGAAATTAATGAAATATAAAAAGATGTAGAGACTATGGGTGCTATGAAGGAAAGGGTATGGTGCTGTGCATAGTAGGAACCTGACCTAATCTAGATGGTTAGGGAGAGTTTACATGGGGAGGTAACATTTGAGCTAAGATATGAAGGATAAGTTAGAATTAATCAGGTGAATAGGTAGGAAGAGAAAGCTTCAGGTAGGAAGAAGAGCCTGGACAACACTAGACCACACGAGGAAGTAACTTTTTACTAATGAATTTTCAGCCTCTAATAGTAGCTACATTTATCTCTGTACCAGGTACTGTGCTAAGTACTTCCTTTACACATACGATCTTGTGAATTCCTTATATCAACCCTCTGAGAAAGTATTATTCTTTTTTTTTTTAATAATTGTAATACTTTATTACTGAAGGTTATTTACATAGTGTTTAAGGCACAATAAAAAATGAATTACAATACAAAAGTTCTCTTCAAGTAAAAGACACTGAGCAGCAGGACTATATTAACCTTTGAATATTTAGCCAAGACACAAAAGCTACAAGTTTTGCTGGAAACACTTTCCATGAGTATTTAACTACCTCTTCACATTTATGGAACATCACCCAGGCCATCTGTTTGAAGAAATACCCAGTTACTATATTTTCAAAGGTTGAATTATAGAGAAAAATAGAAAATGTGAAAGGTAATATAGACTTTAAATCTAATTTTTAGTTTCAAAACTGGGTACTGAAACTGTACTTTTTTAGACAGTATAAAAGGCAAAATGACAGGTATGGAATGCATTTCAGAATCAAGGTCCATATGTAAATTATACCAGGTTTTCTTTTAGTATTGGAAAAAATATCAAAGTTCATCATCTTTAAATACAGATAAACTATTTGGAAATTCCAGTTTGTTAAAAGAAATAACATCTTCAGCCTAGTTGGTGAAAACTGAAAATATCAAGCTGTAAACATGGGGGGGCGGGGGTAGGGGGAGAGGTTCCTAAACGTTTAGATGTTTTCTATTCTTCAAATAAGTGCCGCAGTAGCTTAAGTTTGGAAAGACACTGGGAGACTAGACACTTTTTAAAAGCACTCTTCTTTCTATGATCCACTTATAAAGTTTGTTTTATCTACTAGTATAAGAGAAAAAAAATAATAAAGTTGGTTGTTGGTTTCATTCTGTTAGTTTTGGTATTTCTTTGCCCCCACACCAAATCCTCGCCCCAAATAAGCAACTGAATTAAAAAATAAATAAAAGAAAAAAATTTAAATAATCTCTTCCAGTTCTCAGAGCTTTGTATAACATTATACAAAATTATTATCATTTAGGGTTGATTTTTTTCACTAGCCCTAAATTTTTAAATTGTAATATACTCCTTCAGAAACCTTCCATTTAACTGCTTAATGATTCCAGTCTACAAATGAGCATAGAT
This sequence comes from Mesoplodon bidens, assembly GCF_964165515.1. Classification (NCBI taxonomy): domain Eukaryota; kingdom Metazoa; phylum Chordata; class Mammalia; order Artiodactyla; family Ziphiidae; genus Mesoplodon; species Mesoplodon bidens. The sequence continues at coordinate 58,948,343 of NC_138164.1, read as the reverse complement.
TTTGCTCTATTGTTATAAATAATTGAATTGGGGGAAAAACTATAGTAAGCTAAACAGTCATTCACTGCTCATGAAAGATCTGAGCTGTTGATTGCTTGTCACAGCACAGAAAAAAGGTGACAAGCAATTCATCTTGAGGTGGCATTTGTCAATCTATTAGCATTTATGTAACCTTCCCTAGTTACTCTGTGGTTTAGACTTGTACTACTGTAAACCTTGGATCGATTGACCAAAAACAAAAACCTGCCATCTAGGGTATTGAAAGAAATTCAATAAAATAATATGTGTCCCATACTTAAGGAGAGCCATGAAAATCAAACTGTTCTTTAACAGTTTGAATTTAGAATTTTCTGTTAATCAATCAAAAACAGTTGGGAGAATTAGCTCACCTTTTGAGAGTGTGAGAAGGAAAGTAAACATGTTAACTTTAGTAGCAAGAATGCTGCTCTAAGGAAACTAATATATTAAAGGAAATGTTATGACAGACAAAGTTGACTTTTATCCCATTTGATGCCAATATATGTGTATACAAGTCATAATCCACAAGGAGCGTTTAAGGGCAAAAATGTAGCTTCCTAGTATATAAAAGCTAATGAGCATTTGAAAAAAATACAATATTTGTACTCTGAAATTAAATAGAACCTTAGTAACAGGGCTGTGTGTGTGTGAGTCTGGTGGTATCTGCTCAAGAGGGGCCCTATGCTGGCTCCAGAGGAACGTTGCTTGTCTAGGTGGTTATATACTGCAGAGCTGGTTGGAAGACAGGTCACAACTGGAAAAGCCAAAGAAAAGCTTCCATTAACTCCAACTTATCTCAGGGCTTTTGTTCTTGGAAATCTTCAGCTTCCATCTAATAATGTTAGTCTGTGTCTTCTAAATAAGCAGAAGCCTTTTTTTCTTGGTTGAGCTTTTCCTCTTCTTTTCAGTGTGTGTGACGCTGAGCTGGATCTCCCCTATCAGCCCATCAACATCAGGTGGGTTCTTCACCTGGCAGGTGTATGTCCCATTGTCATCAAACTGTAGCTTCCAGAGGAGGATGGGGACATCATACCGCTCAGGGTTCCCATCCCAGACCACCGAGTCCTTGAAATGCCCACTCATGGGTCTGAAGGGATCCACATAGTAGTAGAAAACAAACTGCTTAGACCCCCATCTTGAGGACGGAAATTCCAGGTCACTGTTAGAGCATCACCCACAGGGGCAAAGCTGGAGAAAGTGCATTTTAACTGAACATCTGTCCCATTGACAGCCTCCAGCACATGGGGGGTATAAATTTCCACAGCTGCTATTGGCCAAAGAGAAACTGGAGAACACTTATACCACAGAAGTCCACCCACTGGAGCAAAGGCTCCGAGCCCCATGCCAGGCCTCCCAACCTGGGGGTCCGGCAACGGGAGGAGGAATTCCCAGAGAATCAGACCTCGAAGGCTAGCGGGATCTGACTGCAGGACTTCCACAGGACCTGCTAGTATTGGAGGGTCCCCTGCAGAGGCGGGGGGTGGCCTTGTGTCACCGTGAGGACAAGGACGCTGGCAGCAGTTCTGGGAAGCACTCCCCAGTGTGAGCCCTCCCAGAGTCCGCCACCAGCTCCACCAAAAAGCCGGGTAGGCTCCAGTGCTGGGTCGCCTCAGGCCAAAAATCTGAAAGTATTATTCTTATTCCCATTTTACAGATGGGGAACCTGGGAGCACAGGGAAGCTAAATAACTAGTCCAAGCTTGCAAAGCTAGTAAGCTCTAGAGCCAGGATTTTAATGAGGCTGTCTAGCTCCAGACCCCATGCTCTTAGCCATTATGCTGTATTGCCTTCCTCCTATCTCTCACCATTCTAGCCTGTACTTCATACCGACTGGAACATAGATCTGATCTATGTTACTCCCCTTTACTTCTTCCCTTTAGAAACCTTGGTTGTTTCCCATCGCCTACAGGATAAAATCTGAATTCCTTAGCGTGATGTAAGTACCTCACAATTTAGTACTACTTAGCCTCATCATCTGCTATACCTTACTAAAACTGCATGCCATTGCTCAAATGTAACAAGCTCTGTCTTTGCACGTGCTGTTCTCCCTGCTAGAATGCTTTTTTTTTTTTTTTTAAACTTCTGGTGAAACCCTACTCATCCTACTCATACTTTAAGTACTCCGCTTAAATGTTACTTCCTTGGTAAAGCTTTCCTCATCATCCCTCCTGAGTTAATGTCCCTCACAGCTCCTGTAAAACAGTAACTCCTCCTGTGTTCCTCTTCTGAAGTCTTTCACCAAAGCAAGAATCCTAGAGGTTTTTTCTCCTCCCCACCTTTCCCACAGTCCCGTATCCTAAGAGCTTGGAGTCTACCTCCGCAATATATACCTTTCTTTTTAGTTCCTGCTGCCCTTGCCTGACAGCAGCAGTTTTGTCTCTGCCACTACAATTGCTGCCTAACTCTGTGTTCTGCCTCTGGACTCAATGTCGTGCCAGATTCATCTTTTCCTAGAGCACATACAAGCATGCCATTCTCCTGCTCAGAACCCTTCAGCGCCTCACAGTGCTCTTTAGTAAGTCACTCCTGGTCTCCACTAGACTTTCCAATGTTCTCTCACCTTCCTTTCAACATTACCCGAGGCCATGTTCTTTGGGCTCATATTTAGGTGAGTTATAGGTATGTTTGTTTCTTCACAGGATCTTGAGCCTGTCTAATTCATCTTTGAGTCCCCAGCACAGAATTTATAGGTGTTTGTTTCATGTTTATAGTTGAATGTCCCTGATTAAATTTCATTAACTACAAGTAAAGAGTAACATATCTTATGCATTTTGGAGACTTTGTATCGCAAACAGTTTTTTTTTTTTCTTTTTTCGTCCCTTTATTTAATTAATTTATTTATTTTTTTATTAGTTTCTGCTTTATAACAAAGTGAATCAGTCATACATATACATCTGTGCAAATAGTTTTTTTTAAAAAGAGTTTGGTCCTAAAGCGAGGAAGTTTTTAGGAAAATTGCTTGTGAGGAATTTTGTACTTCTCAGTGATGCCAGAGACATGGGATGTTATTTTATTGACTGCAGTTCAAGTTACTTAGTATCTTTAAGGATGGAGAAAATGATTCCTGCCTTGCGCATTTCAGGAGCTGTAGCAGAAACAATTTGAACAAGGATTTCCTAAGTGCTTTGTATGAATAAAAGGCTATGCTGTTTCGGCGACTGTGAAGCAGCGAAGGTCCTGGCTGGGAGAAGGACCTTGGATCTGATTGTCCTCCCAGCCTTTCGACCCTCCCCCAAAGCCCCTTAAGAAAATGACTTGAGCCAAAAAAAAAAAAAAAAAAAGGGTATGCTGATGAGAAAGGTACAGGATGTAGCTGAGTTGGGCTGGAGAGAGCCATGGATTTAGACTTAAGTTCTGGTTCTGCAGCCTTGGTGGTTGACCTTGAGGCAGGTATTGTCTTCTTTTTGAGGCTTAGGTTCCTAGTTATAAAATTGTAATAAACATGCTTGCCTTTTAGGGTTCTAAATTTAGGGGAGATTAATTGAGATGTGAGACATAGCCTTCTTTAAATCCTTGAAGTCTGTTAAAATGTTAGGGTTTTTAAATTTTTAAATTTTTTATCATGACCATGTTAGACATTAGTCCCATTTATTTTACTTATTGGTAACATATTGCCCAGTTTGGTTCTTGAGTCAATCTGGCATCCTTTTCAGAAATCCAGCCCCTATTAATATTTGTATTTGTTCATTTCTATCAGTGGTTAAAGTCATCCTGGTGTGGTAGAAGGAGAAATGGATTTGAACCAGAAAAACAGAGGTTTCAGTGCTATGTAGGAGGTGGAGATATGGAAGACAGAGCGAGGAAGAGGAGGACAGAGAAAGAGAGAGTGGGAGAGAGGGAGAGAAGGGAAAAGAGAGAGACGTCCTCTGAGTTTTGTGGCTACTTAAAGCCTATTTGAAACAAACCAGATCCTGGGCAGGCTCCCTGTTCTCCAAGCTTATGTTCTGAAATCACAAGTTGTCTCAAATTGGCAGGACTTGCTCAGGCATACAAATAAGTTGTAAAATTTCTATCTTGGGCTTCCCTGGTGGCGCAATGGTTAAGAATCCTCCTGCCAGTGCAGGGGACACACGGGTTCGAGCCCTGGTCCAGGAAGATACCACATGCCGTGGAGCAACTAAGCCTGTGCGCCACAACTACTGAGCCTGCACTCTAGAGCCTGCGAGCTGCAAAACTACTGAGCTCGCATGCCACAACTACTGAAGCCCACGTGCCTAGAGCCCGTGCTCCACAACAAGAGAAGCCACTGCAATGAGAAGCCCGCTCACAGCAATGAAGACCCAACGCAGCCAAAAAATAAATAAATTAAAAAAATATATTTCTGTCTCAGGCAGAAGATAGGAAATCTTCAGCAAAGTTGTCACGTGTATTCCCGCATGGATGTAAGGTGGGGGGGACTAGAAGACCATTAAGGTCTCTTTCATCCTTGAGATTCTGTGATTTGTTGACCAGGTATAGAAAGCTGCTTTTCTTTAGGCTGTTTAGATAAATGTAATTATAAATTGCACTTTCTCTGTGGCTTTTATTTTATTTTTTTAAATTATTTTATTTATTTTTAAATTTATTTTTGACTGTGTTGGGTCTTTGTTGCTGCACGTGGGCTTTCTCTAGTTGCCGCGAGCGGGGGCTACTCTTCGTTTTTGTGTGCGCACGGGATTCTCATTGCGGTGGCTTCTCTTGTTGCGGAGCACGGGCTCTAGGCCTACGGGCTTCAGTAGTTGTAGCACACAGCCTCAGTAGTTGTGGCTCACAGGCTTAGTTTCTCCACGGCACGTGGGATCTTCCTGGACCAGGGCTCGAACCCGTGTCCCCTGCATTGGCAGGTGGATTCTTAACAACTGCGCCACCAGGGAAGTCCTGTCTGTGGTTTTTATTTATGAAACTTTTTTTTTTTTTTTTTGCGGTACGCGGGCCTCTCACTGTTGTGGCCTCTCCCATTGCGGAGCACAGGCTCCGGACGCGCAGGCTCAGCGGCCATGGCTCACAGGCCCAGCTGCTCCGTGGCATGTGGGATCTTCCCGGACTGGGGCACAAACCCGCGTCCCCTGCATCGGCAGGCGGACTCTCAACCACTGCGCCACCAGGGAAGCCCTATTTATGAAACTTTTAAATGCCAAGTATAGCTCTAGTCACTTTTCATTGTACCCCATGCAAAGTTGGTACTACCAGTTTCCAAGGACCTCCTCTCATCAGGATTAATGAACACCCACATGTGCCTCGCCTTGGGCATGGAACCCAGTAGGATGACAAAGTGCCTGTTTCTAGTGGACTTGCAATTCTGGGGGGAAGGAAGCCCTAACTGGTGAGGTTTTGACCACGTTCTGAGGAAATTCATTATTGCAAGATTTTTTTTTAAAAAATTTATTTATTTTTGGCTACATGGGGTCTTCATTGCTGTGCGCGGGCTTTCTCTAGTTGTGGCGAGCGGGGGCTACTCTTTGTTGTGGTGCACTGGCTTCTCATTGCAGTGGCTTCTCTTGTTGCGGAGCACGGGCTCTAGGCGCGGGCTTCAGTAGTTGTGGCTCGTAGGCTCTAGGGGGCAGGCTCAGTCGTTGTGGCGCACGGGCTTAGTTGCTCTGCGGCATGTGGGATCTTCCTGGACCTGGACTTGAACCTGTGTCCCCTGAATTGGCAGGCGTATTCTTAACCACTGCGCCAGCAGGGAAGCCCTATTGCAAGATTTTTGTTGTTGAGAATGGTGTCCTGGAGAAAGAAATCATGGGAAATTTTTGGAGATACTTTAGATATGATCTGACGCTCATCTTCTTTTACTGAGACCCAAGGTAGGGCAAGTGCCTTGCTGAAAGCCACAAATACAGTCTGTGGCTGATACAGAATTTACCTCTGGGGCTTCCAACAGCAAACCTAGTGTGTTTTCCATCATTAGCAAGGCTGTCTCCAGGAGTTGCAAATCTTTACATTAAAACTATTCCTTGGGCCTCCCTGGTGGCGCAGTGGTTGAGAGTCCGCCTGCCGATGCAGGGGATACGGGTTCGCGCCCCGGTCTGGGAGGATCCCATATGCCGTGGAGCGGCTGGGCCCGTGAGCCATGGCCGCTGGGCCTGCGCATCCGGAGCCTGTGCTCCGCAACGGGAGAGGCCACAACAGTGAGAGGCCCGCATACCACACACCAAAAAAAAAAAAAAAAAGAAAACTGTTCCTTTAGTTTCTTTTACCTTTCTTATCATCAGTTCTGTGTTTGTGAGCAAACACTCTGCTAGATATGTTGCCTTTAGGGACAGAGCCATTTGCTCCTCTGTGACGATGAAAAAGGGTGACAGGTTCTTAGGCGTTTTGTGAAAGACATTCTTGAGGGAGAACTGAGTAGAGCCTCTTGGATGTCATAATGAATCGTCTCTGGATTTTGATTTACCCTCTGCTTTTCTCCCCAGAAAGATCAGGCTTACCAACACTGCCTCATTACTTTGCCATTACCCTCTGGAGAGGGAGAATGGGGCCTGGTAAATAAGCTCCAGGTCAGGGTTCTGAAATATTAGTCCTTCCCTCCAGCATTTCCTGCAGCCTTCTTTCTCCATGGCTTCTCACCCTTGAGGTATGTCAACATCTCTTCTAGTAGAAGACTCTCCTTCTGTGCTTGCTGCCTCAGAGAAGTTTTTGTCCTTTAATGTTTGTAAAGCTATTGCATCTTCAGAAAAAAATCTTTAGTGGTTACTTTTGAAATTGGAACTGTTGAATGTTTTTGATTAAACAGTTGATTTTTATTAGGAGGTAGAGGTACAAGGCTTCTTTGAGCCACTGAGAATGTGCTACCTTTTTTTCACTCATTCAATGATTGCTTATTCAAGAGCAATAGACAATAGTGCAGAGACCAGATAGATAACTCACTACTTATGTGACTAAGTCACTTAATTCCTGAGCCTCAGATTTCTTCATCTTTAGAAATAAAACCCACCTCATAGATTGTCCTGAGAATTAGATGAAATGACCATGTACGTGTAAGAGGATGGGACCTGGACTCAAGGTGGGCTCAAATTTTGCCTCTAACACTTACTTTTTGTGACCTTAGGCAAGTTATGTAATCTTGCTTATTCTCAGTTTCCTTTTTGGTTAAATAGTGATAATCATAGTATTTTGGGTTATTGTGTCACTGGGTTATTATGAGGATTAAACGAAATAAAGCTCGGAAGTGTTTAGTATGGTGTCTGGCACATACCAAGTGCTCATTAAATGTTAGCTATTAATTACAACAGTAACAGCAACAATAATGATAGTCTTGGGCTTCCCTGGTGGCGCAGTGGTTGGGAGTCCACCTGCCGATGCAGGGGACGCGGGTTCGTGCCCCGGTCTGGGAGGATCCCACATGCTGCGGAGCGGCTGGGCCCGTGAGCCGTGGCCGCTGAGCCTGTGCGTCCGGAGCCTGTGCTCCGCAATGGGAGAGGCCACAGCAGTGAGAGGCCCGCGTACCGCAAAAAAAAAAAAAAAAAAAAAAAAAAAAAAGATAGTCTTTATGTATTTATTATGCTAGGACCTCAAGTGGCAGAGGAGGGACTAGAAGGCATTGCACAGGGTAATGGATCCCTAAGAATTTTTTCCTGCCAGCTTTCCTCGTGGGAGGGCCTGTAGGGACTGAGAGAGAGGCTCTCATTGGCCCTTAGCCTACAGCTTCCTACGGTGAAAGCTTCCCTTCCAGGCTGGTAGGCTGAGGTAGGAGGTTCAGAGGGACTTCAGAAGACAGTGAGAAGACCAGTCAGGCAGGGTGGAGGGTTTGGGTAAGGGCAGTAAATGACTCTGGAAGGTAAGACCAGGGTCAGGTCATAGAGGGCCTTGAATGCCAGGCAAATTATTTGTATTAAGAACCACCCATTCCAGAGCTGTCTCAGGGGAATCTCTCCCTTCCCATCTTCTGTTTAAACTTATAAAAATCATAATACACTTTAAAAAATTATAACATTTACATTTTAAACAAGAATAATAAAACATCCATACACCATATACCACCCAGCTCAGAAGATGTAATATTACCAGGCCCTTTGAAACACCCTGTGCATTCCTGCACCCATCACGAAGCCCCTCCAACCTCTATCTGAAGCCTATTCCAAATTTTGTGTTATGTGTCATTTTCTTTCCCTTCTTCCTTTTTCTTTCACTCTCTCTTTCTTTTAAAAATGGTTTTACCACTCTTATCCCTTTTAGTCTTTTGGACAGTGAGCAGGGGCTGTGGAATCCAGCAGGAGCCATGTGGCCTGCCTACTGCCTGGCTAGGCTGGGAGGAGGGGTGGGGAAGTTCTGCCGGCTGGCTGCCATCGGAGGGGAGGGGAGGGGAGGGGAGGGGTGGCTCTGTGGTGGGGGAGGGAGAGGCTGGGGAAACTGCCCCCCCACTCCCCAGCTCAGAAGCTTGGCAACTCTGGTGGACAGGTTCCAGAGGAGAGTTCAGAGCCTCTGAGGCTGCACAGCTGGAAGCTGTTGCCTTGAGTTTAGAGCCAAGGGAGGGTGGGGGGTAGAACCTCTTGTATTCTTTTGAGACACAGTATCAATTCTTTCATGAGCTAGGGAGCAGCAGGGCTGACACAGTGCCAGATGTGGCCAGGGTGATTTGAGCAGGCCTGCCTCCTATTTTCACCTCATACCTTTTTTGGAGTGTTGATCATGCCTGTCATTAAATTATGTTTGCCACTTTGCTTTTCTATAAAAGCTTTGGTTTTTGCTTTGCCTTTACTTTCCTGGTGCATCTTTGAATACCAATAGCGATTGCTAACCACAGACTGCGAGTGATACCATAGGAATAGGATACAGAGCCTGCCTGGGAGAAGAAGCGGGGGCATGGGAGGTCTCTGCAGCAATGGACCTTGGTCTGACCCCCTCCACAGTATCTCCACCACTCACCACAGTTGTTCTCTGGTGGCCAGAAGGTTGAATTTGGAAGCCTTCCATCCAGATGTAGTTCAATGGAACAGATTCAAGGAGCCCTAGTGTGCTAGGTACTATGGGGGATCATAGAGAGCTGGAACTGGTTATGCCCTTGAGGAATTTACATTCTAGATATGAAAACAAGACTTCCCTGCATATACAGTTAAGTCAGTACCAGTGACAAATGCAGAATGTAGACACATTTTTCTGATCACCAATGTAATACATGGTTATTAAAATTAAATTCAAACATAAAAAGAAACATATATTGTAGAAAGTCCCCTACAATCTAACTCCTCCCCGAGATAACCACCGTTATCCGTTAATATTTGAGGTGCTGACATTTAAGCTGACCTTAAAGTAAAACCCATAGAGGCAGACTGATGGAAGGAAAGCAAGCATCCTGAGGATCTAATCTCTTTCAGGGAGGACCACCCCACTAGCTTCCCTGACAAATGGTGAGCCAACTGATGCTTGGACACCTTGGTGACAAGGGGCCAAAATGCCTAAGTAGGAATTAACCTTTGTTAAGTACCACCCTGTGGTACTTATGTGCTAGCCAGTGTGTTGGGCATCTTATAGATGTTATTTAATCCTCATCACAATCTTATAAAATAAGTATCTTTATCCTTGTTTTACAAATAGGAATCCTGAGACTCAGAGGTTACTTGCCAGGGCGACAGAGCAGCAAGTGGTATCAGAGTCCTGCCATTCATGAGCTGTATGATCTTGGGCAAATGATTTTATCTCTGTGGCTCAGTTTCTTCACTGTAAAGATAAGTGATAATAGTATCTACTTTACAAAGGGAGCCTTTTAGATTTATGAGTTAACACACATTAGGCCAGCAGAACAGTGCTTGGCACATAGTATGTACTCAGTAAGCATTAGCTGCTATCTATTGCACCTTGTTTTCTCCCTTGTTCTAACATGATCCCTAGCATTTTTACACTTATTTTAATTCTATATATGGCCTCTCTGTCCTCCCCGCCATCCCTCACACTTTCTTTTTTATAATTCCTTCCTCTGCTTCCGGTCATTCCCTTCTCTTCATCCTGTCTCCACCATGTCTCTCATTCCCCTTCTTTGCACTTTCTCTTACCTTACCCCCCATGTCCTCATCACCTGTCTCCTGCCTGTTGTGGCAGCCTTCTGACCCACCTCCCTGCTGCTAGTCTCATTCATTTATATACCAGAATAATTTCTCATAGCACACTTCTCATCACACCACATCTCTATGCTAAAAACAAACAACAAAATGAACGTCCAGATTTTAATTCGATTTCTTGAAGTTTAAGATTCTCCAACTCTTACCCCAATTCCCCCTTCAAGTCTGTTCCTCCACTACTTTCACACCTTCTCTCTGCTTTCCCTTCTTCCTTACTTCTCTCTCCATTTCCATCTGGGCAAGTTCTACCTATGTGTTTTTTTGTGGTACGCGGGCCTCTCACTGCCGTGGCCTTTCCCCCTGCGGAGCACAGGCCCCAGACGCGCAGGCTCAGCGGCCATGGCTCACGGGCCCAGCCGCTCCGCGGCATGTCGGATCCTCCCGGACCGGGGCACGAACCTGTGTTCCCTGCATCGGCAGGCGGACTCTCAACCACTGCACCACCAGGGAAGCCCTACCTATGTGTTTTAAGATCCAGATTAAAATATCATTTAGTTTTTAGTCCTTCCCTATTTTCAACTGGTTAGAATTTTTGTATCTTTTTGTGAGAGTTAGCACATGCTGTCTTGAAATACAATTTCAAGTCACATTTCTTAGAATTATAATTCACCTTAGCATAGATGCTGGGTTTAATTCACCTTTGTATGCTCTCTAAAATGTCCTCCAGCAGTAGTACCTTTTGCCCAGTAGATGCTTAATAAATGTTTGTGGTGTAAGTGGAAGATGAGGGGCTTCCTGATGACTGGTGGGTTTCTCTCGCGGTCTTGGTGAGGGTCACTGTTTAATGGGTGTAAACGCGGTGGTTTTGTTTTCTAAGAGTCAGACATCTTTTCTTTTCGGCCATGCCGGCGCTGGGTCCCAGTGCCTGTGTGTGTTAAGGGGCTCCAGCCAGCGCCTGCCGTACTAGGTCCCGTGCCTTGGCCCCTCAGCCCCTCCCCACAAATGCTCAGCGGAACAGGGGATTAGGTTCTGGCAGCACAGCTGGGATTTTGGCGGCCATTCCGCAGTCGACAATAGCACGCAGTCACGACAGCGCAGGCCTGCGCTCCAGGGCCGCAGTCTGCCGGGGCTCCTTGTTTGGGTGGCCGAGGGGGAGGAGCGGGCGCAGCGCAGCAGCCTGGCCAAGCCACGCAGAAGGTACGGGCTGGAGAGATTCCCTCGGGGAACGGGCTCGGGGGCGGCCATGTCCCAGGGCAGGCGGCGCCCGCATAAGGAGGCCGGCGCTTTGTGTGCGAGCGGCCTGTGTGCTTAGAGACGCAGCGCTCCCTGGAGCCGGCAGCAAGCTGCCCCCGTTTAAATGGGCTTGCGTCTTGCTCGCTCTCCAAAGCCTCTGTTCCCGGGTCTTCCTCCCTGCCCTGCTCGCCGCCAGGCAGGGCTGATCTAATCATCAGGGCAGTCCGTGGCCTACCCTTCCGCTGCTGGCCAGAGATGGACAGGCTGTCACTGCTGTCTTAAGAGCGCAAAGGGGGAGTGTCCGGGGGATATCAGGTTTGTCAGGCAGGCCGCTGTGAGGTGTGTTTTGTGTGTTTACGCCACAATTTGCTTTGGCTCTCGCCACTGTTTCAGTTCAGTACTTTTGTCTGCCGGCTCCTCCCCCACCCGTACCCCACCCCCCATGCGCCCTAGTCTCTTGTTTGCGGGCGAAGCCTTAGCAGCCCCACCTCTCCAGTGCTCCAGGGCCCCCTCCTCCTTGCCCCCGACTACCACCCCTCCCCCCTCCCCCCTCCCCCGCTGAGAGTTCCCTGCTTCGCCAGCGCTCCCAGATCGCGGAAGCTTGCTGCGCCTTTAAAGAAAGCGGACTCCTGGTTGTGACGCACTTCTGGCTGTCAGCCAGGAAGATCGCTCCTGCCAGGCTGAGAAGAAAACCAACAACTTTTCTTTTGTGTGTGGGGTTACTTTCCACTAGACCCCCCCTTCCTCCTCTCCTTTCAAGATTTAAGTGCTAATGGCGGATTAGAACCTGTAGATACGTGTGGCTTTGGGAGTCTGGTAAGGCCACCCCCCCACCCCCACCCCCACTCCCGCGCTGAGACTTTCTCTGCCTCACTGTTTCTCTGGGTTTTTGTTCAAACATGGAGGAGGGGGTGCGGTGGACTCCCCTCTTCACCTCCCTTTCCTGCACCATCCTTGAAGGGGAGGGAGAGGAGCGGGAGAGCTAGTAAACACTCTGAAACAGGCGCTGGGAGCAGAGCTTGCCAACATCCGGGAGTTGGCGCCTTTCAGAGCAAAGGGTTGCTTTCTTCCCCCCTCGCGTAGATGTCAGCGTGTTTTTGTTCAGAGGGGGAAAGCGTGTGCGCCTGCACGTTGAGCTGTAGACAGCTCGGGGGAGCGTCTCCATTCCCAAGTGAGGCCTGGGTGTGTACGCGGTGGTGGGGAGTGGAAAAGGTTCATTTCGTCAGCTGGTAGGGACCAGGGGGTGTGAATATAGCAGTGGGGCAGGTGCTGATGAACTGCTGGAGTGAACTCGGGTGTGCGTGTGTAGTCTGTGGCTCTAGGCCCCAGATCTGGTTCATGATTGCAGCCCTTGTGCCCACGGCCTTCTGATCTGGACCCTCCAGAGCATGGGGGGAAGGGCGATAACAGTAAGCCACTTGGAAGAAACCGAGGAAACCTTGGTTTCCCTTGCAGTTCTTCTCGTGTCCCTCACCAGGACTTTGGGCCAAATTCTAGGCTACACAGAGGGGATGGTCTGTGTGAAGAGGGGGAGGCCTGAGTCCACAGTGAGCCCCTCAGAGGGCTCAGGAAGTACATCCAGCAAGCTGGTTTGCCCTGACCTCAGGGGTGCAGAAAACCTCTTTGGACTTGCACAAGACATCCTGCTCAGAACTCCCCAGGGGTTGAAAAGGATTGTGTTTTTCCTTCCTTGGCTTCTCTTGAAGCTGCTGGTCCTTGGGCCTGTTACCTCCTCGGAGCCAGGGGATGCACCAGCAAGATATTTTCCTGTCCTGTTCTTTATGACAAGTTAGCCAGTGATGACATGGCGTGACTTTCGTTGGGCTGCTCTGGGGTAACCTACCAGATGAGGTCTGAGTGCTTGCTTGGCTGTGCCTCCTCACCTGTCAGAGGAGACTGCCCTCAAGGTTAGGGTGTTCACTCTTTGGATGGGGCGGTCTCTCAGATGGTGGTGGTATCCCTTTTAGAAAGGCGTACAGAGCTTGGAATGCTTACGGCTACAGGCAGGCAGGCAGGCTGGCTGTTTGGGTAAGTAGTGGTAAATCTTGCTATTTAGCGTGGGCACAGAGTTGGGAAAGCCATCCCTTACGAGTTGTGAGCCTGTGGGCCTTTGGAACCCACGGTAGAGAGGGGGTGGGTCTTAGGGCAGGAACCTTTGAGGTGAGAGTTTGTGTGGGCTTTGGGTCCTGAAATTCTGGGAATGGGAGCTAGCATCTGAAAGAATGAGGGTCCAGGCGTGGTAAGGGCCCATGGGCTGAGTGATCAGTATAGTTCTATAGCTCTCTGAGACCAAAGATTACTTTGGTGTTATCTTGGGGTAGGGCTGGTGTTTAGGAGGTAAGTGGCTAAGAGGTGGTCTCAAAAGGAGCTGGCACCCAAGTTGAGGGGGGTGGGTAAGGAGAGCAGTGCTGCCACAACTCAGACCTCTGGTCTTTGGCCTATCACTTGGTGAACGCTTAAAACTGAAGCTTTTCCAGAACAGACCCCAGAGCTCAGCAACCTGACCCTCCAGTCCTGGTCCTTGCATCTGAGCAGGTGGTTTGCATTAGCTTCAGCCCTGGTACGAAACCAGGACTGGGTTTTAACTCTTTAAGACCCAGAGAGGGTACAGGCCAGGTGCCAGCATATCTCTTAAGTGTCAAGTTCCTTGTCCTGATATATCTTCTCTGGAAACATAGAGGGGTTACTGTAAATGTGGGAATTGATCCTGATGTGAGGGAGTTACATCATGTCAGTTTTGAAAATGTAAAGAGGTTGCAAGGCCTTTAGTTTATAAGGCAGCTGCTTCTGTGTCTTGGTTCCTTCTTGAGCCCAGAGAAAAGAGAGGGTGCCTTCTCTTCTGGGGCACTTCTTTTCAAAGAAAGAGGTAGGTCGGAACTCTGAAGGTGTCCACAGAGGGCCTGCATTTTGAGATTTTGTTTGTTGATCGGGGGTGGTGGGGGTGAGGAGTTGCCTGTCTGAGTTGGGGGTGAATCTTAGCAGACCCTTCTGTGAAATGGTTCCAGGCTACAACTGCGGGGATCTGTTTTTCAGTCACCATCACCCAGTCTTCTGGGTGGGGCCTGCCTCAGATTTCAGGGGGAGGGTGTGGAGGATGGTGCTCTGGCTGGGGGCCCGAGGTTCCAAGCCAAGGCCTGCTTAAAGTTGTAGTCCCAGTGCCGAGGACTGGCTGTGCCGCTGGCTTCAGTCATTCATTACCTGGAGAAGAGTGAAGGGCCGGGCTGCCCTAAAAGCCCTGAAAGTGTCCTGTCTCTGAGAAAGTGCCCCTTTATGGGATTTGAGCTGATAAGGTCTTGCCTCATGTTGAGTATTGGATTCTGCCTGTTCCTGTGCCTGGGGAGCACAGAAGAAGGCATTTGGCCTTGACACCAGTTTTAGACAGGCTCCCCTGGGAGGACGTAAGGGTTGTATGTTTTGCCTCTGAGATAAAGGGAAGAGGTTGGTCGGGTCATTTTTAGCAACACAGCTGTGGAATCTCTCAGAGGGGGCAAGATCTACCTCCGGTTGCAAATAAAATTTGACTGCAGTTTTGGAACTCACCAAAAGGATAGCAGGTCTAGAGGCAGCAGTGGGGATGACAGGGAGGTGATCTGGGCCTCATTTCCCTTGTTCCTGAGTTGCTCAGACCTCCCCCCCACCCCCCCACCCCCGCCCACTAAGGAAGCCCCAGTAGAGCATTTGGACATTTCTGCCTTCACTCCAAGGGCCAAGCATGGTCCTTCTAACTTTAGGTTGGCCAAACACCAGAAAAGCCTTTTTGCAGTGCAGTAGTTGAGACTTATCTGCCTTCATCCTACCTAGGGAGCAAGGCAGTCAGTGCCCACAGATAGGTCATGCTGGATGAAAATCATCCAAAACTGAGGAAAACATAGGCCCTTTAGCTTCTCTGCCGTCCTGAGAACTCCCTTAATCACTTCACTTGCTTTTGCCAAAGCCTAGGTGAATTGGCTCATTTCCAAGACTGTGATGTTTGTATGACAGGTGGAATCACATTGGGTTTTGCAGGGTCAGGAAGCAATTAATTATAATTAGTATTTAGTTATATTTAGCATTTAATTATTTTCTTCTATTATTTCATGCTTCTCGTATGTTTTTTAAAATTAATTTATTTTTGGCTGCGTTGCGTCTTCGTTGCTGCCCGCAGGCTTTCTGTAGCTGCGGTGAGCGGGGGCTACTCTTTGTTGTGGTGCGTGGGCTTCTCATTGCAGTGGCTTCCCTCGTTGCGGAGCACGGGCTCGAGGCGCATGCGCGGGCTTCAGTAGTCATGGCTCGCGGGCTGTAGAGTGCAGGCTCAGTAGTTGTGGCGCACGGTCTTAATTGTTCTGCGGCATGTGGGATCTTCCTGGACCAGGGCTTGAACCCGTTCCTCCTGCATTGGCAGGCAGATTCTTAAGCACTGCGCCAACCAGGGAAGCCCCAGGAAGTCTGCTTCTTGTATGTTTAGCTTTACTCCTCACCATGCTGTAAGCCCCTCAAAGCAGGGACCATGTCATTGTCTCCCATTTCCCACGAAGCTTCCAGCACAGGATGAACATATGTAAGGACTAAGAAAATAATCTTTTTGGTTGGTTGATAAAGCAGAGTACACTTGCATAGGAAGGCCTCAAGAGATGATGGGTAGTGGATTATCAGATGTATGTATCTCTTTCCCCTATTAGACAGTGAGCACCTTACGGACAAGAATGGTGTCTTTCTTATCCCCAGCGCTTTGTATTCAGAAAGTACTTAGCAAACGTTGGTTCCACAGAACCCACACCTTGGAGATGCTGATGTGTGGGGAGAGTTATAGGTGATGTGGCTCTTACCACTCTTCTTCCTCCTCCTACTGGAGTAGTGACAAGCTTAGCACACCTGTGGCAGTAGGAGGCAGGTCGTGGGGCTGATTACTCCCAGGAAGATTTGTGGGAATTATGGGGGCCTGCTAAGAGGTGTTGGGGAATATTTAGTCACCATGTCCGTGGTCTCTTGAGCAGGTTAGCAGGCAGATGGCTGATTCCCACTGGGAAGGAAAATTGGGGTAAGAATACCAGGACCAGTACCTAATTGTTCATTAAATGTCCCATGGGATCTCCCCCAGAATTGGATTTGGCTTCATGCAGTCTCCCATTTGAAATACGTCTTTGACATTTTTGTGGGGGATATAAAAATCCAGAATTTGAAGTGGTTTCCCCCAAGGACTTGGTTATTGTTTATTAGGTAGACTTTGGGTACCTGCAGAAAGAGCCAGAAATCAACCTTTTTGCTTAAGAACAGTGATCATTTATTGAATACGTACTGTGTGCCAGGCACTGTGCTGTTTGCTTTATCTGCTTTATCTTGAAGCATCACAGTAACCCAGAGAGGTTTTTTTTTTTTTTTTTGGTACGCGGGCCTCTCACTGTTGTGGCCTCTCCCGTTGTGGAGCACAGGCTCCGGACGCGCAGACTCAGCAGCCATGGCTCACGGGCCCAGCCGCTCCGCGGCATGTGGGATCTTCCCAGACCGGGGCACGAACCCATATCCCCTGCATCGGCAGGCGGACTCTCAACCACTGCGCCACCAGGGAAGCCCCCCCAGAGAGGTTTTTGCAGGTCCCATTTTGCAGATGAGGAAACTGAGACTAAAAGGAGTTATGCTACTTGTCCAAGGTCACAAGACCATGGTCACATGGAGTCAACATTCACACCTAGGTGTGTCTGA
This sequence comes from Mesoplodon bidens, assembly GCF_964165515.1. Taxonomy (NCBI): domain Eukaryota; kingdom Metazoa; phylum Chordata; class Mammalia; order Artiodactyla; family Ziphiidae; genus Mesoplodon; species Mesoplodon bidens. The sequence continues at coordinate 58,931,440 of NC_138164.1, read as the reverse complement.
AAAACCATGTTTGTTCCATGTTTTAAGGGCACCACATCGCAAAGAGTAGGGTTGAAGTCCAGCTTTGAATGTTGTATTTTCTAAGGGACAGAGAGATGGTGTGTAGAGCTTGTGGACATTGAATTAAATGCAGGGTTCTTTACTGTCAGCTGTGACACAGTAAGTTTTATAGTAATTTTGATGTGTACTCTGAGCTTTCTAAAAACTCCCATGGTCCCTTGGTAGATTAAGTGCCAAGTGAAGAGTGACTTATTTAAGTGTTCAGAGCCGGTAAGTGAAACCATTTCCCCCCTCTTCCTTCATCGTGGATATCTGATATAATTAACTGTACTGCCTCTTCTCTTGGGTTCCAGGTGCATCAGGGTGACTGTCTGGTTTCAGCAAGATGACGCTCCATGCCACCCGGGCAGCTGCACTCCTCTCTTGGGTGAGTGGTCTTCCTCTCCTTTGTATGCCAGACTTTTCCAGGAGGCTTGGGAGAGGTGAGAGAGGAGTTTTCTAGGAGTCAGGGCTATGTAGAGTCTTCTCCTCTCCAGACAAAGGAAATACAGTTTTCCTTTGCCTTTCCCCTTAGTTTTTAACTTTTATTATTTTCAGTGATGTTGCTGCTGACATGTGATCCACAACTTGTGTAGCTTAGAAAAGGCTTCTCTGAGGTATATTATTCCTTTTTGGTCATGGGAAGGGTGGCTGCAGAGCAGCATGGAAACCCATTTTTTGTGCATTTCCTTGTGCATGTTTCTGAAAAAGCGTTGACACTGAATTTCAGTGGCGTGTAGGGACTTTGGTCTTGAAAGGCCTTTAATCTCAGGGCAAGGTTCTCCTGGCTCTCCTTACCATGTTTCTGTGAGCTTCCATTGTCCTTTTGGTGCCTTCTTGATTACTTCACCAAAATTCTTCTGCTAGGTCTTTTCATATACTTCTGCCCAAGACAATGGCAAATGAAAAAATAATGCTGAGCATTGGGAACTACAGAGAAACAGAAGAGGCCACGGTGTGTAACGATGACACGCATGGGCCTTAGAGTCAGACAGCCCAGCTTAGAATCATTGCTCTAGCCTGTGTGACCCAAGACAAGTTACTTAGTCTCTCAGCACCTCATTTTTAAAATGGAAAGAAAATTTTTTTTAATATATTCTAAAAATAAAATAATAATCATTATTGTGAGGATAATACGATAATGTCTGTAAAAAGCACTTAAATATTAAAATATTGCCTGGGCGACTTCCCTGGCATTGCAGTGGTTAAGATTCTGCACTTCCACTGCCGGCAGCACGGGTTTGATCCCTGGTTGGGGAGCTAAGATTCCGCATGCTGCACAGAGCAGCCAATAAATAAATAAAATATTGCCTGGGCATGCTATTTGGTAAAGGGTATTTCGGTAGTCGCCCTGACTATTGACCAATCAGGGCCAATTAAAGAGCCGAGTTCAAGAAAGAATTATAGAATCCTTAAAGGAAATGAATTTTTAACTTCCAAGGAGGGTGGGGGTTTAATAAAACAGGGTCTTTAATTACTGTCAAATCTGTAGTCAGGAAGTATGTATTTAGCATACAAAATGTGCATCCTTAGTCTTCAGTTTCTGAAATACATGCAAACTTTAGTTGTACAGTTTAAAATGGTTGTTTTATATTTATATTTTATATTTACATTTCAGTGTTTTATGTCTGTAGTAGAAACATTATCTCTTTCTCCTCTTCCCCAGAAGGCTGGTTGGGTTGTGTCTCTGTGTCTAGTTCAGTAGATTGACTGAATATTAGGGGATCCTTTAGCCACGTTGTTTTAAGTTTATCAGTTTACTTATTTTGGTCCTAGGCTTGTTTTTATAGTGACTACTACCTTTACAGAGAAAAACAGACACAAGACTAGTTTGATTTAACAGCAGATGCTTGTATACTTTTCTCAAAAATCACAATGAACATGCATTAATATATTAAAATATAGTTAGATATAATCTTTCAGTTTAAACAAAAGTTAGGCAGCTAAAGTGGATTTTATGACACTGTAGCAACATGGAATAATGCTTGGTAGCCAGAAAAGTGGCATAGAACACATGCGTGTGACAATCACAACTGTGATTTTTTTAAAAAATGACTTAGGAAAAAAGACTAGAAAGAAATATATCAAAATGCTGAAAGTGCATGTATTAAAATACTAGTGAGTGGAGTTTTTCTGTTTTCCAAATTTTCAGTAATTTATTTTCTAATGTAAAAATAAATTTATATTTTATTTAACTTAAAGTATGGCTTGAAATTATTCTGTACCCAGCAATTATAATGAGTATATTGTTATATAGGGAATATAGGGAACTTTAAGATTCAACAACCTTTGGGACTTCCCTGGTGGCGAAGTGGTTAAGAATCCGCCTGCCAATGCAGGGGACACGGGTTTGAACCCTGGTCCAGGAAGATCCCACGTGCCGCGGAGAAACTAAGCCCATGCACCACATCTCCTGAGCCTGCACTCTAGAGCCCACGAGCTGCAGCTATTGAGTGCTCCTGCCCTAGAGCCCATGCTCTGCAACAAGAGAAGCCACTGCAATGAATGGTCCACGCACCGCAACTAGAGAAAGCCTGCGTGCAGCAACGAAGACCCAACACAGCCAAAAATAAATAAATAAATTTATTAAAAAAAAAAAAAATTCAGCCACCTTAAATGACCCGGAAAGCCTTACAGCAGTTCTTCAGTGAGCTTGGTCCTCACTCACGTTTTATACCCTGACGAGAGATAAAGGAGCTTCTTCACTTCTTCAACTTTTAAATGATTTATCATTTGAGAGCAAAATAATGCACAGGAAGAAAATACATTTTTATATCCATGAAAGAAACTATTGCTGGATTATTACTTAATTGGTATGAGATGAATCCAGATTCCTTAAGTTACTTTAAATCAGCTAACTGGTACGATTTTTTTCAATCTTGTTAGCGAACCTGCATTCACAGCCCTTGAATGTTTTACCTAGATTGCAGATATTAAAAGAAGATGGTTTTTGCTTAAGTCGTGCAGTCTCTTCATTTTCAGCAGGTAGAAAGGGACCTTGGCCTGGAATATTCAGTCTTCCTAGAAAATTCACACTGGTCTTTTCTAATTAGATTAAGCACCCCCCACAAAGGTGGTATAAGTTATTATTTTTAAGAGTCCAGTGAGAAGGTCGTATTTTATATTCTGCACTTAAAATTTTTTTTTACTTTCAACCTATTTTAAAAAAAATTTTTTAGTAAATTTATTTATTTTTGGCTGCTTTGGGTCTTTGTTGCTGCGTGCAGGCTTTATCTGGTGGCGGCGAGCAGGGGCTACTCTTCTTTGCGGTGCGCGGGCTTCTCATTGCGGTGGCTTCTCTTGTTGCAGAGCATGGGCTCTAGGTGCATGGGCTTCAGTAGTTGTGGCACGCGGGCTTAGTAGTTGTGGCTTGCGAGGTCTAGAGTGCAGGCCCAGTAGTTCTGGCTCCCAGGCTTAGTTGCTCCACAGCATGTGGGATCTTCCTGGACCAGGGCTCGAACCCATGTCCCCTGCATTGGCAGGCGGATTCTTAACCACTGCGCCACCAGGCAAGTCCCTCAACCTATTTTAATTTAGATTTATTTAGAAGTTTTTCTAATATAAAATTATTTAATGGAAATAAGTACTATCATTTCTGTAGCTGAATCACTGATTTTTTTTTTAATCCTCTTGATCCTCCAGTGCAGTCAGCTAATTTAACTGCTAAGAAGTAGAAGTGTTGCTGGATCTACTTCATAACCATAGTAGTGCTTTGCATTTAGTACTTTTATTTCGTAATATGTTCTTGCATTCACAATCCCATTTGAACACACACTGGTCTTTTAAGGTAGATAAGTTTGACAAGTGAGTAAACAGTCACAGAAAGCAACAAAGTTGATAACAAAGGTTCCTGGCAAGTTAGTGGAGGAGCTGGACTCAAAAATCCTTGTCTGGGAGCCCCCAGCCCAGTGCCTGTTGAAGAGCACATTTAAGTGGGAGGGACACATTAGGGGGTAAGGGATTAACAGATACAAAACTACTACACATAAATAGATAAGCAACAAGGGTATACGGTATAGCACAGGGAATTATACCCATTATCTTGTAATAACCTATAATGGAGAATAATCTGCAAAAATACTGAATCACTATGAAACTATCAGCTTATTGTAAATCAGCTATACTTCAATTAAAAAAAAATAAAGAGCACATTTATAAATAGAATCTACTCGTTTGTGCATAACCACTATGCTGAAGTTTTTAAAAATAACTTGTAAAGCAGGATAAGTCTCCCTTCTCCCTCAGTCTTGCATGTGTGATTGATTGACTTAGCAGACCCTTCCTTCTTAATAAGGTACTACAAAGGTGAACTTCAGCCCGGGCTTCTGAACTTGGTATCTGTGGAATTTATGAGGTTTTTCTGTAGAAATCAACCATATATGCTTGTTGAATAAACCTGTGTACTTGCTTCATTTGCATGTGACTGCTGGTGAACTTTCTAGTGGGAAAGACTGATTTAGATGAATGTCTGCCTGAAGGCAAGGAAAGGGAGAGGCCATTGGATCAGAATTGACAAGTTTTTCTTTGGGGTTCCTAGCTTTTCTTTCCCTTCCGCCCTCCTTCTTATTATCTTGTTCCCTCATCATTTCTCCCTGCCTCAGCTGAAGTTTCATGTCTGGAAAGAATTTTAAAATGCATCAATCACAAGATTTTATATCTGTGTGGGAGTATATAAAATATATGTAGTATATAATGTAAATTTTGAGTAGACGCAAAAGTCAAATTTCAAGAGCTATAAAATTCAAGATATACAAAGGGCTGTAATGTAAAAATTTGAGCTACGAAGGCTTATAATGTAACCATTCAAGAGATAACAAAGGGCTATAGTATAAAAAGCCTTTTTCCTACCTCAACTCCCAACCATCAAGTTCCTCTCTCCAGAGGCAGTGGTGGTACAATTTTCTTCTAGAAACTATCAGTATTCTTGTAGAACCATTTTATGCCTAATTATATTTAAAGTACACCCCAAGTGCTGGAACATTCTGGGAGAATTTAAGCTCTTACTTAGTTGAAGCCAAAGGAAGGACTCTGATGGCGGCATTCAGGTGGCTGTTAGTGGATGAGTTGGAAGTTAAAAGTCCTAGAATCACCTGTTCTCTCATTCCTTTAGTTACAACTATAGACAGTTGGAACAAACAGAATTGTCAACACCTGGGGAAGGGAGTGGACCGCCCCCCCGCCCCCCCGGGGCTTCTTGCACTTATGACGGTTTCACCAGGCTCTTCCCTTTGCCTCGCAGGTGAACAGTCTGCACGTGGCTGACCCCGTGGAGGCCGTGCTACAGCTCCAGGACTGCAGCGTCTTCCTCAGGATCATTGACAGCATGTGAGTTTGTGCCGCATCCCTCTCCAGCCTCTCAAGTGAAGCTGCATGCTGGGGTGGGGACTGCATTTGTTTCCTTTCCTCGTTGACAGCTGTGACCAGAAAGCACCGCAGGACTGGGATGTCTAAGCCAGTGTGGGCCCCAGAGGCAAGAATACATTGACCTCGTTCTCCAGTCACTGTGTGTCTTTATGAGAGCGGTTTCACTCTTGTCCCATCTTAAGGCTTCCTCACTCTTTCACAGAAGAGCCTCCAATTCTCCGTGTTCTCACAGTGTCCCGGGAGCCTGCTCCGGGGCTCTGTCCTCTGTCTCAATGGGAGTCTTCTACAGCCCTCTTTTCGTGACTCATCCTTATCTCACAAGCCCTCTTTGCAACCTGTAGGCCCAGGAAGAAGAAAGGGGAAGCTTTTAAACTTGAGGGAAGTAAGCAGTGCCTAAAAATCTCTAACTTGTTAGCACAGCACAGACATGCCCCTCTCTAACCCATTATAGCATTCCCGGGTTTTCACCTGCCTCATTAACTTGCTTTGTGAGTTCGATTAGCATTAGATAAGCTGCTTGTTGTCATGTAGCCAGGATTTTAGTTTAGGCCTTTAAATTTCATATCTGTGTCTTTAGCACATTTCCTTTGAACTTCACAGTTATCTGGGAAATGAGTGGAGTGGGGCCTCCTCCTCATACCTTACCTTTCTGGAACCCAGCAAAGATGGGTCAAGCTGTAACCTACATTTATCCTTTTAAAGCTCATGTGGTTCACCCTTTTTCCTGTATCCTCAACTTTTAGCAATTATGAAGGGCAAAACTGACGAACTTCTTACTTCTTTGTGCTGTGGGCAAAAGTAGAGGCCAGGCATGATATAAGGAATTGGGGGAACAGTGGAGAGGACCAACCCTTCCTGTTTAAAGGGAAGCACAATAGACGGGGGGTCCCTCAGACCAAGATCTGAAGTGTTGAGGGTGTTTGTGTTCCACACACAGCAGGTAGGAACGGTGTCAGGGATTCAGCATCTCTGTGAAGCAGGTTCATAGGCAGCAGCTCATTGACAGGGAAAGAAGGTAGAACTGAGCTCGTCAAAGGCAGGATCTGGGTCTAATTCATCTTCGGGTCCTCCATACCTAGCTTAGGGCAGTGCAGTGATTAGGTTTTAATTAATGTTTGTTGGTGAAAATGAGTGAATGAAAATGTAGTTGATATTCTCTATCAGCAAAATCTTGTGGGGCTGAGTGCCCCCATGACAGATGGGTTTGCTAGAGTGGTTTTTTTTTTAATCTTTTGAGATTTATATTGATAATGGGGTTTCCAGTATGATTTCTTAAAAGTCCCTGTGGCTCTAACCAGCCCACCTACCTTAGTGAAAGAAGTCACTGTATTCTTATTTTGATACAGACAGTACCATTTCCTTTCTTTTTTTTTCTTGCTGCACCGCGTAGCTTGCGGGTTCTTAGTTCCCTGACCAAGGATAGAATCTGGGCCCTGGCAGTGAAAGTGCCGAGTCCTAACCACTGGACCACCAGGGAATTCCTGGACACTCCCATTTTCTTTCCCAGTTACCCAGACAGGCCATTTCAACATCATCTTGAATTCCTCCTTCACCTGGGCACTGATTGCTAATTGGTCACCATCCTCTCAGTGTGTCCTTTAGAAGATTTCTCACATCGCTTCCTCTGCCTCATTCTGGATACCAGGGCCTCGAGACTTCGTTCTTCTCTAAACTGTCCTTATTGCAGGGTGTTCCTGTACATGCGATCTCAGGGCTTTCATTGTGATGCTCCACAGCTGATGGGCCTCCGCGGCGCTTCCTTGCCAGGAGGTTGAAATCTAAAATCTGCAGCTTGGTATTCAGCGCTTTCATCAGGGGCCCTCCCAGTCTTGTTTCCTACTCATTTCTACCTCCATACTCCACTCCTTTTTTTTTGATCCTGTAGAATTTCCTAAATTCTGACTTTTGTTAATTGTGTCTTTATGGTACTACTTAACTTATTCTTCCCCTTGTTGCCTATAAACTGGTAATTAGATCTAAACTTAATTAGCTTAAGATTTTTTTCAAGGATACTATATAGATGGAGTTGTGCACTACCTATAAATGATCATTTTGCCACTCCTAATGAAAATCATCATTTTGCAAACCCTAATGAAAGTAGTAGATCTAGGCAACTAACATCAATGGCCAGTAAAACTGTTAGGCTGGCAATACCTAACCTACAATTTAACATCACTAAAGGAGAGGCAGCCAGGTATGATATGCCTTGTTGTAACACGCAGTAGGGTGCAGCATGCTTTTTTTGGACTTCAGACAAGGAGCTTTTGCTTTTGAGGAGATAAATTTCCTTGGCCTGATGACAAGAGCAGTAGATGTGTCCAGGGGTGAGGATGTATGTCCTTGGTTTAGCCATTGTAGGTTTATGACCCTGTGGGAAATTTTCATAAGGAGGGTCAAAAATTCAAGATGCCCATTTTCCAAGTTGTTTTCTAAGGTGCTGCCTGAGCTTTAGACTAGAAGAGCCGTGTGGGGGGAGGGGTGGGGGGAGAGAGAGAGAATGTGTGTGTTTGTTGGATGGAGGGGCTGTTGAAATCCCAGGTTAACCCTGATTTCCATCTCAAATCCAGGACGATTCAGACCAACTTCCTTTGGGAAAACAGACGTTCTTGGTGAACATGTTCTGGCTGATTCATTTGTGATGCTCCTACTGTTGTTAACTGAAATCAGACACCTAGTTCTCAGGAAAGGCAGTGGAGGATGGCAGGGTTGGTGGCAGATAGCTGTGGGAATCGAACAAAAGCTTGTTTCTTGGCCACTTGGCCTTCTCTCTGGGAGAATTCTTTGGGCTCCACCCCTCTGATAAGTTTCCCTTTCTGTTCTCCTGGGCGTGAATAGCCTGAAGCAAAAAGGCTGTCCCATTTCTTTGATATCTATGAGGCTTGCATAGCAAAGTTTAGTGGAGGCATTTTTCCAGAAAACTTAAAGCCCTGACATTTGTCTTACTGACGTTGACCTCTGCTCTTCCCAGTAAAAAGTATTCCTCATCTGTCAGTCCGCCCATATGTACTCAGCACCTGCTATATTCCTAGCTTTCAGCTCACAAAGAGCGGTCAGTTATAAATGATGCACCTGTATCCGTGAGTCCTGTAGGAATTCCTGAGAAGCAGAGGGGAGACATGACTAGCAGTGGTTCTGCTTGGCTTCCTGCCAGAGATGAGACTTGAGTGCAGTCTTAAAGGATGGGCTGGATTTCCCCAGGACTAGTGTTTTTCAAAGCGTGTTCCATGCACCTGTACTTATCCCAGGGGCTCAGTGGGGGAAAGAAGAGGTTTGTGGTCAGATACGTTTAGGAAATAATGCGTGTTTATACCTTCTTTAGAAAATGTTCAGTTTGGTTTAACCCAGTATTTCTCAAACATTTAGCCCAAGAACCCTGTTTATTTTTATCCAATGGAATACACTTAGGTAAATTACTACTCTGTGCTGAGGGCAAAGAGAGTCACAACAGTCCAGATTGTGGATGGGTAGGGAAGATGGCTCTTTCAGGAGTCTGTGAGGAGATGAGTATCTCTAAAAGACTTTGTAGGTGTCCCTAATCACAGACCAGCTACCCAAAGTGCCTCCTGTGGGGGGTTCACTTGGAAGAAGCCTTTGTAATCCAGTGGGAGCTGCAGGGAGCTACTCTCGTGGTCTTGCCTAGGATGCTTCTTGTGCTTTGCAGGATGTCTGGCACTGGAGGATTCCCTGGGCCTGGTGATGCCTGCCCTGCCCTCCAGAAAGTTGATTGAGACCTAGAGATTCAGGTTCTGAAGAACAGGAGGCTTTTCAATCAGTATCTTCAGCCGTAGCCTAGATAGAAAAGTCAGCTTTCTAACTTGAAGTAAGGGTAGTCCCTTCCGAAAATGAAACTGCACTCAGCCTGAGGGGCCGGGTCAAGGGGCCAGGGCAGTGTGAGAGCTCCCCCTGCTGCCTCCCTGCCCTCATTGCTCTCCACACTTTGCTTGCCTTTCCACTTAAACAAACACAAGCACCACAAAGGCCACAGATAGAGAGTGATTTTCCCTTGGCCTGGCCTCTTGGAGGCCACCTCAGCCTTCAGTGTTGAACTTTGCCCTGTCACTTCAGAGCCTTGTTCCCTCCTGTTCTTCCAGTTTTTAGATCTGTTTTTCCCTTTCCATAGTCCTCTCTGACTCGTACTCTAGCCACATTCGCAGGCATCCTGACGTTGTACACTTGAGCCGTTGCAGGCTATCAGTCCTAGCTTTCCAGTCATCTGTGCTGCCTCCATCGCCTCTCAACCCCCTTCCCACAGAGCTTTTTGATATTCACAAATGCCGTCTTGTCCAGGAGGACCTCATGCCTCAAGTCCCCACTTCTCACCCACGACACAGTTCCTTCTGGCTAAATGGTGTCTCGGTATCTTCTCCCCCGCCTCCAATGTCTGGTCTGGTTCTCCCCCAGATCCAGCACAGATCCAGCCTGAAGGGTTGGGAAGGTGGTATGTAATGCAGTAGCAAGGAGGGAAGGATGGCTAAGTACTCTGGTTCTAATACTTGCTCTTTTTCTAGCCACGGCACTGACGAAGGGCAGCAAATCCTGCAGCAGCCGGTGCCAGAGAGACTGGAATTTGTGTGCAGTTTTCTGCAGAGTAAGCACCTTTCTTATCTAGCTGGGAAGGAGCTGCTTCCTCAGCTCCTGGGACTTGGGGATCTGGACCTGGAAGAACCAGGTCCCAGGTATCTGGGGGAGCAAAGGCTCGAGGCTGCCCACTCTGTACCACCAAGATGAGTACAACTGGGGTGGCTTCCCTGGGCCTGGTGATGCCTGCACCAGTTGGGGAGGAGTGTCCCTGCAGTCCCAGAGCCCATTTCAGGATCCAGGTAGAGCCAGAGGGTCGGTTTTGGGGACTCATCACCTTGGGCTCCCATTCCTCCCACTGCAAGGAGACAGAAGGATCCATGTTACCCTCTTCCCCTTGCAAGAAAAACATTTTACCCTGATAACATTGAATTAATTGCTTAGGTGATAGGTATAGGGGCACAGGCAGGTTAAGGTTGAAATCTTGGCCCTCCTACTCTACTGCTTGTGTGACCTTTCTGGACATGGGTTCCCTGTCTTTAAAATGAAGATCATAGTAATTGCTCTTAAGGTTGATGGATAGAGTAAATAAGAACACATGCGGGACTTCCCTGGTGGTCCAGTGGTTAGGACTCTGTGCTCCCAATGCAGGGGGCCTGGGTTCGATCCCTGGTCAGAGAACTAGATCCCGCATGCCGCAACTAAGACCCGGTGCAGCCAAATAAATAAATGAATGAGTGAATTAATATTAAAAAAAATAACACATGCAAAGCTTCTAGCACAGCACTTGTGAATTCCCCTCCCTCATATAGCTGTGAACAGAGTCCTCATCTTTGACACGGGAGCTATCTACCATCCCCACCTCAAGAGAATTATAAGAAAGGTGATAATGGATTTAGATAAATCAGGGTGTTAGTAATTGAGCCATGCCCCTCTGGCAGCATAAGAACCAGGTGTCCCAGCCCTGGTCTGACTCAGGGCTTCCTCTGCAGCCGCAGTTGGAATGAGACTCTTGAGTGACCTGGAATCTCTGGGCTCCTCCTCTGTGGTGCTGAGTGGGAGTTGGTGCGTGGGTAGGTGAGTGCAATGTCAGGCCCCAGAGCTGCTGTGAATTCCAGCCTGCTTTCTTCTTGAACTATCCCTGTAGTCCTTGGACCAATCCAGGATAGAACTAACTTCAGGTGGGAACGTGTATGTTGGGCGAGAGGGGACCTAGGAGTAAGGAGCCCTGCGTCTCCTGGTCCCACCAGCCTTTCTGCTCCTCTGACTGTGATGTGTTTTGATGATCTCAGGGATGGCCCCCAGGAAATTCACCTTGTTTTCTACATTGTTGTCATTACAGAAAACCGAAAACATCCCTCTTCTCCAGAATGCCTGGTGTCAGTGCAGAAGGTGATGGAGGGATCAGAGCTGGAACTTGCCAAGGTACCCGTGGAATACCAGACTGGTCTGGGGGGAGGGTGGCACCAGAGGGGCCTGCAGAGGAGCCTTCTCTTAACCCAGAAGAAGTGGTGGGGCTTTATTTCTGGGCCTCGTGGAGATTGGCGGTAGGTCCAGGCAGCTACCTAGTGAGGCAGAGGCTGATTCAGCCAAGGATTTTAGGAGCTCACCTTTATGACAGAGAGCTTGACTAGATCATTACTGTGGCCTCAGTGGAGACCTGGTAGGAATCAGGCCTCACCCAGCTGTCATCACACTTTTCTTTTTAGCTCAGTCCACTTCATTCCCTCTTCTGTTTCTGGGTGCTGGCCTATAGAGGATGCCTTAAGCTTCATACCCAGGGTTCCATGAGTCCAGAAATTTAGTTATGCAGGAATTCTGGCACCTGGCTTTTTGCACAGTGAGCACTGAGTCCTCAATCAAGTGATTCCTGATGCAGTTAAGGGCAGCGGCCTGGGGCTGCTGAATTCTAGGAGCTTTGGAAGGGTCTCAGAATAGCTCAGAGTCCCCAGAGTGGGGCAGGGGTTGGGGACCGAGAAGAGAGCCCTGCTCAGTGATTGCCTCCTGTTTGGCTTCTAGATGACCATGCTGCTCTTATACCACTCCTCCATGAGCTCCAGAAGTCCCAGGGACTGGGAACAATTTGAATACAAGATTCAGGTAAGCCCTTGTGCCTCCACCCCGCCCAGCAGGTCTTGCCTGTGTTTTACCTCATTCCAGTTGTTTTTCTTTAAACAACATATGTTGTTTTTTTAAAAAATTATGTTACAGTAGTTATAGCCATTCATTATAGAAAGTCTGGAAGATATAGAAAAGCACAAAGAAGGAAATAACAGTTGCCAGTAATCTCATTCTCAGCAATAACTGCTAACTTTTAAAGGATATACTTCCACGTCCTTTTCATGTACATAAGTTTAACTGTACCCGTACCTGAACTGTTTGGTATGTAGAAATTATTCTTTCTTCGTATATGTGCTCCCGTATGTGTGTGTGTGTGTTTTACACAAACTGTCACTCCATTTCTTCCTCCTTTCCTCTAGTAGGAAGGATTAGTGAGAATGTCTTTGTCCGTCATGACAGTCTAGCTCAGAGCGGTTATGTCCTCTCCCCTCCTCTGCATGGTCCCTAAGTGAAGAGGAGTTGGTGCATCTGCTTCATTAGAGAGGGAATTGACCTGGTTTCCAGGAGCTACCTGCCATATGGGTCCTGATGTTTTCCTTGCTTCCTATATGAGCAGCTGTCCTTTATTTTCCAGAGCAGAAGCAGCTGGGATGCCACAGTGGGTAATGTAGGTGACTGGTGGGGCAGTGTCCAGAGAGCTGTGGCCTTTCATGTGGTGATAGAAATGTTGAGTCATCCCATTTCGTACTCACTTAGCTCGTGGCTCGTCTCTGGGGTTGGGGGTTGTAGTGGGAGGCATGGGTGGCTCCTTCCTTTCTTTTTTTTTGGGGGGGGTGCCTCTCACTGCCGTGGCCTCTCCCGTTGCGGAGCGCAGGCTCAGCGGCCATGGTTCACGGGCCGAGCCGCTCCGTGGCATGTGGGATCCTCCCGGCCTGGGATCCTCCCGGCCTGGGGCACAAACCCGCATCCCCTGCATCGGCAGGCGGACTCTCAACCACTGCGCCACCAGGGAAGCCCTCCTTCCTTTCTTTAACCTTTTCTCTGCTCCAAGCTGATCATAGACCTGGTAGAAACAAATTCTAAAGGAATAAGGAACTACAGAGATGACCAGGATAATCAGATCAACTCTGTAGCTTTGGAATTCAGACAGAGAAGGCAAGATTATACCTGCTGGTGGCTAAGCTTTGGATGAGCCCTGGAGGTGTTCTCACTCAGACAAAGAACAACAGTGAGGTCAGCTGGAAGAGGCCAACAGGGTTATGTATAAAAGCTTTCTGACTGCATTACTTTGCCTGTTCTCATCTCATGGTCAGGAGCAAAGTCAGTTTGGACCTCTGTCTCACCCTGGGTGCATCTTTAGGGGAGAAGAGGGGCTGGGGACAAGTAGGGTGAACATGTCTCTGGTGGAGTGTTCTTGGCTGGACCATGGGTCTTCAGGTCTGAGAGGAAGAATGGGCTCCAGCAGGCTCCTAGGGCTGGCACGGCCAGGATGGTGCCCTCCATCCCTTCGGGCCTCCTGAACACCTAAGTGATGCTCTTTCTCTGTCTGTGGTCCAGGCTGAGTTAGCTGTCATTCTCAAATTTGTGCTGGACCATGAGGATGGGCTAAACCTGAATGAGGACTTAGAGAACTTCTTACAAAAAGGTAAGTTGGGATCACTCCCAAGGATCCTGTCTTTTCTGAGCTGGGGACTGCTAGGATGCTGAGTTGTCAGGAAGTGCAGTGGGGATTTGCCCCAACACAAGTCACAGAGTTGGTGCTTAGGAAACGTGTGTAAGGGGGTAAGTTGGTTTCTGGGCCATGTTGCCATCATCCCAGTTCCCACAGAGCTCCTTCTTGCGCCTGGCAGCAGCTAAGCAGAACATTTATAAGTGATCATGTCTGCTGCGGGTTCTCCTTGACTACCCGCCCCCCCTCCCCTCACACACACACACTTCTTTTTTTGTTTTTTATAGTTTAAACAGTCATTACTCTAGGCTTATAAGCTGGGAGTACACAGTCTTAGAAAACTGTTTTTCCTACATAATGCCCGTGTTCTAGGTGGGAAGGCAGATACATAAACCAGAATGTATGATAAGGAATAAGTGCTAGAACAGGGAGATATCGAATCTACCAAGTGTCTTGCTGGAAGTACATCAGAAAGAGTGAGAGTGCTGCCTGTTTGGAAGAGCCATCTAACGACAACAGGGTGTAAGGTGTGGGTCTAGGCACGTTCATCCAGCCACTGAATTTGATGTTCCTTGTGTTCAGGTTCCTCGTGAGCCCTTCAGGTGGAGATGTTGCAGATGTGAGTCTAGAATGCAGGAGAGGGCTCTGGGCCAGGCTGTGGGCTTGCAAGTCTGTGTATGGATGGCCGTTGAAGCCTTGGGCACCGTGGGCAGAGCACATGGGCCCCATCAGAGCTCTGGGGCTTGGAGGGCAGGTGGGAGAGGGAGGGAGGAGCAGGTGAGGGAGACGGAGACCTGGTGTTAGAAGTAGGAGGGCCATGCGAAGGTCACCGTGAGAACCAAGGGAAGAGGAGGTTTTGAGAAAGAAGTCATGCTGGCAGTGCACGATTTCAGAATGGAGGGCTTCAGCAAGGAGGCTGGTGGCTCTGACTCGAGAGGTCATTGGGGCTGAGAGGAGATCTGCTCAGGGTTGGCTTGAGGGAAAAGCGTGAGCACTTGGTCCAGTCTCTGAGCACGGGGGACACAGTCACTTCACTGCGCTCTTTGAGTGCTGGTGATCTGTGGAAACGGAAGCCCCTTGCTTGATTTGGCCTAGGGCACTGACCTCTGGATAACCCAGACACCAGGCTTCAGGTTCTGCCCAGGCGCCTCCCTCTGCAGCTTACCTATAAGTGTCTGGATTCATTCCCACTAAGGCGAGTTCTCAAATTGTGTAAAGATGCAAATCTGTCCACCCTCTTACTAACCTCTCTTTGGCTTGTTTACTCCTTCCCCTCTAGCTCCTGTCCCTTCCCCCTGTTCCAGCACCATCGCTGAAGAGCTCTCCCCACCCAGCCACCAGGCCAAGAGGGAGGTTCGCTTCCTAGAGCTACAGAAAGTCGCCTCTTCCAGTGGGAACAAGTATGTGCTGGGCCTCTTCTCCCGGGATGGGGCCTCAACATCCAGTCTTCAGATCCCTGCATCCTAGAGGCTAAGCTGTTGACCAGCCCCTTACGTCATCAAGAGTGCTTGGAGTATCTTGTAGATCTGGGATGCCCTCCCCTGCCCCAGTACTAATGGGGGAATTGGTTGGGATCTGTCCTTGGCAGAAGGCCTCTCAAAGGCTGTTCTCTGTTTATAGAATTTCTTGCTTCCCTGGAGACTGTGCTAAAGTCCGTTCTCCTAGTGCAGCTCTGTAGAGGCAAAGGGAATGCACTCCTTTTGCACCTATGGGGGCGGGGGAGGGCATAGAGAAAATTAAGCCTTGGAGGAAGGAGAAGAAAAGCTTTCTCAGGGTCATGTCATAAGGCACGAGGTAGCACTGCAGACAGAACCCAGGTGTTTGGGTCCCGCAGCCGGTGCTCACAACCATAGGGCCCGGCTCCCCCAGCCCCGCCTGTGGTCAGTAGCTTCAGCCCTCATGTCAGTTTCTGACCATGGCATCTGGACCATCTCCTTCCTCAGCTTCCTCCCAGGTTCTCCAGCCTCCCCCATGGGTGACATTCTGCAGACCCCACAATTCCAGATGAGGCGGCTGAAGAAGCAGCTTGCAGATGAGAGAAATAATCGAGACGAGCTGGAGCTGGAGTTGGCCGAGAACCGCAAGCTCCTCACAGAGAAGGGTAGGTGGCTGGCCTCTGGCAGATGTGTGTTAACGGGCAGCATTTGGGATTTTCATCCGGGGAAGCGCTGGGCTTGTCTGAGGCGTGGCCCCTCTGTCTTCCGTGTTGTCCCCTCTGCTGGCCTGGGACCTTAGAGCTCAGCCCTGGGCCTGTCAGGCTGACCTCCTGGAAGCTGGTTCTGTCCTTGCCACCCTCCTTCCTTTCCCTGGGATTGGACGCCCCCTCCTTCCTCCCCCTCCTCCCTCCCCCTCCTCCCCTTAGTCCTGTGCTAACTCTCCTCTTTTCTCCCCTCCTCTGGGGCAGATGCGCAGATAGCCATGATGCAGCAGCGCATCGACCGCCTGGCTCTGCTGCACGAGAAGCAGGCGGCCAGTCCGCTGGAGCCCAGGGAGCTTGAGGAGCTCCGTGGCAAGAATGAGAGGTACAGTGCTCTCTACCGTCCTTCCCACACCCGGGGCAGGGGAGACATGCTCTTTCCTCACTGCTCCCCTCGCTTGCAGCCTCACCATACGGCTCCACGAAACTCTGAGGCAGTGCCAGGACCTGAAGACAGAGAAGAGCCAGATGGATCGCAAAATTAACCAGCTTTCTGAAGAGAATGGGGACCTTTCCTTTAAGGTGAGTGTTGAGGTTTCTGGCCCCCACCTGGAAGCCCCTTAGCTTGAATTGGTCTGGAAAATTCCCCCAAAGAGGGTTGAGGAGAATGTCCTCATTCCGTAATTGGCTCCTGCCAGGGACCAGCTGGTGGCCCTAAGTTTTGATTTGTAGTCCTGAGTCAGAGACGTGAATAGTTGCGATTGGTTTGAGGAAGGTTGGAAGGCTAATGGGAACCATCCAGACCCTGGAGCTCAGGGGGCAGATAGCAGTGGTGTTGGCAGTTTTGACCCTGGGTGATGGGCGTTCCCTCTTGTCTGTCTTAGCTGCGGGAGTTTGCCAGTCACCTGCAGCAACTACAGGGGGCCCTCAATGAACTGACAGAAGAGCACAGCAAGGCCACTCGGGAGTGGGTGGAGAAGCAGACCCATCTGGAGAAGGAGCTCGGCACAGCCCTGCAGGACAAGGTAACCCTCTGCTTCGGGAAGTCAGGGCCACAGTCTTGACCACACACTCAAAGCTGAATTCCGTTTACCGCTCTATTCTTTGGGGCCTTTGGGAATTATGCTGACTACTTGTCAAGGCTTAATAGTGTGCTGTAATGGGCTTCAGGCCAGTACACCTATGAATCCTGTCTCTGCTGTTTACAAGGTGTGGCTCTTGGACAAGTTACTTGACTTCTTTCTAGGCATCCTTTTCCTAAAATGGGAAAAAGAATGGGTAGCTGCCTCATCATCCGTTGTAAGATAATGCATATAGAGCACTGAACACACATTGTCTGGTGCAAAGTGAGCTCTCAGTGAATTAGTTGCTGTTATTATTATTGCTGCTAAGAATCCAGCTCTGCCACTTATTAATAACCATGTAGCCCGGGGGCAAGGCACTTAATTTCTGAGCTTCAGATTCTTACCCTTTAAAAAAAAAAAACAAAAAAGGGATGGTAGTAGCTACCTCCCAGATCTTTTGGGTAGGTTAGAAATTCAGAGAGGTACCCAGCACAGTGCCTGGCCCATTGTAGGTACTTAGTGAACAGTGGCGTAAAGTCGGGCAGGGGACCAGGGGATGCTGCTGCTGTTGATGCTCAGACTGTTGGGATATTTTTAAGCTGGTGGGTTTTTGGATTATCTGAGAGCCAAGACATGACTGAGGAAAGGCATACAGTGAGGAAATCTGGAGTAAACTCAGCAGCCTTGGAGAAGAAATGAGCAGGTCACTTGACTTAATTGAGCCCTGGTACTAGGGCTAGAAAGTCAGGCCTCTCATGGTCCCAGGTCCTTGGTTTCTGCAAGTTCCCCTAGGTCAGGGCAAAAGGAGATCTTGGTAATAAGGTAATCGGGTCTTATGTTCTGTTGATGTTCAAAAGGGTTCGTATGGTTATCTGGTGCCTGTTCCACTTCTGTTAACATGGGGCTCTTGTTTACTCCCAGAAATGCCTTGAAGAGAAGAATGAAATCCTTCAGGGAAAACTTTCACAGCTGGAAGAACATTTGGCCCAGCTCCGGGAGAACCCACCCCGGGAGAAGGGCGAGGTGCTGGGTGACGTCTTGCAGGTAGGATCTCAGGGGCAGGGGTGAGACCTGTGTGCTGGGATTGCAGCAGACCCATGTTCGCCATGTTCACCTTCCTGGCGGACCTCAATCCCCAGAGGGGCCAGGGGGACCGCGGAGTCGTGCTGAGCCCCATTTGTCTCTTTATCTCACCAGCTGGAAACTCTCAAGCAAGAGGCAGCCACTCTAGCTGCAGACAACACCCAGCTCCAAGCCAGAGTGGAGGTGCTGGAGACTGAGCTGGGCCAGCGGGAAGCCAAGCTGCTTGCCGAGCGGAACCACTTTGAAGAAGAAAAGCAGCAGTTGGCCAGCCTGATTGCCGAGCTGCAGGGCTCCCTGTCCAACCTTGGCCAGGCCAAGGAAGAGCTGGAGCAGGCCTCTCAGGCTCAGGGGGCCCGGCTGTCTGCCCAGGTGGCCACGATGACCTCTGAGCTCGCCACCCTCAATGCCACCGTCCAGCAGCGGGATCAAGAACTGGCTGGCCTAAAGCAGCAGGCCCAAACAGAGCAGGCGCAGCTCGCGCAGACCCTCCAGCGGCAGGAACAGGCCTCCCAGAGCCTCCGCCAGCAGGTGGAGCAGCTGAGCAGCAGCCTGAAGCAGAAGGAACAGCAGTTGGAAGAGGCCGCCGAGGAGCAGAAGGCCACCCGGCGGGACCACGCCCAGCAACTGGCCACTGCGGCTGAGGAGCGGGAGGCCTCTTTACGGGAGAGGGATGCGGCCCTCCAGCAGCTGGAGGCATTGGAGAAGGAGAAGGCCGCCAAGCTGGAGGTCCTGAAACAGCAGCTTCAGGCTGCTAGTGAAGCCCGGGACAGTGCCCAGACCTCGGTGACACAGGCCCGGCGGGAGAAGGCAGAGCTGAGCCAGAAGGTGGAGGAGCTCCATGCCCATGTTGAGGCAGCCCATCAGGAGCGGTGTGAGGCGCAGGCCCAGGTGGCAGAGCTGAAGGCCCAGCTGAGGTCTGAGCAGCAAAAAGCAACCGAGAGAGAAACAGTGGCCCAGGAGAAGGCCCAGCTCCAGGAGCAGGTTCGGGCCCTTGAGGAGTCCTTGAAGGTCACCAAGGGCAGCCTGGAAGAGGAGAAGCACAGGGCTGCAGACATCCTGGAAGAGCGGCAGCGATGCATCTCCAGGCTGGAGGCAGAGGCCCGGAGCCTGGTGGAGCAGCACAAGCAGGAACAGGAGGAGCTGGAAGAAGAGAAGGCCGGGCGCAAGGGGCTGGAGGCCCGACTACAGCAGCTCGGGGAGGCCCATCAGGCCAAGACGGAAGCCCTGCGGCAGGAGCTGGCTGAGGCCATAGCCTCCCAGCGCGAGGCCGAGAGTGAGTGTGAGCAGCTTGCCAAGGAGGTGGCCACCTGGCGTGAGCGGTACGAGGACAGCCAGCAGGAGGAGGCGCAGTACGGCGCCATATTCCAGGAACAGCTGATGACCCTGAAGGAGGAATGCGAGAAGGCCCGCCAGGAGCTGCAGGAGGCAAAGGAGAAGGTGGCAGGGATAGAGGCCCACAGCGAGCTCCAGATCGGCCGGCAGCAGAGTGAGCTTGCTCAGCTCCACGCCAGCCTGGCCAGGGCCCTGCAGCAGGTCCAGGAGAAGGAGGTCAGGGCCCAGAAGCTCGCAGACGACCTGTCTGCTCTGCAGGAGAAGATGGCTGCCACCAGCAAGGAGGTGGCCCGCCTGGAGGCCTTGGTGCGCAAGGCGGGTGAGCAGCATGAAACGGCCTCCCAGGAGCTACTCAAGGAGCCGCCCAGGGCAGGAGACAGAGAGTCGGAGTGGCTGAAAGAGCATCAGGGACGCCCGTTCTGCAGCACGCAGGCTGCACTGCAGGCCATGGAGCGTGAGGCAGAGCAAATGGGCAGTGAGTTGGAGAGGCTGCGGGCTGCGCTGGTGGAGAGCCAGGGGCAGCAGCAGGAGGAGCGTGGGCAGCAGGAGAGGGAGGTGGCGCGGCTGACCCAGGAGCGGGGCCGGGCCCAAGCCGACCTTGCCCTGGAGAAGGCTGCCAAGGCCGAGCTTGAGATGCGGCTGCAGAATGCCCTCAACGAGCAGCGTGTGGAGTTTGCCGCCTTGCAGGAGGCACTGGCCCGCGCCCTGATGGAAAAGGAGGGGAAGGATCAGGAGCTGGCCAAGCTTCGTGGGCAGGAGGCAGCCCAGGGGGCAGAGCTGAAGGAGCTTCAGCAGACCGTGGAGCGACTGGAGGAACAGCTGGCCAGGAAAGAGGAGGAGTGCCCACAGTCTCTAGGGGCGGCCGGCCGAGAAGACGCTTCCGGGTCGGGAGCCCAGTCTGAGGCTGCTGGAAAGACGGAGCAGACAGGCCCGGAGCTGGAGGCTCTGCGGGCAGAGGTGAGCAGGCTGGAGCAGCAGGTCCGCGAGTATCAGGAGAAGTCCTCCAGCCTGGAGCGCAGCTTCGAGGCTCAGCGCGCCTCCCACGCGGAGCAGGCCGGTGCTCTGGAGACTTTGCGGGGCCAGTTAGAGCAGAAGGCCCAGGAGCTGGGGAGCGGTCAGGACACCTTAGCCTCAGCCCAAAGGGAGCTGGCCACCCTCCGCGCCAAGGCCCAAGAGCACAGCAAGGCTGAGGATGGGTGGAAGGCACAGGTGGCCCGGAGTCAGCAGGAGGCTGAGAGGAAAAACAGCCTCATCAGCAGCTTGGAGGAGGAGGTGTCCATCCTGAATCGCCAGGTGCTGGAGAAGGAAGGCGAGAGCAAGGAGTTGAAGCGGCTGGTTATTGCCGAGTCAGAGAAGAGTCAGAAGCTGGAAGAGAGGCTGCGTCTGCTCCAGGCAGAGACGGCCAGCAGCAGCGCCAGGGCCGCGGAACGCAGTTCCGCTCTGCGGGAGGAGGTCCAGACCCTCCGGGAGGAGGCGGAGAAGCAGCGGGTGGCTTCTGAGAGCCTGAGGCAGGAGCTGGCCTCGCAGGCAGAGCGAGCGGAAGAGCTGGGCCAAGAGTTGAAGGCTTGGCAGGAGAAGTTCTTCCAGAAGGAGCAGGCCCTCTCTGCCCTGCAGCTTGAGCACACCAGCACGCAGGCCCTGGTGAGCGAGCTGCTGCCCGCTAAGCACCTGTGCCAGCAGCTGCAGGCTGAGCAGGCAGCCACTGAGAAACGCCACCGAGAGGAGCTGGAGCAGAGCAAGCAGGCAGCTGGTGGGCTGCGGGCGGAGCTGCTGCGGGCCCAGCGCGAGCTCGGGGAGCTGGTGCCCCTGCGGCAGAAGGTGGCCGAGCAGGAGCGAGCAGCCCAGCAGCTGCGGGCAGAGAAGGCCAGCTACGCAGAGCAGCTGAGCATGCTGAAGAAGGCTCACGGCCTGCTGGCGGAGGAGAACCGGGGGCTGGGAGAGCGGGCCAACCTCGGCCGGCAGTTTCTGGAAGTGGAGCTGGACCAGGCCCGGGAGAAGTACGGCCAAGAGCTGGCAGCTGTGCGTGCTGAGGCTGAGACCCGTCTGGCCGAGATGCAGCGGGAGGCACAGAGTACTGCCCGGGAGCTGGAGGTGATGACTGCCAAGTACGAGGGTGCCAAGGTCAAGGTCCTGGAGGAGAGGCAGCGTTTCCAGGAGGAGAGGCAGAAACTCACTGCCCAGGTGAGGCACCCAGCTCAAGCGTGCCCCCAGAGAGCAGACCTGCGGGAGGGGGACACTGTCCCTCTGCATTCCTGGGCCTCCGGCTCCCACATGATTAGAGTGTCTTGTCTCCCCACACTCACTGGGTGGCAGAGGAAGAGAGGTGACTGGTAGAGTTCAAGTCTGTTGCCCCCTCGTTGGCCTACAGAAAATACCAATAGCCTCTTCTCCGAAGCCTCTGTCCCTGGAGAGTCAGGCTGCAAAGGCCATCAGCCCATTGAGCACAGTGTCGTGAGGAGGCGCGCTTGCAGTGGAGGCCCCGAGAGCCACCGGCGACTAGAATGAGCCGAGCTAGCATTTACAAAAATGTTCAGACGTCTAGTTCCATGGGGGGAAGATTAGAGCCTCGGTGAGGTCAGCCTGGCACCAGGGCCAGTGCCTCTTTGGCCCCATCTCATGCTGTCTCCGTTGCCCCTCCCCACGCACAGGTGGAGCAGCTAGAGTTATTTCAGAGAGAGCAAACTAAGCAGGTAATGCCTGAGGTCCTCGCTAAATGCTGGCTGCTTAAGCGGTGACTGGTCTCGGTGCATGACGGCGGCTGCAGCTTGCCTCCGCTGGCGCCTGTTGTGAACTGTTTGTGAAGGGGGCAGGGTCAAGCCATGGAACCCAGGCCCAGGCCGCCCCGGAGTGCGGTGTGCAAGGCCCTCTCTCAGGCCTCATCCCACCCATCCCAGGTCGGCCTCTCCACTTTTCTGTGCTTTCATCGCTTGTCGGGGATGAGGGGTAGGGTAGGCTTCATCTTTCCCATAGCAGATCCAGCGACAGACTGCTCTTGGGATTCCCAAACCTCCAAGTCCTGCTCTGAGTTTGGGTATTCAACTGTGGGGACTCACAGGATGCCCATGGGCCTTGTTTAACACAGGCCCCTTCTTTCCCACAGAAACCAGAAAGATGATGTGCAGGAGGTCCCCACAGATGAGGGGGGTTGTGAGCTCAGGATGCCTGCCCATCACCCTCTGGGGTTTTAACCCCGAGCATGGAATAGACATGTCTGGGAGCAGGAAGGCCAAGGTTGAGAGGAGCAGGAGGGGCTCCCACAAGTCAGAGGAGGTGAGGTCTGGCTGCCGCGCCCTCACAAGGATCTCTGCTGCCCTAGACGTCAAAGCTATCGAACTGGTATTTAGTGGGAGCACCCTTTCCACCACCCCTCCTACCCTGTCACCTCGGGCCTGCTGAGGAGTTGGCCCTTCTCTCCTCCCATCACCTCCTCCGAGGAGCCTGAGATGATGGGGGAGGTCAAACTGAATAGCAAACAGTTAGCAATGGAGCCCTTGCCTCTCGCCTTTGCTGATCACGCTTGAGCTCCTGGAATGCCTGGGGGAGCCAGGAGTGTTTGTGGCTGTTATGCTCCCTCTCGTCCCCTCCCTCCCTTCGCTCTTCCTCTCTGTGGGAGTGGGGTGGGCTTGGAGTACGTGTGCTGCCCCTGCTCTCCTCTTCCAGCAGCCTGACCCCCAGTGCTAATCACAGCAGCCGCACCGCCAGCGCCAACCCTAACGGCTTGTGGATATTGGGCAGAGGTCCGAGCATCTGCCTTTTGCTCTGGCCGTTTCTGGGAGGAGGGGGGATGGGTATTCATTGAGTACGTCTGCTGGAGTGGTAGACTGGGTCCCCTCGTCCTGTCCCGCCCGGGGAGGTTGGGGCTGCGAGCGGCCGCGGCAGTAGGGCTTGGTGGGGTGCCAGCTCCCGAGTCGGCTCTGCTGTCTCTGTCTCTGCAGGCGGGGGGTTGGAGGCGAGCACAGGCAGGTGGCTCTGGCAGCACTTGAGTTGGGTCACGTCACTCACGTCCTGCTGACCAGCCTGGGCAGCAGGCCGTTCCCTAATTAGAGGCCAGAGAAAGGACCTGAGTTTCTTCTTCCAGGAACACTGGGGACTGGTCTGGGGAAAACCCTGTGATTTGTCTGGACATCCAGGGGAAGGCCTCCTGAGTCTTGTCTTCTCCTTTTCCCTTCCTGCCCCAGGTGGAAGAACTGAGTAAGAAGCTAGCTGACCATGACCAAGCCAGCAAGGTGCAGCAGCAGAAGCTGAAGGTGGGACAGCTGGGGGATGGGCCTGCCCTCTGCTGGCCTCAGGTTGAGCGGGGAGGGAAGGTGCTAAGCCCCTGGGTTGGGGCACCCTGGGGCCTGGCAGCCTCAGGAGCCCTGCCTGTGCCTCTGGGAGCTCTCGAGGGAAGACCAGAGTGGCTCCCAACCCCCAGACCTTCACTGTCTGCTACAGTAGCCACTAGCCATGTGTGGTTATTTAAATTGAAATTAAATTAAAAATTCAGTTTCTCAGTTGCGCTAGCCACAGTTCCACTGCTCAGTAGCCATGTGTGGCTAGTGGCTGCCGTACCGGACAGGGCAAATCAGAACATTTCCATCACTGCAGAAAGTTTAATTGGGTTGCACTGCTAATTCTCGGGGAGGAGCATCAGTAACGTTTAATATTACAATGCAATTTAATATTCTTAATGCTTTCAGCGATGTCACCTTCTTTGGTTTAATATTTGCTTTTTTGCAGCTCTAGGCGTCACAGCTTTTAGTTAGGGGCAAAGGAATTTGGCACCAGTGGCCCTGGGAGGGTCACAGGAGTTGGTGGGAGCTCAGAGCTTTGTTTCCCCAGCTCCCTGCCACGTACTCCACACCATGTCACAATTACGTGATAAACAGATGCTTATTACACCCTTCTTAGGGGCCTTCCTGGTGCTGGGAGATGTGGAGAGGTAAGGCTGGATGGCCCTGTCCAGTGCCTGCTACAGAAGTAGTATTTGCTGGTGGTGTAGGCGGACAGAGAATCCGCCACAGGCCCTGCTCCCCAGGAGCCTATGGTCTGGATAGGAGGCAGTGCTGGCATCATAAATGAGCCCACACAAGCTTTGGAATCAGGTGGACCAAGGTTCAAGTCTTACTCTGCTGTTTAGTTACTGTGACCCTGGTCAATTTGCTTTCAAGCTCTGAGCTTAGTTTCTTCATCTCTGAAGTGGAGATAGTTAGTTCCTAGAGGGGTTTTGAGGAGAAATGAGTTCACGTGTCCTCAGAGAGCACACATGCTGTGTGCCTAGCTCCATGCTCTGCACCCTGGTGTTCCCTGGGGATCCGTGCCCTTCCTCCTCGGGGAGACTGTACTCATGGAGAGAGAGTGAGATGGTTTGTGCCTGGTCTCAAGGAAGCAAAGGCAGGCTGCCAGAACTCTTCCAGAAATGGCATTAGCTGGACAGGAAAAGCTCCTATAGAAGGTGCACTTCGAGGGGTGTGTGGTGTTTTGGTAGGCTGGAGTTGGGAGGGGGTAAAAGGTCTTTTTGTGTGTCCTGAGAGGATAGGCAGGAGTCTGAAAACATCCATGGAGCCCAGGAGGCTGTGGATTAGGGTGGAGCAAACAGACCAGCAGCCCTGATCAGCCTTTCTCGTGCTTTCCAGGCCCAGGGAGGTGAGAGCCAGCAAGAGGCCCAGCGCCTCCAGGCCCAGCTGAATGAGCTGCAGGCCCAGCTGAGCCAGAAGGAGCAGGCGGCTGAGCACTACAAGCTGCAGGTGAGGAGCCTGGTCCTGCCCACCTGCCCTCCCGCCCCACCCCACTCCAGCCCCACCAACCCACCTGCCCTTCCGCCCACCCAGATGGAGAAGGCCAAGACTCATTATGATGCCAAGAAGCAGCAGAACCAAGAGCTGCAGGAGCAGCTGCGGGGACTGGAGCAGCTGCAGACAGAGAACAAGGAGCTGCGGGCTGAAGCGGATCGGCTGGGCCGGGAGCTGCAGCAGGCCGGGCTGAAGACCAGGGAGGCCGAGCAGACCTGCCGTCACCTCACCGCCCAGGTGCGCAGCCTGGAGGCACAGGTAGGGCTCTGGCTGCACTGACGCCCTCCCCTCTGTCATACCGGGCCCCGTGCCCTCCTCACCTCAGCCACCCCTGCTTAGGCCTCCCTTCACTCTCCCTCGGCCCTCTCCTTCCCAGGTTGCCCATGCTGACCAGCAGCTTCGGGACCTGGGCAAGTTCCAGGTGGCGACTGACGCCTTAAAGAGCCGGGAGCCCCAGGCTAAGCCTCAGCTGGACTTGAGCATTGACAGCCTGGATCTGAGCTGCGAGGAGGGGACCCCACTCACTATCACCAGGTCAGGAGGCATCCTTCCTCCCTCCGTCTGTTGTCCATTGAGCGCCCACTGTTTATCAGGCTGTATCCTGGGCACTGGGGCTGTGAGATAAATAAGACGTGAACCCTTTGCCCTCTGGAAGCTTATTCTTAGAGAAGAATAAATAAAGTATTAGAGGTGTTAGGCCAGATGTTTGTATATAGCACAGTGGGAGTAAATAAAAATGAGTGGTCAGAAAAGGCTTCATGGAGGCTGTCACTCCTGCTCTGAGTCTTGAAAGAAGCCGTAGGGGTGTGTCTGATGGACGGAGAGTGGTGAGAGCAGAGGCCGAGAAAGAGCCTGGATGGGCTGGAACATGAAGTTGCAAGGGCTCGGGCCCAAGTCCCGGAGGAGCGGCTGGACTCCCCACTGAGTGGGGGGTGAGCACATGTGTTGAGGAGCACATGGTCAGTTTTGCATCTTAGAAAGCCTGTCCTGATAGGGCAAAACTGAGACTTCAATAAAAACAATAAATGTGTTTTTAGAAATGTTAAACACTTATGTGTGTCAGACACTGTTATAAACACCTGAAAAGTATTAATTCATTTATCCCTTAACCACTCTGAGGAAGAGTCTATGATTATCTCCTTTCACCGATGAAATTGGGGCAGAGGGGCAGTCACTTGCCCAAGGTGCCACAGTGGCAGGGCTAGGCTTGAACCTGGGCAGCCTGGCTCGAGTCCTTGCTTGTCTCCACTCTGTGTCTCTCAGAGGCTGTTGTAAGTCTAGGCCAGAGGGGACGAGGCAGGCAGGGAGGGGCGTGAGAGTGGAGAGAGTGGTGTGGTTAGGAGAGCTCTCAGGAGACTCACCGATTGGGTTTGGCCGGAGAGGGAAGAGGTAGGACTGTGCCTGTGTTCGTGGCTGGGGGCTTGGGTGGAGGCTGCCCCTCCCAGCTCCTACTTGCTGAAATAGGAGATACAGGAGGAGGAACAGACAATGGACTTGGTTTGGGACATGTTTGTTGTGGAATCCAGGGGGGAGGTCTGGGGCTGTGGATATATGGGTCTGGGGAGCAGGGTTTGGGAATTGCCAGTATTGAGTTCAGAGAGCCATGGAGTGTATAGGCTCACCAGGGATGGAGAACGGATGGAAGGCCAAGGTCAAGGACTCTCCTTGATACCTCTGAGAAATCAGAGGGTGGGGTGCTTGACCTGGTCTTCTTGTAATAATAAATGTAGGACTTGGTCGCTTTGGAGCAAAGGGATGGACAAAATGCCTTGTAGCCCCAGGAATGGCACCTCAGCAGATGTTTTCCCCACAGCAAGTTGCCTCGTACCCAGCCAGAGGGCACCAGCATCCCTGGAGAGCCAGCCTCGCCCATCTCCCAGCGTCTGCCCCCCAAGGTAGAATCCCTGGAGAGTCTCTACTTCACCCCCATCCCTGCTCGGGGTCAGCCCCCTCTGGAGAGCAGCCTGGACTCCCTGGGGGATGTCTTCCTGGACTCAGGCCGGAACACCCGCTCCTCTCGTCGGCGCACCACGCAAATCATCAACATCACCATGACCAAGGTCAGGCTGCTGCAAGTGCAGGGCAGCAATGCTTGCTTCCTCTCAAGGGCATTTTCCATCGGGTCCTCAAAACAGCCTCAAGAAGCCGGCAGGGCTGACCAGTCCATACCCACAGATGGGAAAGCTTAAGGGCGGTGACTTGCTTAGGCCTCTTGTAGAAAGGGGCAGGGCTGGACTTGGCTGCCTGTCCACTGCTCTAAGGCTGCTGTCCTCTCCGTGTACAGCAGTGACCCTGTGCAGCTCAAGGGAGACAATGTGGAGAAGTTGCAGTCCAGCCCGTGCCTCCCCGCACACCCCTGGGTACACCCTTGGGTAGCCGAGATGCGTTGTGGTTGCCCAGTGGGCTGCCTGCCTGGCTGGGGGCTCTGGTCCCTGTTTCCATAGCACTAGGAGGTTGGGGAGGAGAGGAAGGGAGCACCTCTGGTGGGGAGAAGCTGGAGAAGTTCTGAAAGATGGTCAGGGCCCTGGCACGCTTGGGCGGAAGGACACTGTGGGATGAGCCCGACAAGCTCAGGAGACGTGGGTTCCAGCCCCAGCTCTGCCGCTTCCTTGCTTTGTGCCCTTTGGGCCAGTCACTTCATTCCTTTGCACCTCACTTCTAAAATGGTCTGATGCACTCTGCCTTCCCTCCCTCAAAGCATTGTTATTAGACTCAATGGAAAAATGGACAGAAAAGAGTCTTGACAGCCTCAGCACCTTGTGTGGGATTCTGGCAACAAGGCCCATTTCTTGCAGAAGTGCAGCTAAGGACCCCATGCAAAGCAGCGTGGATATGTGCAGCCGTGGGGTCTGAGGCGCTTTGGGAAGGGGAACAGGCGGCTTCTTGATGGGGTGTCAGGGCCCCCATCCCTACTACAACAGGTGCATCCTCTCTTCCAGAAGCTAGATGTGGAGGAGCCAGACAGCGCCAACTCCTCCTTCTATAGCACGCAGTCTGCCCCTGCTTCCCAGGCCGGCCCGAGAGCTGCCTCCTCCACCCAGTCTCTAGCCCGCCTGGGCTCTCCCGACGACGGCAACTCGGCTCTGCTAAGCCTGCCTGGCTACCGGCCCACCACTCGCAGCTCGGCCCGCCGCTCCCAGGCTGGGGTGTCCAGCGGGGCCCCTCCAGGTGAGGGGGCTCTGGGGACTTAACACACCCAAAGATTAGACTGGAAGCAGATCCTGGCACAGGGAAGGGACAAGCTTTTAAAAACCCAAGGCTGGCTTCCTGGCTGCCGCCCAGCACCTCACCTGCCTCTCCTCCCTGCAGTCTGAGGGCCTTGCCTGTTGTTCATCAAGGGGCTGTGCTGGGCAATAACACTGATGTCATTCTCAGCCAGGCTATAAACCAGAAACACACGACGGGCCTGGGATTCCCAGCACAAGAGTGCTGCCCAGCTGCTGTCAGGAGTCCTCCAGGCCCCTTCTCAGGTGGGAAGGGGCTACCAGAGAGGCCAGACTGGCCTGGGAGCTACACTCAGATTCTTTTTGGCGGCTCTTCAGGGACCACTCTGGGTGTCGATTCCTGGCCCTCCATTAGTTTCTCTCGGTGTCACAGCCTCTGCATATGACCGTAGTGAGCCAGTCTCCTGGGTAGAGATGGTCTGTGAGCCCCGAGGCTGTATCGGCAGCACTGAGCAGAGCAGGACTCTGGGGTGCTAGGCTTGAAGTTCAAGGGCTAGGTGGATGGGAGTGGTGGCAGCAAAGGCTGGCGGGATGCTACCTCCACCCTCTCCTCCTCGCCTTCCAGCCCCACTTGCTCCAATTTCCTCGCCCTTCACAGGCAGGAACAGCTTCTACATGGGCACTTGCCAGGATGAGCCTGAGCAGCTGGATGACTGGAACCGCATTGCAGAGTTGCAGCAGCGCAATCGAGTGTGCCCCCCGCACTTAAAGACCTGCTACCCCCTGGAGTCCAGAGTGAGCTCTGGGGTCCCCTGCCATGGACCTGCCCCTGTTGGCTCACCTCTTCCTCGTCATCCCACCCCAGTGCCCTGGCCTGCCGAGGAGGGTGACCTGCTTCCAGTCAAATAGCTGGCAGGGAGGGAGCTCAGGGGTAAAAGTCCTGTGGGTGGGCAGGAGCTTGGAGAGGTCTCTTGGGACTGCTCTTTGCGGCCATCGTGCAGGGTGTAGGCGGGGAGATTTCTGCGATAGGAAGGCTCTAGCTGCTCCACCTGCTAGGCCAGTGAAGAGAGTTCTGGGGCGGTCCTGCTCCACCTCCAAACAGCTTGGCTCCACCGACCACTTTTTCTACCCCACGCAGCCTTCCCTGAGCCTGCCTACCATCACAGATGAGGAGATAAAAACTGGTGACCCCCGGGAGACCCTGCGCCGAGCCAGCATGCAGCCAGCCCAGATAGCTGAGGGCGCTGGCATCACCACCCGGCAGCAGCGCAAACGGGTCTCCTTAGAGCCCCACCAGGGTCCTGGCACCCCCGAGGTGGGTGACGTCGGCTCCCATGTCTTTTCCAGCAGCCACCATGTTCGCAAAGTTGATTAGCGGGGAGGTTCCCGGCTCAGAAGGGGGATGGGTGCTGGCTGGACACGGTCCACTTGTCCTCTTGAGCTGTCAGCTTAACTGTCCTCTTCCCCATAGTCTAAGAAGGCCACCACCTGTTTCCCACGCCCCATGACTCCCCGGGACCGACATGAAGGGCGCAGACAGAGCACTACCGAGGCCCAGAAGAAAGCAGCTCCAGCTGTTGTTAAACAGGTTAGTCGGGGGCTGAAGGGAGACCCTGGAGGGGCCTTGCTGGCAGAGCCCTGGAGCAGCAGGTTGGCCTGGGAGGCCAGTGGCGCCCCCAGTTTGACAGCCCCTCCCTACAGGCTGACCGCCGCCAGTCGATGGCCTTCAGCATCCTCAACACACCCAAGAAGCTCGGGAATAGCCTTCTGCGGAGGGCAGCCTCGAAGAAAGCCCCATCCAAGGCCTCCCCCAACCCCCGCAGTGGGACCCGCCGCTCTCCTCGCATCGCCACCACCACAGCCAGTGCCGCCACTGCCGCCGCCATCGCCGCTGCCACTGCCACCCCTCGGGCCAAGGGCAAGGTGGAGGCACTGACAGGGAAGGGAGAGGGTTCAGCTCTTAGGAACCTGGTAGGAGCATGGGCACTCCCCGCCAAACACCCCAGGGGCTGCTTCCAGGCAGGGCTGAGCTAGGCCGCTGGAGGGCGGGGGGCTGAGAGCAGGTGCTCCCGGCCTGGTTAGCTGCTCCTTACCGAGGAGAGGACACGCCTCCATTTCTCCCGA
This sequence comes from Mesoplodon bidens, assembly GCF_964165515.1. NCBI lineage: Eukaryota > Metazoa > Chordata > Mammalia > Artiodactyla > Ziphiidae > Mesoplodon > Mesoplodon bidens. The sequence continues at coordinate 58,901,114 of NC_138164.1, read as the reverse complement.
GAGCACCCAGAGCTGCTCAGGCACAGCCAGCCACTGGTAAGCTGAAGGTAGATGGGTCCAGGGCCACACCAAGGAGGGGACCCTAGTCTGGGTGTGGGGGGGGGGGGCAGGGGGGTTTCCCCAGCCCGCTGGTGCAGCCTGGCGCCGAGTCTCCTCCACTGAGTGACTGTCTCTCTCTCTTCCAGGCAAAGCACTAAAGAGCCGGTACCAGTGAGTGGCCCCACCTGTGTCCTTGATGCTGCCCTTGCCTGGTCCTTCTCGTTCTGTCCCTTTCAGTGCCTTCTCTCAGCTCCCAGGCCAACAGTGGCCAAACCCCTATAGACAGTGACGCCTGCCCACACCCCGGCCTGGTACCCGGACCTTCACCAGGTGAACAGGTGTGTCCTGAAGAGTTGGCCCGGGGCCTGGATAGTCTGGGTCCTCTCCCTGCCTCGCCTCCTGATGTTTTCTTAGAGCAGTTACTTCTCTAGCACCATCACAACCAGATTTGGGGCTGGCTTTGAGTGGCTGGGTCCTTGGGCCCAGTCAGTCCTCCTCTCAGCCTCTGGATCTAGAAGGGACCGACCATTGGAGGAGCAGGCCCTGGTCCCTGCTGCTCCCGGTGGCTGGGCTGAGCAAGGGCCCTTGCTTTTGAAGTCCAGGACTGGGCATTGACCTAGTGGGAGTGCCCCACCCCCAGGTGCTCCCATCCACCCAAGGGCACAGTTGCCCAAAGGAGGGCACAGTTGCCCAACCCAAGGGCACAGTTGCCCAACTTTTCCAGGAGAAATGGGCCCTGTGCCTCGGTGGGGGACGGGGCGGGGGGGCAGCCTTCAGTGGCAGCTCATCCCCTTCCTTCCCCAGATTTCACTGGGGTGGGATTTGGAGTGATGGGAAGGTTTTTAAGGGCCAGGGATGGATTTTTTCTAAATGTTATTACTTGTAAATAAAGTCTATTTTTCTCCCTTGAATGCTGAGATGCCTTGATCTGTGTGGGAAAAGCAGGGAAACTTGGGCTTTTTAGAGCAGCGTACCTTTGTCCCTGTGGAGACTCCAGACCCACATACCTTCTCTCAAATCCCTTCTCCTGGCCTTTCTCAGGCCACAGGATCTTCCCACACTCCATTTCTGGCCTCTGCTCCTGAGGAGCATTATGGGCCGGCCTCTTCTGATGGCCTGTGTCCCCTGAATCTGGTTTTGTCTTTAGCTTCTGAGTGGCATCCTCTCTCCTCTTCCCATACTCCCTCCTCAGACAGGCCACGTTCTGTGAGTAGAATGATGGCCTAAAGGATAAATGACTGGGCAGACATCAGTACGCCACCACTGAAGATCATTTATGAGCACCCATCGTAGGTCTTGCTGGGCTGACAGAGATACACCTATGGGTCAGACGCAGCCTCTCCCCGCATACCTTCCCCGGGACAGTCCATTAAAGGAAACAACTACATTAAGTCGATGCAGAATGTGGCCTGGGCTGAGAGCGTGTAGACCTCAATGAAGAGGTGGCATTTCAACCAGGCTTTGGAGCTTGGGGTTCATTATCAGGATGGTGAGGCTGAGGGGACTTGCTGGAGGACGGGGCTTCTTGTGTCGGAGGGCACACTTGTCTTCAGCCCAGCCTGGGGGAGTGAAGCAAACAAGGATCAGGGCCAAGGTGGGAGGGACATCCCTTGTCACTTTCCTCCAGGCCTTGCCTCCCCTGCTTGAATCCTGTTCCTTTTAGTTTCTGCCTCAGGCTCGGGGAATTGGGGGGCATTAGCTGGAGGCTGCTGTCGACAGAGCCCAGCCTTTCCTCCCCACGCCAGAGCAGAGCTCCTCCCGGCCCTGGGAGTCCCTCCCTCGGGTTCCTCACCCAGAGCTGGGCCAGGACGAGGTGACGCTGGGCAGTCTGCCCAGGATCCGAGAAAACACAGGAGAAGTTGGTGTCTCGCAGGGCGGGGCTCAGCTCCTCCAGCACCAAGGCCCTCCAAAGCTGGGTCCTCATGCCCCTGTGCTCCCGCCTGGAGCAGAAGAGAAGGAAAGGCCATGAGAGGACCGTAGGAGGAGGCCTCCCTCCCACCGGCCTCATCACCGCGCCCCTCACCTGGTGCTGCCCTCCCGCAGCCGGCCCGGGAGGTGCTCGATGAAGGAGCTGTTGCCCAGCCAGTAAAGGATGCTGAAGTGGGAGAAGCGGCTGCAGGCGGTACAGGACAAGGTCAGCGTTCCATCTAGGGACACGTGTGGCTGTTAACCTGTCTGTACAGCAGACTCTCCCCTCTGCCACGCTGTGGCCTGCCCACCCTGCCCAGCTTCCCAGCTGCCATGACTCAGGAACCTGGAGTGGAGAGTCTGTTAAGGGGAAGTGAGGTCATCTACCAGGGGACCCCGGCTGAGTAAGAGGAATCTGGGGACGGGTCCTCGGTCTAGGTCCTTGACTCCTGAGCCTTCTTCTTCAGAATTACCCTTTCTAGCACCCAGCTCCAGTGACTCTAGGAGCCCTGGCTGAGGAGACAGCACCAGTAGGCCACCACTCCTCTGAGGAGGCCAGAGGGCAAGTGGGCTCTGGGAGGAGGGGCTGGGCTTGCAGCCACTGCAGTCTAGGCTCTGGGAGTCTGCTGGCTGTTCCTTCTGTCTGAATCCTCTCCGTCCCCTTTGACAGGGAGCAATCTTGGGAGCTGTGAGCTGAGCCCTGTGCCACACTGGCGCTGCTGGTGGGGAGAGGAAGTCAGTGCTCAGCCAAGCTAATCTGGTTGGTGGTGGGCTACATGACAGAAGGTTGGGGGACAGGTGCTCAGAAGCCAACCCCACCCTTGGTGCCTCCGTGCCCTCCTGGGCTCCCATCAGAATGGCTCCTTACTCAGTGAGACTTCCACTTCCGGCCAGGTCACCTCCAATGCTGGGCACTGCTTAGCTGTCGGGAGCGCTGGGGGCTGGGAGGGGCAGGTGTCCTCTGCGATCCCAGCTGAGGCAGTGGCAGCTGTAGTGGCCTGAGGCACAGGTGTGGCTCTGGCCAAGTGGGAGACGATGTGGGCACAGAGGAGCAGGGCCCAAAGAGGGCTGGGGTCTGAAGAAAGGACAGTCACAGAGGTCAGCAGCTGTCTGACCTCCGGGGATTGCCCGGCATCCTAGCTCGGATCTTGGCTAGAGAGGGAGTTGCTGCCATGATGTAAGTCTGGCAGAGATTCTTGGGCTCTGCCCAGGGAACGGAAGAGGCAGAAGAACCCCTCAAGCCCCACCTCTTGGCCCTTTTTGAATGGAGCACAGGGAGACCTTGGAATGGAGCCAGAGCCACAGCATCCGGGCAGAGGCCGAAAGCAACAGCACAGCAGCTGAGGGGAGCCCACCTGGGGGTGAGGCTCAGGGCCAGCCACATGGCTCCACTCTGGTCTCAGGCTGCACCCCACCCCTCCACCCGCACGTGCACAGCCCCAGGTCCCACCTGGAATCCAGTTCTGTCTCATGGTCGTGATGCGTGTGTCAGGAGCTGGCGCGCCTGGATCTATATATCTGTGACAACTTCCTCCTCTCTGGGGGAGGCGGGGGAGGAGATGGTGAAAAACTGCTTCTCCCACGTCTTCTGAGTGGCTTGTTTAGATCCCAGACATACGTGTGGCCTTCTTCCTGTGGACTCCACAGCCCCTCCCTACCTCTGATTTTTCAGTGGGCTGCCAGGCACTGCTAGTTACTCTGTCCTGTCCAGCTGTCCCAACTGACAACTCCTGGAGGACTGGCATCGGGCATAGGCTAGAGCTCTTCCAGCCCCTAGAAACAAAGCCAGGGGATCCCCACCCTAGCTCTTATTACCATCAACATTATACTGGTTACTAGTCCAATCTAACCCCTTCATTACAGGCATGGAAACTGAGGCCCAAAGAGGACCAGGGACTTACCTAGTCACAAAGGGAGGTAAAGTTCTCTCCACTGCCAGAGCTGGTTCTGGGAAGGGCAGGATATATAGTGAAATCCTTCTGGGAAAGCACTGCACTTTCACTTTTATTTAACCAGGGAATCTAGAGCAGGCTCTGGCTACCAGGAGAAGGCACACATACGTGACAGCAGCCTGAGCCCAGTCCTTGCGGCTCCTGCACACACTGCGCCTCTTCCTGAGCCGGAGTTCACAGTGGCCAGGAACCTTCTTGCTAACTCCCAGGCCCCCCGCTCTCCAGATGGTATCAGCCTGGGGGGTCTTTAACCTTCCTCAGGCCCACCCTCCCAGGGGCACACAGGGCATGAACCAACAAAGAGTCTCTCACACATGAATTCTTCCATCCCAGCCAACCGTCAGGACTTTGGTGTCCACCTTTGCTCTTCTACATGAACAGGCCTCCTGCTTCTTCCTTCATAGCCACACCATATTCAAAGGGACAACTCTCCTAGTCACTGGAGACCCCAAGCTGGATCACTCTGACCATTTCAGACTCCATGTCACACCAGCCCATCCACATCCTGGCCTTTCTCAGGCTCCCCACCTCCCTCCAACCAGCAACCCAACAACCACCCATCACTCCCATGAATCCTTCTCACTTCTGTCCTCCCAGCCCCTTGGCCAGAGCTACAGATCTAAGTTCACCAGGAAGTCTAGATTCCCCCTACCTGGCTCGCAGGAAGCCCTGAAAAACCCTCCTTTCCGGAACCCCCCCTTTTTGGAGCTCCACAGTTCAGCTCAGCTGTGTCTGGCCCCACGTGAGCCACACCATGGGAGCTACACTGAGAGCACCTCCAGGCCTTGTGGGCAGGAACCTCTCAGACAAGCCGAGCACCTGGAACACAAGCTGGAGTGCTGGACCTAAGGGGAGGAGAGGGTGCTTCCCAGGGTAAGAGGGCGCGTACCCAGCACTGGCTCGAGCAACTGTGAAGGACCAGACCTAAGTGTCTGGGATCAGGAGGATGGGATGCTGGGGACAGAGCCAGGGAGGCCAGGAGGTGGAATTAGGTTTGGAAGACGTGTCAGAACACTGCTGCAGTCCCAAGGGTCTTGTGTGTGTGTCGTATGTGTGTGCACGTGTGTGTATAAAAACCGGACTCATTCCCAATTAGACGTGGAGACTAGAAGTCAACTCCTCTTCTCCAGGGCTCTAGCTGACATTTTCATCTCCTCAGTTCCTCCCCCACCGCCTGCCCCAGGAGCTTCTGTGCTGTTAGATGCAGAGAAACTCCTCCCTAGGAACACCAGTGTCTCCAGCAGTTAGGTCAGGAGGCAAAGCTGCCCAGGACTCCAGAGACACAGTCCTTTGGGGAAGGGGGTGGGGATGCGAGGGAGAGGAGGCAGGACTCTACCTGTGAGTGTAACCAAGGCCAGAGTCGGGCTGCTGGGAGGTCATGGGACTCAGGACTGTTGAAGTATGAAGAGACAGCCTTGGACAGCCTGGCCTCAGTTCTCACATGAGCCTGATGCAGGGGTAGGGGGGACAAAAGTGAAAGGATGCTCCCTGTCACCATCCCACTCTCTGAGGATGAGCCCACTGGCATGGGGACCTCGGAAGCCACAGCCGGGTAAGAGAAGCCAAAGCTGAGAGTGACCCGCGAGAGGGGAGGTGGTGGCAGGGCACTGACCTCAGGTGGTGAGGACAGTCACCCAGCGATGGTGCAGGGCACCTTCTGCTACAGGACGAAAGCCCGGCATTCCACCTTGCTCAGGGATGTTGGGCAGGACCAACCACCCCCAGGCCCCGGCTCTCAATTGGGAAGAGCAAGAGGCAGCAAGGGCCAGGCACCCACGGGGACTGCAGGGAAAGAGGTGGGAAGAAGAAAAGCAAGATGGATGTTCAGCTTTCCAACCCAGCTCACGGAGCTTTATTCAGAATGGATGACAAGATCCTGCTTGGTTCTTACTGCACTTGAAGGGCCATATTCCCTAGGAGCCCAGCACGGAAGGCCCACGTTTGCCCTCCCACTTCCTTCAAAACTCCTAGGACCAGAGCTGGGGCCTACCTGGAACCCCTTTTCAGAACCCATACTTACCTGGGCCTGACCCTCTTCCCACCCACCTCACCACTTGTGTTGCCAGGCCCAGGCAGGGCTCATGGATGACAAGGCTGACATGAGGATATTCCTTGGGCTGGGAATCCCCTGGCAGCTTCAAGGGAACAATGTCTGACCACAGCAAGAAGTCTCACATCTGTCATAGTTCTTTTACCGCGTGCGCGCGCACGCACGCACACACACACACTCACTCACTCCGGCTTTCAGGGAAGGAAGTGATGTGGCAGTGGCCTTCAGCATGTGTCACCACTTCTGGGCAGAGGACCAGCTTGCACAAGTGGCCCTCAGTCACCACTGCCAGCAGTAACCCCTGTGGCCCAACTATGTATAGATGGTCTCTGTTCTTGGCTGAGTACAGCCCCACTTAGGGGCAGGTTCCCCAAGCTGCTACAGCTCTGGTCACTCCCACACAAATCCCCGGTGAGTTCCGAGGTCCTAGAGCTTCCCTTACTGCAAAAGTTATGACAAGGTTCCACTTCTCTCCACCAGCCTACGGCCCCCAATGGGGAAGACGGAGTCAGACAACGCCCACCTGTGGCCTTAGCCAGGGGGGACAGAGGACACCTCACCCCTCAGTGCTCATCAGTGGCACTGCCGGAGCTCCCTGGCTCTTCCACACTGAGTGTACCAGGCTCAAGCCCCACATACGGAAGGAAGGGGAGGCGGGCTGGGGCTCTCAGCCAGAGAAGAGATGGCTCCTTTACACCAAAAGTGTTGTGGCTCTGCTACTGCCTGCTCAAGCAGGGAGGCTGAGGCCTGGAGGAATCGGGGCAATTCCTATGCTCCACAATAAAAAAGGTTTTTAAATATATTCATCAAAATAGTTTTCTTTTAAAAAGCCCCCCACTGCTGACAGCCCCACCTGCTGGCTCTCCGTCATATCCCTCCCCAGCCCGGACACAGCCGGAGGGGTCCTGAGTGGCCCGAGTGCCCCTTTGAGTCTTTCCCACCCAGGAGGTCTTGGAGGGCAGGGAGGAGAGTGCCCTGAGGTCCATGGTGGGTGGATGCTCTTCTTCCTGACTATTCCAGGCCCAGGATATAGTTGATGCCTTGCACCAGGCCAATGATGACAGGCTGCCAGGCTACCAAGTATCGAAGCCAGTCCAGCAGTTGCCCGTACATGACATGAGGCCTCTCCCAGCTGTCACTGCGTCAAAGAAAAGAGGTTACGTGTTCGAGTTGCTAAGGTTGGTCTAGGGGATGGGTGAGAGGGTCTGCCTACACCTTCCAGATGATCCACAGAAATGGGCCTAGAGAGAAAGGAAGCTGCTTTCTAGAAAGCCCCACCCAGCCCCTCATGTTGGAATGCAGGGCTAAACCCAGAGAATGGGGGCAGGAGGGCAGAGGGAACCAGTGCAGAAGATAGGACAGACGCAGGAGAGGGTGGAGGGGTGAAACTAAGCTCTCCAGGACCAACATGCAGACAGGGCTCCGCATAACCTTCTAAGATTGGACTGCCAGTGTGCCCGAGACTGCTGTAGATTATGGGTAATGATGGCATCAGGGAGGCGGGGAGTGGGATAAGGTAACCCAAAGGTTCTTGCAATGTCCAAAATGGGAGGTTTGCTAGGTCAAGGAAGGGATTGAGTCTCGGGACAGAGGCATCAGGGGGCAGAGCAAGAGGCTGGTCACAGGGGATAACCCCAGGCAAAGGCTCTAAGGAACCCCCACCCAAGGGCACCGAGCACCAGGCCCTACTGAGGCCAAGCGGCCCCTGGAGATAAGTCCCTTCCTTTCACTTTACAGCTAACTGCCGGGCAAGACATGGAGAGGGAGCCTGGGAAAGCAGCTCCAGGGAAAGCACAGGTTGAACCTCATGAGACTATGGGGAATCCCTCTGAAGGCATCAGAAAGCACAGCCGGGCCCAGTCCTGAGAGCTAAGGGAAGCCCCAACCCTCAGCTTGACCATGGAGTTACTAAACTGTTCCTGAACTAGACCCTGGAAGAACCAAGCAAGGAACCTTAAAGGGGAACACAGTGGCCCCGCACGGCCCAGCTAGTGTCCAGGGGACAGGGAACCCTGGTGCAGAGAGGAACGGCAGCTGGGAGAAGTCCCTGGATCCCAGAGGAAATGCGGGGTTGGGGCGGGGGGTGGCCGAAGAAGTGGCTGGGCACTTTCCGACGGACAGGCTGTGGGGAGGAAGCGGAGGCTGAAGACAAAGTGGGGAGGGCTGGTCAGGTAGGGAGGGGCAGCTCAGAGGAGCACAGGTCCTGTGTTCAGGTGGATGGGGACAGGGGCCCCCACCATCCCTGTACCTTGCAGGCCCTGCACAGGCACAGAGCTGGTCTCCAGCCCTGTTACAGGTAAGGCACAACCCATTAGTTATATCACCTTGAACAAATTATTCAATCTTTAAACTGTTTCACTGGTAAAACGAGGATAATATTACCCAGGTCATAAAGCTCTAGAGAATCAAGTGAGCTAATACGAGTAAAGCACTTAGCATAGTGCCAGGCACATAGTAAGCGAGCAGTAAATGGTAGCTGCTATCACCACCGATTTACCCTTGAGGAATTCTGAACCAAGAGGAGAAGCTGAGCTACTGGTCCTGCCCCACATCCCACCCACTTCCCAAGACCACAAGCCTCATGGACTGGTGGGCAGCAGCCAGGCTGGGGGCAGGAGGGAGGGCCCCAAGACCCACCCGGATGCAGGCCAGTACTTTCTTACCACTGCCCACTCCCAAAAAGAACCCAAACAAAGGATACGGGTTGCTGAACATCCTCTTGAGGTCTACCTTCTCTTTGCAGTAGGGACACGTCTGCTTCTTTCCCACAATGCACCAGCCGCGGATGCAGAACTCGTGGAATCTGAGCACCACTGGTCAAGGGAAATGGTGGGCGGCCAGGATGGCACTCCAACCCCATGCCGGTCTTCAAGGTGCCCAGGCCCTAGCTCTGGAGGAAGGTTCAAATCCTGGTTTCACCTCTTATCAGTTGTATAATCTTGGGCAAGTCCCTTCTCTCTGACCCTGCTTCGTCATATGTGAAGTGAGGATAATGAACTCTGCCTTACAGGGCTGTTATGGGGCAAAACGGAGATAACACATGGCACAGAATGAGAGCTGAGTAAGGACGTGGTAAATGTCACAAGTGCTACTCAGGCGGATTTGATTCTGAAACTGAGGGAGCCAGTTAGACGATGTTCCTCCCCTGTGACTGACCCAGTCTCGGGGCAGCTAGTGCAGCTGCCGGCTCCTTTCTGATCCAGCCAGGCTACATGTAAGAGTGGCTCCCGTCTGTGAGAAGGAGCAAAGGAGGCAGCTGTTTCTACTCCTGGGGGTCGGCTTCCCTAGCAGAGGACATCACCCAAATGTCTGCTTCCTGTGACTCCCCTACCCTCAAAGGTCTGGACAGCATGCCCAGGGTCATGACCACCCCCTTCCCTCCTTGACTGGAGTGTGCACGTGGCAAGAGAGACGTGGCCCAAGAGCTCCAGGCAGGATACACATGATTGCAAGACAGCCTATACGTGTTCTCGATGATGCCCTCTTCACTGACATCCACAAAGATCTGCTGCCCACACACGGCACACACACTGTCCGAGAGGTGTTTGGTGGGCATGCCCGACTCACTGTAGAACTGGGAGAGAAGAGCAGGAGGAAAAGACAGAAAAGACGTGAGAATCAGCCAAAGTAGGAAGGTGCCACAGAGGCCTTAGGTCTTCTGTAGAGGAGGCGACATGGTAGGGGGAGTCCCCAGAGCTAGAGAATATCTCATACACCACATCGCCCTCATCTTTGCTGGGCAGATGGGTGAAAGGAAGTCAGATCTGATAGGACCTCAAGACTGGGAGGGTCGGCATCAGGGACAAGGAGAATGGGAAAAAGAAGGGCTCAGGGCTGGTGACTGGGAGCTACATCAGCGAAGCCACTGTGCAGCCAGATTATGGTTCCATCAGAGATGGGCAACATCTGTTCTCCAAGATTCAAAACAGTGAAACATCTGGTGCAACGCTGGTTTGGTGACAAGGGCATTCCCAGACACTTGTGGCAGCAGCAAAAGAGGCTCAACCCTCTTGGACAGCGTTTGGCACGACGTCCCACACTGTCGCACCCTTTAACCCAGTAATTTCACCTTAAGGAATTTAAAGGAGTAAAAATATCAAAAAAGCTTCATGCATACAGATACTCATTTAAGTGTTATTTATAATTAAAGAAGCAAGGAGTTTGGCAATCCCTCATAAAGTTAAATGTGGAATTACCATATGACACAGCAATTCCATTCTTAGGTACATGCTCCTAAAGAATAAAAACAGAGACTAACCACACACTTGTATACCAATGTTCACAGCAGCATTATTCACAAATAGCCAAAAGGTGTAAACAATCCAAGTGCCCGGAAACAGAAGCATGGATAAACAAAATGGGGTCTATCCCTCCAATGAAACGTTACTCAGTCATAAGAGTAATGAAGTTCTGATACATGCTACAATGTGCAGGCACCTTGGAAATATTACACTAAGTAAAATAAGTCAGACACAAAAGGATAAACATTGTATATGATTCCATTTATATAAAATATCTACAATAGGCAAATTCATAGACAGAAAACAGATTAGAGGTAACCAGCGGTGGGAGGAAGAAATGGGGAGTTACTGCTTAATGGGCACAGTCTCTGTTTGGAGTGATGAAAAATTTTGGAGGTAGACAGTACACTTAAGGATGGCTAAAATGGTGAATTTTACATTACATATATTTTATTAAAAAAATAGTAAAAAAACAAAAACAAAAACAAAGAAATGGAAATAACCATAAATGACCAACAATAGAAGAATGCCTCAATAAATTATACTCAAGGGACTAGAGAGGTGGTGGGTCAACTGAAGCTTGAGATATAACACTGAGTGTCAAAAGCAGGGTACAAAATTGGAGGCACAGTATTATTGGTACATATATATGTAAAGACAATCCAAATCTATCAAAAGATCAGAAGGAAATGTATGAGAATATTCACACCAGTGATGTCTTGGTAGTAGGATTATAGGTGATTTTTTTTCTTTTGCCTATTTTTCTGTACTCAAATTTTCCTTAATGAACATATATTACAGGCAAACCTCAGAGATATTGAGGGCTCGGTTCCAGAACACCACAATAAAGCAAGTCACGTAGATTTTTTGGTTTTCCAGTGTATTTAAACGTTATGTTTATACTTACTGTAGTCTATTAAGTGTGCAACAGCATTATGTCTAAAAAACCAATTACAATAATAACATCAAAGATCACAGGTCACCATAACAAATATAATAATAATGAAAAAGTTCGAAATATTGTAAGAATCACCAAAATGTGACACAGAGACACAAAGTGAGCAAATGCTGTTGGAAAATGGTGCTGATAGACTTGCTTGATGCAGAGCTGACACAAACCCTCAATTTGTAAACAAAACAAAACAAACACAATTATCTGCGAAGTGCAATAAAGGAAAGCACAATAAAACGAGGTATGCCCATACTTTGAAAGATGATGTACTACCATGGTTAATCACAATGGATAACCAATTCCATGCTCCAAAAAGAAATGCCAAATTTTGCATACTTTCCTTGTGGTTTATTGTTAAATAGCTACAGAGCATTTCCCCTTCACCCCAAGGAGAAAAGATTTGAATTTTATTTGTTGATATAGTCTAAGACCTATTGTTTTTTTTTCTTTGCACTGTCCTAAAAATTATGGTAAAACACACATAACACAGAATTTACCATCTTAACTATTTTAAAATATACAGTTTGGTAATGTTAATAAGTATATTCACATTGCTGTGCAGCTAATCTCCAGAACTTTCACACCTTGCAAAACTGTAAAATGAATTTTTAGAAAGGATTCTGCATTTATTATTTACAATTTTATCTGTACCTCTAAGGGAAATAGATTATACTTAGCCTTTTTGTATTTTCTTAACCTGAGTTTGCTCTGTTTTTTATTTCCAAGCAACGGTCTTCTGAAAAAGCCACAGCCCTGAAGCTGGGTGAGGGATAGCAGTGGAGGAGGGGTGGGCATACAGGTACTGGGATAGGGAGTAGGGAGGATGGTGACAGCCAGATCAGACACAGCTACACCTGCCAGAACCTCTGCTCAACATGGGGACATCTCTGACTCCAAGCTTCCCTTATAAGAAATGGCCTCTCTTGACTCCCAAGAGTCCTCAAGCGTAGAAGGTAGAGCCACACCACCCCAAGAATCCATGAATAGAGAGCTTCCTGCCTTCACCCCCACCTCACTGTCTTACAAAACTGTCTGAAATGGCTCAAGGTGAGCTCGTTACTATCACAGAACACCAGAGCAGCCCCGTCCCTGGGGAAACCAAAGCCCAGAAAGGAAAGAAACTAGCTGTGACGAGAACCCAGCCCCTCCGACTCCTAACCCAAGTTCTACCCAAGATGTCCATTAACAACTGCTGAATGCTGCAGAAAGATCAGCTACTTAGCTCACTGAGGGCCAGTAATTCAAAAGGTTCTGATATGTTTATCGAGAGTGCAAAAGGATAAGCAAGAGTTAGGGCAGAGCCAAACCTGTGGGAGCCCACTAACTGCAACTCTCCAAAGCTGGAATCTGAATGTTAGTGTTGAGGGGACCTCTGAGAAACACTTCTCCAGCACTCAAGAGGCTTATGGCTTTGAAATATGCCTGGCTTAGAATTTCTGGGCACATCAACTGAACAGAGAGAAAAGAGGCCAAGAAGTCTGGGTCCAGCTCTGGCACTGAGTCCCTGCACAATCATGCGGCACAGGAACATGGCCACTCACTCTGGCCCACAGCGTTGGCAGTGGAATAAGTGGGAATGCCTCAACTCAGGAGATGGGTGAGAGCTCTGAGGAAAAGCTTTACCTCAAATCATCCCTGAGTTCTGCCCCAAGACACTGGGGCAAGGGATACAGGATGCAAGATAACTTGGATGAGGTAATGAGAGTAGGAGGGACGCCCAGGAAAATGTCTATTAGGCCCCTAGCTTCTGGAGTTCTCCCCGCAAGCTAATGTGGCAACATGCCAGCAGGGTCAAATCCCACAAAGTTTCAACAAAGTTATCAGGTAAGCCTGTCAAGTCAGGAAGGGCCCAGCAACCCTGCGGTTTGCAGAACACACAGATACTGTATCAGGAGGCACTGAGGCTGAGTAGGGTAAAGTACAGGGAGGCAGATTTCAGTTTAACCTCAAGAGCCTGATGCCTCAGTGTGGAAAGGGCTCAAGGGGCCACATAATTTGTCAGGATTAGACACACCACATTTCCATCCTCTGTCACTTACTATCTTGATGACCTTGAGCAAGCCACCCAAACTCTTCTTTCCTTCCATCAGAATATATTGGGCACCTACTAAGTACCAGCCACTGGACTGGGTCCTTGGGCTAGAATGCTGGAAAAACACAGACCTGGCCTCTGTCCTCATAAAACCTACAGCTAGGGGAGACTGACATTAAAAAAATAAGTATTGGGCCTCCCTGGTGGCGCAGTGGTTGGGGGTCCGCCTGCCCATGCAGGGGACACGGGTTCGTGCCCCGGTCCAGGAAGATCCCACATGTCACGGAGCGGATGGGCCCGTGAACCATGGCCACTGAGCCTGTGCGTCCAGAGCCTGTGCTCCGCAACGGGAGAGGCCACAACAGTGAGAGGCCCGCGTACCGCAAAAAAAAAAAAAAAAAAAAAAAAAAAAAAAGAGCACTCTGTCTTCTATGTGAAAAATGGATTGGAGATGAGGCCAAAATGGATTCAGAGAGACCAGCTAAGAGACAGTTACAATTCTTTAAGTGCTGTATGGGGGCCTGTGCTAAGGTGATGTCTTGGGCTAAGTTGATGAAAGTAAAAATTGAGAGAAGTGGACAGGCTGTTGATACCAGAGACAGTTGAATAGTAAAGGTCTGGAGTTCAGAAGAGAGTTTTGGATTAGAGATCTGGAAGCCGTGGAAGAAGAAAAGGGAAATACCTAGGCGAAGAGCAGAGAAGATGGTTTAGCCTTGAGCTCAGAGGAACAATAACATTTAAGGGGATGGAAAGTTAGCAGAGGAGACAGAAAATACCAGAGAGACAGAAAGAAAACCAGGACAGTGTAATGTCACAAAATCCAAGGGGGGAAAACCTTTTTAAGAAGGAAGCTGTGTTGAGTCAACTGTACTGATGACTGCTGAGATCAGAATCAATCCACCAGAATGAGTGACACAGAGTCACCGGTGACCTGAGTAAGAGTCACTTCAGAAGAAGGGCATGAGCCGAGGCCAGTTAGAATGGGCCAAGGGTAAGTGAAAGGTGATAAAAAAGGAAACAGGAACTTCCTACAAGTTTAGCTGTGCGTGACAGGAAATGGCTCAGTAGCTAGAAGTGAAGGTGGGTCAAAAAAAGGATATTTTTGAAAAAGAACACTTAGAAGGTTAATGGGAAGAGCCCAGTAGAGGGAGAAGGTGAAGTCATGGGTGAGAAAGGAAGTCAACAGCATATCGGGTCCCTGAGCAGGCAGGAGGTGTGGAATCCAGAGCACAGGTAGGGCTGGCCTTTGATGGGAGAAAGGACACTTATTCCACTGTTACTGGAGGGAAGGAGAAGATGGGTGCAAACAGGAGCAGATCTGTAGACACGGTGTCAGGAATTGTGGGGATTCCTGTTTGGTTTCTAGTTGCTCAGGTAAACAGGAGGCGAGGTCATCTGCAGAGGATGAAGGGACAGAAGGCAGGGGTGTGAGAGGTTTGAGAGTGGAGGAGTCTTGAAACAGGTTTTACTCAAAGTGGGAGAGGAAGCTCTTCAGATGAACAGAGTCAGATTTCTCCTTTGCAGGACAGGAACACTACCCACGGCCTCACACGGTATTAGGAAGACACACTGAGAAAACACACAAAACCCCAGCACAGGAGCTTGCATGTAGTAGGTGCTCAGGATGTATGAGTTCTAATCCACACCACTGACCATCACAGGAAATGTGTGCCATGAAAGCCTAGTGGGCTCTTCTGGGCCACCCCCTCGACTAGTAAGGAGACTAATGCCCAAGAAGGAAAGCCTCACTTGAGGCCAGAGAGGGCTGGTGGCAAGGCTGAGCTGGCTCCCAGTCAGTTCAAGTAGATGATTTCAGAAATACCTGTTGAAAAACTGAATAAAATACCCATTTCCAGGATTATAGTGGAGGAGATTCCATATCACAGAGCGGTCTAAGATGGCTTCAGACAATAGATGGCGTTAAGAGAGAACTGGCAATTACTCATGGTTGATGATCTGTCTTATGTCTTGCTCTGTGTGTTGAGTATGATGAAGATACAAAGACAAATTCTACAAGGACCCTGTGCTCCAGGTGATTACAGACATAAAATAAGTGGTCGTACAGCACAGCAGGACTGTACAGTAGGTACTTAATAAATGGTAGCTATCATCATTGCTGTCATCATCATCATCATCATGATCATGATGTGAGTGTTTCCCATGGGCCAGGCTACTCTGCAAAGTGCTTGACATTAACCCATTTGTTCCTTACCACAATTCTATAAGGCTGGCAATATTATTACAGCTAAGAAAACAAGATCAGAGAGGTAAAGCCACTTGCTCAAGAGTATACAGATAATTAAAAGTGGAGGAGAATTTGAAACCGGGTCTGTCTGATTCTAACCTCCTGGCTCTTTCTACTACTTCAAGTCAGATGAATGAGCAGATAGTCCTGTCCTCACATTATATGGGGCTGCTGAGGATCCAGGAAGCAGTAAATCTGGGGCACAGCAATTTGCTCAGGAGATAGAAAATGTGAGGCAGGACACCTGGCCCAATGCAGAACAAACAATGTGCTACTACCCTGCCTGCCCAATCACTCTCGCAGAGGAGGAAGCCCCAGAAAGAAGCTTATTTCACAACCCCCCACTCCCCCACCTCCATCCCACCCCACCCCAACATGATTTTTGGGTGTGAATAGAAACCAGACCGACTGGCTGTCACAAGCTTATGACCTCACAGTAACCAGCTGGAGAACACAGACACCATCCATGACTCCCTTGAAGCGACCTGACTCAACAAAACAGTTACAAATTTCTCCAAGTGAGGCAAAACAAAGAGCCATTCTACTCTAAAAAGAGTAGTGCAGAATAGTGTAAAAGGAATTGAGAATGCTTGTTAGTACAATTATAAAACATCATGGTTTTATTTCTAGGAATTGCGAAATTAATTAATTACAGATCTTTTTAGGTCAAACTACTCCCAGAGGTAGACCAAGAGATGAATCAGACCTAGTTCCTGACCTGGTAATAGCTCCAAAATCAACTTTGACTCTCTGGGATAGAAGCTGTGATCACAGAACATACAAAAGACTACGAAAAATAACCAGGACTGAAAATGTGGTATATACACACAATGGAATATTACTTAGCCTTAAAAAGGAAGGAAATTCTGACACGACACATAGGTAAACCCTGAAGACATTACACTAAGTGATATAAGCCAGTCACAAAAGACAAATACTGCATATGAGTCCACTTATATGAGGCATCTAGAGGGGTCAAATTCATAGAGACAGAAAGTAGAATGATTGTTGCCAGGGGCTGGGGAGAGTGGGGATTGGGGAATTATTGTTTAATGGGTATAAAGCTTCAGTTTTGCAAAATGAAGAGTTCTATGGATGGATCATTGTGACAGTTGAAGAACAATGTAAATGTATTAATGCTACTGAACTGTACACTTTAAAATGGTTAAGATGGCATGTTACGTGTATTTTACCACAATTAAAAAAAAAACAACTAGGGCTGCTACTGGAAGTGGGCAGTGGTGCTAGTAAGGGCTGCACTCAGTCATACTCTGTACATTGTAGATGGTTGATAAATAACTGTTGCTTGAATAAATGAATGAATGAGTTGGCCAATGAATGCATGGAAAGCTGGAGTCTCCTGACTTCCTCAAATTGCCCTCCCCAAAGCACTGATCAGATTTTGGCTTCAAGGCCAGCAACATTCTTTAAATTCAGTTGTTGTGGCTCAGGGGCCCAGGTGTTCCTAAGCAGACCAAGGCCCACTTGACCAAAGACATGGGCAGAAATAACAGAGTCTTGGATTTCTCAGGGCTGGAAAGCTCTCCAGGGTAGTGCAATCTATCCCTTTATCCCATGTTGGAGTCTCTTCTCCCATATTCCTGCCTGGTCTAATCTCTTGGCATCCTGAGCCCTAGCAGAAGGCCTGTCACTAAGTCTCAGCAATATTTGCTAAGAGTATTGGAAAACAACAAATGCGTTAACTCCTGGTGACTCACCCAGTACTGTCACAAGCCATCCTAGTCTTCCTATGAACCCCCAAGACGGGAACCTGGGGAAACAGCAAACTGCTTGTCTATAGTCAGGATCAGCAAGGTCACATTCTGTTGGATAGTTTTCAGAATGACTCCTCTGAAAGAGACAGTTGGATAGAGTGGCTCCTCTGAAAAGGAAAGCCATTCTCAATGTCAATTACCTAGGGAAGAGGTAGATCCTCATGTAAGATACCCCGTGGTATAGGGGAGCGGCAGCATTAGTTTTGTCAGGAACACAGGCTTTAGGTCTAGGTATCTGGAGGACTGTAGCTGTCCAGATGTGGATTCTAGGTGGTGGGTGCTAAGACGGCACCCAGTATACAGAGGTAGGCTGAGAGTTAGATGAGGCAGGGTCTGAAAACCCTGGAAAGCAGGCAGCCTGATAACTCAGATCAACCTCATTCAAATACTCACAGTTTATTTTCCTGTTATTCATCCTCATCCCTTTAATAAAGTCCGACGTGACTGTTTGATTCTGTGCTAAGAGGTGCAGGGAGGTATGTGGGCTTATCCCTGGGACAGACTGTTATCGTGGAGTGGTGGGGGTAACTAGTGAGATCCCATAAAAGGAAGGAGAGTATGAGGGGTCAGGAGCTAGTGTATGAGGCACTCTCCACCCTAACGAGAAATTCTCCCACCAGGTCTCTTGGTGAAGCTGGCATTTATCATTATGAGGGAATTATCTTATGAGGGATTATCACTTATAATCACTGCAGCACCCAATAATTCTTCCCAAGAGCACGGAAAGTGGCCCAGCTCAAACTGCATCTTAGGGAGGCCAATTTAATAATCCTATCTCCCAGAGGAGAAGCTAACTTGTAGATCAATTCTGAGCTCAGAAAAGGGATTCTGTAGATTGGTTATTAGGGACCCCCGCCTGAGGGAATAAAGGCTATGCTTAAATTGGCAGCTGATAATAACCTTGGGATAAAGTTGGCAACAAACTGGGAAAATCAGAGAATTGGTCCTGTAAAAATAGAACGAGAGATAAAGAAATCACTAGAGGGTAAAGGACAGGATTCTCTGAAAGGCTGGCTATGCCACAGAAGCAGTCGCAGTGAACAGCTGCTATTGAAAGCGAAGTTAGTAATTAGACAATCTCTGCTGTTGAAAGCGAAGTTAGTAATTAGACAATCTCTGCTGTTGAAAGCGAAGTTAGTAATTAGACAATCTCTGCTGTTGAAAGTGAAGTTACTAATTAGACAATCTAGGGTCTGGAAATCTCTTCTGGGAGTGAACTGGTTAAAGGAAGAGCTGAAGTCTACACAAATAAATGAGACAGTGAAATGTTGCTAAAACATAAGACAGCTGTTCAGAAAAGAATCTAATAGGCTGTCTATAAAGTGACCCAATACACTGTTTTCAATTTGATCCATTACAGGAAAAATAAAAATAGTCCCAGGATACTGAGAAACAAAGCCCTAGACCTAAAACTGTACTTGATTAATGTTACCCAAGATAATAGCTGAGTCTTCTGCTTAATGTGAATTGCCCTAAGCCTACCAGCCTGTGGCACGAATGAGATCACAGTAGCAGTGACATACAAATTTGCACAGCCAATAGGCCCCCACCTGCAAAACTGCCTCAGACTCAGCAAGAGTTCCTGAGGTGCCTCATATGAAGTCAGTGCCAAGCTTTCTTGTACTTCTCAACTGGTCTCCACTGATATCTGCTGCCTAAAAGCTAGGACTGGTATCTGGATGCTCCAAGAGAACCTGCTTCCCTGATATTCTCCTAGGGTTTCTCTCCAACCTGCCAAACCTCTTGCTACCTCAGAAGTAGCAAGAACTTCTGAATGCCTTTCAGTCACCACTCATCAGACAGAACCACACTTATTTCAGCACAGAACTGGAGAAATGTCTATTAAACTTGGAGATATTCCTTCTTATGGCTGGGTCTAATAGGATGATACTCAGATGGGAAGCACTTCTGTGTTGTTCACGCAATTACAAAAAGAATGTATTACTTTTACGAACAGCAAAACAACAGACATTTTGAAAAAAAAAGAAATAAGGATATTGAGTTGGGTTTCTTACACTGGCTGTTACTTTACCTATATTTTAAGCTTGAAGAATCTCTGCATGGTCTCCACTTGGTCCTCTTGCAGCATTTCCTATCTCAGCAAAGGATCCAAGGAGTTGCTTGAGTTAGAAATGTCAGCTTTGATACCTACCTTTCTTTCCTTCATGTTTTTTCCTTCAGTCTCCAGAACCAATCTATATCCAAGTCCTGTCAACCTTACCTCCAGAATACCTCTCCAATAGTCCGTTTCTCTCACTTTTCACCATCTCTACCCTAATCCAAGCTACCTTCATCTTGCCCAGACTACTGCAATTGTCTCTTAAAGACTAAGTGGGTCACTCTGATCTGTGGACCCCTCTCCAATCTGTTCTCTACCCAAGCAGCCAGAATGATCTTTTCAAAGTGCAAATATGATGATGTCATTTTCTATCTTAGCCCCCTAGTATTTTTAGTATAAAAATCACAATCTTTCATTTGGCCTCTACGGCTTTTTCTAGCCTAGCCTTTTATTATTCCTCCAGACACTTCCACTATAATTCAGCCCTACAACCACATGAGCCTAGTTCCTTAAAATGCTCACCCTTTCTCCCACTACAGGCCTCTTACACATGCTATTTCCTCTACCTGGTATACATTTCACTTTTCACTTCATCTGGTTAACTCTACTCATTGTTCAGGTCAGCTCAATATTTACATCTTCAGGGAAGCCATCTTTGAGCCCCAAGACTAGGTCAAATGCCACGACTATATTTGTTCATAGTATCATGAACCTCCCCTTCATAATATTTATTACAGTTATAATTTTAATAATATAATATCATAAAGTATCATATATAATTTATTTATGTTTTTATTACTTTAATACCCATCTCTGTCACTAGACAGAGGCATTAAATAAGTATCTGTTGAGTGACTGTTAACTTCCTGCGGGTTAAAGTGATTCCTATAATAGCTTAGAGTTAAAAATTCCAGGGTACGTCTGAGATCGGTTTTCCAAATTTTAAGGAAGGAATCTCCATACATACCACTCACATCCTGAAGGATTTTGTATGGCTTATCTCTTCCATCAAACAAGTGATGCTATCCTGAACTCTCTGGAGGTGGCAGGAGGCAGTATTAAAAAGCCCAAGTGAACTCACCCCTATGGTAGACGCCATGTAGTCTGCACACATTTCTGCAAAGTCCCGCTCAAGAACACCATAGTAGAGGCCATAGAAGAGGAGAGAAATGCCAAAGTCCATGGCATCTTCTGGTTTGATCCTGTAAGGGAAGCAGCATGGCCTGTAAGGCCTGCCCTGAGATGCAACTGCTTTGGATTACTACTCTGGGACACATATGGCAGCATCTAAAGCTGGAAGCTTTAATAGCTGGAGCAAGTGTTGGCAAACTAAAACCAAATCCAGCCTGTTGCCTATCTGTATATGACCTAGGGGTACCACCTGAACAGCCTAGGACTGGGAGCTGTGAAGACCAAGCCAGGGTATCCCTTTCTGCTCACTTCCCCACTCTGTTTCCAATGCCTGCCTCCTCTGACCGATGACCATGCCTGCAGCCCCCTAGTTGGCACCTATATGTTGGGGACTCCACTACTGGCAACTGCTACACGCTAAGCAGTGAATTTTCAGTCCGGAAGTTAGCAACTCACTACTGAATTGCCTCACCTCCAGCCAGTTGCCCAAGTTGAAATAGTTGAGCCCGGGCTTCCCTGGTGGCGCAGTGGTTGAGTCCGCCTGCCAATGCAGGGGACACGGGTTCGTGCCTCGGTCTGGGAGGATCCCACATGCCGTGGAGCGGCTGGGCCCGTGAGCCATGGCCACTGAGCCTGCGCATCCGGAGCCTGTGCTCCGCAACGGGAGAGGCCACAACAGTGAGAGGCCCGCGTACCACAAAAAAAATAATAATAATAAAAATAAAAATAAATAAAAATAAAAATAAATAGTTGAGCCCTCCAAAAGGAGGGAAGGGCACAGCAGGATCTGGGTGTCTCTGGAGCAGACAGTGAAAATGATCCCAGGGATCACCCACCCCCATCAGGCCCCTCCTTCTGAGAATGTTTCATATGATGGCCAGTGGGCACAAAGTATGTCCACCATCTGAGACAGGCCACCCAGGCAAACAGGGTGGAGCAAGGGAGGAGTTTTCTCTCATTATATAAGTATCTATATACCATCCTAGAGTTTGCCTTTTGTCCCACAAAGCCTAAAATATTTATTATTTGGCCCTTTACAAAAAAGTTTGCCAACCACAGCTTTAGAAAAGAAAGATAAAGTTAGTAAATATACACATACCAGTTACCATAAAAATTTAACTTGCATCTATACATATTCTGTATCATGTCATCAAAGTTAAATTTTGGTCCAAGTCTCCTTACTAAGGACAATAAGCCTATAATATTAGGAAGCTTGTTTCAGTAATTCCAGGGACCAACAGTTTGCAAACTTGAGTCTTTAAATGTTTATTATAGAAAACTACCTTTGTTAAAACATTTGTACCAAGAACTGTACGTGTTCACTTAAGGTTGTAAATTACATTTAGCTTAGAAAGTTGAATTTGCCCACCAATCTTATAATATTTAACCTACTAACTAGACATCATGATCTTACAGCAATTAACCTGATTAGTAGCATAAAAATGGTCAAGATTCTCAATTATGTTTTCCTCCTTATACAGTTTATCAAAGTAAAAAAGAAACTGTAATTCTAGAATAAATACCTTTAAAACATAATGGAGAATCTTGATTTTTACTTTTTTTAAACATACAGGTTAGGAAGATATCTGGAGGTACCTTGGTTTTCTTTGATGAGATGTGTTGACTCTACACTAATAAATTCCTGTAAATACCTGTGGAGCCTGTTTATTCTTTCAGCCTGTACTACCCCTGGAAGAAAGAATTCCATGGGTGTCCTCTCATTATATAAAGTAGAACTTATTCCTTTCAGTTTCAGAGATTCCTGCCTACAGTATACCTGGGGAAGAGGCCAGTGGTCATGAATTGAAATTTGAATCCTAAATCTCTAGCTTCAGTGCAATATCCCAGGCTTAAGATTCCTCACAATCCACAGCCTACAGCTGTGGAAACCACATTTCTACCCTTTTCTGCCCTGCTTACTCACTGTACCCTCCAGTCCCAGAGTCCAGGATTACTTGGCTTCTGACTTAACTGGGGGTGGAGGAAACCTGTATGCTGATACAGACCTTTTGGAAAGCTTATGACAATATGAAGCAACAGCCAGAATTCCACTCCTGGTCATGTACCCTTAGGAAGCAACTCAGCAATGTTATCTGTGACAGCACTCTACTGAAAAAACAACCTACATGACCAAAAATGGAGCAGGACTTAGAAGTCCACAGGTTAACTCTGTTTCCTGAGAAATCTCTTAAAGGTGGAATGTCAGCTGTGTCACAAAGTAGCAATACTTATATGTTAAACCTGACCTGTGATTAGAATACTGCATCTAGACCGGGAGAGTTTTAAACGTGATGTGTTCCTTGGAGAAGTGGGGCTTCTGGGCCTGGCTGGCTCCCACACTCATCTGTGTGGTCTCACTCCCTCATATCTCAGCCCTGGGACTATTGTGAGAACTCCTGCAGATGCTGCCCTGCTATTTCCTGTCTTGTATCTTTCTAGGTGGATCTGTTGCCAGGTGTGGCCAGCTGTGTCCCATGAGTTCAACTGTCTAGTCCAGGGTCGGCAAACTTTTTCTGTAAAGGTCCAGATTGTAAGTATTTTAGGTTTTGTGGCCCATATAGTCTCTGCCACAATTATCCAACTCTGCTGTTTTACTGCAAAAACAGCCACAGACAATGTGTAAACAAATGAATATGAGTGTTCCAGTAAAATATTTTGGCCTACAGAAGGTAGGCCAACTTGGCCCACAGGATGTAGTTTGCCAACTCCTACTCTCCTTGAACATAAGATCACTCAGGTAGAGTGGATGTTACAGTAAACAATACACACATGGAAAAGGAAAATGGTTCTGTTGGGGTGATGGAGTTATGAGTAACTGGCTATAATCATTATTATGCTTACTTTTGTTATTATACTTTTCCACTAAAATATAAATTCTTGGAAAGTACAACCAATGATTTGAGACTCTAACTCTGTATTATCCAGACATTCCTTTCTCTTTGCCAGCACAAATCATGGAAGGCCCACCCATCCTCCCATCCTCCAAAGCCAAGTCTCCTATCCTAGGTGCCATGTTCCCCTTGTTCATACTCAGGACCTGTCCCAGGAACAAAGGTACATCTCACCAGTCCCTCCTCCCCAAACACTAGCAAAAACAAAAGCAAAGGGTACTCACTTGAATAACAAGTTAAGACCAAAGAGGGTAAACATGACAGCCATGTAGCCAATGATGCCAGTGGCATAGCTGATTTTATAGATCAGCAGGAACCACTTATAAACCAACCTGGAGAAAGGAGAAAAAATTAGTAAAGCTTATACAGAAATACTGGCCTAAGAGCCTCTGGACCACAAGAATCCCTTACTCTCACATCAATGGGGACATCAGGCTCTTTGCTTAGGACTTTTATTGAGCAAGGCTGGTCACTCCCTCAATTGCAGAAACACCTCCAAATACAAAGCACAGGTTTTTTTTACTAAAAGATTTCTTAGAGCTTTTAATATTCTAATATGCACTTCAACTCTCCAAGAGGTGAAGACCCCATTTCCCAAACTTATTCGCCCTCGTGGGACTACTGTTCTAGGCAGTGTATTTTGAGAACGTTGGTTTAGGGGAATCCAGCAGTCCTCACAAGTGGTTACCACCCACTGTGCTGAGTGAACATTGCCCCATCATCTGAAGGGACATCTCACCAGGGCTAGTGAACTGTCATCCCCTGCGGTACAGTTTGTTACTCTTATTTTCATCTAGAGATATGAAACAGAGCTCTGATGTGATTTTGCCACCTATTAACCCCACTTGCCCCCATGTATATTTTATCAGACCAGTTCTAAAAAGGCTAACTTCATTTGCTGAACGAACTGAAGTCTCTAGTTTCTAATCTCAAAAACTATGTGAAGAAACAGTGCCTAGAGAGGAAATAAGCAAGAGCTGCTTCTTACAAAGGACTGAAACAAAAGAACCTGATTAAAATTTAAATACTTTAAAAAATGTAAATAAATTTAAAAAGTAAAATAAATAATAGTGCTTTGTATTTTCCTGGTCTCAGACCAAGTGAAGAAAAGAGAAGTTTCAACCTCAAACAAAGAAAGTACACAGCTGACCTCAGACAAGTATGTCATCTCAAATTCAGGTTAGTTGGATGAGGAAGTGAAAATTAGTAACTACAGCTATGCTCAGAAGGAAACAGGTATTCTTATCAGCAAAGAGGATTCAAGGGAGGATGAGTAAGAGGTAGAATTAGCTACAGGCTTTGTAACTGGGCATGGTTAATGTGAAAACTGCTTCACTCCTACGCATAGGCTAATAACAAAATGAATTATATCTAATGAGTTTGCTTCTGAATTTTTTTTTTTTTCCTGGAGGAGAAGGGATAAGGAAGGAGGCACTCAACGAATACCCTTAAATTGGATGTGTGTGCGTGATGGGGGTGGGGTGCGGTAGAATGGGGCTGTGCGATGCTCCTGAAGGAGGAGCCATGCTCCCTAGGATCCAGTGAAAAGCAGCATGGAATCTGGTTGATTGACTGCACCTAGGATCAGAGAGGAAAGATGGTTCCCAGAATGTACCAGAGCCTTTTAAATGCTATGGAGGTAGGTCCCTAATATCAGGAGCCACTGTTCTACCTGTGAGGAGAGCTAAGGAGTAACTCAGCAATCTGCCTGGCTCCTGAGAGCTGAGTAGGTTACTGCCAACCCTGCTGGGCCTCAGGGAGAATGCTTAAGGTCCCTGCCTGGGCCTCCCTGCTGTGGCTTAACAAGGGGCGATGGCTTCTCAGGCTGGCGGAGGGACCCAAACACCTTGCAGTGTCTGCCCTCAAAGACCACAGACAGCTCCATTATCCAGGGTTTGTACTGATCAGATGGGACTGAGACACAGTGGAAAGGATGTGGCATTTTAGGTGGAACCTGGATTAAGTGAGGTTTAGTAGCTGGGTAACCCCAGATAAGTCATATCAACCTGAAACAAGTTTACTTATTTCTAAAACAGGAACCCCCTGCTACCTTTCTCACTGGATTGTACATAGTATACATAATTTCCTGGTGTATATAATATATGCTCAATAAATGCTGCATGAATAAATGTGGGTGTTTATGAAAGTACTTTGAAATTGTAAAGCACTATCGAATGCTAGTTGTTACTGTTATCAAAAACCTCCCATGTTATAGACACATTTTCAGTCATTTTAGCTAGATGTTGAAAATGTTACTCAATGACTCTTAACCTGCTTTATTACACTTTTTCTTCATATTACCCTATATGAGGTAGCAATTATTATCAGAGGTAGCAGTTATTATCACATTTTTAGGAATAAAGAATTCAAGGCTGAGAAACGTGCAGTCATAGGGGTCATATAATTAACAACTGGCAGGGCTGGGGTTTCCAATCCATATCCATCTGGCTCCAGAGTCTGTATATTCTGTACTGGCTTTTAATGTAAACTACCACAGTCAGAGAAGGGCTTCTGGATCACTGACTTCACCTTGCAGATAAATTTTACTTTGTAGAATGAAACTCAGAAGGCCAAAGAAAGGCTTGTAGTAAAGTGGAACATAAGAGGCATGGGAAAAAGAGCAAGTTGCAACTTGGAAAACTTTGGATCGGATAGTCACAAGTCTTGAGGCTGGCCGGCTTCTCTTAGGCTCTCCTGAACCTGTACACACGTGTCTCACAGTACTTACCAACTGCACTAAAACAGCTGCTTTCTTGTCCATTTCCTCCATTAAACCAAGTACTCCTTGAGGACAGGGACCATGTCTTTTCCAGCTCTGTATCCCCAGTGCTCAGCACAGGGCCTGACACATAGTAGGTGCTTGTTGAATGAATGAATGAATGAATGAGAAAATCTCTTTTTTTTTTCTGTCAAGTATAGATATTAAATGATCTCACAAGCTGGTTGGGAGGATCAAATGAAAAATGCATTTTTTTTTTTTGCGGTATGTGGGCCTCTCACTGTTGTGGCCTCTCCCGCTGCAGAGCACAGGCTCTGGACGTGCAGGCTCAGCGGCCATGGCTCGCAGGCCTAGCCACTCCGCGGCATGTGGAATCCTCCCAGACCAGGGCACGAACCCGTGTCCCCTGCATTGGCAGGCGGACTCTCAACCACTGCGCCACCAGGGAAGCCCCCAGAAATGCATTTAGAAATACAAAGAATTATACAGGGGACTTCCCTGGTGGCGCAGTGGTTAAGCATCTGCCTGCCAATGTAGGGGACATGCGTTTCAGCCCTGGTCTGGGAAGATCCCACATGCCGCTGAGCAACTAAGCCCGTGCGCCACAACTACTGAAGCCTGCGTGCCTAGAGCCCGTACTCCGCAACAAGAGAAGCCACCGCAATGAGAAGTCCGTGCACCGCAACGAAGAGTAGCCCCCACTCGCTGCAACTAGAGAAAGCCCGCACGCAGCAGCAAAGACACAATGTAGCCCAAAATAAATAAATAAATAAATAAATTAATTAATTAAAAAAGAAAAAAGATGTATACAGGCAGGGGCTGCTTTGTGACCAAAGAAGGAAGTATTCTTTGCTGGAAAATTGTAAATTTGCTGAGATTCATTCATTCAACAAAAATTCAGAGAATAGGCTACTATGTGCCAGACCCCGTGGTAGGGCCTGGATATACAGTGACAAACAAAATGGATGTGGTTCCTGATCTCATAGTTAGTTTAATGGGGGAGACACACACTCAAATGTGACAGAAAATCTAATTTAGAGATCAGAGAAGAGGTTACAGAAGAAAATGACAGTTATAATGAGACCACAATGACCAGGATTTGCTTAGTTATTTTGTTAGCTTTTAATATAAACAGACCTTGATGTAAACTGTAAGGTAAGCTATAGGGAAAGACTTGGAGGTTTTTATTCTATGAATGGGGCAGGAGGTCTCCCAATCAGCTCGTTTTGGTGGGGCTTTGTGCCAAGTAATCTTGGCAGACAAAAACTGCGATTTTTTCAGTCTAACCCACCCGCCTCCCATGCACCCCAACCCGTTAGTTCAGGAAGCCTGGCTCCTTCCCACTACCCACTACCTAAATTCTCACCTTGGGGTTGTCTGTACTAGTGGTTTTCGGGTGGCTCGGAAGGTGACAAAGGCTGTGACGGCAGAGAACAAGATCCAGATCACTAGAAACCTCCACCAATGCAGCTTCACTGTGAAATAGAGGGGAACAACCCACATCTGAAAGAGGGTCACCATCTGAAACACAAACACAAGCACTTCAGCTCTAGCCAGCTCCCTCTGCAGCTCTATCTGCAAATCCAGAGCGCATCTTGTGTGTTCCATTTTAGCCTGATCCTCTCCTACATTTCCAATTTTGGATAAAGGCACCTCCTAGTGACCCAAGTTAGAAATCTGGGATCGTGCTTGACACCAACCTTTTACCCCCCACCCGACTGTTTATTGTACATATTCTTTCCTTTACATTTGAGCCCTTGCTACCCCTTACCTGGCTGACTATGACCTCTTTGTTAAGTCTCCTCGCATTTGGTGTCTCCCCTCCGATCTATCCTTCCCAGGAGCACACAGTCTTGAAGTATGTCATCCCCCTGCTTAGAACCCTCTAAGGGTCCCCAGTCTACAGGATAAGATTCAACATCCTTAGACCCAACATCCTTAGGCAGGCAGTCAAATCCCCCACAATGGAGCCCCAAACTACTATTTTAAGGACCACCTTCTACCATTCCCCATGCCTGTAGTCAGGTTGTTCCCCTCAGGGCAAAACACCCTTCCCACCTGCCTTTCGGCCTGTGAGTATCACATCCAAGACACACAAAGCCTTCAGTCTCCCTTCTAGGCAGAATAAATCATGACTTCCTATTGCTCCAAACGCATTTTCTTTTCTACCATCTTTACAGTGCTTACCTAGAGTATGAGACTGGATTCGAATTCGTTCTCTAGCTTACTGTAACCTCCTTGAGAGCAGTGACAAGGCCACACTCATCTGATTCCTCTGTGCTAGGAAACTGTCTGGCCCATGACAGATCCTCAGTGAATTTAGATAAATGAGGGGAAAGCAAGACTAGAATCCTAAGAGGGAAGCACATTTGTTTTAAAGAGTATCTATTTTACTTTCCCTCCTTCAGATCTTTACCTCAGACTTGTTAGCTACAGAGTTCCAAATGTATTAAACAATTCTAAGTCAGAAGTTTGGACCAATCACGAGTCTTCTGCTCCCCAATGTCTCCTAACTCCCTCCCCCAACCACCCAATTTTTACTAGATGTCACTCTTCTCAGGTGAGTAGCAGGTGTAAAAACAGATAATTAGCACTTAATAGAGGCTTTCTTCTTGGTATCATTAAATGAAATGAAAGGATATTTTTTTAAAAAGGGGGGCTGGCTATAGAGAGGAAAATATTAGCTAGTTTCCTAAAGTTCCACAGAAGAGAAAACTTTTGAGAAACTATTTACTCTTGGGGATTTCTAGACTAGCGCTGCCCAGTCCAAATATAATGTGAGTCTCATATGTAAGTTTAAGTTTTCTAGGGGGGAAAGCAGGGAGGAGGCGGGAGGTCGTGGTGGGATGAATTGGGAGATTGACATATATACACTAATATGTATAAAATAGATAACTAATAAGAACCTGCTGTATAAAAATAAATAAATAAAGTTAAAAAAGAAATAAATGATGGAGAGGGTGTGGAGAAAAGGAACCCTACTACACTGTTGGTGGGAATATAAACTGGTAAAGCCACTATAAAAAAAATAATAAGTTTTCTAGTAGCTATGCTAAAAAAAAAGTAAAAAGAAACAGATGATCTTAATAATATATTTTATTTAACCCAATATATCTAAAATATTACTGTTTCAACATGTAGTCAATATAAAACTATCTATGAAATATTTTACTTTTTTTTTGTACTATGGCTTTAAAATCTGATGTTTATTTTATATTTACAGTATATCTCAAAAGAGACCAGTCACATTTCAAGTGTTCAGCTGCCACATGGGTGGGACTGGTGGTTACAACACTGGATAGTGCAGCTTAAAGCATCTTTTTAGTGTTAAGCTGTCTGTAGCTACTACTCTCTCATAGACTGCTCTGTGGCAAGAAAAAGCGTTAGTTTTTTAGTGTTATTTTACATATTAAAAAAAGAAAAGACAGTGGAAGAGAATGGTGAGCGGCCACTTTGCTTTAGAGCTTCCAGCGCTGTGCGCCCACTGGTCAGCGAACAATGTAGCCTCAGTACCAATTCCACTGTACAGGAACCTGCGGTTGACTCTGAATGAAGCATTCTAAAATATTTCGGCCTTACAAAAAAAAGTGTGAAAAGCACCAGGATGTACGAACAAACGGCTACCCAAATAATGTTCCAGGTGACATTCTAGGAGATACCTGGAGACCAGGAAAAGACATCACAACAAACAACTGCAGATTATTTAAACTAGGGGATAAGGCAACCAGAATCATGACACTAAAAGCGGGGTAGATGAAGGTGGGTATGGAAAGAAGGGCTACAGGGTCTTTAGCCTTCACATTGTTTGCTTTAACAGGCTCATGGGGGTGTTTACAAAACAGTAGGCCCAGAAACTAGAGAAGAATTAAATCACATGGCCTGGTCACATGTGTCCGCTCTGAGAAAGAACAGGAATTCCTATCTCCTTTGAGGTTTTCCAAAAACTTGGCTGTTACATAAAAACCACCAGCCTGCCCTAATAAGCCTCTTTCCCACTCCCCATCAATCACCAATAGCATGTTCTTGGGGGGGAATCCAGTCAAGATAATTTTCCCTACGTGATCTGCAGCTCTGCATATTTTGGGTGTGGTGAGAGGCAGAGGACCTGGATTCTATTCTGGGTTGAACAAAGACATAATTAGGAGTAAGTCTGGGCATCGGTGTAAAATGAATGGAAAATCTTACCTCATTTTGTAACATTCAGGCTTGAAACTTTAAGGGTGTAAAGCTACTCAACTTACACATCATGAAAGATAAGAGAGGAGGGGGGTGGGTAGGAAAGGGAAGGAAAGAAGGAGATTTAGGGACAGGATTAGGCTCTTTGAAACCAGATGGCCCAGTAGAAGCCCAGCAAACCTGGATTCTAGTTCTGTTCTGCCTCCAACTCAGTAGGTCACCCTAAGGAGGGCCTTCCTCCTTAAAGGAAGGGTTTGACTTGATTTTCAAACTCCTTCAAGCTCTAGCACGCTAAGGTTCTGTTAGGCAGCCTTGTATCTCAGACTCCCTGGGAGAGTGAAGGCAGCCTTCACTCATTCATGTAAGTACTTACTTTGCATTTCATGAGAAGAGGAATGCAGAAATAAATAAACATGACCTCTAGTCCCTGTCCTCAAGGAGCTAACAGTCTAGCAGCAGGAGAATAACATAGATCAAACCCATATTTTAACGATTCTATGAATCCTTACACCCTTTCTAAAGAAGTACAAATAGAAATCATTAAAGAGCAAATGAACAAAGCAGAATGCAATAATATAGTGAAATGAACAGTGATTTTAGAATTAAACAGTTCTAGATATGAATCCCAATATGGCTATTTACTCTGTTACCTTAGGCAAGTCACTTAACTCTGACAGCCTGTTTTCTGAACTGTAAATGAGGTAAACAGTACCTACTCTCATCAGGCTGTATAGGTCATGGGAGTTAATACATGGAAAACTTTTAGAACAGTACCCAACAAGGCAAGCATTCAATATAAGTAATATAATAAATATAATGTAAGGATTCAATATAATAGCTCTTATATTTCAATAGCAGCAATGTATATAAAACAACAAGCATAGTTGCATAGTAAGCATTAAGTAAATGAGAGCTCTTATTATGGCTTCACATGATCAAAAATTAATAAAGCCACATATATAAGGGAGCAAAGATTGCAATGAGATAACCAAAATAATCAACATATTAAAGGTGGTGGGGTTATAGCAATTTCTTTATAATGTTTAATTTGTCCTTTCCAGGAAAAATAAATGATCCAAAAACCCAAACCAAGGATTTGAAGCCATTTTCAGGTATCGAGACACTCTGTGCCAGGGAGGCTTGAAAGTCAGATCCTCTTCAAGGCCTTGAAAGCACCTGCTGGGGTGAGAGCTCAGTGCCTGACAAGCAGCAGGCAGAGGGGCTGGGTGAACACAATAGTCTACCATGGGGAAAATGGTAAGTTACAATTTTGCCTGGTTAATTTACTTGTGTCTACTGTAGTATTTATTGGCATTTTGCTTAATAAATAAATTGAAGCTTCCTCAAGGAAGGCATTTTTAATAGCTAGCTTGGCAATAAATGGCTGAAAGTTACTCAGGATTCTCAGAACAACAGCAGGAACTCTGGTGCCACCTGGTGGCGACACATTTGGTTCGATAGTTTGCTCAACCAAGTGCCTGTACGTGATGCTGTGTGAAAGGCACAAAATAATGGGAAGCCGTGGCCCTAACTTCTCTTCCAGATTTTGGGGTGATGAGACATAAATGCATGAATTGGGCAGCCATGCAAAGCACCAGGCACTGCTATGGGAGTTCAGAGGAGAGATGTAGCAGTGTGGTCAGGAGCTGTCAAGGGGAGACTGACTGGAAATGGCAGAGCTCTGGTTCTGAAGGAGGCTTCATTATGGCGTGTGCGCGTGCATGTGCGCGCGCGCGCACGTGTGTGTGTGTGTGTGTGTGTGTGTGTGTGTGTGTGTGAAAGTCATTCATCCTTCTCTCCCTGAATCTGAAAATATGAAGCTGAAGTGAAGACTAGCCTGAAACTCACTCACTGATTCATTCAGCAAACATTTGCTGAGGAACAATCCCAGCTTCTCTGATCTGGAAGATAAGAATAACAACATCCCACTTCTCTCTCCACAAGGCTACACAGTTGAAATGATGATGTTAGATGCTAACAGTAAGAGCTAGCCCAATTTAAATGGACTGTCTTTGTCTTAGATTTCTTTCATCTCAGAAACTGTAATTCACAAAAAGTCAAAAAAGAGCTCTCAGATCACATCCTTCTCTGGGCACCAGCTCCCCTGTTAGTGCACTGATGCTTGGCACCTCCGACTTCCAGCATTCTCATCACTTCTGTATCTTCCTGCGTTATGGGGGCAGGGCCACCCGCCTTGCTTGACTGAAGAGGAATACTGAGGGTGAAATGAAAATGACAAGCCCAGGTAGCTGAACAAAGTCAGAGACTCACAGCTTGAATCAGCGTGAAAAAAATGCTGATAAATGTACAGAGATCAATTGGAAGAAGGTGTCTGGGATATGCTCTACAGCTCTGGTCAATATTTTCATTAATGATTTGGATGAAAATACAAAGGATCTGCTTACCACACTGTGAGGAGTACAAAGCTTGGGAAGGAGAGAGAAGCAAGGCAGTGAACATGGGAAACAGAAACAAGATCCAAAATGAATAAAGCTCATTCCTAGAGTTCTTCTAGCTCTAACATGCTGTGACCTGATAAGCTGAAATGAAGAACCAAAACCTTACGATGAAACCTCACCAACTACCCAAGTATAGGTTGGGGAAGGACTGGCTTAACAGCAGCTCATGTGAAACAGATCTAGGGGTTTCACCTGACCACAAATTGCCAGGGAATATACGCCAACAGGGCCATTACCAAAAAAGCCAAGGCAACACTATGCTGTTTAACTAAGAATAAACCCAGATGAAGGAGGCAGCAGCTCTACCATTCTCTGCTCTGTCAAAGCAAACTTGGGCCCTGAGGTCAGGTCTTAGGACCACAATGTAGAAAGAACAGTGATGAATAAGCATGACCACAACGGAGCAGCCAGGACTACAAAGGGTCTGGAAACCAAATCACATTAGGAAGAGCTGAAGGCACTGGCGTATTAGGCCTGGACAAAACTACAGGAAGCCATGGCTATTATCTGAAGATCATCCAGAGGCCCAGCAAGCAGATATAATACCACAGTTTCTGTGACCTGGTAAGACCCCACATATTGCTGAAATATTCTACAGGGCAGAAACTTGGTTGGCAATTACCTCCTACCACACCCCTGGCAAATGGTCAACCTTACCACATGAAGCAGGCATTCCAATGATAACAAATGCGCTAGATAGTTCTTTCCTGATGCTGACCTGAAAAAAATCTGCCTTTGCCTCCCCCTTCTGCCTCTGGGTCAAACTCTTGTCCTTCAGAGAAGCACAGAGTAAATTTACTCCCTATTTTTTACGCTTACTCTCCTAATTTTATGTCTTTTTTCTCCAGGTCTTCTCCTCTCCAGGCAAAAGAGTCACTCAAGCAGTCATTTAATAAACATTTACTGGACACCAGGCTAAGGACTGGGGAATTCAAAGATAAAATACAAAACCGCCTCAAGAAGGAGAAGGCTACTGAGGAGAAACAAGTAACTATAATCCAGAATGATAAGTGCTATAATGGAGTAGGCCCTGGTGGCCAAGAAAGTAGAGTAGAGGTGCTTCACTCAACGTGGAGGAATCAAGGAAGGCTTCCTGAAGAAAGCAACCTACCATCTCCGTCCTGATGGTCCAATAGGTGCAGGTGGAGAAAGGTATCATGATGCAGGGACATGGTATACCTGAGAGAGTACAACTAGTACCCGAGGGAGGTGTGAGAGATGAGCCTAAAGAGGTAGGCAAGGCTCAGAGGAGGCTAATCACACTTAGGAGTTTTTATTATATTCTGAGGAGAAAAGTTTTTCTTTCTCATAAGAAGTGGCTTACAATCCTTTACCATCTTAGCATTCTCTAGCCACATTCTAGTAACCCTCTTAATGTCTTGGTCTGAGAAAAATCTATAGAACTTTAAAGATTTCCAGGTAGGAGATTTTGCCACTCATCCATTCCAGGAGGAAACAGCAGTTCAGGGGATAGGAGCCTGAAAAGATACTATATTTGGTAACAGACAGACATGATGAAAGCTTCTACTTGGAGATCTTTAAAAATAGGATACTTTTCCAGGCATAAACTTACTCCTTCCCCTAACATCCCTGAGGGAGCCAAGGAGCAAGTCAGATTAGATTCTCTGAATAGATGATGAAAACTGAGCTATAGAGAAGCCAAACAGCAAGTGTGGCCTGGGCTAGGCTGCCAATCCAGATCTTCTGTCTCCCAAGTTCTGCCTCCCAGCATCAGTCACTAAGTTGGGGGGAAACCCTGAGGAGGCAAGACAATGTAGAGCAAAGGGAGGTGGTTGTGAAACTACCTGCAATCCAAGAAAAGGACTTGGGCAAAAATTATTAAAGGAAAAATCAGGGGAGTTAAAAACAGAAATGACCATGGCAGAACTGACAACAATTTCCTGAAGCTTTTGGAAACCTCAAAAAATGGTTGAGTACTCTATGGAAAAGAGCACTTAACCATGAACCAGATTTTACATCTGGCTCTCCAGCATAAATTTAAAGGTCATGTGCTCCTGATAAATCACTTCAGGATTCTGCACTTTGGTTTACTAATTTGAAAAATGGAGACAAATCCTTATCCTATCTTATAAAGCTATTTGTTGTGAGGTTCCAAAGAGAGAACAGATGAGAAAAGTATTTTTTTTTAAATCAACAAGTTCAAAACTCTAAGCAGTTTAAGGTATTATTACTATTGTTGCTGAAAAGAACAGTACCTGAAATTTAAATACAGAAAACTGTTAAGATCACTTGTTCCCAACAGCAGTTAATTTAGACTAAGTTTCTCTTCTTTTAAAGTGAAGTTTCTTTTCTTTGAACTCCTAAGTTACAGAGAGAAGTTTGATACTTTTCACAGTGAAACCAGTAGGTTGGCATACTTGCTCATAATCAATCTCATGGCTGGCAACATCCATGCTGCTCTAGGTCCTAGAGTCTAGGACAGTGTTTCTCACTGGGAGTGAATTTTCTCCCCAGGGGACATCCGGCAATGTCTGGGGACATTTTTGGTTGTTACAGTTGGGGGAGGCGTGTTACCAGCCATCTGGTGGGTAGAGGCCAGGGCTGCTGCTACTGCTAAACATCCTACAATGTACAAGATAGCCTCCCGAAAAAATAAAGAATCATTTGGCCAATATGTTAATAGTCTCCCTACTGAGAAACCTGGTCTAGGAGAACAGAGCTAGTGTTTTTCTACTTAGCAGTCATGGGTGCCCAATGGAAGGCTGGGTCACCAACCAGCACTAGTGAAGAACAGAAAATCTCATTCAGTTTGAGAGAAACAGAGCCTTATCAATTAATTCCACCATTTCTTGGCATGCCATAAGAAGCATTTTTTGGAAAGCTCTGACAGCTAATCTCAAACAGCTCATATTTCTACTACTCAACAACAAACCCAGTGCCTCTCCTTTACACAACATTCTTGTGGGAGTTGTTTTGTTTTGGTTCTTTTTTTTTTTTTTTTTTTTTTTTTTGGCAGTACGCGGGCCTCTCACCGCTGTGGCCTCTTCCGTTGCGGAGCACAGGCTCCGGATGCACAGGCTCAGCGGCCATGGCTCACGGGCCCAGCAGCTCCACGGCATGTGGGATCTTCCTGGACCGGGGCACGAACCCGTGTCTCCTGCATCGGCAGGCGGACTCTCAACCACTGCGCCACCAGGGAAGCCCTGTTTTGGTTCTTTTTTATTCCCATTCCTCACTCCACAGACATTCTAATGTGTTTAATATTTTTTTTTGATTTATTAATTGGCATTGTGTTGTGTATCTTTCAGTTTGTTACTTTTTCCACTCCGTACTATGCTTTTAAGGTCCACAAGTTGTTATGGGTACACAGTGTCATGATATGCATCCACCACATTTTGCCTATTTACTCAGAGATAGATATCTAGATGGCCCGCAACTCTTCAATTAACTGCCAGACTTAACATTTAAATGAAGACCCTCTCCATGGACATATATACACTACCAAACGTAAGGTAGATAGCTAGTGGGAAGCAGCCGCATAGCACAGGGAGATCAGCTCAGTGCCTTGTGACAGCCTGGAGGGGTGGGATAGGGAGGGTGGGAGGGAGATGCAAAAGGGAGGGGATATGGGAACATATGTATATGTATAACTGATTAAATTTGTTATAAAGCAAAAAATAAATAAATAAATAAATAAATAAATGAAGACCCTCTCATATATCCTGTTAAGATATGTCACAAGACATGTATATATTCCATCTGATTGAATAGTGCCATGCTGCTCTCCACAATGCCTGCAACAGGCTTCACAGCCACAAAGAATGCATGGGGGTTCCTACAGCCTCTGATTCATGCCAGTACTTGGAAATATCTGGCTTTCTAGTTTCTAGCCAATCGAATAAATTGCTAATTCATTGCTGTTTTAATGTTCATTTCTCTAACTACCAATGACATTGAGCATCTCTTCTCAGGCTTGATGGACTTTTGGATTTCCTCTCCTGTAAACTGCCCCTTCATATTCTTTGGCCATTTTTCTATTGGAGCTGCTGTCTTCCCTTTGTTGATTTGTAGGAGTTACTTCATATAGTCTAGATACTAATCTATTGTCAGTTTTAATCATTATTAATCTCTCATTCTGTTATCAGCTAACTTTGCCTATAGTATCTTTTATCCAACAAAAATCCTTAATCTTAATATAATCAAATTTATCAAATCTTTATCTTATTAGCCTGTACATTTTTCATTAACTTCATAATTTTGCCTTTCATAATTAGATCTTTAATCTCTCTTTAGTTCCTTTTTGTATGCAGTGTTATATAGGAATTTAGTTTTAATTTTTCTCCATATGGCGAGCCAGTTTTCTCAACACAATCTACTTAACAATGATTATTTTCTTCACTGATTGGTGATTACATCTTTAGTGTATATTAAGTTCCCATTATACAAGGATTTATCTTTGAGATCTTCACTCTCTTCCATTGGTCTATTTGTCTATTCTTTATAGTATGTCTTAATATCTGGTAAGGTAAATCCCTGTCTTGGGAACTGCTTTCTTTCTTGCCTTTATTTTTGAACTTCTAGTAGAGAAAAAAAATTAATCAGAATCTCTGGTTAATGAATATTCTCATCGTTAGTCTATGCATAGACCACTTTTGTTTTAATTTTTAAAAATTATTTTTGGGAGTTCCCTGGTGGTCCAGTGGTTAGGACTCAGCGCTTTCACTGCCGTGGCCTGGGTTCAATCCCTGGTTGGATAACTAAGATCCCACAAGCTGTGCAACATGGCCAAAGCAAATTTAATTGTGATTAAAAAAAAAAACACATAAAATTTACCATCTTAACCATTTTTCAAAGTGTAGAGTTCAATAGCGGTAAGTACATTCACACTGCTGTGCAACAGATCTCCAGAACTTTTTCATCTTGCCAAATCTGAAACTCTGTACCCATTAAACAACAACTTCCCAATCCCACCCACCCCCAGCCCTTGGCAACCACCATTCTACGTTGTCTCTGTATGAATCTGACTACTCTAGGTACCTCATATAAGTGGAAGAATTTGTCTTTTTATGACTGGCTTATTTCACTTAGCATAATGTCCCAAAGGTTCATTTATGTGAAGTAGTGACAGGATTTCTTTCCTTTTCAAGTTAATTATTTTTTAATAATATAACAAATACTGAACCCTCCATCCAACATAAGAACTGGAACACCTAAACTTACTTATATTTAGCTACGTCCTCTTCTTCTCTATCCTATCCTCCAGTTCTCCATCCAACATCAGCCTTATCCTGAATCTTGATTTTATCATTCTCTTGCTTTTTAAAATATGATCTTATCACTCACATACATATTTCTAAAACATTGTTTAGTTTTCATTGTTTTTAGCTTTCTATAAAAGGTATAAAGTTATAAGTACTCTTCTGGGACTTTTTTCACTCAGTATTATATTGCTAAGATTCATCCTTACCATGATTTGTAACTATAGTTAATTATTTTTGTGTTATTCCATATATTTATATATGTATTATTTTATCACAACTAACCTATCCACTCACCTATATATGGGTATTGGGTCATTTTCAAGTTTTTGCTATTACAGATAGTGCTAATAGGAAAATTCTGGTATGTCCTCCCTCCTGGGATGCATGTGCAAACTTTTCTCTTGGCATATATCTAGGAATTAAACTCCTGGATCATAGGGAATATGAGCATCCAACTTTATAAACTCTTTTTCAAAGTGATTTCTCCATGAAACAATATTAACTGACTACTGCCCTAGCACAGGGCTAAAAAGGATCAAAGAATATTTGCTAATTGAACAAACAAACAGACATGAGGGAAGAGTGAAGAAGAGCATAGGAGTCAGAGGGACTGGACGTGAATCCTGACTCTGCTAATCATTGGTTGAATGGGGCTCAGTAATCTCTTTGAGCTTTAGTTTCTTGATCCATACAATGACGAAAATAAAATTACCCACCTCAGAGCAAAATACTTGGCACATTATGAAGTACTCAATAAACGGCAGCTGGTGTTATTAATTATGTTTATGCAATAGTGAAGTTCATACTTTAGTGATGGCCCAACTATATTTCTGCTCTGCTTCTCCTCCCTGAAGCCCATCTTCAGCCTAGAGTAGATTTGAATTTCAAGGTGAGGGGGTCCCTCAAGAACTATAAACTTGCAGTTACAGCAAGTACCTAAAATCTGTTTAGGCAGGGAGAAGAACTTCAGATGCACCAGGATGGAAAACAAGGAATACCAAATGGGCCATCCAAACAGAACAGCAAATAACAGAATCCTCAGCCCACAGGGTGGTTCATAAATCTAGTGTACAAAAAATTCTGTACCAATTCTACAAATAAAATCAGATAGCAATCTGAGGAAAGATATCTGCAACACGTATGACAAAAGGTTTATTCATAATATACAAAGAGCTGTTATAAATCAATAAGAAACATTCCAAAAGAATCCTAAGCAAGGAAAGAAAATATGACCAAATACACCAAGTGGTTCAACTGTGAATAACATTTATATGTCACAATAATGTAAATAGGGAATATTTATTTAACTAAAAACTGGGAGGAAAAGTGTGTATGTGATGGGTATAGTGTAGCAGTATAAGATAATTACCACCTTCCATGGTAGAAAGTCAAAAGGAAAATTATATATATATATGTGTGTGTGTATATATATATGTGTGTGTGTGTGAGTGTATGTGTAATCGTGTTATTTAAAAATATAGAGGTCAGGATCAGAAAACAACTAAAAAAAGTTTAAAGTGGTTGCCACTGAAATAATAATC
Organism: Mesoplodon bidens; assembly: GCF_964165515.1. Classification (NCBI taxonomy): domain Eukaryota; kingdom Metazoa; phylum Chordata; class Mammalia; order Artiodactyla; family Ziphiidae; genus Mesoplodon; species Mesoplodon bidens. The sequence goes on along the minus strand of NC_138164.1, from coordinate 58,861,722 downwards.
AGGGATGGATAGAGACAGGCAGAGGACTGATGTGTTTTGCTTTTTAAACCTTACAGAACTTCTTGACTTTTTTGTTTTGTTTTGTTTGTTTGTTTTGGCCACGCTGCAGCTTGTGGGACCTTAGCTCCCCAACCAGAGATCAAACCCGTGCCCCTTGCAGTGGAAGTGTGGGTCCTAACCACTGGACTGCCAGGGAAGTGCCAGAACTACTTGACTTTTATTTTTTTTAATTATTTTTTAATAATTTATTTATTATTTTTGGTTTGGCTGCGTTGAGTCTTTGCCACTGCGCGTGGGCTTTCTCTAGTTGCAGTGAGGGGGACTACTCTTTGTTGCGGTGCCTGGGCCTCTCACTGCGATGGCTTCTCCCGATGTGGAGCACGGGCTCCAGGCACACAGGCCTCAGCAGTTGCGGCTCGTGGGCTCTAGAGCGCAGGCTCAGCAGCTATGGCACACAGGCCCAGCTGCTCCGCTGTATGTGGGATGCTCCTGGACCAGGGCTTGAACCCGTGTCCCCTGCATTGGTAGGCGGACTCCCAACCACTGCGCCACCAGGGAAGCCCTACTTGACTTTGAAATTAGGTATTTTCACCCTATTAGATTGACAAAGATTAAAAATACTGAGGATTCTCTATACTCTCTTTAACACTGGGTAATAGCACTGTTTAACTTCTCTCGGTGGGATTAGAAACTGCTATAACCTTTTTTGAAGGGCAATTTGACAAGATCTATTAATGATTAAATGGCAATTCCACTTGACCAGGCAATTCCATTTCTAGGAATTCATTCTCCAGAAACGCCGGCCCAGCTATGCAAATTATATATGTAAAAAGTTTACTGAACCATTGTTGCAACTGAGATAAACTGTTAATTAACATGTCTATTAATAGACATAAGTTAAATTTTAAAAAACCAATTTAAAAGAATACTATGGTTTAGTAGTTTTAAAGGATGGCACACATACTAATACGGATAGACATACAAACTAATATGGCTTGTATATCTGAGAGCCAGTACAGGCATACCTTGTTTTATTATATTTTGCTTTATTGCACTTTGCAGGTACTGCAGTTTTTTACAAACTGAAGGCTTGTGGCAACCCTGAGTTGAACACGTCTATCAGTGCCATTTTTCCAACAGTTCATGTCTCTGTGTCACATTTTGGTAATTCTCACAATATTTCAAACTTTTTCATTATTATTATATTTGTTATGGTGATCAGTGATCAGTGATCTTTGATGTCACTATTGTAATTGTTTTGGGGAACCACAAACTAGGCCATATAAGACAACAAACTTAACAAATGCTGTGTATGTTCTGACTGCTCCACTGACCAGCTATTCCCCATCTCTCTCCCTTTCCCTGGGCTTCCCTATTCCCTGTGACACACAATATTGAAATTAGACCAATTAATAACCCTACAATGACCTCTAAGTGTTCAAGTGAAAGGAAGAGTCACACATCTCTCATTTTAAATCAAAAGCTAGAAATGATTAAGCTCAGTGAGTAGGCATGCTGAAAGCTCAGACAGGCCAAAAGCTAGGCCTCTTGTGCCAGTTAACCTATGTTGTGAATGCAAAGGAAAAGTTCTTGAAGGAAATTAAAAGTGCTACTCCAGTGAACACATGAATGATAAGAAAGCAAAACAGCCTGACTGCTGATATGAAGAAAGTTTCAGTGGTTAGATAAAAGATCAAACCAGCCACAGCTTTCCCTTAAGCCAAAACCTAATCCAGAGCAATTCTCTGAAGGCTGAGAGAGGTGAGGAAGCTGCAGAAGAAAAGTTTAAAGCTAGCAGAAGTTGGTTCATAAGGTTTAAGGAAAGAAGCCATCTCCACAACATAAAATTGCAAGGTGAAGCAACAAATGCAGATGAAGAAGCTGCAGCAAGTTACCCAGAAGATCTATCTAAGATGATGAATCAAAGTAGCTACACTAAACAACAGATCTTCAAGCAGATGACATCTATGACTTTCACAGACAGGAGAAGTCAGTGTCTGGCTTCAAAGCTTCAAAGGACAAACTAACTCTCTCTTTAGGGGATAATGCACCTGGTGACTTTAAGTTGAAGCCAATGCTCATTTACCATTCCCAAAATCCTAGGGCCCTTAAAAATTATGTTAAATCTACTCTGCCTGTGCCCAATAAGTGGAACAACAAAGCCTGGATGACAGCCCATCAGTTTACAACATGGTTTACTGAATATTTTAAGCCCACTATTGAGTCCTACTGCTCAGAAAAAAAAAAAAAGAGTTCTTTCAAAATATTACTGCTCACTGACAATGCACCTGATCAACCAAGAGCTCTGATGGAAATGTACGATGAGATTAATGTTGTTTTCATGCCAGCTAACACAACATCCATTCTGCAGCCCATGCATCAAGGAGTAACTTCAACTTTCAAGTCCTGTTATTTAAGAAATACATTTTGTAAAACTACAGCTGCCATAGATATTGATTCCTTGTTTGGATCTGGGCAAAGAAAACTGAAAACCTTCTGGAAAGGATTCACCATACTAGATGCTATTAAGAACATCTACAATTCACTGGAAAGAAGTCAGAATAGCAACATGAACAGGAATTTGGAAGAAATGTATTCCAACCCTTGTGGATGAATCTGAGGGGTTAAAGACTCGTGGAGGAAGTAACTGCAGAAGTGGTAGAAATAGCAAGAGAACTAGAATTAGAAGTAGAGTCTGAATATGTGACTGAATTGCTGCAATCTCATGATAAAACTTTAACAGCTTAAGAGCTGCTTCTTACACATGAGCAAAGAAAGTAGTTTCCTGAGATGGAATCCACTCCTGTTAAAGATGCTGTGAAGACTGTTGAAATGACAACAAAGGATTTAGAATAATACATAAACTTAAGTTGCTAAGGCAGGGTTTGAGAGGATTGACTCCAATTTTGAAAGAAGTTCTACTGTGGGCAAAATGCTATCAAACAGCACTGGGTGCTACAGAGAAATCATTTGTAAAAGGACGACTGATACAGCAAACTTCACTGTTGTCTTATTTTAAGAAATTGCCACAGCTATTCCAAACTTCAGCAACCACCAGCCTGATCAGTCTTCAGCCATCAGCATCTAGGCAAGACCCTTTACCAAGAAAAAGATTTGACTCAATGAAGGCTCAGATGATAGCATTTTTCAGCAATAAAGTATTTTTAAATTAAGGTATGTACATTGTTTTTTTAGACATAACACTGTTGCATACTTAACAGACTACAGTACAGTGTAAATATAACTTTTATATGCCCTGAGAAACCAAAAATTTTGTGTGACTTACTTTATTGCATATTCACTTTATTGCAATGGTCTGGAACCAAACCCATGATATCTCTAAGGTATGCCTATATTAGGTGGAAAATGTTGCAGAGCCTATTGGATGTCATAAATATCTAAAAATTTATAAATATTAGCATATGCATAGAAAAAATCTGCAAGTGTAACAAATGTGATTCTCTCTGGGCACTTCTGAATTTTTTATAACAAACATGTATAACATTTGTAATGAGAGCAAAAACAGAACGATGGGCTTCCCTGGTGGCGCAGTGGTTGAGAGTCCACCTGCCGATGCAGGGGACGTTAGTTCGTGCCCTGGTCTGGGAAGATCCCACATGCCGCGGGGCGGCTGGGCCCGTGAGCCATGGCCGCTGAACCTGCGCATCCAGAGCCTGTGCTCCACAACGGGAGAGGTCACAACAGTGAGAGGCCCGCGTACCGCAAAAAAAAAAAAAAAAAGAAAAAGAACGAAACCTCATCCTGTCTCTCGACAGGTCAGCTTTGTCCTCTAAGAATGAGACAGGCCTTCGCCTCGCTTGGTAATTCGATGATACAGATTTTAGAGCTTAGAGGGAGTACTTAGAAGAAGTCCAGCCAACCATTCCGTAAAACTCACAAAAATCTGCTCCACAACATCCCTGACAGGGTTGTCTAGCCCCTGATAAAACATAGTTGTAATGGGAAGAGCATTCTCTTCTAAAACAGTTAATTCCACTGTGGAACAGCCCTCACTGTTGAAAATTTTTTTATAATACTTAGCCAAAATCTGCATTCTTAAAACTCTCATTCCTTAGCTTTAATTTGGGCCTTTGGAGTTAAACAGAATAAGAGTAATGAAAAACTATTTTAAAGTTTGAAGAGACATTAGCAATCATCTAGTCTTAAACCCTCACTTTAAAGATGAAACGTGAGAATGAGGCAAGGCTAAGAGGGAATAAGTAATTTGCCCAAGGTCCATTGCGAATTAGCAGTGATGCTAGAAATAGATCTTAGATCAAGTGACTCCCACTTCAAGGCTTTTTATACTACACCAAAATTCCAATTCCTCAAAAAACAGAAAGGAAGGTAACACTTCCTAACTCATCTATGAGGCCCCATTATCCTCATACCAAAGCAAGATAAATACATGACAAGAAAAGTACAAACCAACCTCTGTTATGAATGCAGAGGCAAAAATCCTCAACAAAATACTAGCAAACCGAATCTAGCAGCATATTAAAAGGATTACACACTGCGACCACATAAGATTTATCCCAGGGATGCACCACATGATCACCTCAATTGATGTAGAAAAAGCATTTGAGAAATTCAACACCCATTCAATGATAAACACACAAACTAGGAATAGAAGGGAATTTCCTCAACATGATAAAGGGCATTTATGAAATATCCACAGGTAACATACTTAAAGATTAAAGACTGAAAGCTTCTCCCCTAAGATCAGGAAAAAGACAAGGATGCTCATCTCACTACTATTATTTAACATTGTACTGGAAGTTTTAGCCAGAACAATTATGCAAGAAAAGGAAATAAAAGGCATCCAATCTGAAAAAAAGAAGCAAAACAGAGGACATAATTCATATAAAGAAAATCCTAAAGAATCTACACAAAAAACTATTGGTTAATAAACAAATTCAGCAAAGTTGCAAAACACAAAATCAATACACAGAAATCAATTTTATTTCTATATATTAACAATGAACAATCCAAAAAGGAAATTAAGAAAATAATTCCATTCACAATAACATCAAAAAGAATAAAATACTGGGGAATAAATTTGACCAAGGAGGTATGGCTTGTACATTGGAAACTACAAAATATTAATGAAAGAAATTAAAGAAGACTGAATAAATGAAAAGATAATTAATGCTCATGAAAGTTCATGGAATGCGAAGATTGATATTGCTAACATGGTAATACTCCCTCAAATGATCTACAGATTCAGAGCAATCCTTATCAAAATCACAACTGCCTTTTTTTGCAGAAATGGAAAAACTGATCTTAAAATTAATATGGAATTGCAAGGGATCTAGAATAGTCAAAGCAATCTTGAAAAGGAAGAAGTATGGAGGATTCATGCTTCCTAATTTCAGAACTTACTACATTGCTATGGTAATCAAAAGTGTGATACTGGCGTTAGTATAGATCTATAGTTCAATGGAATATAACTGAAAGTACAAAAATAAGTGCATACATCTATGGTCAATTGATTTTTGACAAGAGTGCTAATAAGACCATTAAATGGAGGAAGAAGTCTCTTCAATAAATGGTGTTAGGACAACTGGATATCCACACGCAAAAAAATAAAGTTAGATCCTTATCTCATACCACTTACAAAAAATTAACTCCAAATGGATCAAAGACCTAAATCCTAAGAGCTTAAAGTATAAAACGCTTCAAAGAAAACACAGGGGTAAATCTTAATAATCTTGGATTTGTCAATGGATTCTTAGATATGACATTAAAAGCATAAGCAACAAAAGAAAAAAATAGGTTTAACGGTACAAACTTGCAACTAGTAGTAAATAAGCCATAGTAGTAAATAAGCCATAGAGATCTAATGCACAGAATAATGAATATGGACAATGATATTGAACTTTAATGATCAAACTTGCTAACAGACTAGAACTTAGTTATTCCAACCACACTAAAAAGAAAGAATAATTATGTAATGTGATAGAGGTGCTAAATATCACTACAATGGCAATCATGCAATAATATATAAATGTAGCAAATTAACGTTACACATCTTAAATTTACACGTTATATGTTAAATATATTCCAAAAAAATTGGATTCATCAAACTTAAAAATGTTTATGCATGAAAGAATACTATCAAGAGAGTGAAAAGGCAACCCACAGAATGGGAGAAAATATTCGTAAATCATTATCTAATGATGGTGTAGTATCCAGACTATATAAAGAACTTCTACAATTCAACAACAAAAAGTCAAAAATCTGGGAGTTCCCTGGCAATCCAGTGGTTAGGATTTGGCACTTCCACTGTCGTGGCCCAGGTTCAATCTCTAGTCAGGGAACTAAGATCCCGAAAGCTGCACAGAACATCCCCCCAAAAAAAAGACAAAAATCCAATTAAAAAATGGGTAAAGAACTTGAATAGACATTTCTCCAAAAAAGATATACAAATAGCCAATAAAAACATCAAAAGAGGACTTCCTGACGGTCCAGTGGTAAGACTCCATGCTTCCATTGCAGGGGGTATGGGTTCAATCCCTGGTCAGGGAGCTAAGATCCCACATGCTGCAGTGTGGCCAAAAATAACAACAACAACAAACCACCAACAACAAAAAAACCCCCAAAACATCAAAAGATGCTCAACACCATTAGGGAAATACAAATCAAACCACAATGAAATCCCACTTTATGCTCACTAGGGTGGCTATAATACAAAAAAAAAAAAAAAAAAAAAAAGGAAGGAAGGAAGGGAGGAAGGAAGGAAAAGAAAAAGAAAAATGACAAGTGTTGGCGAGAATGTGGAGAAATTGGAACCCAACATATTGTGAGTTAGAATGTAAAATCCTGCAGCTGCTATAGAAAACCATTTGGCAGTTCCTCAAAAAGTTAATCACAGAGTTACATATGACTCAGCAAATCCACTCTAGGATATACCCAAGAACTGAAAATAGGTGTTCAAATAAAAACTTACAATGAATGTTCATAGCAACACTATTCAAAATAGCCCAAGGCTTCCCTGGTGGCACAGTGGTTAAGAATCCACCTGCCAATGCAGGGGACACGGGTTCTATCCCTGGACCGGGAAGATCCCACATGCCACGGGGCAACTAAGCCTGTGCGCCACAACTACTGAGCCTGTGCTCTAGGGCCCGCAAGCCACAACTACTAAGCCCATGTGCCACAACTACTGAAGCCCGCGTGCCCTGGAGCCCATGCTCTGCAACAAGAGAAGCCACTGCACTGAGAAGCCTGTACACTGCAACAAAGAGTAGTCCCCGCTCACCGCAACTAGAGAAAGCCGCACGCAGCAACAAAGACCCAATGTAGCCAAAAATAAATAAAATTAATTAATAAATAAAAAACAAAACAAAACAAAATAGCCCAAAGGTGGAAACAACTCAAGTGTCCATCAACTAATGAATGGATAAACAAAATGTAGCATATCCACACAATGGAATATTACACAACCATAAAAGGACTGAAATAATGGTAGATACTACAATATGAAAGAACTTTGGAAACATTATGCTAAGTGAAAGAAGCCAAGCACAAAAGGCCACATATTATATGATTCTATTTATATGAATATAAAGAATAGGCAAATACATAGAAAGCAGATTAGTGGTTGCCAGGGTGTGCTGGGAGGGGGAAATGGGAAGTGATTGCTTAATGGGTACGGGGTTTCCTTTGGCCTAACAAAAACATTCTAGAACTAAATAGTGGCCATGGTTGCACAACAACGTGGATGTGCTAAAAGCCAGTGAATTATACACTTTAAAACAGTTAAAACTGTGAATTTTGTTATGTGAAATTGTCCTCAATAAAAATAAAATCTATTCCACTTCCACATAAAATAGTACCTGAAGATATTTTTGTGTCTTGAGACTTTTCTCTTAGGAGTAGGAGGAACAAAGTCACTAACGCTAGCTTTAGAGTTTACAAAACACTTTGCCATGCAATTTTATATAATCTTCACAACCCAGGAGATAGATATTATCACCCCAATTTAGAGATAAGAAGAACTGAGGCTCAGAGAGGTATAAAGTCATATAGCCAGGAAGCATGAGAGCTGACTAATCAAGCCAGATGGTCTAATTCCACTGTATTTACTGCTGCAAGGCAAACAGCTCCAACTTCTGATAAGCTTGAAAAAGGACAGGAGATGCCATTATGTACAGGCATCTTAGGCAATTTTTCTTCCTCCAAAGTTAGTACTTTAATCAAAGCAGTAAAAACATTCATTGTACCCAAGTTAATAAAAGTTTTAACAAAAGCAATATAGATCATTATTGTATAAGAGCAGCATAAAGCATGACACTACAGATTTCTTCTTCCAATTTTCTAAAGATATGAGTTTAAGTTTCTCAGTGTAAGATATGCTATAATGTTAGCATGTCCTCTCACCAATGTAGTTCAGCATAATGTTTACAGGGTGTGGCAATAAAGTAATGAGAAGACTGTGCGTATTCCTTACAACAACTGGCCTCATTAAGTCACAATCACATTCCTATTAAAGATTAATGAATGGGGCTTCCCTGGTGGCGCAGTGGTTGAGAGTCCGCCTGCCGATGCAGGGAACATGGGTTCATGCCCCAGTCCGGGAAGAGCCCACATGCCGTGGAGCAGCTAGGCCCGTGAGCCATGGCCGCTGAGCCTGCGTGTCCGGAGCCTGTGCTCCACAACGGGAGAGGCCACAACAGTGAGAGGCCCGTGTACCACAAAAAAAAAAAAAAAAAGATTAATGAATGAATGACACATCAGTGGTTTTCTAACACTCTGATGTGTCCTATAGATGTTCCTGAGAAAGCAGAGGGGTCAGGGTTACCAGCCCAAGAAGAGCATCCTCTTATTTTCTACACTGGGTTTTTCCTTAAGATACTGTTTGAAGAAAGGACTCCACAGCCTTTTTAAAAAGTACATACTGAAAACCACTGCAGTACATTATGCATCCTCACTTCTTCAGAGGTTTTCAGAAATCTCTGCAGATTAGCCAACAACATATAATTATTTCTAAATTCAAGCATAGAAATTCCAAGGGGGCTCTCTACATTTGGTTTATGATTTTTTGTATTTTCCAGGCTCAATTAAACCATCCTGATAAATCCCCATTTTATAGAGCAGGTACTATAAGCACACACTGAAAAAACAAGTGACTTATCTCATATGGCAGGGTGAAGCACAAGCAGGGTCCAGATATGAAGCCCCACCCCAGATGGCTCAGCCTGCTGGATGGTGCCTAGTTCAAAAAGCCTTGGTGCCATGTGGTCATTCCATGCACTATGACCTGATGGTACAGATGTCTCTACTTGCGGTGCATGACAACACATGAGGTGGCTATAGGCCAGTAATGTCTGGAACAAGTGCCAGCTCAAGGGCAAAGATTAGTCTCTCTTCTGCCTATGCTCCATATTATCCCTTGGTTCCCTTGATAGAAAATCCTTTCCAGAAGCACCATATGGTATAGTAGAAATTATGAAATATGAAACAGAAGACTTGGGTTCAAATCCTGGCTCTATTAGTATCCCCTTCATGCCTGAACTCTCTGGGCCTCAGTTTGTTCATAGTACTTATATCATGGGCTATTAGGAGGGTTAAATGAGATAGTGTAGCAGTTCCCATCCTGTGGGCTACAGACCTCTGGGCATCTTTGGCCCTATCACAAGACGTCTGAAAAAGCACATACTAGAGAAAAAGAATCATTTCGGGATTAAGACTAAAAGCCCTGGAGTAAAATTGTCTTGGTTCAAATAATGGTTTTACCAGTGGAGCAAGTTACTTAGCCTTTCTGCCTCAGTTCCTCATCTGTAATTGGAGAAAACAGTATTTATTGGGTTACTGTGAGGATTAAATGAGTTATATATGTAAAGTGCTTAGAACAGTGACTGGCATTGTAAAAATTCAATAAATATTAGCTATTGTTACTACTATATGTGTTTATGTATTCTTTCAAAGTACATCTATTATCACATGGATATTTGCCAAGTTTTTTATGTTAAAAAAGGGTTATACTTGAAAAGGTTAAATACTTCTAAGATAACAGTTGTAACAGAATCCAGTATACTACCTGCCGTGTCCTAATCCAGAGTAGCTGCATCTATGATTTCAATGTTTTTTAATTTACTGAAGCTTATTTTGTGGTCCAACATATAGTCTATCCTGGAGAATGGGCCATGTGCACTTGAGAAGAACATGTATTCTGCTGTTGTTGGGTGGAGTATGCTGTATATGTCTGTTAGGTCTAATTGGTTTATAATGTTGTTCAAGTCCTCTTTTACCTGTTGATCTACCTGGTTATTCTATCCATTATTGAAAGTGGGGTACTGAACTCTCCAACTATTATTGTAGAACCACCTGTTTCTTCCTTCAATTTTGTCAATTTTTGCTTCACGTATTTGGGGGTTCCTTTGTTAGGTACATATATGTTTATAACTGTTATATCTTCTGGCTGTAATGAACCTTTTATCAATATATAATGTCCTTCTTTATCTCATGTAACCTTTTTTGATTTAAAGGCTATTTTGTCTGACATTTAAGAGCCACCAGCTCTTTCTTGGTTATCATTTGCATGAAATATCTTTTTCCATCCTTTTACTTTTTTTAAAAAAATATTTATTTATTTATTTATCTTTGGCTGCATTGGGTCTTTGTTGCTGTTTGCAGGCTTTCTCTATTTGCAGCGAGCGGGGGCTACTCTTCGTTGTGGTGGCTTCTCTTGTTGCGGAGCATAGGCTCTAGGCGTGCGGGCTTCAGTAGTTGTGGCTCGCAGGCTCAGTAGTTGGCTTGCAGGCTCTAGAGTGCAGGCTCAGTAGTTGGGGCGCACGGGCTTAGTGGGATCTTCCCAGACCAGGGATCAAACCCATGTCCCCTGCATTGGCAGGCAGATTCTTAACCACTGCGCCACCAGCGAAGCCACATCCTTTTACTTTTGTCTCGTTTCTTTATATCTAAAGTGAGTATCTTATAGACAGTATAAACATGGATAATGTGTTTTTTTAAATCAATCTAACAATCTCTGCTTTTTTAATAGGAGAATTTAATCCATTTACATTTAAAGTAATTACTAATAAGGAAGGATTTACTTCTGCCATTTAGCTATATGTTTTCTGTACATTTTATATGTTTTTGTTCTTTATTTCCTCTATAACTGCCGTCTTAGGTCTCTCTAACTCTGACCCTGCCTTCTTACCACCTACTACATTGCCTCCTCTTTATTACTGCATTTTCAAAATATTAATCTAAAGATTCATTGGAGTCTTGGTCTTCCCAATCAAGTGATCATCCCTCCCTCTATCTGAATAGTTCCTAATGAACAGCTCTTTCATGAATCTATCCCAAAATGTTAAAAGGGAGGATCTACCTTTTCTGGCCATGAAAGTACATTCAGGTTCTTTCCCAGTTTTCACAATCTGAATCACCTGTCCCTTAAACACACACCCAACATACACTATTCACCATTCACACATACAGCTTAGTATTATTATCTATTCCTTGCCTACATGTGGCCTGGGTTAGGCTGGACCCTAGAATACTTAAGAAGGGTCTCTTGATGACTGGCAAACAAAAAAATGAGCAAAGTGGCTTACATTGTAGGAGCGGGGGTGCCTCTGTTTCCACTGTACCAGGAGCAGCTGGGCCACCACCAAGGTAGCGATGAGGATGAGGACCATTTCAGCATGCATGGCTTCATGGCCGCGGTGCTTGGCATGCATGCGTGCGTGCTCGACCCTGAAAGCCAAACAGATGGGGTGAGCTAGGTCAGGGATGGTGTGGCGGTAAAGGAGCAGTGCTTTCCAAGGATATCTCACTGGTCCATAGCGTAGAACACACTCTGGTACTGTACGAAATAGGGGCTAGAAACACACATGCCCTAGAGGACAGGCATTTTGGGATAGAACAGGGGTTCTATGGGCACTAGTCACCAAGGTTAAGTATTGGGGTTAAAGGTGGGTGGTCTGCTGCCCGCCCCCAATGTTAAAAACAGCTGATACCTTTCCATTTCAGTCCTATTTCAACCTGTCACTGGAAGAAGAAAGTAACCCAGAGAGGTCACAGCCATAAAGGCTCATACTCTTATTCAATGATATTTATGATACCAATAAAGGAGTAATATTGCAAATATGTGCTAATTTCAGGGTTAAAGTCTTGCTTTATTTGTCCTACCCTCTCTGCCAGGACCAGAGATCCTAAAGACTAAAGCCTGAAAAATTTGAACTTCAGTAGTGCTTCAATTTTACATTATTCCAACAGTGACTTCATTATCAGTATCCACAGGTAAACAGACTCTTCAAGGGCTCAAGGAGAGTACAACTGGAAACTCTTATTTAATCTAAGAGTTTAAATGCTGGCATTCTCTGGTCCTGAGGATTGGCAGCAAGTGATTCCCTTGGCCAGTATAGGCAAAAAGCTTCCTCTGAGAACAGGAAAGAAAAGTCACTCCTTCAGCCAAGGGAGAGGAATAAAGAAGGAATTAGGAAACTAAATACAAATGTAACCTGTAGTCAGGAGCTTTTGTGCAAGTTCTCCATACCCAGGGGTATTAGGGAGAAAGGGAAAGGACAACATAAATGGTATCTTCATGGAATTCCCAAGGGCAATGAGAGACTAAGCAAGAAGAACCCAGTGGGATGCATTATGGATAGACAAATCATAAAATATAGCAAAAAGTTAGTTGTAGAATCTAGGTGGTGGGTACAAGGGTGTTCACTGTACAATTCTTTCAACTTTTCTGTATATTTGAGATTTTTCATAATAAAATGTTAGGAGGGGGGAAACTTGGTGGGCAGCCAAATGTCAGTCAGCCTGGCAGTCACAGCGCCTAAGGGTTCATCTTACATAAAACTTTATCCTAGGTGACAGAATCTGACAAAATATAATAGGGGTAGGAGTCAGAAACTTAGGTTCAGACACAACCTATGTGGCCTTAGCCAAGAAAATTTACATCTCTACATCACAATTTCTTCATCCATCAAAAGGAGTCCTTATCTTTTCTGCCTCCCTCATAGGGTTGTTGTGAGGATAAGCTAAACTAAAAGGGCAAAGGATATTTTAAAATCCAAAGGCTTGTGGGGAGTTATAAAGATAATAAGAGATAAGTTTCTTGTTCTCAAACAGTATATAAATGAATGGATGCATACAACAAGAAATCAAAGAAAGGACTGAGAAAAAACCAGAAGTCACCTAGCTCAAGTTACCACTCAATGCAAAAATTATTTTTGCAATCCTTTGTTTGAATACCTCCTCTGGCTGAGAATACATGCCTCTTAAAATAATCTATTCTAGAACCAGCAGTGTCTGACACATTGTAGGAACTCATATGTGCTTATGAAGGAATAAAATTCCAAAGCTTTAAGAAACAGGAAGCTCTGTGCCTCACAATATACCACGATTAGTAACAATGTTTCTGATAATGAGACAAAATTATCTTACTACAGCTTCAATCCTTTGGACCTAATCCTACACTCTGGAACATATCCACTCTCTTTCCCAGTGCTGCCCCTTCAAATATTTATCATAGTATTATTTAAAAAAACAAAACCAATCCTGTTTCTACCATCATTTTCCTGGGCCCTTTTAGGTTAACAGTTCTAGAGCTTTATACACGATGCATATAACATAACGTGAAGACCATTAATCCTGATCGCCTTCTTCTAGACATATCTAGCTAAAGGTCTTCTTCATATGCAGTGTTTACAGCAAAATCAATGTGGACTCAGCAAAGCACAACACAGTAGCACTGTCACTTCCCTTAAGGCAGATGGTATATTTTCAATGAACATCTTCTCAAACTGTAAAATATTTTGGTAGCTCAGGTACACAACTGGTGCCTATTAAGCTTAAAGTCACCTAAAATCTTGCTGGGCCTGTCATATGAGTTGATATCTTTGCCATTCTACATTTTTTATAATCAATAGTTTTAATCTAAACGAGGTGTTTTTTTCTCACTATTAAATCTTTACTTGGTTGATTTCAGCTCACTGGTCAGTTACCTTATAAAGTTTGTGGGGCAAGCACTTTTGAAACTCCTCTACCAATGAGAAATAATGACAATAAAATATTTGTTGACTCACTCTGGTTACAAAGCAAGTTAGTAGCAGAGTTGAGATCAGAAGACACATCTCCCATTTTCTCACACAGAGCTCTCTGCCCTGTTTCATGAATAATGATGATGTTAATGATGATAATCATCCTTAAAGCAGGTAACACTTACTAGAAGTTTACCACATGCCAGGCACTGTTCTAAGAATTTCACACATGTTAATCTTCACAACAACTGTTATGATCCTCATTTTACAAATTGGGAAAACTAAGGTAGTGTGAAGTTAAGTAACTTGCCCAAGATCACATTGCTAGGAAATGGCAGAACTAGTATTCAAAACCCAGATGGATGGTTTGGTGCAATAATCTATTTATTCCCAAGGACTGAGGGAGCTACCCAGGAGTGACCCAAGTACTGGGAAAGATCTCAAATGACCTGTCCTACTGGTCATAGGTCACTGCCTGCCACAGAAAAGGAAGCAAAAAGGGTAGATATACAACTCTATTAGTAGGATTAATCTATAGTTCCCACCATGAGGGGCCCACACTGCCACACTTACCTCCATTGCTCCTCTGGAGAGAGGTCTGACATATCAACCTGTAGAAAGACACCACCATAAAAATCCATTACTGTCTTAGAACTGTCCCTGCCCAACATACAATGATCACACACTGCTAGAGCTAAAAGTATGAATTAGGATTTGTGGGACATGAAGCTAGATAAAATATTCTGTCACATAATACCATTTGACTCTAAATGGCCCCATTAGACTAGGGTGAACTAAGCTTAAGTTTGCGCCCAGCGCCTTGTTTGCTTCACCCTAGTCCAAGTCCTTGCTCTGCTATTAAGTAGCAGTGTAATATATATGGAATCTAAAAACAAACAAACAAACAAACAAAAATGGTTCTGAAGAACCTATGGCAGGACAGGAATAAAGATGCAGACATAGAGAATGGACTTGAGGACGGGAAGGGGGAAGGGTAAGCTGGGAAGAAGTGAGAGAGTGGCATGGACATATATACACTACCTAATGTAAAACAGGTAGCTAGTGGGAAGCAGCCGCCTAGCACAGGAAGATCAGCTCAGTGCTTCGTGACCACCTAGAGGGGTGGGATAGGGAGGATGGGAGGGAGACGCCAGAGGGCGGAGATATGGAGATATATGTATATGTATAGCTGATTCACTTTGTTATAAAGCAGAAACTAACACACCATTGTAAAGCAATTATACTCCAATAAAGATGTTAAAAAAAAAAGTAGCAGTGTGGCCTTCCAACCTCAAAGTTCCAGTTCTATTTGTTAGTCTTATCCTTTTAGAGCAGGATTCCTTAAACCTTGGCACTAGTGAGATTCTGGGCTGGTTGATTCTCTGGGTTGTTTTTTTTTTGGGTGGCGGCGGCGGGGGGCGGGAATCTGTACACTGTAGGATGTTTAGCAGCATCCCTAGCCTCTACCCACTAGATGCCAGCAGCACCTCCACAGATAAAACCAAAAAAGTCTACAGGCATTATCAAATGTCCCTTGGGGGACAAAAATTGTCCCAGCTGCAAAACCACTGCTCTAGAATACTACTAAGTTCTTTGAGATCACAGCTCAAGTCTTCTACTTCCTTGCAGCCATACAGAAGCATACCCAAAGCCTCAGTACATAAGTCACTCGATACATTATTATACTGAACTGAGCTGAAAATGCTCCTTGATATACAGAAGAAAGGCCCTCATAATCACCAAAGGAATCAATCAACAAATATTCCTTTAGTACTTATGAAGTTCAAGGCCCAGTTTCCCACTGTTCCTCTGATAACTTCAGAAAAGTACCTTAAGTGGGATGTTTGAGGTAAAATGGGCAGAACTCCATACTACTACTGAGTAAAACCAGTACATATTTACCATGCATCCTTTATGTGTGTGTACTGAGAATGTCCACCATTGCTTAGAGAGGGCTTTCTGGTTTCTACACGTCCCAGCTGAGGAAGGAAGGAAAGGAAGGGAATGGAAGGGGAGGGGGGGAGGGAGGGAGGGAAGGAAGGAAGGAAGGGAGGAAGGGAGGGAGAGAGGGAGAGAGGGAGGGAGGGAGGGAGGGAGGGAGGGAGGGAAAGAGAGAGAAGGAGGGAGGGAGGGAGGGAAGGAAAAGAGGAGGGTAGAGGAGGAAAAGAGGGGAGGGGAGAAGAGGGAAAAGAGAGGAGAGGGAAGGAGAGGGGAAGACAGAGGGCAGGGGAGGGGAGGGAAGAAACAATATCCTAAGGCTTCCCCCAACCAATCAGGGTAATGAAGTCAACCACCCTCCTTGTCCTACTTCACACTGCCTCACAGAATTTATTCCTGTGACCTGACTCAGTCCTTCATCTCCCCAGAAGGACAGAGGTCCCCTCCAAGAGGAGACAAGTAGATGCAGGAAATGGAAAGGCCCAGCTGGGTGGTACCTGAGCAGACAATTAAGGACCACAATCTTATGTTATCTTGGACATGCTTTCCAAGTGACCTAACTGCTTCTTAAATCCAGGGCCAGGACCAGGGTGGTGCAAGCAAGGGACCTAGAGCTCAAAATTTAAGAAGGCACACATTTTCAGGTACTGACACTGCACTTGCATGACCTTGAGAGTGAGTGCCTCCTTCAAGTTTGTGCCCAGTGCCTTGTTTGCTTCACCCTAGTCCAACTCCTGCTTATGTCTATCTTGCTCCCATCCTAGAAGATCCCACACAGCCGAGGAGAATACACTGCTTTTTCGTCTTTCAAGGAGAATAGCAGAGCTGAGTGTATATTAAGCACTCACTGAGTACTTGTGAAATTGAACAGAATTCCCTCCAACAGGGTAATAAGTAAGTATGCTGACAAACCAGCACCCCACCTGGAGATGCTTAAATGGGAGTGTAAACAAACACTTGAAAAATACCTAATAAGCATCTGAGAAAGAAGTATTCATTTTCTGGAGGCACCCAGAAAATCATGTTTAAAAAACTACACGTCAAAACAAAACAACACAACACAACTACATGTTCAAAGAAGCAAAGTAAGTCCGTTGAAGAGAAAACAAGGAAGATTCAGAGAACTGTACCAGGCATGGGGACGCCTCTCCATGAGACAGTGGTCAAGCATGCTACTGTCTGTGCCTTTGTTTCTCCTGCTGGAAAATAGAGAATAAGTCTTCTGACTTCATTGTGGGGCTGTGAGGGTAAGTGTATTCCAAGTGACCAAGTGATTTCATTGCCTTTCTTCCTAGGAGAGTGAGTGTACTTTAAAAAGTACTCAGAGAGGCCAAGGAACTGAATGTTGGTGAAGCACAGGGCAGTAATGCTTTCAGAGCTCAGGGAACAGCTCAGAAGGGCAAGCACTAAGGCTGAGACTAGACCTGGTGCTTAGAGGACCATTTAGCACTTCGTGGAGTAGTACGAGCACCAGAGTGGAGTAATGCTGAGTGAAGACATGATTTGGCTTTAATATTTGCATGCTGAACGAAAAGATTTTTAAAATTACATCCAAATCAGTCTTCTAGCTCAGGTGGAAAAACAAGGAAAGCTATAAGCTATACCTATAATTAACCTGTACCATCTGGAAATACATCTTTATTTGCTCCCTCATTAATGAGTTTATTCATCTGGGGCCAAGAAGTCAGTCAGTCTAAACGTGACCTGTCCAGAGCTCAGGTAGCTAATTAGGTAGGCTCTCAGGGCAAGATTACTGATTAATGGGCCCATTTCCCACTCCTAAGACCCATACACAGAATGTCTTTTTGCCAACCAATCACTCCCCTCCTAGGATGTCGCAAGGTCTCTAGTCATGTCAATCTACCTAGGTCCAGATTTGAAAGAAGTTAGACCAAAAATGTCAGGCAGAGGGCAAGAGAAAACTTTACAAAAATGGAAAATGATCTGCGGTTGACTGATATTTTCTCAGGTGCGAAAGACTCATGGTCCACCAGTGTAATACCACAAACAGGCCTCCTATCCCCCACAAATACTGATACTCGGTGGTCTCTGAGTCTTTACACAGGCTGGTTACTTTGTCCCTTCAGCCCCTCTCTTCCACCAAACCACATTCTGCCTTCATGCAAAATGCTAGACAAATCCTCCTGGATCCAGAAAGGCTCTTTAGACGGACCCCATTCACTGGGGAAAAAAAAATCCTTTATTGCCTTGATGAGCATGATCCACAGCCCAGAAGCATCAGCACCCTGAGAGCTTAAGAAACAGATGCTTCAGAATCCATCCCAGACCTCCTGAATCAGAATCTGCATTTAATAAGATACCTAGGTAATCCATATGCACATAAAAGCATTGCTATTACAATCACTTTGCTGTACACCTGAAATACAACACTGGTAATCAACTATACTCCAATATAAAATAAAAAGTTAAAAAAATAAAAGGATTATCATTTTAAAAAATTGCTATTGCATTCCAGCACTCACATCCACAATTTGTCCTACAGTCATATACCTCTATACACCTGAATTGTTTTTAACAACAGCTTTACTGACATTTAATTCACATACTGTAAAATTCACCCATTTAAAATGTACTATTCAGTGCTTTTAGTATATTCAGAGTTGTGACACCATCACCACTATTTAAATTTAGAACATTTTTACCACCCCAAAAAGAAACCACATATCAGTCAGCCATCACCCTCCAATCTCCCTGCAGCCCAAGGAACCAATGATTTACTTTTGATCTCTATCTACAGATTTGCCTATTCTTGACATTTCATATAAACGAGATCATACAATATGTGGTCTTTTGTGAATGGCTTCTTTCACTTAGCATGTTTTCAGTGTTGCAGCAGGTATTGTAGTTCGTTCCTTTCTATTACCAAATAATATCGTATTGTATGGATATACGACATTTTCTTTGTCCATCCGTCAGTTGATGGACATTTGGGTTGTTTATAGTTTTGAGCTATTACAAATAATGCTGTTACAAACATTCATTTACAAGTTTTCGTGTAGACATGCTTTCATTTCTCTTGAGCATGTATCTAGTAGTGGAACTGTCTGGTCATATGTAACTCTATGCTTAACCTTTTGAGGAACTGCCAAACTGTTTTCCACAGCAGCTGCACCATTTTACATTCCCACCAGCAGTGTATGAGAGTTCCAATTTCTCCACATCTTCAACAACACTTATTGTCTTTTTGGTAAAAAGCATCCCAATGGGTGTGAAATGGCAGATCAATATGATTTTGAATTTCCCTGATGTATAATGATGTTGAACACCTTTTCATATGCTTATTAGCCATTCACATATCTTCTTTGGAGAAAAGTTTATTCAGATCCTTTGTCCACTTTTAAAAAATACTTTTTTTTTTTTACAGCAGTTTTAGATTCACAATAAAATTGAGTGGAAAGCACAGATTTCCCATACGCACCTTGCTCCCAAATATGCATAGCCTCCCTCATTACCGACATTCCCATCAGAGCAGTACCTTTGTTCTAACTGAAGAACCTACATTGACATACCATCACCCAAAGTCCATAGTTTACCTGAGAGTTCACTATTGATGTACAATCTATGGATTTGGACAAACATATAATGTCCTCATGGACACATATCCATCATTAGAGTATCATACAGAGTAGTTTCACTGACTTAAGAATTCTCTGTGCCCTGCTTATTCATCTCTCCATCCCCCCAATCCCTAGCAACCACTGATCTTTTTACTGTCTCCACAGTATTGCCTCTTCCAGAACGTCATATAGTTGAAATCATATAGTATGTAGCCTTTTCATATTGGCTTCTTTCACTTAGTAATATGCATTTAATATTCCTCCATCTCTTTTTATGGCTTGATAGCTCACTTATTTTTAGTACTGAAGAATATTCCATTCTCTGGATGTACCACAGTTTATTTATCCATTCACCTACTGAAAGGCATCTTGGTGGCTTCCAAATTTTGGCAATTATGAATAAAGCTGCTATAAACATCTGTGTGCAGGTTTCTGTGTGGACATAAGAGCTCCTCTGGGGAAATATTAAGGAGCACAATTGCTGGATTTGGTAACAGTATGTTTAGTTTCGCAAGAAACCACCAAACTATCTTCCAAAGTGGTTGTATTATTTTGCATTCCACCAGCAATGAATGAGAGTTCTTGTTGCTCCACATCCTTGGTAGCATTTGGTATTGTCAGTGTCTCAGATTTTGATCATTCTAATAGGTGTGTAGTGGTATCTCATTTTAATTTGAATTTCCCTGACTATGTATGATGTGGGGCATCTTTCCATATACTTATATGCCATCTATATATCTTCTTTGGTGGGCAATATGTTAAGGTCTCTAGCCCACTTTTTTCCCATATATATATATATATATATATATATATATATATATTTATTTATTTATGGCTGGGTTGTGTCTTCGTTGCTGCATGCAGGCTTTCTCTAGTTGTGGTGAGCAGGGGCTACTCTTCGTTGCAGTGTGTGGGCTTCCAACTGCAGTGGCTTCTCTTGTTGTGGACCACGGACGGGCTCTAGGTGTGCAGGCTTCAGTAGTTGTGGCTCTTGGGCTCTAGAGGACAGGCTCAGTAGCTGTGGTGCACGGGCTTAGTTCCTCCACGGCATGTGAGATCTTCCCAGACCAGGGATCGAACCCGTGTCCCCTGCATTGGCACATGGATTCTTAACCATTGCGCCACCAGGCAAGTCCCTCTAGCCCACTTTTAATCAGGTTGTTTTCTTATTACTGAGTTTAAAGAGTTCTTTGCATATTTTGGATAACAATCCTTTATCTGATAGGTCTTTTGCAAATACATTCTTCCAGTTTGTGGCTTGTGCTTTCATTCTCCTGACAGTTTCTTTTGCAGAGCCTAAATTTTTAATTTTAATTAAAGTCTAGCTTATCAATTCTTTCTTTCAGGGATCATGCCTTTGATGCTGTATCTAAAAAGTCATTGCCAAACCCAAGGTCACCTAGATTTTCTCCTATGTTATCTTCTAAGAGTTTTACAGTTTTGCTTTGTGATCTCATTGAGGTTTGTGGTCCATTTTAAGTTACCTTTTGTGAGGGGTATAAAGCCTGTGTCTAGAAACTTTTTTTTTTTTTTTACTTGTGGATGTCTGATTGCTCTAGCACCATTTGTTGACAGAATCTCTTTGCTCCATTGTATTGCCTTTACCCCTTTGTCAAAGATCAATTGATAAATTTACGTAGGTCTATCTCTGAGCTCTCCATTCTGTTCCACTGATCTATTTGTCTATTCTTTCACCAGTACCAGTGTCTTGATTACTATAACTTTATAGTAAGTTTTGAAGTTGGGTAAGTAGTCCTCCAATTTTTTTCTTCTCCTTCAATACTGTATTGGCTATTCTAGGTATTTTTCTTCCCCATATAAACTTTAGAATCAGTTTATTGATATCTATAAAATACCTTGCTGGGATTTTGATTGGGATTGCAATGAATCTACAGATCAAGTTGGGAAGAACTGACATCTTGACAACATTGAGTCTTCCTTTACATGGACATGGAGTATCTCTCCATTTAGTTCTTCTTTGATATCTTTCATCAGTTTTACAGTTTTCCTCATATAGATCTTGTACATATTTTGCTATGTTTATATCTACATATGTTATTTTTTTTTTTTAATTATTTTTTATTTATTTATTTATTTATTTATTTATTGCAGTACACAGGCCTCTCACTGTTGTGGCCTCTCCCGTTGTAGAGCACAGGCTCCAGATGCGCAGGCTCAGCGGCCATGGCTCACGGGCCCAGCCGCCCCGCGGCATGTGGGATCTTCCCGGACCGGGGCACGAACCCATGTCCCCTGCATCGGCAGGCGGACTCTCAACCACTGTGCCACCAGGGAAGCCCTACATATGTTATTTTTATTGGTGCTAAAGTAAATGGTATTGTGGGGTTTCTTAAAAGATTTTTTTTGATGTGGACCATTTTTTAAGTCATTACTGAATTTGTTGCAATACTGCTTCTGTTTTATGTTTTGGGTTTTTGGCTGCGAGTCACGTAGGACCTCAGCTCCCCGACCAGGGATCAAACCCATACCCGCTGCATTGGAAGGTGAACTCTAACGACCGGACCACCAGGGAAGTCCCTGGTATTGTGCTTTTAACTGCAAATTCCATTTGTTCATTCTTGGTGTACAGGAAAGCAGTTGACTTTTGTATATTAACTGCGTATCCTGCAACCCTGCTATAATAGCTTATTAGTACTAGGAGGTTTTTGGTTGATCCTTTCTATAGATGACCATTTCATCTGTGAACAAAATGGTTTTATTTCTTCCTTTCAAATCTATATTCATTTTATTTCCTTTTCTTGCCTTATTGTGTTAGCTAGGACTTCCAGTATGATGTTGAAAAGCAGTGGTCAGAGGGAACGACCTTGCCTTGTTCCTGATCTTAGTAGAAAACTTCATGCTTCTCACCAGGTAAGTATGTTAGCTGTAAGTTTTGGGTAGATATGCTTTATCAAGTTGAGGAAGTTCCCCTATATTCCTAGTTTAATGAGAAATTTTTATCTTGAATGGGTGTCGGATTTTGTCAAATGATTTTTCTGCATATATAGATATGTTCATGTAATTTTTCTTCTTTAACCTGTTGATGTGATAGATTACATTAATTAATTTTTCAAATATTGAACCAGGTTTGCATACCTAGGATAAATTCCACCTGGTCATGGTGTATGATCCTTTTTATACACTGCTGGTTTCAATTTGTTAATGTTTTGTTAATGATTTTTACATCTATGTTCATGAGACACTGGTCTATAGTTGTCTTATAATATCTTTGTCTGGTTTTGGTATTAGGGTAATGCTGACCTCATAGAATGAGTTAGGAAGTATTCACTCTGCTTCTGTCTTCTGAAAGAGACTGTAGAGAATTGGTATAATTTCTTCCTTAAATGTTTGGTAGAATTCACCAGTGAACCCATCTGGGCCTGGTAATTTCTGCTTTGGAAGGTTATTAATTATTCAATGAATTTCTTTAATAGATATAGGCCAATTCTGATTGTCTGTCTTCTTGTGTAAGTTCTGACCGATTGCGTCTTTGAAGGAATTGGTCCATTTCATCTAGGTTATCAAATTTGTGGTCATAGAGTTGCTCATAGTATTCCTTTATTATCCCTTTAGTGTCCATTGGCTCTGTAGTGATGTCCCCTCTTTCATTTCTGATGTTAGGAATTTGTATCCTCTCTCTTTTTTTTCTTAGTTAGCCTGGCTACAGGTTTATCAACTTTCTTAATCTTTTCAAAGAACCAACTTTTGATTTTGTTGATTTTTTCTAGATTTCCTGTTTTCAATTTCACTGATTTCTGCTCTAATTTTTATTATTTCTTTTCTTCTGCTTATCTTGGATTTAATTTGCTCTTTTTCTAGTTTCCAAAGGTGGAAGTTTGGATGACTGATTTTAGATCTTTCCTTTTTTTCTAATATGTGCATTCAGTACTATACATTTCCCTCTAAGCTCTACTTTTGCTGTATCCACAAATTTTGATATGTTTTGCTTTCATATTCATTTAGTTCAAACATATTTAAATTTCTCTTGAGATTTCTTTTTTGATCCATGTGTTATTTAAGCAGCATGTTATTTAACCTCCCAAGTATTTGTGGATTTTCCAGCTATCTTCCTGTTACTGATTTCTGATTTAATTCCATTGTGCACTGAGAGCAGAAAATATACGATTTTTATTCTTTTAAATTTAAGGCTTTTTTTTTTTTTTTTTGGTACGCGGGCCTCTCACTGTCATGGCCTCTCCCGTTGCGGAGCACAGGCTCCGGATTCGCAGGCTCAGTGGCCATGGCTCACAGGCCCAGCCACTCCGCAGCATGTGGGATCTTCCCAGACCAGGGCACGAACCTGTGTCCCCTGCATCGGCAGGCGGACTCTCAACCACTGCACCACCAGGGAAGCCCTAAGGTATATTTTATGGCCCACAATGTGGTCTATCCTGGTGAATGCTCCATGAGAACTTGAGAAGATTGTCATTCTGCTGTTGCTGGATGAAGTAGTCTATAAATGTCCATTATATTTAGTTAATTGATGGTGTCATTGAGTTCCCTGCCTTCATGAATTTTCTGCTTGCTAGATCTGCCCTTTTGTGACACAGGAGTGTTGAATTCTCCAACTATAACAGTGGATTCATCTATTTCTCCTTGCAATACTATCATTTTTTGCCCTATGTATTTTCACACCCTATTGTTAGGTACACACACATTAAGACACTGTTATGTCTTCTTGGAGAACTGACTTCTTTATCATTATGTAATGCCCCTCTTTTTTTAAAATTCATTTATTTATTTATTTATTTATTTTTGGCTGCATTGGGTCTTTGTTGCTGCGCGCAGGCTTTCTCTAGTTGCGGTGAGCGGGGGCTACTCTTCGTTGTGATGCGCAGGCTTTTCATTGCGGTGGCTTCTCTTGTTGTGGCGCACAGGCTCTAGGCACATGGACTTCAGTAGCTGTGGCACATGGGCTTGGTTACTCCGTGGCATGTGGGATCTTCCTGGACCAGGGCTTGAACCCATGTCCTCTGCACTGGCAGGCACATCCTTAACCACTGCGCCACCAGGGAAGCCCTGTAATGCTCCCCTTGATCCCTGATAACTTTCTGTGCTCTGAAGTTTGCTCTATCTGAAATTAATATAGCTACTCCTGCTTTCTTTTGATTGTCAGACTGATATATCTTTCCCCATTCCTTTACTTTTAATCTATATGTGTCCTTTTATTTAAATGGGGTTCTTTTAGATATAGAGTTGGGTCTTGTATTTTTTTATCCACTCTGACAATCTCTGTTTTTTAACTGATGCATTTAGACCATTAACGTTCAAAGTGATTATTCATATAGTTGGATTAGCATCTACTATATTTGTTACTGTTTTCTATTTGTTGCCCTTATTCTTTGTTTCTATTTTTGTCTTCCAATCTTTGTCTGCCTTTTATAGTTTCAACTGAGAATATTATATGATTATATTCTCTTTCCTTTCTTAGCTTATCAGTTATACTTTTTAAAAAATTTTATTATTATTAATATTTTTTGGCCTCACTGTGCAGCTTGTGGGATCTTAGTTCCCCGACCAGGGATCGAACCCGGGCCCTCGGCAGTGAAAGCGCACTGGACTGCCAGGGAATTCCCTATACTTTTATTTTTACTTCTTTCAGTGGTTGCTCTAGAGTTTGTAGTATACAGTTACAAATAATAAAACCCACTTTCAAATAATACTATACCACCTTACAGATAGTTTGAGTACCTTATAACAACAAAATAATCCTAATTCCTCCCTCTCATCCCTTGTATCATTGCTGTCATTCATTTCACTTATCCATAAATACATACATACAAACATACATAGTCAAATGTAGTGTTGGTATTATTACTTTGAAAAAACTATTCTGTTAGATCAATCAACAATATGTAAAACAGGGAATTCCCTGGTGGTCCAGTGGTTAGGACTCCATGTTCTCACTGCTAAGGACCCAGGTTCGATCCCTGGTCGAGAAACTAAAATCCTATAAGCTGTGTGGTGCAGCAAAAAAAAAAAAAAAAAACACAATATATAAAATAAAAGACCATCTACAAATATCCTATAGCTTACATTATATTTAATGGTGAAAGACTGAATGCTTTCCCCCTAAGATCCGAAATATCAGGATGTCCACCCTCACCACTACTATTCAACATAATACTGAAGTTTCTAGCCAGAAAAATAAGGCAATAAAAGGTACAGATTAGAAAGAAATAAAACTGCCCCTTATTTGCAGATGACATCATGGCCTACATAGAATATCCCAAAGAATCTACCAAAAAAAAAAAAAAAGGCTAGAACTTATAAGAGAGTTCAACGAGGTGGCAGAATACAATGTAAACATACACACAAAAATTGTATTTCTATATATTAGCTATGAACATATGGAAAATGACATTTAAGATACAATAAAACTTACAATCACTCATTAAAAAAAGAATTAGTAAAATAAATGTTTTTATTCTACCTTCACTTATTCCCTCTCCAATGCTCTTCCTTTCTTTATGTAGATCTGAGGCTCTGACTTCCATTATTTTCCTCTCTCTAAAGAACTTCTTTTAACATTTCTTGCAAGGCAGGCCTACTGGCAATAAATTTGCTCTATTTTTGTCTGTCTTTATTTCTCCTCTTTTGAAGGCTAATTTCATGGGATACCGAATTCTAGGCTGGTGGGGTTTTTGTTTTTTTCAACACTGTAAACATTTCATTCTACTCTCTTCTTGCTTGCATGGTTTCTGAGGATAAACTGGATGTAATTCTTATCTTTGCTCCTCTGTAGGTTAAGGTGTTGTCTCCTCTGGCTTCTTTCAGGATTTTTTGTCTTTGATTTTCTATCATTTGAAAAATGATATGCCTAGATTTACTGGGGGGTTCTGGCATTTATCCTGCTTGGTGTTTTCTGAACTTCCTGGATCAGTGGTTTGGTGTCTGACATTAATCTGTGAAAATTCTCAGTCATTATTGTTTCAAATATTCTGTTTCTCTCCTTCTTCTCCTTCTGGTATTCTCATGATGCATCTGTCTTAGTCTGTTCAGGCTGCTATAATAAAATACCATTGACCGGGTGGCTTATAAACAACAAACATTTACTTCTCACATTTCTGGAGTGTGGGAAGTCCAGGATCACAGCACAAGCAGATTCTGTGTCTGGTGAGGGCTTCCTGGTTCATACCTGACTTTTTGCTATGTCCTCACATGGTGCAAGGGGCTAGGAAACTGTGGGGCCTCTTTTATAAGTGCACTAATCCCAATTATGAGGGCTCTGCCCTCATGACCTAATCACCTCCCAAAGGCCCCACCTCCTAATACCATCACCTTGAGGATTAGGAGTTTAACATATGAATTTGGGGGGAACACAAACATTCAGATCACAGCAGCATACATTACTTTTGTAGTTGTCCCACAGTTCTTGGTTATTTTGTTTTTTCTAGTCTTTTTTCTTTTTACTTTTATAGGTTTCTACTCAAATATCCTCAAGCTCAGAGGTTCTTTCCTCAGCCATGTCTAGTATCCTGATAAGCCCATTAAAGGCATTCTTCATTTCTGTTATAGTGTTTTTGATCTCTAAACATTTCTTTTTGGTTCTTTCTTAGAATTTCCATCTCTCTGCTTACAATGCCCAGTTATTCTTGCATGTCATCTACTTTATCCATTCGAGCCTTAGCACAGTAATCATACTTATTTTAAATTCCCTGTCTAATAATTCCAAGATCCCTGCCATAGATGGGTCTAATTCTGATACCTGGTATGTCTCTTCAAAGTGTGTTTTTTGCTTTTTAGTATACCTTGTAATTTTTTCTTGATAGCTGGGCATGATATACCAGGTAAAAGGAACTGCTATAAATAGACCTTTAGTAATGTGGTGGTATGCTGAGGGAGGGGAAGCATTCTATAGTCCTATGATTGGGTTTCAGTCCTTTAGTGAGTCTGTGCCTCTGGAATGTGAACTTCACAAGTGCTTCTCAGTGCCTCACCCACCCCTCTTAGGTGGGACATGATGGTGTGAGTGGACTGGAATTGGGTATTTCCGTTCTCCAAGATGAAAGGCTACTAGCTGACTAGAGATGGGTATTTCCTTTCCCCTGGGTCAGGTAGGCTCTGATAAAACCCCAACAGGTTAGGCTCTGGTTAAAGTTTCCCCTGATGGCAGACCTTAAGAAGAACAGAATGCTCTGTAGTATTTTTAAATGGCTCCTTTCCCCCACCCCTGCCCAAAGCACAAAAGGGTTTTTCTCAATACTCAGTGTAAGAACCTGATAGATATATGAGAAGTCATTGTGGGGGGCCCTCAATGACTGAGTCGCCCTGGAGTTTTTTAACTCTGAGTTCTCCACACTGAGCCTCCAGCAATTCATCAATTACAATCCAGGTTTCCCTTCTCCAGCACTGGTTCCCACAGAGGTTTCTGCTTCTGTAAGTTGTGATTCTCTGTATTCACCTGTTCATCTCTCCAATTTGGGGGGCAGCAATTTGCCTTTGCCCTATGACCTTACTTCTCTTAAAAATCTAAGAATTGTTGACTTTTCAGTTTGTTCAACTTTTTACTTGTTCTTAGGACAGAATGGTGATTTCCAAGCTTCTTACATGCCTATTGGAACTCTTTTGCCCATTTTTAAAATTAAGTTATTTATATTTTTATTGTTGAGTTGTAAAAGTTTTTATATATTCTGAATACAAAATCCCTTATCTGATATATGACTTGCAAGTATTTTCTCCCATTCTGTGGGTTGTCTTTTTACTTTCTTGGTGGTATCCTTTGCAATACAAAAGTTTTTCATCTTGATGACACCCAATTTACTTTTTCTTTTATAGCTTGTGTTTTTGGTGTCATATCTAAGAAATCGTTACCTAATTTGGTAGTGATTTATAACCGTTTTCTTCTAAGAGTTTTATAGTTTCAGTTATTACATTTAGGTCACTGGTCTGTTTTGAGTCAATGTTTGTATATGGTGTGAGGCAGGAGTCCTATTAGCATGTGGCTATCTAGTTGTTTCAGCATCATTTGTTGAAAAGACTATTCATTCCCCATGTGTACCTGATTGTTCACATTGGCTCTTAACTCTCTAAGATGGTGCAACACTCTTGTTTTCCACATCATTTTCTTAAGTGTCCACATAGCTCTATATATTTTGCTGACAGAACCTGAGAAAGACTAAAAAGGTAGCTGGAGATATATAATACCATATATCCAATACCATAAAGAACATATGTAAATCATACCATAGAGAAAGAAAAAGCCTAAAGAAAGCCTCTGAAGCTATCTGTGAGGTTTGATACATTTATTCATTTACTCAACTCTCATTTAAGGTACTTCTGTTCTAAATGTGTAGGTTCCGGGCTAGGCATGGAGATACAAAGATGAACCAGACTTTTTTTCCTGCCCTTGAGAAGAGAGATTTTAAAATGAAATAATTAGGTTGTTTTAAAAGCATGAATTTACTCAGCAGAGGGAGCACAATTGTTTCCATTTTACAGAAGGCACAAATGAGATATAAAGGAGAAAAACGACTCACTGAAGATCACCGTTATGGGGCAAAGGGATAGGAGTGATGGGGAGAGGATCACAGACCTTATGGGAGAAATCAGAGTCAGGGCTTAGGGCCACAAATGGCCAAGCCAATGACTAGTCACAAGGTCCTGCTAGTGCCACATTATGACTTTCATGGGCCCTAGGTACTTTTGCCTTTGTGGAACCCTTTCTCTATTAGAAAAATATTTTAAAATATATTTTACGACTGCATTGATATAATATAATCCAAGATGAATTATATTCATTTTTTCTTCTGATTAAAAGAAGTTAAGGGCTTCCCTGGTGGCGCAGTGGTTGAGAGTCCGCCTGCCGATGCAGGGGACATGGGTTTGTGCCCCGGTCTGGGAAGATCCCACATGCCGCGGAGCGGCTGGGCCCGTGAGCCATGGCCGCTGAGCCTGCGCGTCCAGAGCCTGTGCTCCGCAACGGGAGAGACCACAACAGTGAGAGGCCCGCATACCGAAAAAAAAAAAAAAAAAAAAAAAAAGAAGTTAAGACATTTTTATGGGCCCCTGGGTACTGTGCCTATTGGATAAGGCAGCCCTGAGTCCTGCTGTCTCCCCACAGCTATGCACCAAGAATTCTCTCCCCAGCTGCCAAATCACATGGCTCTGCTGCTTCTGAGATTCTGTTCTCTACCGGGCCTGATCAAGCAGCATGAGGTTTAGGTTCACATTAAATCTCACACTGCCTAAATCCACACAGAAAAGCTAACCTCACTCTACTCCTATGAGCACTATACAGTTATTGGGCAATCATTTGCCAATAATGTGTATTCTGTGTTCAAGGAAGGTTTAGATACATTCATGATCAAACGCAAACAAAGAAACAGACATGTCATGACCTACAAACACCAAAGTCATAGGAAGCATGTGCCTGGCATCTTGGACAGCCCATAAATATCTGTTCATTCAATCACAAGACAAGCATAAAGTCTCTTCCCTTATAAAACTTACCATCTAATGAAGAAGGTCTCAGCTGCTCCTGTCAAGTTACAGAATGATCAATCATGCAGCTAGAGACTTCACTCTTTCACAAAACATTAGAGATGAATAAGCCCAACCTTTGCCCTTGAGGTAGCCACAGTCCAGGGGGTAGGGGTGAGACAGATTAAACATAATATGATAAGGATAACCACTGACATATAAACAAAATGCTGTGTAAGCCCAGAGAAAGGAGAGATTAGTTAGTTCCTGAACCTGGTACAGCAAAACCACCAGGCTGGCTGCCTGTATCTCATGGGGACAGATACTATGGTGTGCTGAGTGATTAGGATTACAAGTGAAGTCCAAAGTTTCACAGGCTACCCCTATTTGTAGCTCCCTATTCCCCTCTCACTCACATTCTTCTCCAACTCCTTAGCCCTGGCAAGAATTCCAGGCCAATAAATTAAAGTGGAACTACCTCACTTTTCAGACCTCATAAGTCAGCTGGGGATCACGCAGACATTGGTTATGCTTAGCCTAACTGAAAAGCCTGACATGGACAGCACACTGTAGGCAGTGGAGTCAGAGTAGATGCTGGCTGAAAATAACTGCTGTGGCTGCTGTCTGCCCTCCATTCCTACCCCTCCTACCATCACCAGAAAAGCACATCCTCCAGGCCAGCTGAAAAGCTTTTTTAAAGAAACTTTGAAGATTTATACAAAAGTGGAAGGAATAGTTTAACGACCTCTCTCCCATTCAACAATTATCAAATTTGGGGGCACCTAATTTACACTTCTTTGGTTCTTCAATTCCTACCCCATAAAATTCATATTTCTCAGACTGGCTTCCTCCCCACCTGGCCCTCCTCTCTTACTTTTTCCTATATGCACTCCAGCCTCTAATACACTCTATACTTTTCTACCCATCCTTAAAGATCCAACCCAGATGTCACCTCTTACAGAGCCCTTCCAGAACAGAACTTTCTACAGCTTTCTATGAAACTCCTAAAGCCCTAAATCTGGACTATCCATGTGCTGATCACATCTACCCACCTATGAAATCTCCCTCCAATTTTTCATTACCACACCTTCTTGGTTCAGACTTTATCTCGTGCTCTCTCCTAGACCTGCAGTGACTTCCGAGTGATCTCCCTGACGCAAATCTTGCCAGTACAGATTCATAACAGGAGCAGCCACAGTAATCTTTATTAGACACACATCTGACTGCATCAGCCCCCTACTTTGACAAACTTTGATAACTTTCTACTGCCTTTGGATTAAAGTCCAAACTCCTTTGTATGACACACAAGGTGTTTCATAATGTGGTATATAACCAGCTACTTATCTCACCACCTCCAATAAATGGCTTTTACTCCAGCCACACTAAACCACCTACCACTCTAAGGTGCTCTTCCCTTTTTCCCCGCAGTGCTTTGGCTGCTGCTGTCTTCTCTCCTTAGAATTCTTTCCTCACCTTCACTGTCTAGTTCATTTCTATTCCTTCTTTAAGAGGTAGCTCAAATATCACCTCCTTTGTGACACATTCTCCAACTTTATTCATTCACACACCCATTCAACAACTGTTAACTGATCATATGTTAAGCTCTAGACAGGGGATACAATAAATAACAGCTCTCACTCTCAAGGAGCTTAAGAGTCTAGTAGATCTCCTCAGGTGGAGTAATTCCTTTCCTCCTCTGTTCTCCTGCAGAAATTTACAATTTGCACAAACCTCTAAGGTCACATTTATTACTTTTTATACTTGTTTCTGTTTCCCTCACTAGACTCTAATCATCTTGAGGCCAAGGATCTTTTCTTATTTTTAAGGCTTTGTTGAGGTATAGCATCCATATCAGGTGGACAGGTCAATTACTGTTTATATATTTATAGAGTTGTACAGCCATCTTATTTTAAATCATTTCCATCACACTAAAAAGAAAGCTCAAGCCCACTGGCCAACTCCCTATTCCTATCCCTAGACCTAAGCAACCACTAATCTACTTTATATCTCTATAGATCTGTCTATACTGGACCTTTAATGTAAATGAAGTCATATAATATGATGTCTTTTTTGACTGGCTTCTTTTTTTAAAAAAAATAAATTTATTTTTATTTGTTTGTTTATTGATTGATTGATTGATTGGCTGTGTTGGGTCTTCGTTGTTCCACGCAGGCTTTCTCTAGTTGTGGTGAGCGGGGGCTACTCTTAGTTGCGATGCGTGGGCTTCTCATTGCTGTGGCTTCTCTTGTTGTGGAGCATGGGCTCGAGGTGCGTGGGCTTCAGTAGTTGTGGCACGTGGGCTCAGCAGTTGTGGTTCACAGGCTCTAGAGTGCAGGCTCAGTAGTTGTGGCACATGGACTTAGTTGCTCTGTGGCATGTGGGATCTTCCTGGACCAGGGATCGAACCTGTGTCCCCTGCACTGGCAGGCGGATTCTTAACCACTGCAACACCAGGGAAGTCCCTTGACTGGCTTCTTTCATGTAGCATAATATTCTTCAAAGATCATCCATATTACAGCATGTATCAGTACTTCACTCAATTTTCTTGACAAGTAATCTTCCACTGTATGGATATACATTTCATTTATCCATTTACCAGCTGATACACATTTGAGTTGTTTCTACTTTTGGGCTATTATAATATTGCTATGAACATTCGTGTATAAGCTTTTATGGGGACATATGTTTTTCTTTCTCAAGTATATATCTGGAGTAGAATTACTGGGTCATATGGTAACTCTACGCTTAACCTTTTGAGGAATTGCCAAAGTGTTTTCCATAGCAGCTGCACCATTTTACATTTCCACTAGCAGTGTATGAGGATTCCAATTTTTCCACATCCACAACACTTGTTATTATGTCTTTTTGATAATAGCATCATAGTGGGTATGAAGTGGTATCTCACTGTAGTTTTGATTTGCATTTCTCAGATGGCTAATGATGTTCAACATCTTTTCATGTGCTTATTGGCCATTTATATATTTTCTTTGGAGATAGGTCTATTCAGATCATTTGGTCTATTCAGATCTTTTGTTCATTTTTTATTGGATTATTTATCTTTTTCTTGTTGAGCTGTAAGAGTTCATTACATATCCCAAACACAAGTCCCTCATCAGATATATGGTTTGCAAATATTTTTTCCCATTTAGCAATCCTAAGTGGTCTGAGGATCATCTGATTCTTACTAATTTTTCCATTTCAAAGAACTAGCATGTAATCTGGCACACTGTATGTGTTCAATAAATGTTAAATGGATGTTACATAACATTAACTGCTTTGAAGACAAGAATAATGTCTTAGGCAAATACTAACAGCCATAAAAGGGGAAATCTACAGTAACACATTCATAGTTGGGGACTTTAACACCCCACTTTCACCAATGGACAGATCATCCAAAATGAAAATAAATAAGGAAACACAAGTTTTAAATGATACATTAAACAAGATGGACTTAATTGATATTTATAGGACATTCCATCCAAAAACAACAGAATACACATTTTTCTCAAGTGCTCATGGAACATTCTCCAGATAGATCATATCTTGGGTCACAAATCAAGCCTTGGTAAATTTAAGAAAATTGAAATTGTATCATGTATCTTTTCCGACCACAACGCGATGAGACTAGATATCAATTACAGGAAAAGATCCGTAAAAAATACAAACACATGGAGGCTAAACAATACACTACTTAATAACAAAGTGATCACTGAAGAAATCAAAGAGGAAATTAAAAAACACATAGAAACAAATGCAATGGAGACACGACAACCCAAAACCTATGGGATGCAGCAAAAGCAGTTCTAACAGGGAAGTTTATAGCAATACAATCCTACCTTAAGAAACAGGAAACATCTCGAATAAACAACCTAACCTTGCACCTAAAGCAATTAGAGAAAGAAGAACAAAAAAAACCCCAGAGTCATCAGAAGGAAAGAAATCATAAAAATCAGATCAGAAATATATGAAAAAGAAATGAAGGAAAGGAGAGCAAAGATCAATAAAACTAAAAGCTGGTTCTTTGAGAAGATAAACAAAATTGATAAACCATTAGCCAGACTCATCAAGAAAAAAAGGGAGAAGACTCAAATCAATAGAATTAGAAATGAAAAAGGAGAAGTAACAACTGACACTGCAGAAATACAAAAGATCATGAGAGATTGCTACAAGAAACTCTACGTCAATAAAATGGACAACCTGGAAGAAATGGACAAATTCTTAGAAATGCACAACCTGCCAAGACTGAATCAGGAAGAAATAGAAAATATGAACAGACCAATCACAAGCACTAAAATTGAAACTGTGATTAAAAATCTTCCAACAAACAAAAGCCCAGGACCAGATGGCTTCACAGGCAAATTCTATCAAACATTTAGAGAAGAGCTAACACCTATCCTTCTCAAACTCTTCCAAAATATAGCAGAGGGAGGAACACTCCCAAACTCATTCTACGAGGCCACCATCACCTTGATACCAAAACCAGACAAGGACGTCACAAAGAAAGAAAACTACAGGCCAATATCACTGATGAACATAGATGCAAAAATCCTCAACAAAATACTAGCAAACAGAATCCAACAGCACATTAAAAGGATCATACACCATGATCAAGTGGGGTTTATTCCAGGAATGCAAGGATTCTTCAAAATACGCAAATCAACATGATACATTATATTAACAAATTGAAGGAGAAAAACCATATGATCATCTCAATAGATGCAGAGAAAGCTTTCGACAAAATTCAACACCGATTTATGATAAAAACCCTGCAGAAAGTAGGCATAGAGGGAACTTTCCTCAACATAATAAAGGCCATATATGACAAACCCACAGCCAACATCGTCCTCAATGGTGAAAAACTGAAACCATTTCCACTAAGATCAGGAACAAGACAAGGTTGCCCACTCTCACCACTCTTATTCAACCTAGTTTTGGAAGTTTTAGCCACAGCAATCAGAGAAGAAAAGAAAATAAAAGAAATCCAAATTGGAAAAGAAGAAGTAAAGCTGTCACTGTTTGCAGATGACATGATACTATACATAGAGAATCCTAAAGATGCTACCAGAAAACTACTAGAGCTAATCAATGAATTTGGTAAGGAAGCAGGATACAAAATTAATGCACAGAAATCTCTGGCATTCTTATACACTAATGATGAAAAATCTGAAAGTGAAATCAAGAAAACACTCCCATTTACCACTGCAACAAAAAGAATAAAATATCTAGGAATAAACCTACCTAAGGAGACAAAAGACCTGTATGCAGAAAATTATAAGACACTGATGAAAGAAATTAAAGATGATACAAATAGATGGAGAGATATACCATGTTCTTGGATTGGAAGAATCAACATTGTGAAAATGACTCTACTACCCAAAGCAATCTATAGATTCAATGCAATCCCTATCAAACTACCAATGGCATTTTTCACAGAACTAGAACAAAATATTTCACAATTTGTATGGAAACACAAAAGACCCTGAAGAGCCAAAGCAATCTTGAGAATGAAAAATGGAGCTGGAGGAATCAGGCTCCCTGACTTCAGACTATACTACAAAGCTACAGTAATCAAGACAGTATGGTACCGGCACAAAAACAGAAATATAGATCAATGGAACAGGATAGAAAACCCAGAGATAAACCCATGCGCATATGGTCACCTTATCTTTGATAAAGGAGGCAGGAATATACAGTGGAGAAAGGAGAGCCTCTTCAATAAGTGGTGCTGGGAAAACTGGACACCTACATGTAAAAGAATGAAATCAGAACACTCCCTAACACCATACACAAAAAAAGCTCAAAATGGATTAAAGACCTAAATGTAAGGCCAGAAACCATCAAACTCTTAGAGGAAAACATAGGCAGAACACTCTATGACATAAATCACAGCAAGATCCTTTTTGACCCACCTCCTAGAGAAATGGAAATAAAAACAAAAATAAACAAATGGGACCTAATGAAACTTAAAAGCTTTTGCACAGCAAAGGAAACCATAAACAAGACCAAAAGACAACCCTCAGAATGGGAGAAAATATTTGCAAATGAAGCAACTGACAAAGGATTAATCTCCAAAATTTATAAGCAGCTCATGCAGCTCAATAACAAAAAAACAAACAACCCAATCCAAAAATGGGCAGAAGACCTAAATAGACATTTCTCCAAAGAAGATATACAGATTGCCAACAAACACATGAAAGGATGCTCAACATCATTAATCATTAGAGAAATGCAAATCAAAACTACAATGAGATATCATCTCACACCAGTCAGAATGGCCATCATCGAAAAATCTAAAAACAATAAATGCTGGAGAGGGTGTGGAGAAAAGGGAACCCTCTTGCACTGCTGGTGGGAATGTGAATTGGTACAGCCACTGTGGAGAAAAGTATGGAGGTTCCTTAAAAAACTACAAATAGAACTACCATATGACCCAGCAATCCCACTACTGGGCATACACCCTGAGAAAACCATAATTCAAAGAGTCAGGTACCAAAATGTTCATTGCAGCTCTATTTACAATAGCCCGGAGATGGAAACAACCTAAGTGTCCACTGACAGATGAATGGATAAAGAAGATATGGCACATATATACAATGGAATATTACTCAGCCATAAAAAGAAACGAAATTGAGCTATTTGTAATGAGGTGGATGGACCTAGAGTCTGTCATACAGAGTGAAGTAAGTCAGAAAGAGAAAGACAAATACCGTATGCTGACACATATATATGGAATTTAAGGGAAAAAAATGTCACAAAGAACCTAGGGGTAAGACAGGAATAAAGACACATACCTACTAGAGAATGGACTTGAGGATATGGGGAGGGGGAAGGGTAAGCTGTGACAAAGCGAGAGAGTGGCACGAACATATATACACTACCAAATGTAAAATAGATACCTAGTGGGAAGCAGCCGCATAGCACAGGGAGATCAGCTCGGTGGTTTGTGACCACCTAGAGGGGTAGGATAGGGAGGGTGGGAGGGAGGGAGACGCAAGAGGGAAGACATATGGGAACATATGTATATGTATAACTGATTCACTTTGTTGTAAAATAGAAGCTAACACAGCATTGTGGAGCAATTATAGTCCAATAAAGATGTAAAAAAAAAAAAAGAATAATGCCTTAGGTACTTCCCTGGTGGTGCAGTGGTTAAGAATCTGCCTGCCAGTGCAGGGCGCACAGGTTCAAGCCCTGGTCCGGGAAGATCCCACATGCCATGGAGCAACTAAGCCCATGCGCCACAACTACTGAGCCTGTGTTCTAGAGCCTGTAAGCCACAACTACTGAGCCCACGAGCCACAACTATTGAAGCCCACGTGCCTAGAGCCCATGCTCCACAGCGAGAGGCCAGTGCAACAAGAGAAGCCACTGCACTGAGAAGCACGTGCACCACAAGAGTAGCCCCGGCTCTCCACAACTAGAGAAAGCCCACGCACAGCAACGAAGACCCAACACAGCCAAAAATAAATAATAAATTTATTTTTTTAAAAAAGAATAGTGCCTTACTCATTTAGCATCTCCCTCACACTTCACACCTAGCACTAGACACAAAGCACACACCTTGGAAGTACACAGAGACTGAGTAACTCTCACTTGAACAGACAGTGGGGATGATGTTGCAAAAGAATCCAGAGGAACTTGGAAAGCCATCTGAAACCAACAGAACTTACCTGTTTATATTGGCTACTACCAGTTACCCCTGAGACAGCTGCTTCTCTCTGAGAATAAGAAGCAACTTCTATATAAGCCATTCTTGCAGTGGCCCACACTCAGAAGTAGTCATCAAAATGCTCTATTACTTAGAAAACTGGCCCCCTCCCTCCAGTCCCTTAGCCAGTGGGAGATATCAAGCACATGACAGCACTAACTGACATGCTGGCTTTGCCTGAAGTGCCCTTTCTTCTCCTTAAGGAGCTCAAACTTGATCTAAAGAGACAGGCTGGTATCTGGACCACATCAGAGATGTACAGCTGGCAAAGGTGCTCCATCCTTTGTGGTTTCTAAGTTAGAAAGTGACTCTTCCTCTTAAGCACTAACATGAAATCCTGCGTGATCATTAATAGCCAACAGTAAATACTTTCCAAACTTAACACAGAATACAAATAGGACTGAAGGAAGCTTTGGGGAGAAGGAAAAACTGAAGAACATGGCTCGTTGCACCAGAAGGCTTCGGTCAGTGAGGCAGGAAATGTCTCTAACATCTCTTCCTTTCCATAATATTATTCAAGCTACAAACATAATCTAGGCCCTTCAACTTCATGCCATTCCTGCTAGTCACTGTGTCACTCAAATTCAAAATCTTCTGGTTTGCCAATGCTGCCTATAAGAGAAAGGAAGAACTCCTCAGTAGGCCACACAGTGCCCTCCATGACAGCATTGAGAGTAACCTCTCCTGTGACCACACAAGGCCATGATCTTACTCCAGTCTGCCTGGCACTTAACATATGCTCCCCTGCACTATGTATAATACACCGGAAAGCACATGCACTTTGCAATTAGAAAGTCTGGAAGCCCTACTTGCCTGGGTTAAGGTATGTCTTTCCCTGCCTCTTTATTATTATTATTTTTTCTGGCTATCATCTTTACATCTTACTTACTTACTTACTTATTTATTTATTGGCTGCGTTGGATCTTTGTTGTTGAGCACAGGCTTTCTCTAGTTGCAGTGAGTGGGGGCTACTCTTTGTTGCAGCGCACAGGCTTCTCTTGTTGCAGAGCACGGGCTCTAGGAGCATGGGCTTCAGTAGTTGTAGCACACGGGTTCATCAGTTGTGGCTCACGGGCTCTAGAGTGCAGGCTCAGTACTTGGGGTGCATGGGCTTAGTTGCTCCGCGGCATGTGGGATCTTCCCAGACCAGGGCTCAAACCCGTGTCCCCTGCATTAGCAGGCGGATTCTTAACCACTGAGCCACCATTCCCTGCCTCTTTAATCCCTTCTCCATTTCTGTCCCCTGAGTGATCTTTCTAGAATGCAAATCTGATCCATGTCACTCACCTAAGTGCTTAAAGTTCTTCCACTGTTAATCACCCACTACACATAAAATCCAAACTCCTTAGCATAGCATATAAGGCCTTACATGATCTCACACCTGCCTCCCTTTCCAGTCTTCCTACTTCCTCATTACACCCCACCTTCTACTTGGATGCTCCAATAATACTATACCTTATACAGTGACCTGTCAGTGCTGTTCTCGCCCTCTCACCTCCCACCTTGCACATGTTGCTCCTCCTGCTTAGAGGGCCCTCCGCCTCTCTCCTTGGCTGGTTAATTTCTAGTCATTTTCCACATCAGCTAAAGTGCCACTTCTCTGGGGAGCCTCTCCTGATCCCTTTCCCACCATTTTCTGTGCTCCCAGAGAGCTCTGTGCTTCTCTGTATTACAGCAGTTATTACATCTGCTTATTTCACTAACTCTTCCACTGGACTATGAGCAGCCTGAGAGTAGGGCCTATGTCTTCATTATCCTTCACAGCTAAGGCAGTGCCTTTGTAAATGCTCAGGGTATACTTGATGAATGGATAAATGAATGAAAAGGATTTTCCCACCATATACATAAGGCTGGCATAACAAATAACTTTATTATTACTTTAAGCTGACAACATTGCAACTCAGAGTGTAGTACTGACTTGTCTAACGTAACAACTGTGTGGTAGAGCTAGTATTAAAAAGCCAGATCTTCAGAGACCCAGACCAATGTCCGGACCTCTCCCCTGACTCTAAGCTCATATTTCCAACTGCCTAATTAACACCACCACTTAGATGTTTACATAGCCATCTCAAACTTAACATGGCCAAAATTTTTCTGCATTTCCTCCCCACCGCCCAACAAAAATTTCTCCCAGTCCGTCCTGTTTCAGTACACAATAACATCAGGCATGGTGTTGCCAACTACTAAAGTCAAAGCAAAATAAATTCATAAAACCCGAAAGTCAAGCTTGAATATTTCTTTCCCTTACATCCCATATCCAATCCACCAGCAAGTCTTGTAGGCTCTACTTCAAAACATATTCTAATTTCATCCACTTTTCTCCATCTCTGCCACCCTACCCGTCCCGCCCCCAAACTCCAAAACTATCATTTCTCACCCAGACTACTGCAAGTCTCTTAACTGCCCTCCTCGAAAGCCTTCCTAGAATCCATTCTCCTCAAAGCAGCCAGAAAGATCTTTTTGAAAAATGCAAATCAGCTCACCTCACTCCTACTTTTAACACCATCCAAAATCTTCATTGTACTCTCAATAAAATTCAACAAATTTAGCAGTATCTACAAGGCCTTACAGATCTGACTCTGATAAACTCCTTGACTTCACATGGTACTATTTTTCTCTTGCTCACTATAATTCAGTCCCATTGGCCTTCTTTTTTGGTCCCAAGACATGCCTAACTCGTTCCCACCGATTTATACTTGCTTCTCCCTCCACACGTATGCTTCCAGATCTTCAAATTGCTAAGTCTTCTTCATTCAGGTCTTAGTTCAAATATCACCTCCTCAGAGGCATGCCATAAACCACCATATTGAAAGTAGCACCTCTCCTCTAGTCGTTCTCTATCCTATCACCCTACTTTTTTCAGAGCACCTATCACCATTTGGAGTTATCCTGCTTGTTACTTATTCATTACTTGCGTTTCCCCCATTAAAAGTAAACTTCACAAGAGCAAGGACCTTGGTTGTCCTGTTCACTGCTGAATTACTGGACCTAGGAATATTCCTGACATCCTGAAGTCGCAAGTATTTGAAGAAGGAAAGAATGAATAAACAATACAGATTACATACTTAATAAATGCTTGATGAATGTGTGAGTGAATGAATTAGGGAGTGGAATGGAAAGGGAAAAAAAAGTGGAAGCACTGCTATTTAATATTTTTATAGCCACTCACTTTTCTCCACCCTCACTGCCTTTGCTCCTGCTCAGATCCCCACCATCTCTTACACAACTGCAGTACTCCCAACTAATTTCTTCTCCTTTCCCCAGGCTGAGCCCTCCAAAAATAACTTCCACACTTCTACCAGACTTGATCATTCTGAGACATAGATCTGAACATGTTATAAGCCCAAGCTTCTTATTATGTTGTTAGAAAGGCCTCACCAACCTTATCACTCACTGCTATCCCTCTACATTTAACCTATACTCCAGTAATGCAGGCATTCTTACAGTTCCCAGAATATTCCAGGCTGTTTAATGCCTCCAAACCTTTGCATATCTTTTCATTTTCCTGGACCACTCTTCCATACCTCACAGACTTTTGACTACCTACTGAACTCACACTTACTCCTCAAGAACCATCTCAAGCAACTTTTCTGTTAAGTCTTTAATGATTCCCCCAAGCAGAGTTAATCACTCCCTCCTTTGTCACCACAGTACATAACACATACTTATAATATACTACCATCATTTGTTTCCATGTCCGTCTTTCCCTATGTGACTATTAGCCCCCTGAAAGCAGGAGCCATGTCTCCATGTTTGTGTCCCCAGCACCATATCTGGCATATTCAAGCCCTCAATAATTGCTAACTGAAGGAATGAATGGATATATCTTAACTCCTCAACCTGGTGTTTAAAGTCAACCTAGGGACTTCCCTGGTGGTCCAGTGGTTAAGAATCCGTCTTGTAATGCAGGGGACGCCAGTTCCATCCCTGGACAGGGAACTAAGATCCCACATGCTGCAGGGTGCAGCATAACTCGAGAGCCCACGTGCCGCAACTACAGAGCCCACATGCTCTGGAGCCCACGCACCACAACTAGAGAGAATCCCGTGCATGCACCACAATTAAGTGAAGAGCCCACGCACTGCAACAAAAGATCCCGCGTGCCACGACGAAGGAGCCCGCGTGCCGCAACCAAGACCCAACGCAGCCAAAATAAATAAATAAATAAATAAATAAATAAATAAATATTTAAAATAAAATAAAGTCAAC
The DNA here is from genome assembly GCF_964165515.1 of Mesoplodon bidens. Taxonomy (NCBI): domain Eukaryota; kingdom Metazoa; phylum Chordata; class Mammalia; order Artiodactyla; family Ziphiidae; genus Mesoplodon; species Mesoplodon bidens. The sequence continues at coordinate 58,819,867 of NC_138164.1, read as the reverse complement.
CTCATATTGGCTCCAACCCATGTTTCTACATTTAGTACTTAGTCCTCTCTTACTTGCTGATTCCCCAAACGCATCCTTCTTTCTCACATTTACTTGGGGCCCTTATTCCTGATGCTCTCTACAGTGAAATTTAAATCATCGGGTGGCTCCTTCTCCATGAAGTCTTCCTTAACCCCTCCAATGAGATTTACTTCCCAAACAGCACTTTTTTTTCAACTGATAAGGTATTTAGAACTTATTTTATAATTATAGCCTTTCCAACTGGACTACATGTACTATTTTTCTAACTGAACTGTGTAAGCTCCTTGAAGGTATGAAACATGAATTAGCATCTTTCCTCTCAACCTAAGTACCTAACATGGTAGCTTGCACAAAGCAAACAGGTATCACTAAATGTTTTATTAGTGGAGAATAGTATGTTTAATAGTATGCTTAAAGATATCATGCTTCCACTCCTTCATATATGTGCTTTTAGCTTGGTGTAAACTGGCCTCCTAGCCATATGATAAACTTTCCCCCTCCTTTAAGGATCAGCCCAGTGACATATCATCTCTGAAGTCTCCCCTAACTCTCCCAAATACACTTTCACACTCCTCCCATGCACCTGTGATACCTGTATATAGCTCTACTCATCATACTACATCGTCATTATCACTTGATGGGTCCCTCTCCCCACCAGACCATAAACTCTTTTGGAGCACAGATAGTCTCTTTAACCATTTATGAATTCCTAAGACCAAATAAAGCATCTGGCAAAATTAAATGCTCAATAAATATATGGTGAATTTTGAAAATAGTAAATCCATGTTATAGAGTACACCAGCAATAGAGATCATGGAGTCACATCACCAGGTTCAAATCCCGAGTCTACTTACAAGCTATCCCACCTTGAATAAATTACTTGGCAGTGCCTCAGTTTTCACTTATCTGGAAGGTGAAGACAATAATAGTATTAAAATATAATTAAAAGAGTTAATGTATGTAAAATGCTTGGTATAATGCCTGGCATTATACCAGTATGCACTAAAAAAGTTAGCTATTATTTGTTATCATTAGAAGGAGAAAAGTCTGCTTCTGCAAGGCGCTAAATGACAGGCTCAAGAAGAGGTTAGGTTCAATCCTATGGACAATGGGGAATAAAACGCCACTGGAGACCTCCTTAGTAACAGACACATTCAGTTATTGAGAATATCCTACTGGGAAGGGGGAAGGAGGGCAGAGGGAACACAAACCTTGGCAGGGCTACGCTCTCTGCTTCCAGCTTCCCCTTACGCCACTGGTTCTCCCTAGTTGCTCAGGGCCAAAAGCCCCATGGTCATAACTCAGCATCCTCCTGGGAAAGCTGCACTTTAGAGGGAACTAATGAGTTTATGTTTACCTACAGATTTTCCTCTGAGGAGCAGAGAGATAACAAATGACTTCAAGAAGGGAAAACACAAAAATAAAACAGAGAAGAGGAATGATGCTGGATGGATTATCTTGGGTTGGCTTTCACGGAGTAAACTTTTAGGACAAATAGCCTCAGGTGGACTGAGACTAAACTCCTTAGAGGCATTCTCTGTCAGTGCATGTGCCTCCATGGGTCAAAGATGCAAAGAAGCAGGATCTGGAAAAGGAGGACTAAAAAGGTGAAGCTACAGAAATAAGAATTCTAGCCCAGTATGAAGAATATTGCAACAGGGGAATTCAAAGAGGGAACAGGCTGACCACAGAATGATAAGCTCCCTATCATTAGAGGGATTTAAACACAGACGAGGTGATCACTTGCTGGGAGTGTTCAACATGGGTGGATGGACTACATTTAAGATTCAACTTCAGGGCTTCCCTGGTGGCACAGTGGTTAAGAATCCGCCTGCCAAGGCAGGGGACACGGGTTCGATCCCTGGTCCGGGAAGATCCCACATGCCATGCAGCAACTAAGCCCGTGTGCCACAACTACTCAGCCTGTGCTCTAGAGCCCGCAAGCCACAACTACGGAGCCTGAGTGCCACAACTACTGAAGCCCGCACACCTAGAGCTCGTGCTCTGCAACAAGAGAAGCCACGGCAATGAGAAGCCCACGCAAGGCAACGAAGAGCAGCCCCTGCTTGTCACAACTAGAGAAAGCCCACGAGCAGCAACGAAGACCCAACGCAGCCAAAAAATAAATAAAATAAATTTATTTTTAAAAAAAGGACTCAAGTTCAATAAGCATCTGAATATCTACTCTGTGCTAGCCACTGAGAGAGATTAGGTGCTGGGAACACAGAGATGAAAAATGGTATGGTTCTGTCCCCTCAAGGAGTTCACTGCGCGACGGGGGAGACAAAACAACATGGTAAGTGTTGATAGATGTCTAAACAGAGTGCTGTTGGGGCGGAAAGCAGGTCCTCAGATACTGTGCCTATGACTCACTGGTAAGGAGGAATATGGCACTAATTAAAAACGAAAATGCTTCATAAGCAGTTTATAAGCAAATAGTACTGTCAGGCACTACTGTGTTATTGCCGGAACAGAGTGCATCAGTTAACCTTTGCAATTTAGTCAACACTTCCTTAAACCTGAGTAGAATCCATATCTACAAACATTCTCATTTATTCAACAAATGTCTGCTATGCGCCAAGAACTGAGGAATGTGGAGAGATGAAAAAGATAGTCCCTGCACTCAAGAAGTTAGAACATTCCTCTTCATTTCTTCTTCCTCTCTCCTACCCTCCTTTATTGACAGGAGGACACCTTAAATTCCTTCTGGAACGGGTTAACCAAACAAATGACTGCAAAAAGTAAGAGTGAGGGACTCCTCTGGCGGTCTGGTAGTTAAGACTCCACGCTTCCAATGCAGGGGACGTGGGTTCGATCCCTGGTCCAGGGAACTAAGATCCCATATGTTGTGTGGCACAGCCAAAAAAAAAAAGCTGGGGATGGGAGGTTTATAATGGGAAACCAAATGGGAAGGAAAGACTGTCTGCAAATAGGGTGTCTGCCAGAGTATGAGACTCTGACTGCACAAAAAGACAAAGGTTACAGAATTGGAGGTTACATGTAGGCCTTTTTGTGTATAACTTCCCTATCACCATTTTTTTCTTCTCTCATCCCAAGATTACTTGCACAGATTATTAATAATAATTATATCTCCATTTGGTCATTCCCTAGTATCTACTGAGTACCCAACAGAAATTGTAGGAAACACAAGGCACAGTAAAATCCTGAGATCCAAGACTTTCAAAGCTGTGGGAAATCTCTAGAAGGTCATCTAGTCCAAACCTATCATTTCACAGATGAAGAATTAAGGTATGGAATCTTTCATGAGTTGGCATATTCAAACATTTATTGAATATGCCAGGCACCAGGGATATAAGGATGGATAGGGCTTTCAAGGAGAACTCAGTCTCGTGGGAGAGACTGACAAATAGCGTTACCCCAGTCAAATCACCTCTGTAAATGAAGTCCTACACTTATATAGTAGAAATGTCTAACATAACATAAGACAGTATGGGAAGCATATAGTACTCACCCAGAGTGGTTAAAAGCACAGATGTAGGAGTCATCTTGGATTTGAACCCTACCTCTGTCACTTACCTAGCTGTGTGACAGTGGGCAAGTTACTTAAACTCTCTATGCCTCAGTTTCCATATCCGCAGAATGGACATAACCATAATAATACCTACCTTGTACGGTTGTGGTATGAAATTAGATAATGCATACAAAATACTTGGCACCAGGACCTGGCACAGAGTAAGTACTCTGTATCATTTCACCTTTAGCACTCTCCTGCTGAGCCCTGGCCTCAGAATCCTTCTCAACACAACCTTCTAAGCATCTGTTATCATTTGGCTGTCTCTGCGATAAAACAAAATCTGCTATTTCTAGTCTAGAATTTATGTCTATTGTTTACTACTCTAGTTTTTTTCCCCACTACATTACGCTACTACTCATTTTACACGTCTTTAAAAAAAAAATCCAAAGATATATGGTCAGATGTCCAAGATTAAACTTCAGTCACACATGCGTCAGTCCTTCAATAAGATCTTGGCTTTAACCAAGAATTCCTAGAGAAAAAAATCCCTGGAAACAAGGAACATTTATCAAATGTCTACAGGGAGAGACCCACAGGAGGAAAAACAAAAAACAAAACAAAACAGTCCAAGATTACTACTTTGAAGAAGCAAGGGATGGGAACATCTACAGCCTCCCTGAGAAGAGAAGATATAACATAGACTGCTACTTCCTCCTTGATGTACCCACTACACATATTCCACTGACACAGCACCTGTGACACATTTTTGTACTTATTTATCACTCTCTCTCCACCCAGGCTAGTCTGTGAACTCCTTGAAGGCAGTTATCACACATTATCCATCTTGGTATGATCAAGCATAGCACAGTACCTGGCACACAGAAGGTGCTTCCAAAAAGTTTGATGAATTGATAAATGAACACAGAGAAAACTAGGAAACACAAGGAAAGAAGATATCATTGTAAATCAGAATAGTTTTACAAAGCAAGAGAGCCTTGGGCTAGAACCTTAAAGTACAGGTGGGATTTGGAAAGACACGGGGGAAAGGAAAGGTACTCTAGGCAGACAGGACAGCATGAACAAAGACCTGGCGGTAATCAGAAACATGGTACACAGTATGCTAAAGCTTTAGTCATGACTTAGTCCAATAGTTCAAATCTCATAGGGATGCTGTAAACATTCAATAAAAAAGCACATACTACTAAGGAGAGGAGCTTATTACCACTACTCAAAAAAAATAATCACCTTTATGCCAGGCACCATACTGAGTGAAGGGACTGCAACAATGAGCAAGATAGACTTGGACTCCGCTCTCATGTAGCTAAGAGTCCAGTGGGGAAGACAGACAGTTAAAATAATGCTTGGTAGAACTGGGTTAGAGGAAGTACAGGGGGGCTGAAGGAACATAAAGTAGGGTCACCCAATCAGTTGGCAGTAAGAGAAAGATCCCTGATTTTCAAAGTGTGGCTTGAGATACTCAAGGGGTTCTGAGTCCCTTCAAGGACCACAGGCTTCAAAGTGAGATTTTTTTTTTTGAATAAAGGGTTTCATGACTAAAGGTTTAAAAACCACCAATCTAGTCCAATCTCCTCTTTTAACAAGAATAAAACAAGGCCCAGAAGAGGCAAATTACGCACTAAAGGCAATAAAAACTCAAGTTAGCTGTAGGGTGAGATACCTGCTTTGAACTTGAGCTGGAAACTACTCACTAATCTGCATGATATCACATCATTTTGGCAGATGAACAACTACTGGGAGTAGACACATCCGGAATTCATAGGCACTAGCCAGGCAGGCAGGCTGGCCCTGATTGGATGTAGAAGTGCTTTTTCACCTTAGGTCCCAAACCAGCTCTCTGTGCCAAGATGATGCCTCCAATTCTTCTCATGGTTAGCCAGCTCCCCCTTCAAGAAGGAACTCACTGGCTCCAGGAATATATCTGCTTCTGGGCCTCCAAGCTGGTACCCATGCTTTATCCTCCCTGACATTCTCAAGCACCCTGTGGTTTAGCAAGTTGAAGAACTTAGCCAGTCATCATAGCGTTTAATACCTAGCCGTAGCCTGAGCTGGCTAGACCCATCTCTCATCTCCTAACTGCCACTGGGCTCATCACTCCCCGTGACCAGGGGTTCAGCAGAATCAAGTTATAGGTAAATTAAAGGACCTGTATAGAAAAACCAATATTCCTTTAGTTAACCCCCACTTTGAATCTCTCAGGAATGAAATGCTGCTTCACATTTTGGAGATGGGACTTTTGTATATTAAGAAAAGGGTAGTTTACTTCGGTAGGATGAGTCTGGCGTGAGCAATGGAACCGAGGCATTCAGTATAGCATGGCAGTGTAAAACTTAGTTCAGTATAGCACAGGCAGACCTGGGATGGAATCTGCACCTCCCCTCACAAACTGTGGAATCCTAGGAATGCTACTTAACCTCTCTTGCCTCAGTCTCATTTATAAAATGCGGTGAACACCAACCAGTTCACAGGGCTGCTGTTAGTAATGAGATAATGTAGGCTTTAAACAGGGGCTGGTTTATGGTAAGGGCTCAATAAACAGCAGCCTTTTCTACTGGTAGCTCTTTTCCTAAGCCCTCTTTTCTATTCACCTCTCAAAAACAGGAGAAGCAGTGAGCAAAGCCTTAATTACCTTAACTAAATACTATAGAAAGTAATAATGAAACGGACAAAAGAAAAGGAACATAAATAAACTGATGGCTGCTATTCCAGACTACTTATCATGCTAACGGCATCTGATATAGGAAAACACAGGCCCGATATCCTAAAGAACAAATCAGAGCATGCAATCTTTCCAAAGAAGTCGCAAGGAGAACCTACTGCATCTTAGCTAGGTTATCCATTACTCTTTTATAATCTGAGCTCCACAATAGTCTCTCTACCAAGCAGAAGGTAATACAGGAGAGCAACTCTGATGCCATATGCTTCTTTATAAACCTAACCTTTAATTTTTCAGCTCAAACCCATCTCCATCATAAAGATTTCACTGAATCCCCCAGCAGACGTGAGTGCTTGTCTCTTGTGCCCCACTGAATCTGTTACACACTTCCGTTACAGCAATTATCTAGTATTGCATGTCTCTTCTCTACACTATAAATTGGTCAAGATCCTGTCTTACTCATCTTTGGATTCCCAGTGCATAAAACACAGTAGACCCCCATAATTACAAATTAAAGGATGGATTTCACCTTCTCTTTCGCTAGTTAAGGCTACTAAGAAACAGCTGGGGAGACAGAAGTATCGAAAGAAACTCACAAACTAAGGTCTGCCAGACCATACTCCTGCCCACCCCTCCTTTTTTTTGAGCTTGAAGGGATGTCTGTTTCTGCTTCTCAGAGTTACTTTTTTAAACACACAAGGAAAAGGATAGAACTATCCACACAGAATTTTCAGACAAAAGGTTATATTATTTCTCAGTAAATGAAACAAGGAACAGAAGTTTCTGGGATAAATGCTAGTGGTTACATATAAAGTTGACCTCTAGACATGACTCTCTGGAAGTATAATTATGATACTAGAAGCTCTTAAGTTCTTAAAACAATAAGGGAAGAAAAGCTAAGAAGGAAAAATCAAAAATGTCTAACATCAAAACTTTAAGTTCTTTTCTCCTTTGCCAAAACTTTCGCTCTTTATCTCAATGAACCCTGATATATGTAACTGAAATCTGGCCCCCCTCAAAGGAGAGCCCATGACTAACAAACCATGTATAATAACTTAACTACAGTACTTACTTTTTCAAGGCACTTTCAAATATATCTCATTGAACTACAACCAACCATAATCACAGAAACTTAAAGCCGAAAGGGGTCTTGGAAGTCATTTCCACGACTACCACACCTCACCCACCGAGTGGTATCCAAACATTCCTAGTCTTTAGTGACTGAAAGATATGGGTCTAAAATGCTTCTTTAAAAATCTCTCCCTGGGGCTTCCCTGGTGGCGCAGTGGTTGAGAGTCCGCCTGCCGATGCAGGGGACACGGGTTCGTGCCCCGGTCCGGGAAGATCCCACATGCCGCGGAGCGGCTGGGCCCGTGAGCCATGGCCGCTGAGCCTGCGCGTACGGAGCCTGTGCTCTGCAACGGGAGGGGCCACAACAGTGAGAGGCCCGCGTATAGCAAAAAAAAAAAAAAAATCTCTCCCTGCTCTGACCACCTGCCAGTTTCTCAGTCTCCTCCCCTCCACCTTAATGTTCCCAAACAGGTAAACCAAAACCTCCAAGTCATCCCACCACCAAACAACAGTCTTTGCTTCTCAAGTCCACTTCTACTCCCTTTCTCTGGGCCTCATCCCCAATCCTCACCCACAACACACAGCCAGGGCCTCTAAGATTCTGATCCCTCAGAGATCCCACTGGTTCCATCCCCAACAATCAATCCACTTTCTCCTATTTCTCCCTGCTGTCCATATGCTGTCATGGGCAAAACCACAAGCACCCCTAGCCATGAATGTACCTTTGGCCTCAGAATCTTTTCCCTTTCCTTTCTCACCTTCTCTCTCTGCTTCTCAGCGCTGTCCCTTCATTCCTTCAAACTCAATGTCTCCTTCCTCCTAGTGATTTCCTTCAAGGACCACTGGTAATTGAATACACCAGTTGTTAAATGCCTGTTATGTAGGTAAAGGGGACATATACCCTCAAGAGCTCACTCTCAAAGAACTTCTAAGTCTAGAAGGAGGGAAGGAGGGAGGTGGGTGGGAGGAGAGGGGAGGGGGAGGGAGAGGTTGTGGGAGGGAGGGGGGGAGAAGGGGAGAGGGGGAGAGAGGGAGAGAGGGAGAGAGGGAGAGAGGGAGAGAGGGAGAGAGGGAGGGGGAGAGGGGGAGAGGGAGAGAGGGAGGGGGAGAGAGAGGGAGGGGGAGAGAGAGGGAGGGGGAGAGGGAGGGAGAAGGAGAGGGAGAGGGGGAGGGGGGAGAGAGAGAGAGAGAGAGAGAGAGAGAGAGAGAGAGAGAGAGAGGGAGGGAGAGAGAGAATCACTTATCCGTTAAGACTCATCTCTTCTGGGAAGCCTTCCCTAGCCCAAACTGAATTGGTCCCCTCTTCTCAGTGCCACCATTATACCTCCGATGCAATAACTAGTCTTCTTATGCGTCTCCCACCACCATTCTGTGGGCTCTTTAATGGGAAGGTCCCTAGCACTTAGCCCAGGACTCGGCACAAAGGGGATACTTGATGTTTGTTAAGTGAGTGAATGAATTCCGATATACAGTTGTCCATTCATCCATTCGTTCTATCATTCGATGACCAAAACTTTACTGAGTCCACATTATGTACAAAGTTCTAGAATGTAAAGAGCTCTTACGTAAACATAACCCGAAGCTCTAATACTAGTAGATAAGCACTCTTCCGCGGTCCGCGTCCCCAGCCCCCCTGTAAACCTAGACAGAGTCTCTTCCCTCAGTAAAACCCGGCTTTCCCTTGCAGGAGCCCACGCTCCTCCAACTCAAGCTACCTGGCGGCCCTCTAATCCTCCCAGGACCCCCACCTAATAATCCCAAATCTTAACACCCCAACCCCTCTGGCTTCTCTCCCTGTCCTCCATCTCCACCCTTGAGGTTACTGCAAGTCTTCTGCCCCACGACCGCCTCCGAGTCCCTGAGTCCTGGAGTCCAGGGTACCTCAGATTTCCCCCTCCCCGCACCCGTCCCCCGTTGGCTCCTTCCTTCTCAGGATTCCATCTCTCCTAGGACCCCCACTTCCGATACCTCCCCTCCCCTCCCTTCAGTTTCAGGTTGGGTCTCTCCTCTCCTCGACTCTCAACTCTTCTTACCTCATCCAACTCCCGTTCCCCGGCAGCACCTGCTCCAACCTCCACCTCCACCACCGCCGCCATCTTCACAACTCTCCCCCTCCCCGCAGGCCCCGCGCGAGCCAGCTGCTTCCGCCGCTCAAGTGCTCCTAGCCAATCGGTGGTGCGGGCTCCGGCAGCGGGGGCGGGACACCAAGACAGGCGGAGACCTGAAGCGAACTAAGAGACCATCTACCTGCTACCCACTTAAAGGTCAAGGAGGGACGGATCCCGTACATTTCTAACCTTCCGCAGGGGAGCGTTCTTGGAAAATGAGAAATCGGCCTTGTATTATTTTCAGTGCAAATATTTCGCCGATTTCCCCCTTTGGAGAGCGAAAGAGAAGGGTCCCTAAACCGTCTACTTTCGCGACGCTCCCTCACTCTGGGCAACAGGAGTGAAGCGTGGAGACTAAGGACTACATTTCCTAGAATGCATGGAAGCTGACCCGGAAGTTTAAATTTCGCTATCTCTAGAGGAGATTTGTAACGAGTGAAATATACATAAACCACCGAATGTATTTTCCTGGCGATAGCATACGCCTTCTTACCTCGGTGGGAGTCATCTTCCGGAAACAGCGGCTTCTTGAGGCCCCAGAACGAATTCACGGACTTCGGGAGAAGGAAGAGTGGCGCTTCGGGTCAGAAGGCGGAGGTCAGAGAGCAGAATTGGCAGGAGAATGGGTTTGTGGCCCGGGATCTGAGGCAGCGGTGGCTCTTCGAGGCCCATTATGCCGGGTGAGGGTCGTTGGGGTTGTCGATGGGGAGGGGAATGGACGAAAGGCAGGAAGGGTGACCATCAAGGAAGTGGACAGAACAGTGCATTCCGAGGAGCCGTGGAAGTAGCGGCTTAGGCTCCCGAAGCTGAGAGCTGAAGAGCCTTGCGGGACTTGCACGGCTCCCAACTGCTTCTTAGGCTCTCACGCCTCAGGATCCACTTCACACAGCTCCGTACTCTTTACTATGCCCACACTCTGCGTCCCCAACTCCTAACTTTACCCTCGTCCTGTACACCTTATTCACTATGCTGCACCCCGACTTACAGCTTCCTAACTCATTTCCAACCCCCTGCCTCCTAACCAGGACTGTCAACTTTTGAGCTTCAGGGAACATTCTCACAACTCCTTTCCCCAGTTCAACTCAGCTAATTCCATATTATCAAAGCATTCCTAATAATATTATCTATAAGGTAAGGTTAGTCACAGATATTTATTAGAGCTTACTAAGTCTCAGGCACTGTCCTTTGTATTTACATAAATTATTTTATTGAATCCTCTTTATTTTAATTTTTTTTTAATTTAAAATTTTTTTTATTTTCTTAGGTTGCTCCGGGTCTTAGTTGCAGCAGGCAGGCTCCTTGTTTGCAGCTCACGGGCTCCTTAGTTGTGGCATGCGAACTCTTAGCTGCAGCATGCGTGTGGGATCTAGTTCCCTGACCAGGGATGGAACCCGTGTCCCCTGCATTGGAAGGCATATTCTTAACCACTGTGCCACCAGGGAAGTCCCCAAATCCTCTTTACAAAAATAAAATAAAATAAAAGTACTTCTGAATACTATCCAAGTTTATATGTGTTCCAAATATCTTTCAGTCAGTCGTTTGTATTTTAACCTTGTTTGTGTTACCTTATTTTTCATATTTCCGTCTTTGATCCATTTGCGTAAAATTTTAAAAATATGTCATGAGGTAGGGATCTGCTTTTACTTTTCTTCACATTGTGAACCGGTTTTCTTTCTTTCTTTCTTTTTTTTACATCTTTATTGGTGTATAATTGCTTTACAATGTTGTATTAGTTTCTGCTGTATAACAAAGTGAATCAGCTATATGTATACATATATCCCCATATCTCCTCCCTCTTCAGCCTCCCTCCCACCCTCCCTATCCCATCCCTCTAGGTGTAGAACCAGTTTTCTGAACACCATTTTTTTTTTTTTTTTTTTTTTTTGGTACGTGGGCCTCTCACTGCTGTGGCCTCTCCCGCTGCGGAGCACAGGCTCCGGACGCGCAGGCTCAGCGGCCATGGCTCACGGCCCCAGCCACTCCGCGGCATGTGGGATCTTCCCGGACCGGGGCACGAACCCGCGTCCCCTGCATCGGCAGGCGGACTCTCAACCACTGCGCCACCAGGGAAGCCCTGAACACCATTTATTGCTTCATCTTTTTCTGGCAAAATCGTGCTCTATCTTACAATCAACAGGTTGTAAATTCCCATTTATATGAGTCTGTTTCTGGAATCTATTTGTTTCTATAGACCATATGTTGAAATACTGTGACTTTGTAATTCTTTTCAGAGTTGTTCTCCACCTCTTTGATCCATCTTTTTAGAATTGTCTTAGCAATTTGTGGCCCTTTATTGGTTGATGACTTTGTGGTGATTGCCAGCAACTTCTGCTGGAATTCTGATTAGAATTATGTTGACTTAATAAACTACTTTTTCCTTTTTTTCTTTTTTTAAATTTATTTTATTTATTTTTGGCTGCATTGGGTCTTCGTTGCTGCGTGGGCTTTCTCTAGTTGCAGCGAGCGGGGGCTACTCTTCGTTGCTGTGCGCAGGCTTCTCACTGCGGTGGCTTCTCTTGTTGCGGAGCACGGGCTCTAGGTGCGCAGGCTTCAGTAATTGTGGCACATGGGCTTGGTAGTTGTGGCTCGCGGGCTCTAGAGCACAGGCTCAGTAGTTGTGGCACACGGGCTTAGTTGCTCCGCGGCATGTGGGATCTTCCCGGACCAGGGCTCGAACCCGTGTCCCCTGCATTGGCAGGCGGATTCTTAACCACTGAGCCACCAGGGAAGCCCCTAAACTACTCTTTTCAATGACTATTTATTTATGCCTACTGTGTTCCAGCATGTCTCCGAGGTGTGGGAGATGATGAGCATGACAAAAATCCATATCCTCAAAGAACTCACTACTTAGTGGGGAGACACACAGAGTAAATAAGCTATTGCCAAAAAACACAAGAACAACAGCATATACAAGGGCAGGGAGGTCAGAAAGCACTTAATCCTTGGAGAACACCAAGCAGTTTCATGAAGTCATCTTCATGAAAAAGATTGTATATGTCTTATTCACCACTACGTAACTTAGTACAGTGCCTGGTACCTACTAGACACCCCTCCTCCAAATATTAACTAAATGAAATATCCAAGATTGACAGCTTCAGGGTCCCCAAGCCTAGAGTGTAGTTTTGGGGCTGATCCCACCCTTTCCTCCACTGTCATCTCTCTATCCATTTCCCCTTTCTCCCCACACTTCCTCTTCTGTTACCCTAGTCTTTCTCAAGGGGTGCCGTTGACATTTTGGGTAGAAGTCTGCATTTTATAGCAATATCATATGCATGGTGGGATATTTAGCATCCGTGGCCTCCAGACCCTAATGACAACAATGCTTCCTAGTCATTATGACTGTCAAAAACATCCCCACACATCTCAGAAAGACCCTTAGAGAGTCTTTAGGAACTATTATGTCAACTCCTAAGTGAAGTAAAATAAAAATTATTGTTATCCTCCTTACGTACATGGTCAGCCTAAATGGCTTTCTTATGGACTTGGCCTTACAAAATGCTAGAGGACATTAGCTATCTTCTAATATTGTGGTTTTCAAACTATACTCTTGGGGATTCATTTCCAGAAGTTGAAGGGGGGGTGGTCACAGGTATGTCTCCAGGCCTCCCAACCTGTGCTTTAACCAGAGCTCTGCTTTTATTTTTTTTTATTTTTTATTTTTTTGCGGTACGCAGGCCTCTCACTGTTGTGGCCTCTCCCGTTGCGGAGCACAGGCTCCGGACGCACAGGCTCAGCGGCCATGGCTCACGGGCCCAGCTGCTCCACGGCATGTGGGATCTTCCCAGACTGGGGCATGAACCCGTGTCCCCTGCATCGGAAGGCAGACTCTAAACCACTGCACCACCAGGGAAGCCCCTAATGTAGAATTTAATTTCAGAGTAAAACAGATAAAAGTGGTAGCATTGTTATTTTCCTTAAAAGAGGGAAAGTATTTACTTACCTACATTCTCATATCCCACATTTGGGGGCTTTTGAAGAAGTAGAGATTCCAGAAATCCCAAAGCTACTAGTAATAATTTCTATTTGAGTTGAGAAGTAGCATGGAAAAGTAACTAGCAATACCACCTCCTCAGCCAGACTGCCTGGCTGCCCACCTCGTTAAGTGGTTTGGCATGTCTGTATGTCAGGTTCTTCTCCTGTTAAAGAGGGAATGATAGCTCCTACCTTACAGGGATATTTAAGAATTGAATGAGTTACTTACTTATGAAGGGTTTTGAAAACTACCTGTACTTAAGCACTACATAAGTGTTACCTAAAACAAAAATGGAAATTTGTGTTATTGTGTGTTTGGGATAGGAAGACTATAATGTTGCCTGGGTATAGAGAGTTAAGGGCTTGAAGGTGGAAGGGTGAGGGAGGCCCCAAAGCAAAGGAGGTTGGAGACTCGGGGTCCCACCCTCTCCTTCATCCAGCCTCAGCCTAAGTGGACCGAGATCATGAACAGAAAGCTGAAGTTCCCACCTCTGCTGCTGGGTGCCATTTGACCTGGTGTAGCAGCTGCTGGAGTTGCGGGTTGAGGCCACAGACGGTGGGCCAGGCGGGCCCCTGCAAAATGTGGAGGAGGCTGAGGACCACTCCTGGAGGGAGGCCCTCAATCTGGCCATCTGCCTGGGCCACGAGGCCATCACTGATGTGCTGTTGGCCAGTGTCAAGTTCGACTTCCGGCAGATCCACAAGGCCCTGCTGGTGGCTATGGACACAAACCAGCCAGCAGTGGTGCGTCGCCTGCTGGCCTGGCTGGAACAGGAGAAGGGCCGCAAGGTGGACACCAGGTCTTTCTCACTAGCCTTCTTTGACTCATCAGTCGATGGACCCCACTTTGCCCCTGGTGTCACCTCCCTCACCCTGGCCTGCCAGAAGGACCTGTATGAGATCACCCAGCTGCTCATGGACCAGGGCCACAGCATTGCCTGGCCCCACCCTGTCTCCTGTGCCTGCCTTGAGTGCAGCAACACATGCTGCTACGGTCTGCTCCAGTTCTCCCTGTCCCGCATCAACACCTGCCGTGGCATTGCCAGCTGCGCCCACCTCTCACTGGCCAGCGAGGACGCCATGCTGGCTGCCTTCCAGCTCAGCTGCGAGCTCAGGCGCCTTGCCCACGGTTGGTTTCTGCTCCCTTCCCCTGCCCTTGGTGTCCTGTATCTGTCCTCCACCGGGGTATGGTCGGGCCTGTGGTGGGTGTTCTGGGAAGAGGGAAACAACAGAAAGATGTTCTCAGGAAACCTCCATTCTGATGGGGAGCTGCAGAATTCCGCCCTGAAGGGGGATCTCATTCTAATTGCAGACAGCTGTCAGTCTAGGGGTACCTAGTCTCATGGGGGTGGAACAGACCCTATCCTAGGTGTCTCCTGGGTCTGAGGGAGGAGAGAGAACATAGATAGGAAGGCAGCTGGACAGACTTAGAGATGACATTCAGTAGAACCTGTCCTTTCTGAATACCTACTGTGTGGTCCCACCTAGAGCACTGTGTGTTGGGGCCTCATGCTTGTGATCACAGCAGGGAGAGAGAAGGGAGAGAGAGGCGGACAAGACTCCCAGGATGCTCAGCTTCATTCAGGGTCTCTGTGGATGGTACCAGAGGGCTTCTAAGGAGCAGAAAAGAGGTCAGGAAGCTACAGATGTTGTGTGCAGGGCAGACTCCTTGGAAGAAGTGGGATTAATCTTGGCTACACAACCAGGTGGTTTAACACAAGTGAAGAGGAGTAGGGAGGATATGTGAGGTAGGGATTCAGTCCAAGCAAAGACTCTCGGCTAGTAAAAGTAGACATGGGATGAGTGCAGGAACCCTGTGCAGACAGAATGCGTGAAGGGGAGCCAGGGAGGCCTGGAGGCAGGGACTGGTCAGGGGCTTTGAATTCACCAGTCCAGTTCCATCCATCACTCATCCACTGACATCCCCTCTGTGCCAGGCAGACTTGGTCCCCATGGTCAAGATTACCATTAGGTGGGGAAACAAACAAGGATATTAACAGAGTCCTAGGGCAGGATGTGACCTGTGCCAGAAGAGCTCAGGGAAGAGCATGGTGCTTCTCCAGAGTCGTAGAAGGATCAGGGAATGAGGAGCCTCCACTTCACAGGTAGCAGGGAAGAGCAGCCCTTTCCAAAGGACCATCCCTCATCCTCGTAGCAGCCCACAGAAGGAAGCAGCAGGAATGATCATCCCCACTTTCCAGGCAAGGGGGCTGAGGTTTGGATAGGGGAAATACCCTACCCAGTGTGACACCACCTGAGGGACCATGCTGGGCCTCAGACCTAGCCTCCTGAAATCCTAGCCTGGATTCTCTCTGGCGTTAGGGCCCCAAGTAAAACTGAGGCTAGGATGGGTAAAGTGGAAACAAGAACTGCCCACTCGTGTCTGCAGCTCCTAAAACTGCCAGCACAGGCTCTCATATAAGGTAGGTGCTCAACAAAAGTAATTCAGTTAACCCAAGAAGGCATGAAGAATAGGAGCAGAAGTGGGACAGGAATAGGGAAGAGGAAGTACAAGGGGTGGACAAAGGTGACGGAGGGGTCTGAGTTGAAATGCCTCAGCAATGAGGTAGATGCAGCAACAGAGAAGCAAAGTTGACCCAAGAAGTGCCTCGTTATAGCCAAGAGGACAGGTGGGGTGGAAGGGAAGAAAGGAATAGAGGACTCAGGGTGACACCAGCTGTGGGGAAGTGATGGCCGAGGGCAGGACAGAGTAGCCCAGACCCACTTTTGGGAGGGGGGGGCTGACCTAATGGGGCTGGGGCCCCAGGGTGGCAGGCACACATGGACTTCCTCCCTACAGCCCGAGTACATTGCTCTGGAGTCGCTGAGCCAGGACTACGGCTTTGAACTGCTGGGCATGTGCTGGAACCAGAGCGAGGTCACTGCGGTGCTCGATGACTTGGGCGAGGACAGCAAGACTGAGCCCGAGGCCGAGGGTCTGGACCAGGCCTTTGAGGAAAGCATCCCCAACCTGGAGAGGCTGCGACTGGCCATCACCTACAACCAGAAGTAGGTCAGCTGGGCCCTACCCACCCCCTCCTCCCCGGCCCTGACCTGACCCCTTGCCCTGCCACCTCTACGTAGTCCCCGCTCCAACCCTACTAAGTAGGTCCTTTCCCTGCCCTCAGGAACCCTCTTAGATCTTCATTCTGAGCACCCTTCTATCTAGGCCCTTGATCCTGTGGGTCTCCCACCTGCCCTTCTTACCTTCAGTCTAAGTCCCTAACCTCTCCCCAGCCCTTGGAAGTCCCGTTACCCACCCAGACCCCACCTTCAGAACAGACTTCTGGGTCTTACCCTCAGCTCAGCCTCTGGCCTGCTGAGTAGGTTTGGTGTGGTCTTTTTCTGTTGTTAGACTTCAGTATCTCACTCTATTCAGCAAGATTAGACTGCATCTCTCAGGGCTTAAGGGTCAAGTGATTCCATGGTTCCCCACTGCATTAGACTCCTGCCCCCTAAGCCTAAGACATGCTCTCCTTCTAGCCTCCCCCACCCCTTACTCCTCCCTCTCCCCTACCCTAGATATCCTAGCCCGCCAGGAGCTTAACCAAAAACCTTCCTTCACAATGGCTCCCCAAGACACCAGAGCCCACTTTCCCTGCTCCTCCCTCCTCAAGACCATGTAGTCCGGTGCCTCACATCTCTAAGAAGACAAGGAATCCTGCGAGTTCTGGGACTGGGTACCCAGTTGCACCCACCACTGCCTGACTTAGATTCAAGAATGCAGGATCTGGAGAGTCCAGGAAAATCTTTGAATTCAACTTCTTCATAGACTAGGAAACCAAGTCCCAAAGAGGGGTGGGGTCTGCCCTAGGTCACATGGCAAGTGGGTTGCCTCTCTTCTGAGCTGGCTGGCCTGGGAAGAAAAAAAACATGGTTCAGTCTCTATGGCAGGGAAGTCAGTGCACCCAACTGGCTCCCCTTCCTCCTCCCTGGCTGGTGGCCACCCCCTCTCCTCACTCCCATCTCTGCTTAGTTTGTAGCACCCCCCCATCTGCCAGCAGGTCCTGTCCTCCATCTGGCATGGGAACCTGGCTGGCTGGCGTGGGAGCACCACTCTCTGGAAGATCTTTGGTCGCCTTCCTCATCTTCCTCACCACGCCCTTCCTCTGCCTTGGCCACTGGCTGGCGCCCAAGTCCCAGGTACTAAGAATAGAAGTAATGATAAATGTCATTTATTGAGCACTTGTTTTATGCCAGGCCCTGGGCCAGGCACTTAGGGTATGTTCCCATCAGGTAATTTGAGGTGGTCCTGGAAGGTAGGCATTGCACCTGGATTTTACATTGGAGACACAAGGAACAGAATGCTCTTTTGTCCACAGTAAATAGCAGAGTCAGGATTGAAACTGAGGTCTCTCTGCCTCCAAAGCCTGAGTCGTATATACAGCCCAATAATCTCCTAAAGAGACTCTGCCCCAACCTACAAATTCTTTGGGAGCCCTTGTGGACCCAGATATTTCTATTCCTTCACCCAACAAATATTTCCTTGAGACCCTACTATGAACCAGGCATCGTGCCTGGTGCTGGGGATATAATAAAGAGCAAGCCAGGTACCTGTATATCAAGTGAGGAATAGGGTGAGCAGTGCTCCAGGAAGCAGGAACAGCATGTCCATCAACGGCCCAGGGAGGGAGAATGCAAACTATTAGAGACTGACAGGAATTCTGTGTAGCTAAAGCATAAGTGCAAATGGCGAGTGGTGGGAAGTAAGCAGGGGCCCGGGTCCCACAGAGCCTTATGCAATGATGGGAGTCACTGGAAGACTGTAATGAGGTGAGAGATCCTATTAGTTTTGTGTTTTAGAAAGCTCTCTCTCCTAGTGGTGTAAAGGATAGATTGGGGGAGGGGCGGGAGTTAGGGACACCGTCAGAGTGTATGAGAGAGAGGATGCAGAGATGCCTTTAAGCTTCCTGGTCTGGGTGGCCGGGACGTTTTCTAAGATGGGGAAACAGGAGGAAGAGGAGAAGGAACAAGTTTGGGATCAAAAGTGATGAATTTATTTTTAACATGGTTATGATTGAAGAGCCTGTGGGACCCCCCCCAAGGGAAAGTTACTTTATCTCTGTGATCCTCAGTTCCTTAGCTAAAAAATGGGAATAACGATACCCACCTCATACGGTTGTGAAGGAAAAAATAGATATGAAAGGGGAAGGCCTAATATACAGTACATTCTTCATTAATGTCTGAATAAGTGAGTGAATGAGAGGAGGAGACACGTGGGGGCTGAGCATCCCAGAAGTTATCCAGGGTGGGGAGAGATTTGAACAGGACTCTGAGACCCCTGCTCTCCTTCCTTCCCCCAAGCTGGGCCACCTGATGAGGAGTCTGGTGCTGAAGTTCCTGCTGCACTCGGCCTCCTATCTGTGGTTCCGCATCTTCCTGCTGGGAGAGTCCCTGGTCATGGAGACACAGCTGAGTACCTTCCGAGGCCGCAGCCACAGTGTCTGGGAGATTTCACTACACGTGGTTTGGGTTGCAGGTACATGTGTGGGGCCTTTTATCTGTGGCAGACCCCCAGTCCAGGAAGGGACCCCCAGTCCAACTGCTGAGCTGACCAGCCAAGTGCTCAGTAGAGCCCTGGAGGTTACTGTCCAGTAGGACTCTGTGACTCTCCCTCATCCCTGTACCACACCTCAGCATCTCGGTCCCTCCCTGGGAGCCTGGCCCATCCCCAGCTTTGACTGTTTCAACCCAGAATCCTTTATTCTGGAGGGAGAGACTCTGCTTCAGCACCCTTTAAATCCCTGCTCATTTCCCACCCCCTAATTTCTCTCTTCTTAATAATAACCACACTGAATCCTTGTCAAGTAGAGGCTGAGACTGGGAGCCATCACCCCCATCTCTCTTCCCAGAGCCTGACTTCTCCCAGGGAAGAGACCTGCTCTGACCCTCCCCCATCCCACCCCCTGCCAGGTTCATGTTCATTCTCACGATTATCCTGACCGCCTTCCTCTGCTGCCTCAACAACGTCTACGTGCCTTACCAGGAGACAGAGCGACTGGGCAAGTACTCAGGGGCAGAGGCAGGATGGGCAGGTGGGATTCTGGGACCGTGAACTTGGAGCTTAGTAATCACCTCTTCCTCATGATCAGATTCAACTTAAGCAATTTTGGCAAGAACGCAACCTAACTGATGATGTGTACTTTCCATCATATCTCATCAGGAGGCTCACAATGTCAGTTTAGCCCACTGGTGAGGCCCATTGGTCTAGCAGACCTCTCCATTGAAAAGGAGATACCCTTGTGGTAATGAAGAGAGATGTTGAGACTGTGTGACTAGACCACTTTCTTGCAACTTTGCTCTGCGTGGATTTATCATCCACAGATGATTTTTGTTTAATTAATTAATTAATTTTTGCCTGCGTTGGGTCTTCATTGTGGCATGCAGGCTTCTCATTGCGGTGGCTTCTCTTGTTGCAGGGCTCAGGCTCTAGGCGCGTGGGCTTCAGTAGTTGTGGCTCACAGGCTCTGTAGTTGTGGTGCACAGGCTTAGTTGCTCTGCAGCATGTGGGATCTTCCTGGACCAGGAATCAGACCCATGTGCCCTGCACTGGCAGATGGACTCTTAACCACTGCGCCACCAGGGAAGTCCCTCTACAGATGATTTTTACCTGCGTCAGTTATTATAACAGTGGCTTCAAGACGCTGATTTTCAGGCTTCCCTGGTGGCGCAGTGGTTGAGAGTCCGCCTGCCGATGCAGGGGACATGGGTTCGTGCCCCGATCTGGGAAGATCCCACATTCTGCAGAGTGGCTAGGCCCTTGAGCCATGGCTGCTGAGCCTGCGTGTCCGGAGGCTGTGCTCCGCAATGGGAGAGGCCGCAATGGGAGAGGCCACAACATTGAGAGGCCCGAGTACCGCAAAAAAAAAAAAAAAAAAAAAGATGCTGATTTTCTATTGCTGTCATTCCCTGTACATTTCTTTGCTGGCATTCTTCCATAAAGAAGTGCTTCCTTCTCCACTCTTTTTGAATATCACTATGGATTCAAAGATTTTTTAAAAATATAATAATCCATTACAGTCATTATTCTTTTTTTAAATTAATTAATTTATTTGTTTTTACATTTGGCTGTGTTGGGTCTTCGTTGCTGTGTGCGGACTTTCCCCAGTTGCGGTGTCTGGGGGCTACTCTTCGTTGCAGTGTGCGGTCGACCTCTCATTGTGGTGGCTTCTCTTGTTGCAGAGCACAGGCTCTAGGTGTGCGGGCTTCAGTAGTTGTGGCATGCGGGCTCATTAGTTGTGACTCGTGGGCTCAGTAGTTGTGGCTCACGGGCTCTAGAGCACAGGCTCAGTAGTTGTGGCGCATGGGCTTAGTTGCTCCGCAGCATGTGGGATCTTCCCAGGCCAGGGTTCGAACCCCTGTCCCCTGCATTGGCAGGCAGATTCTTAACCACTGCGCCACCAGGGAAGCCCCATTATTCTTTTTGATACTCAATTCTCCCTAAATATGGCCAATAACTAACTCCTTGTTCATTCACTCACTCATTCATTGTTCATTCATTCACTCAGTTTTTAAATTCATTCGCTTTCTTAGTCATTCATTCATTGCTGTTTGAGTTCACACCCATTTATGACACCTTCTTTGTAGTAGGTCCTGTCCCTGGCACCGGAAGCACAGACGGAAGTGAACCAGACCCAGTCTCCTGGAGAAGATAGCCACATGCACAAATAAGCTCAGTTTGAGATGATGAGTGCTGTGAGGAAGGAGGGCTTATGCTGAGGATAACCAGAAGGGAAAGCCCCTTCCTCTGCCTTGATGATCAGGGAAGACTTCATAGAGAAGGGAAATCTGGACTCCACCTACAAAGGCTGTGAACTTCAGAGAAGGTACAGGGTATTCTGGGCAGAAGGGGGCACATACTAAGGCAGGGAGGTATGCTTGGAGAATAGCAAGACTTCCTCCATGGTTGGTACATGGAGGGGATTTTGAGAGGGGAGGCTGGAGAGGGTAGAGGGGCCAGGTCTCGGAGCTCATGAAGGTCCTGCTGAGAAGCCTGGTTTGCCCAGCAGACCAGGGAGCTCCGGATGGCCTCCCAAGCAATCGTTCAATCATGAATTCTTCCTGAGTGCAACTACATGATGGTTTTATTGTTGAACCTGAAGGACCCATGGTTGGGCCTGTGGATGTTGGTCAAGTCTTTCTCATGGTTCCAAAGTAAATGGAGGCTTTATTCAGACCAATCCTCTTACCAAGAATCCTTGTTCACATCCTGGCTTCAAGATGTTGAGGAAGTCTGCTGACACAGTTTAAATCATGAATCTTAGTGCCAGGGACAGGAACTAGTCCTTCCAGCCTGCTTCATGGGTCCTGGCGTCATTCCACAGTAGCACAGGTAGGCTGAGCCCTCCTGCTCATTTATGGGCGACAGCTAATTAAGTCAAAAGTATTTTTGCTAAAAACCTCGGGTACGTTGCATGGTGGGCACTTGGACTGAGAGTAGTTAGGAGCATTTCAAGTTTGACAGGAAGTGCAGCACATCAGATCAGCATTTAGAAAGAACACCTTCAGTGCAGTGTGGGGGATGGAAGGATGAGAGAGGGACTGGGGCCAGAGACCCGCTGTGGAGACTGTTGCAGTCATCTAGGCTTGAACTGCAGCAGCATGGGTGGCTGCTTCTGTGGTCCAACCACCATCCTCTCTCACCCAGACCACGGCAACAGCTTCTTCACTGGTCTCCGTGCCCCCACTCTCTCATCTGCTTCTCTTCCACTCTCCTCACAGCAGCCAGTGTGATCTTATCAAAAGTAATTCAGGGGTCACCCTCTGCTTAGAATTTCTTCATAGCTTCCTAAGGCTCCTAGGCCATAGTGAGGATCTTTGTTTTTATCCTACAGGGCCCTGCATGACCTGGTTGGTCCCTGCTTCCCTCTCACGAGCTTCTCTCTCCTTTGCCCTCTGAGATGAGCTATGCTGGCCGTCTCTCAGTTCCTCAAATGCGCCCCAGACTCCCCTACCTTGGGCACACTTCACATCTCCTTCCCTTCCCCCCTGGTTGATTCCCTCAACCTTCAGAGCTCAGCTTGAATGTTTTTCAAGGAAGTTTTCCCCAGCTCCCAGACTAGGCCATAACATCCTGTGCTGCTGCTTCATAGCACTTGCCACAATTTAGGAATGTTTGTAGAGTCAGTGTCCATCTCACCCCCGATCCCCACCCAGAACATAACGTCCTTGAAGACACGGACTGTGCTTGTATTGTTCACGGCTGTATCCTTAGCACCTGTTCCTGGCACTGCTATATGCTCAGTAAATTCTGGCGGGAGATCAGAAATGACAGGTGGTCCAATGGGCTTCGTGGAAGCACAGCGCCTTTGCCTGGGTCCTGAAGGTGAGGAGGAGTGGGTCTGGGTGGCGCTCTGGCTCATCTCCCACCCCTCACATCCTACTCTTCAGCCCCCCCATGTCAGTTTCAACGAGACCTTCCAGTTTCTGTTCTGGACCATGTTTGGCATAGAGGAGCACAGTGTGGTTGACATGCCGCAGTTTCTGGTGCCGGAATTTGTGGGCCGGGCACTCTACGGTATCTTTACCATCATCTTGGTCATTGTGCTGCTCAACACGCTCATTGCCATGATCACCACCTCCTTCCAGAAGACTGAGATGCGTGAACTGAGGGTGGCTCAGGCCAGAGGGAAGAAGGGAGAAAGGAATGGAGAGGAATAGGATGCAAGGAGTGGAGACATTTGGGTTCCGGCTCTGCCTCCACTACTGCCTTGTTTTGTGACTGGGGACAAGTTTTCCTCTCTAGGCCTCATTTTCCTCATCTGTAGATTGAGGGTCTTAATGATGTTATTATTTTCTCCAGATACAAGTCTAGTGCTCTTTCCACCTTATGGTGGGGAGGAAGGATGTGTTGTGGAAAAGTAGGTGGGAACGTGAGAAGGGAGAGGAAGGAGATGGATGGGTTAGGTTTTGTGGCTGGAGAATAGGCTGGATGGAACTGGATGGCAGAAGCATGAAAGATGGTGGGGAGGAAGAGGGGAAGGGGGGTACAGGCAGGGGAAATGTGGGTGATAGGTGGAGGTGCAGATAAGAATGGGGAGAAGAAAGGTTGGAGAAGAAGAGACATGGGGGCTGGGGGGAAATGGGGCAGACTGAGTGGGCAGGAGGGCTAGGCACCGAGGTGGTCCTTGCAAAGCCCCTGCCTCCTGGCCCCCAGGACACTGCTGATGTGGAGTGGAAGTTTGCTTGCTCCAAGCTCTACCTGTCCTACTTCCGAGAGGGTCTGACGCTGCCTGTGCCCTTCAACATCCTGCCCTCCCCCAAGGCTACCTTCTGCCTTCTCAGGTGATGACCTCAGAGCTCTCACTCCCAACCCCCCAGCACTCAGCACCCCTATCCCAGCTCCTGCCCCATTAGCCTAGACCCAGTCCTCCAACTAACCCCTTCCCTCCATCTCAATTTCTCAGGAGAATTTTCCACTTCATTTGCTGTTGCTGCTCCTGCTGCAAAACCAAGAAGCCAGACTCTCCCCCAGTCCCCACCTTTGTGAGTATCTCCTCTGCCTGCTGTGGGTCTTCCTCACACCGGGTCTTCAACTGTATTGCCTATACCATCCATTTGTCTGAACACCCCTGGCTTGTCTGTCTTTCCTGGTATGTTTCCCAGAAAGCCTACTCCCAATTCCTGCTCTCTCGTATGGCTTGCATTTCCCTCTTCCTGGCTTTGGCCATTTCCTAAATTTCCAATCCTGTGCCACCCAGCTCGAACAGAAGTTCATGCCACCCTCCTCCCAAGCCGCCAATACCCCATAAGCTTTAGGCAAAACTTTTTGCCCTAAACTGGGTCAAGATATCGTTGAACGTTTTTCAAAGTAACGTGTTAAGAAGCCAAGTGGAGAATGCCCCACAAACTGGAAATTAGAAGGTGGCTGAGGCCTGAAAGAGGAGGGCAGGCCTCTAAGGCACTAACTTACCTCTCATTATCTGCTCCCTAACTCAGTCTGGCTTGGCATGGGACCCCCTGCTAATTCAGATAGCATTACTGCCAGGTCTGTAGGGGGTCCTATCTGTTCCCCTTAAAACATGTTACCTGAGGGTCTCTCTAAGACAGGGCCTCCAGGTCAGCTCTGCGAGGCCACAGGCCAACTCTGAAGCTCTGAGGCCCCTGGATCCCCAGGTGAGGAAGGCCTTCCCTTATCTGATTGGTCAACAGTTTGTTTAACAAACACTTACCAAAACACGCCAATTCTGGAAATAAAGATATGCAGGACGGTGGTCGTTTGAGGTGCTGACAGTCTAGAGCATCAGAAGGAAATGGACTGTAATTGTGCATGATGACAAACCTATGATAGAAAGAAGCACAGTGGGCTATTGGAGAGGGGAGGAGAGGCCCCAGACCCAGCCTCAGGAGTCAGGGAGCTTCCCAGAGACCTTGAGGGCAGAGTAGAATCCTGAAGGATAAACAGGAGGTTGATGGGCAGGTATGGTGGAGAAGGGAGTTCTAGGCACAGGAAAACAGCATGTGCAAAAGCACGGAGAAAACATGACATTTACAAGAAACTAAATGCCAAAGGTTCCCAGTTCCCACCATCCTGGCTCCAGGCTATCCTGCATGGTACCTCTTACACCCTAATGGATCTCAAACTCCACATTCTGGAACTATCACTCTTTCCCCCTGACCACTTCCCGGCCCTGTCCAGGTTTCCAGGTGGTGCATATTTGCAGACCACATGTCAGGGCTGCTTCCCCTCTAGGGTGCAACTCAGCATCTTCACCTGAAGTTGTATTCAGTTCTCTGGACCTGTGCTGGGAGTCACTGAGTCCTGATGGATCCCACTATACCAGCCAGCTTGGGGTCTCCCCCACCCTCTGCTGAACCCCCAACAAGGTCCCACCCCTCCTCCAGCTGCCCCCCACCTCACTAGCCTGCTCCTTGGTGACCCCATGAGTTGTCTCCTCCCACCTACCCTGCACCTTAGGAAATGGCTTTTCCAAAGCTC
Source organism: Mesoplodon bidens (assembly GCF_964165515.1). Taxonomy (NCBI): domain Eukaryota; kingdom Metazoa; phylum Chordata; class Mammalia; order Artiodactyla; family Ziphiidae; genus Mesoplodon; species Mesoplodon bidens. The sequence goes on along the minus strand of NC_138164.1, from coordinate 58,794,608 downwards.
TTAGTCCTTATTTTATACAAGAAACATGCTTTATATACTCTGCAGCTGAAAGGACCCATCATTCTCTCATGCTTCTGCTGTACCATCTCTGTCAATCCTGTCTCTCCTTTTAAAATATTTAAGAAAAGGCTTTTTTTACATTATAAAAGTAAATAGGCTAGGGACTTCCCTGGTGGTCCAGTGGTTAAGACTCTGCACTTCCACTGCAGAGGACGTGGGTTTGATCCCTGGCCAGGGAAGTAAGATCCCGCAGGCCACGCGGTGAGGCCAAAAAATAGAGGGGAAAAAAAATGTAAATAGGCTAACCATAAAATATTTCCAGAGCTAAATAAATACAGATAAATAAAAATAATTATTTCCTAAGCATTTAGAGACCCTCTACTCCATGCCAGGGAAGTACCAGCCTGGGAAGAGGTGTTATCACCATCTCCACTTTACATCTGGAGACCTTCAGCCTGAAGAAGTTGAGTAGCTTGCTCAAGGCACACAGCGGCGAAGTGACCGAGCTGGGATTTGAGCCTGTCTTCTGAGTCCAGCACTTTGCCTACTTCACCTCTGCTCTCTCTCTCCTTTATCTGCCCCAGATGCCCGACTTGCCCTCCTGGTACTGTCCTGGGGCCTAAAACTGGACCCAGAACTAATCATTCTAATTTGCATGATGATTTCCATCTCATATGCATGAGCTGGTCCAAGGAGATGCCTCCCCACATCCCCTAGTCTCCCCTCTGCGGAATTTGAAGGACAGGGTTAACCTGCACTAACTCAAGTCAAGAAAACCAAGGTTGGGTTGGTGGCAGGAGAGAGCTCAACTCTGCCTTGCTCAGCATTTCTCTCCACCCACACTCTGCTTCTCCTCCTAACCCTCACCCACCTCCCACCCTGGTTCTCTTGCACTCAGCCATTCCACCCCTTCTGGCCTCCATCCAGACTACCTTCCAGGTCTGCATGAGGGTCTAGATGTGTGGCTTTCAGGGATAGAAAAGTCTGCACAGACTTTGCCTCCATCTTTATTGCCTGGGGGAGGATGCAGTGACTAGAGAAAAGCTGGGGGTGAAGACTCTCTCTCGCCCTCCTGTCTTCCCATCCCAGGCCAATCCTGGGGCAGGGGCAGGGCCTGGGGAGGAAGAGCGTGGATCCTACTGGCTTCATGTCATCAAGGCTCTGGTACAGCGCTACATAGAGACTGCGCGCCGGGAGTTTGAGGAGACCTGTCGGAAAGGTTAGTTGCTCCCCTCCAGGCCTTCCCCTTTCCTGTCCCTTGCTCAGCTGGAACACCCAGACTCACACCCCTCCAACCAGCCTGCAGTTCTCTATGTGGCCCCCCTCTGACCCACCCTCGGAAGCCAAAACCTGCCCAGATCGTGTGGGCCCTTGCACTCAATTACCCTCGTACCTGTTTAGACATTTATTTCACTCACTTGATTTAATCCTTCATTCCCGCCTTCATTCTTGCGTTCATTTATTTTCTCATTCACTCCCTTTCCCATTCACTCATTCACCTTATTCATCATTCATTCATTCACTCATTCAACCAGGGTTCATTGCTATGTCCCCTTTGTTCCCAGCAGGGACACATAGGAAGCTTTCAGTCTGCTGAGGAAGAGAAACCATGTCACTAGGCAGAAAATGCTTAGAAAAAGAGACACAAATTGCAGTGGGAGCCCAAAGAAGAGAAAGAGTCTATCATTTTGAGAGGCTCGTGGGAAGGCAGAAGGATAGAGTACCAGAAGCTGGAGAAAAAGGAGGTGGAATCAGAACTGGGCTCTGAGGGTGGGTATGAGCTGGGCAGGTGTAGATGGGGAAGAAGGCAGAGGCGGCGGATGTACAAATCTCTACCCATTAGAAAATTTCCCATCCTTATGACTCCTGACCCCTTCTCTGGTCCATAAGACTTTCCTTCTTGATATCTTCTAAACTCACCACCACCCCAGCCCTGCTGATTCATCTGCGCCTGACTCGGCCTGCCCACCTGACCCACATGCCATAAGCCAGTCCCTCACTTCCTCCAGTTCTCCTGTCTAGAACCCCTGGCATAAATGTCCCCTGGGGTTGTGCTGAGGGTAGAAGTGGTCCAGGACAGGCTCATCTTCTGAGTGACCTCCCCGTCACTACTGCCACGCCCCACCCCTCCCCAAGACCTGGGCAACAGACTGACAGAGGTGACCAAGACAGTATCTCGACTGCAAAGCAAGGTAGCCGGTGTGCAGCGGACTCCGGTGGAGGGAAGGCTGCGCTGGCCACCGGACGGTGCCAGCATCCTCTGTCGCTCCATCACCCGAGTGTGCAACAGCTTCCAGAACCTTGGCCCTCCCATCCCTGAGAACCCAGAGCTGACAGTGCCAGGGATTGTGGGGACCCAGGTGTCTTCAGAAACTGGGCTTCAGGAGGCAGGCAGGGCCAGGACTCCAGCATCTGGAGAGTCTGCCCCTCCTCCCCAGCTTACGTGCTAGGGCACAGGGAGCAAGAGTCAGAGGGGGCTAGGGACGTGCCCCAGGAGGAAGACCTGGGAACCAAGGAGGGGTCCTGATGCAGTGGGAGGGTCCCGTCTTCTGGTGCTGAGTAGAACACCCTAGATGGGTGAGGGTGGGGCTCAGTAGGAGCCCGTGCTGCTTTCCTTGCCTCAATAAAGCCTCTGTTATGGATGTCACATGCCTCCAGAGTGTGTGAGAATCTCTGTCTCTTGATGTTTTGAGATCCCCAAGCCCAAAATGAATCCTTGTGGGAGCAGGGCAGAGAGAAATGGCTTGCTCTGGGGTCCCAGATATCGGGGGCTTAGGATCCTACTTTGAGTTCCTTCAGATGTTTGGTGGAAAGGGTTCTGGACTAGGAGGTAAGGGTCCTGGTTTCAGCACTACCTCTCTGACCTTCACCAAGTTGCTTCCTTCCTTAGCTCTGCATTCCTCATCTGACAAATGGCCTAGGAAGCCATCTGTCCCCCTTCCTGCCTTCAGGGCTATTGTGAGGAACCTCTGTCTATTAAAGCGTCTGGGTTTGCAGGTTACAGTGTGTGACAAGGGTCTGCACTGAGACCATGTCTAAAAGTGATCAAAAAGTCATTCTTTTTAGTCCCTCAGTCCCTGAGTCCCATATGGCCAGAGCAGGGCAGATGGTCTAGTCTCATGGAACAAACCAATCATGAAATTTGAGGTCACCACACTGCAACACTGTTTAATCCAGTGGCTGTCACAGCACTACCCTTGCTTGTCCCCTGGAGTCCCTACCACGTAGCGGGGATCCCTCCACCCTACCATGGCCTCAGATCCCCCAACATCCTGGCCGGGGAGATGGCTGCTAGGTCTGGGTCCAAAACCATGTTCTGGCTTCTCTAGGCTCTTCAAAGCCTCCCATCTTCATATGGATGTCATCATTTCCCAGGACTCCTACGTGGCAGGCACTGAATTTTCAGAGCCCAGCTCCTAAGAGCTGGAACCCCTACGAGGCCAAGGGCAGGGCCTTCCAGGAGAGCAGAGAGAAGGCCCCCTTGGAGAGTGAGTTGGCCTGTCCTCCTGCTGGAGAGAGAAGAAAAGGTGGTGAAGGGTCAGCAGGGCCAGGGGGAGTCAAAGCAGCTGAGGGAGGGGCAGGAGGGTGACTCACTTGGCACAGACTCACAGCTCGGCCTCTTCTTCGCTGCAACAGACAGCACAGTGAGGCCTCCATGCAGACAGACCCTCACACCCCAAACTTCCCTTCTCACCAGGCCCTGGCACGGCCATTCCCAATCTCAATCCAGCTTTCCCTTGTGCTAAATACAAACTTCTGACTTCCCTTCCTCCTTCTTCTTCCAGGAAATCTTCCCAGATTGCCTTTCCGTCCCTGCTACCATCCGGGCCCCACTCTGTCCCTGCCTCAGCACTTGGGAACAGCGCATGTGTTACGCTATTATGCCCAGGGCCTCCTGAGATCTGAAGTAGCACTCCTGTCACTTTCCTCTGCTTATTGCCCCCCCTTAACCAGGTTCTTTTGGTCTTTTAGACTGTATAGCAGAAGGAAACTTTCAAGGACCTTTATAGAATCATCTGAGAATATTCACAGATCCAGAAAACACTTACAGGGCCTGCTCTGAGCTGGCAAAACCTGAGTCACAGAGAAAAATAACTCCAGCTAACTTCTAGCCCTCAACTTCCCCATCAATCACGTGGGTCTCCTGAAGGCCCTGGGGACTGAAATAAACCAGGGACATCCTGCCAGTCCTGCTTCCCTCATGCATAGCTCACCACCCAGATAGGCGCAGTTAAAGTGGCTGCACGTCTGATTATTGCTGGAGAGAGTCACCAGGTTCCGGGCTCCATCCTGGGAGAAACTGGTGACCAAGAAGACTTCATGCGGGGGGATCAGCACCTCACGCTCCTTGGGAAAGACAGACAGGGCCTGGATCAGGGCCCCAAAGCAAGTCCTTAGAGAGAAGAAAGTGGCATTACCAAATGTGCGGGCCACTGCCTCATCCAGGGAGCTGGAGGTAAACTGGCCTAAGCGGACAGAGCCCCCCAGCTCCTTGGGTTCAAATCGAATGGCGCCCACGCCTCGGAACACCAGCTGCCCAGGTTCCCTGCTGCAGTCCCTACTGCCCCGCAGCAGCTGCAGGGCCCGTGTCAGGTAGAAATGCAGGGCCTTGAAGGGGAAGTGCTGCATGTAGAACTCCCTGGAGTCACCGCCTGTCCGCACAGCCTGGTTCAGCTCCCGGTATAAAGGGTTGGATGAGTTGGTGTAGACCATGACGGCGATTCCGTGCTGGGTTTTGAAGCCAGGAGGCAGGCTGAGCCCTGGACACCTTTGCTCCCAGGCCTTCTGGGCTGTCTCCCAGGACTCCCGCAGCCTGGTATGGTTAGCCATCTCCTCCGCTAGCAGATGGACTGCCTTCTCCTCCATCTCCTCCGAGCAACCCACATAGGCATCATCGAAGGTGTTTGGAGCCAGGCTCAGGTTCTGGATGGAAACATTCTGGGCCTATAGAGGTAAGTAAGAGAGGAGCCACACAGGAAAGGGTGTAAGTTCAGGGTACTGGGCAGAGGTCCTGGTGGCAGATCAGTTCAGAAACACAGAATCTCATTTCTATGCCCAAATATCTGGGGTGTGAAATTTGGCAAGAGCTCAAGGGCTTAAATAACAGGCACTGGAGCCAGACAGACATGGGTTGAGATCCTGGCTTCACCACCTACGGGCTATGAGATCTTGTCCGAGTCTCTTAACTTTTCTGGACCTCAGGTTCTCCACCTATAAATTGAGGATACTTCCAACCTCACAGGGTTATTGTAAGGATAGCATATAGATCCTCACTTGTGTACTAACTAAGAGGGGTCATTTATTATTAGAGAGGTTCCTGCACTCAGTGGGACGTGGGGCTGGAAGACTTCCAAGCACCGTTCTGGCTCTAAGATTCAGTATGCAGGTGACAGACAAACATACGGCCAGTCTCCAATTACCTGAGCCCATCCCCATCCTCAGACTCTTTCCCCCTCACAAAGGTGCTAGACACCACAGCAAGTCACTGGCAGCTCTGAGGCTCTGAGTCCTCTCCTGCTCGAGAAGCCCTCATCCTCAAACCTGGGGGTGGGGATTGGGAGGAGGTCAAGCCCTGGTCTGGGAGGGGCTGCGGGAGGGCAGTACACAGGTAGCCCAAAGGAGTTTGTTAGGCTGGGCCTGTGGTGGGAGATGGGAAGTGACAGGAGAAAGATGCAGGCAATCCCAAGGGAGGACCATAGAAGGAAGGAGGATCACAGCAGGACCAGTGGGTGGAGGTCGGGTTCTGGGAGATGGAATGGGAAGTTGGGGCTCCCTATAGGGATGGAGGTTCCTGAGAGGAAGAGGATTAAGAGGAATGGCATCCTAGAGAAGCGTCCCTGGGAAGGCTCTTTGCGGAGTCAGGCCCTGGGTCCACCCCAACTGTTCCCTTTGTGGCAGCAAATGGTTCCCCCCCAGTTACCTGCCAGGGGGCGTAAATGCGGATTCCGCTGAGGGTGTGGATGCCAAGGCAGCTAAGGGCGATCAACAGAGCCACCGACATCATTCCTTCTGGGAGACTTGGAGAGTGAGATCCCGATGAGGGTGGGACCAGCGACGGTGGAGTCTTGGCTTCGATGGGCTGGGGGACAGCAAGTTGGAGAGTTTCTTCTACGGTGTGAGGGGTCCCTGATCTAGGACTTGGCCCGGCGGGGCGCGGGCGGTGCCCAGAGCAGCCCTAAGTGTGTGGCGGGGCTTGGATTTTATCCTCCACCCCCACCCCCACCCCCGCCTCCACCCCAGCACAACCCCAGTCTCAGCTCCCCCACCTCCCAGTTGCCAGGGTGCTCAGCGCCTTCTGCTCGGGAATGCTAAAGGGAGAGAGGTAATTTGGCTCCGCTTGGAGAAGGGAGGGGCCGGGGGGCCGGGGACCCACCTGGAGGTGGCGGAGGCGGAGAGCGGGAAGCAGCACTGAAGGTTCCGGGCGGCGGGGACTGAAGTCTGCGGGGGCACCGCGCTGCCCCCTGTCTCCGGAGTCCCGCGGATCAATGAAGTCCCGCGGCTAATTATAGCCCCACTGGCGGTAACCCGACACCTCTCTTCCCCAACGACAAACACTGGGGTTCGGGGGGCGGGGCTGAGGGCCGTACTTAACTCTCCTTCCCAAGGACTGCGAGGTCTCTCTCCAGGACCCTTTCCTCCGAGCAAAACCAGTGCTAGAGGAGGGGAATTACGAGACGTGGTCTCTCCCTCGGGCGGCCCCTGACCGCCACGGCCCGGGTTCCAGACAACTAGGCCGAAGAGACCAAGCGGGTCCAGCTAGCCGAGAGGTCACCACTAGTGCACTCGTTCATTTGCATATAATTTGCATATGGCGAACACGTGGGTCACGTGTGGTCCAGCATCTTAGCGGCCCCCACCCCACTCCCTTCTCTTTATGCCCCTTCCCTTCAGCAAGCCTGGCCCAGATGCAGAGCTCTCTCTCACATCCTCAGGGTCCAGCCCCGCCCCTCCCTAGACCCTCTCTCCCCTGACCTCTCAGATTCAGGTGACCCCATGTTTATCAACACTAGCCTTTCCCCTCACTTCCCTGGGCTTGCCTATAAATAACCTGACTCTGAGTCTTAGATGCCCACTGGGAGGTAATGGGAGAAGGGGCCAGCTGAGGAATCAGCAGCTCTGGGAAGAGCTTTCTGGAAGCCTGAACCTCCGGTATCATGGCTTTGTCTTCTCTCTACCCTCCGGCTTTGGGGAATTGCTTCTCCCATCCCGAGGCTTGGAACCCCAAGAAAGACCCCAAGAGATGGAGTCAAACCTAGTCATTGAACAGGGGTCTTGAGTGAAGCAGAAAGTCCTCCAAGATCACATGGCCAATGAGTGCTAGAGTTGGGACCCAGGCTTTTTGGGAATCTCGCCTTGCACCTTAGGTGAGTCTCCATGCTCACATGAAAGGAAAAATAAGGAGATACTCCCTGAGGCCAGGGGTACTGAATGCTGGACCAAACCCAGTGGGGAGGCAGTTGTTCTAGCCTGGATCCTTGATTTCCCTCTGGCTTCAGGGGTTCCCTTTTCATGGGACGTGCTCTGGCCCAGAGCGGACTGGGCAGAGGCTAGTCCAGAAATAGATGGGGGAGTGTCACATTTCTGAGCAGCTGTGTGGGAGAGGTACAAGGGGTGGGGACTGACGGTATAAAAGAGAAATCTGCCCTCCCCCTCCCCTGGTGGCCATCGCTGGAGACCAATACCAGCTTCCCCAGCCCGGAGAAAGTCTAGGTAAGGGGCACACTACCTGTTCCTGGGCACTGGGCATGAAAAGCGTTTTTTTTAAAGGGGAAATTTGAGGTATTAATGGTAGGGTTACAGGAATCATTAGGAAGAGTTTCAGGGAACCTTATATCTTAGTCTGTTCAGACTGCTATAACAAAATATCACAGACTGGGTAACTTATCAACAACAAACGAACATTTCTCATAGTTCTGGAGGCTGAAAGTCTGAGATCAGCATGCCAGCCTGGTCGGATGAGGGCCCTTTTCCTGGTTCATAGCCAGTACCTTCCCACTGTGTTCTCACATGGTAGAAGGTGCTAGGGAAGTCCGTGGGGTCTCTTTTATAAGAACAGCAATCCCAGTCATGAGGGTTCATGAACTAATGAACTAATTATCTCCCAAAGCCCCCCCCCTTTTTTTTTTTTTTCGGTACGCGGGCCTCTCACTGCTGTGGCCTCTCCCATTGTGGAGCACAGGCTCCGGACGCGCAGGCTCAGTGGCCACAGCTCACAGGCCCAGCCGCTCCGCGGCACGTGGGATCCTCCCGGACCGGGGCACGAACCCACGTCCCCTGCATCAGCAGGCGGACTCTCAACCACCGCACCACCAGGGAAGCCCCCCTCCCCTTCTAATACCATCACGTCAGGCATTAGGGTTTCAACATATGAATTTTGGGGAGACACAAATATTCAGACCATTGCACCTCTGATGGAGAGGTTTGGGATACCTAGGGAGGTTTGAGGCCACTGGGAAATTTGGGGGTTTCTGGGGAGGGATTTGGAGTCACATCCCCAGTAGGGAATGTTCATCATGGGTCTGGATGAGGGGAAACTGACGAGAAGTGCCCTGAGCAGGATGAGAGGAAGGACAGAAGGGCAGCTGGGATAGGAAAAGGGGTTGCCCAGTGCCTCCACTTCCTGGCCCCCCAGGCCCTCCCCACCACCTTGGCCTCCACACCATTCCCTGCAAAACTGGTTACTAAGTCACCAATGCACCTGTTCTGCGGTGCTCTACATTGTTAGCTGCACCCAGAAAGCCTCTCAGACTTGCAGCAAACATTGCAGGAGGGTTAACTTGTGCCTGGTCTTGGGCTGAGCTCTGGGGACACAGAATGGGTCATACCTGGTCCCTGCCCTCAGGGAATTCACAGGCCAGGGTGGAGGCAGACATTGAAGGGCAGCACAGTACGATTAGGACAGTGACAGGGGAAAGCACAGGGTGATTTAGGAAGCCAGAGGAGTCAGAGGGCTTCCTGGAGGAGGTGGCTCCTGAGCGAAGCCTTGAAGAGTGGGTAGCAGGAGAAGGGCATCCCCAGCACATGGAGGGAAGCAGCAGCGCCTCACCTGGAACTTTGCTCTGTACTGTAGAAGTCAAGCAGGGGTGGTGGGGCACGAGGCTGAAGAGGTTATGGCGGGCAAGGTCACAGAGCGCTTCAAATGCCAGTGCCTGGAGGTTGGACTCTGTCCTGAGGGTAAGGAGGTAAGTTTTCTTTTGATCTCTTGCTTTGTTTTTTTGTTTGTATTTTTTTTTCCTTTCTGGATGCCTTCTCATCCCTTGCCTCATAATTGTCATCTCTGCATTTTGAGATATTTCTTCCAGTCAGGTTTGCCACAGAGGGTTTTCAAGCAGGCAAGGAACATGACCAGCTGTGCTTTAGAAACATTGTTCTCCCTACTCCGTGGAGCAGCAGCAGTGTGGATTAGCAGGGGTGACAGCGGAGGTAGGGAGATCAGGGAGAAGGCAGGGGCTGACCTGAGCCATGGCAGGGCATGTAGGGATGGGGAAAGGGAAGGAGCATCGAAGATGCACCCATACTGTGCCCAGCACTAGTTGGCAACTAATTTAGTGTTTGATGAATGGCTGAATGACTGTACACCCAAGTAACCATCTTGGGTGACTGGATGAATAATAAGGATGGTAGATTATGCGAGACTCTTCTGCTGGCAAGTTCACGGGAACCACCCTGAGCTGGATGAAGCCCAAAGAGGAATTAATCACAAGGATCCCAGGGTATCTAACGGGACCCAAAGGCCAGAAGTGAAGAGTCCCTATAAACCCAAGGAAGTGTCTTGCTCTGCCTGTGCCTTGGCTTCAAGCTGCTCTCTTTTTTCCTCAACCCTCCCTGGCTCTTTCCCTGGGGACCTTATGTCTTCCCTGACCTCAATACACCTATGGCTCTCAAATGTCTTTTATTGTCCATTCTGCTCCATCTCGGACGTCTGCCCCTAGAGAGTCCACATGTGCCAAACTGAACTCACCAGTTCCTCTCCTAACCTGATCATTTATTCGATACATTTTTTTATTGAGCACCTACTATGTGCTGGGATGAGCTTTTCAAGTTTCCTCTGCTTCTCCTCTGTATTTCCAACCTTGAGCATGGGAACCAGAGTTGTGAGCCTTGATTTCCCCTGTCTCATCCCCTAAATCCCATCAGACACCAAGTCTAGTAAATTCTACCTAGTAATGCTGGGTTCACCTTCACTGCCAATACCTTAGTCTGGCCACATGATTCAATGTCTGACTTCACAGTTCTCCTGCCCTATCCCAAGCCTCTGGTACCTTTTATTGCTCTGTTTCTGCAGGGCAGAGACGGGGACAGAAACAGGATAGTGGAGAGGCAGTGAGAGACATAGTTGGCCTCATGTTTTCACTGCATGACCATTTTGCTGTGTGCCACAAAATCTCAGTGGCATGCAAACATTTATTTTCATACTCCTGGGTCTTCATGTTGACTGTAGATTGGCTAAAGTGAGCTTGGATGGGCAGCTCTGCTTCAAGCTGCCAGTCTGCCTCAGCTGGGCACCTCCCTGTTGTGGGCTGGGCCCAGGTCTGCTCCACTGGGTCCAGGCTGAAGGAACAGTTCTGGGCCATGTTCTGATGGTTTCTGACCCAAAGAGAAGACCTTCTCTCTTGGTTTGGGTTCCCCCAAAAGCCGACCCCGAGACAAGGATTGGGTGTAGTCGCTTATTTGAAAGGTGATCCCAGGAAGTACCAGTGAAGGAGTGGCAAAGTGAATTGAAGAAGAGAGAAAAGCTCCCCCGCAAAAATTGTGCGACCACTGTGGTCAACTATGTCCCATTGGGGACCCTCTGTGGAATAGAGAATCTGACTACCCTCACTGGGTGACAGCTGTCTTTGGGAACATTAAATCTCCTGTACTTTGGGGTTGCCCTGAGCAAGCTCCCAGGGTGATGGAGAAAGCCTTGGTCACAGAAATATACAGAACACTAAGGGTGGGAAGCTGTCAGATGCTTGAGGACTATCCATTGCACCTGTGTTGAACTTGAAGATGAGCTGAGGGGATACTGGTTGGGGAATCACCAGTGTCTGGCACACTCTCTTTTACACAGCACCCAACTATCAAATCTCAGGAAAGACTCTTGAGTAGTCTTGCTTGGGTTATGTGTCCATCTATGAGCCAATCACAATGGCCAGGGCATTAGAGCACCAGTTTGGGGTCATGTATTCCCCTCATGGGGGTACAGAGTGAGGAAAGCCCCACTTGAACCCATGGACTAGTTTCTCCACAAAGAGGGGATCTATTATAGAAGCTCAGGCTTTTCTGGTGGATTCCAAGAGAACACAAGGGTTCAAGGTGCTGCATTCTCTGCCCATTAGCATTCTATCCTGGAATTAGGAAGCGGTATCTCAGGTTTACACCCCACTGTGATGCCATTTTATTTATTTTTTTTTTTGCGGTATGCAGGCCTCTCACTGTTGTGGCCTCTCCCGTTGCGGAGCACAGGCTCCGGACGCGCAGGCTCAGCGGCCATGGCTCACGGGCCCAGCCGCTCCGCCGCACGTGGGATCTTCCCGGACCGGGGCACAAACCCGTGTCCCCTGCATCGGCAGGTGGACTCTCAACCACTGTGCCACCAGGGAAGCCCTGTGATGCCATTTTAAATTCTACCTACTCCGAATCTCCTCTGGTCAGCCCCTCACTTAAACCCACTCCTTGTACAAATGTGTTTCCATCAGGCTCTTTGGGTTCTTGTAACATGCTACTTGAAATTCCTCACTCCAACTCCATCTCCACCTTAAAAGAGCTTAAAGAAGCAGGGATGTGGGTTTTGTTGTTTCTGTTCATAATTTTATCCTCAGTGCCTGACACATTACAGATGCTCAAGAATTTTCTGAATAAGTGAGTAAGCAGGTTTTGAGGGAGGGAAGATAAGTTCAGTTTGGGACATGCTGAATTTGATAAACTCTGCTGGCTGCTAACTCCATTGCCCAGAGAAACTCACACCTCAATTTAAACTGTATACTGGCAATTAGAGGATCTTAGATTTGGAGACTCACAAAATTATAGCCACATAACATCCCAGCGTCTCAGGGTCACTGAACTATCAAAACTTAGGCCCCACCAGAAGCCAGAGGAGACTCGGGAGCAAGGATGCTTAACCTGAGTGAGACTGGGGCAGATGCATAACCACCCTGAAATTTGTGTAACGTCTGTGTGAAGGCACGTATATCCATTTTCTGAGGAGCAGTTTCAGCTTTCATCAGACTTCCAAAGATAAAAAACCACTAACTGTATTACGGTCTGTATAAAAGAAGGAAAAGAGAAATACCTAAGAAGTTGCTGGTATGCGTCTAGAGTATCTCTGGAAGGATATACAGGAAATGGGAACATTGGTTAGCTCTGGGGAGAGCAGGTTGGGGTTGGGTGATCAGTGAGAAAAAGACGTTTCACTGCATGCTTCGTGGACTATAAATTTTGAATAATGAAAATGTACTACCTTTTATGAAGTTAAAACTTTAAAAAATTAAAAATTAAAGTTATGGGGATTTCCTGGCAATCCAGTGGTTAGGACTCCAGCTTTCACTGCCGAGGGCCCAGGTTCGATCCCAGGCTGGGGAACTGAGATGCCGCCTGCCACGCGTCACAACCAAAAAAAAAAAAATTAAAGTTATGATTGATCCTGTTAAGTGACCAGAGACATAAATTAAAAACTAGATACCATTTGTATCACCAGTTAAATGAAAATTAAGAGATATTAATAATGCCCAGTGTTGGCAAAGACATGGAGAAAAGGGCACTTTTGTCCACTGTTGGTGGGAGGGTGAAGTGGGACCTTTTGGATGGCAACCTGGCAGTGGCGCAGTGGCTATCTAAATGAACACTATTCAGATCCTTTAAATATCACCTTCCTGATATCTTTCCTATAAAAATATGCAGACAAGAGGATAAGGATTTATATACATGGATGTTCACTGCAATATCATGTGTAATAACAAAAAATTAGGAAAAAAACCCTAAGTGTCCCTCAATAAGGAAATGGTTAAATAAATTATGGATTAACAATATATGAAATTCCATGCTGCCATCATAATGAACAAGGTAGATATGCATGTGTGACATGGAAGGAAGTCCATGGTACATTGTTACCTGGGAAAAGGTTGTAGAACACGTATGTGTAAGCACGCTTCGTCTTTCTTTTTGAAAATAGTGACAATAAAAAACCCCAAAATAGGCTGTATACAGAAAACTATGTGTGTATGTATATTTAAATATATTACTTGTGTGTGCATCGGAAAAGGTCTTGAAGGGTACCATTACCATGGAAACAGCAGGCATGGGTAATGGTGAGAAGGGGGACGTGGAGGGAAAGCAAGAAAAGGGGGACTTGGGCTTTGTGATTCATTCATACACAATAAGCATGCATTACTTGGTAATAAAATAAACAAAAAAAAGCAGCAGCACCAACTTAGAAACTGTCTGTTCCAATCTTGACCCAAAGCTGGGATACCTTCTTGGAGCCATTTTGGGCCCTCAGCGTGCCCACCCAGAAGATGCAGGAGGCTTCCCTGGGGGAAGCAGTACCCTCTGTACTCTCCCCCACCCAGCCCCTCTTCCTGCACCACCTGGGGTCCCTGCCTGGCATCAGCTGAGGGCTTAGGGTGAGGGTTCAGTTGGCAGCAGGATTGCAGGGACAGAGGAGGACCCTCTGGATCCCCAAGTCCTGCTCTAAGCCTGACCCTGGAGTCCTGCTGTGGCCCCACCAGCTGACCACTCCTGGATCTGCCCTGTTCCAGCCTCATGTCCCCCTGAGGGGAAGCCTGGACCTCTCACTGTGGCAGTCAAGCTCCTTCAGGACTGGCCCCAGGCTTTCCAACACTGCAACTGCCACACTAGCCAGAACGTCTTTCAGTCTTTACATCCTGAGTCCCTACCTCTAATACCTTTGCTCTTCCCATTCCTGCTGTCCCAAACTCCTTTCTCACCCTCAACTCCAATCTTTTCCCTCCTACCTCCCGACTGAAGCCTTATTCTCCTATTTGTCCCACAAGACCCTGTTCACATGTCACCTCCTCCAGGAAGTCTCCCATGTTCCTTCCGGCAAGAAGGGTCCCCTCTCTCTTCTGAGCCTCCATTTCTATGTTGTGACTCTGTGTCAAGCACCGGAAGGGGCCCAGACTAGGTGTCAATTCATCACAATTTATTAAACTGTGCAGATTCCCATTTTCCAGACGAGGAAACTGAGACCCAAAGAGTAACTTGCCCAGGGTCACCTCCAACATGCAGACCCCTGCCATGATGTCTCTGCTGCTCGTGTCCATGGGCCTCATGGAAGCACTTCAGGTACAGTCATCCTCTGCTGACCCCATCCCCCAGCTGCTGGCTTCTGAACTCTGCCGGATGCTTCGCTTGGAGATCGCTCAGCCTGAGGGGACAGCCCCAGAGCCTGGTCTCGGGTATCTGTAGCTAGTAGTTCCCAATCCCCTTCCCCTCCAGGTGTGTTTGTGGCCCTTACTCCTTCTTAGCTCAGTGGAGGGGGAAGCTGGATAACAGGGCTCCCGTTCTCCTAGGGCCTAACCTCTCAGTCCTTGCTGCTCCTCCTGCCTCAGGCCCAGAGCCACCCCATCACACGACGAGACCTCTTCTCTCGAGAAATGCCCCTGGACATGGCCCTGGCCTCCTTTGACGACCAGTATGCTGGCTGTGCCGCAGCCATGGCGGCGGCTCTCCCGGATCTCAACCGCACGGAGTTCCAGGCCAACAAAGTATACGCCGATGTCTGGGCTCAGGCAAGCAGCCAGTGGCAGGAGCGCCAGGCCTGGGGGCTCAAGTGGGGCCTCAGCCCTACCCGTCTGTCCCCGCCCGCGGGCTTCCGAGAAGAGCACGGGGTGGCCCTCCTGGCCTACACGGCTAACAGCCCCCTGCACAAAGAATTCAACGCGGCCGTGCGCGAGGCTGGCCGCTCCCGGGCCCACTACCTCCACCACTTCTCCTTCAAGACACTCCACTTCCTGCTGACCGAGGCCCTGCAGCTGCTGGGCAGGGGCCAGCGTCCACCCCAGTGCCGCCAGGTGTTCCGAGGGGTGCAGGGCTTACGCTTCCGGCCAGCGGGGCCCGGGGCCACTGTCAGGATGGGGGGCTTTGCCTCTGCATCCCTGCAGAATGTTGCAGCCCAGCAGTTTGGGGAAGACACCTTCTTTGGCATCTGGACCTGCCTTGGGGCCCCTATCAAGGGCTACTCCTTTTTCCCTGGGGAGGACGAGGTGCTGATCCCTCCCTTCGAGACCTTCCAGGTGATCAATGCCAGCAGACCGGCCCAGGGCCCCGCCCGCATCTACCTCCGGGCCCTGGGCCAGCGCAGCACATACAACTGCGAGTACATCAAAGGTGAGCAGGGCACGTGCCAGCCAGCAGCTGGGTGGAAGGTGGCCTTGCCCGGCCCGTTTTTTTTTTTTTTTTTTTTTCTTTTTGCGGTATGCGGGCCCCTCACTGTCGTGGCCTCTCCCGTTGCGGAGCACAGGCTCCGGACGCGCAGGCCCAGCGGCCACGGCTCACGGGCCCAGCCGCTCCGCGGCACATGGGATCCTCCCAGACCGGGGCACGAACCCGTATCCCCTGCATCCGCAGGCGGACTCTCAACCACTGCGCCACCAGGGAGGCCCAAACATGCGCCCTCTTTTTTTTTTTTTTTTTTTTTTTTTTCATTACGCGGGCCTCGCACTGTTGTGGCCTCTCCTGTTGCGGAGCACAGGCTCCGGATGCGCAGGCTCAGCGGCCATGGCTCACGGGCCCAGTTGCTCCGCGGCATGTGGGATCTTCCTGGACCGGGGCACGAACCCGTGTCCCCTGCATCGGCAGACGGACTCTCAACCACTGCGCCACCAGGGAAGCCCCCGGCCCGTTTTCAGGGGATACATACAGAGATATTCAAAACAGTGAGAAGGAGCAAGTCCTGTCCCCCGGCCCCTCCACCCCTTCCATCCAAGGAGAGATATAACCTTGTTGAGTAGTACGCTTGCTTCTCAACCCTGGAGGTGTCTAAGCCAGAGCTGGCCACTTGCCTGTGGGGAGGCTGATGAGGGTTTCCTGACCAACACAGGTGTCTTTGGCCATCTGAGGGCCAAACAGACTTGGTGTCAGGCTTTCCTCCCAGCTGGAAGCTGCGGCCCACCCCAGTTTGCTGAGAGGAGTGTGTTTATTTGACTGAACAGAAATCCTGTGCTGTCATGTGTGCTAGCGGGGGTGGGGCGGGGTGGCGAGCCAGCAGTCAGGTGCCGTACCCCTGAATTCCAGCTTGGGCTCTGGCAGATCTCGGATGCTTTCCTGTCCATCCTCCCTGGACCAGCCAGAGGAGTAATCATGAAGATGGGCCCAGGTCCTTAATCTCTGACGGGGCTGTGGTCTGCTGGTCCTAGTTGAGGGATGCCCAGGGGCCTGTGAGGCCCACCTTTCATATCAATAGTTAGAGGCAGGCTGTTGACTGGAACCATGGACCACATCTCAAGTGGGATGAGGTCCAGTGCGGCTTCAGTGACCACCTTGGACAGCATCACGAGCGTGCACGAGTTGATGGAAGGTGAAGGAGACACACAAAAAACATAAACTAGCCCCTCCTTGGCTGGGACAAGACGTTGGAGAGGGAGAGGTGGGTGTGGCATGGAGGCAAAGTTACAGGCCAGGGGGAGCAGGAGGAGTGCCCAGATGACCCTGGCTTCAAGGGCTGGCGCCTTCTGGCCCTGCTATTCATGGGTCAAGTTAAACCCAGGCAAGGGAGGTCCCACTGTAAGGAAGCAGAATTAGGAGAAAACATACCAGCTTCTCCTAGAGCAAGTCAGGGATGGACCACGGGGCTCTGGAGTCCCTTACCATCCTGAGAGCTACTGAGCCTTTGATTCTTTATTGTTTCTTCCCTACAGACAAGCAGTGCAAGTCAGGGCCCTGCCGTCTGGATAACTCAGGTGAGGGCTGCGGGCATCTGTGGGGCTCTGTTGGGGGCTGAGCTGGCTATCCTGGGTCTGGGCCCCTCTCCTGGATGGATATCCCCCGTAAAATAAAAACAACCCCCTTTCAATCAAAAAAAGTAGACTCCCTTAAGCAGACACCTGTGGGGGGTTGCTA
The DNA here is from genome assembly GCF_964165515.1 of Mesoplodon bidens. Taxonomy (NCBI): domain Eukaryota; kingdom Metazoa; phylum Chordata; class Mammalia; order Artiodactyla; family Ziphiidae; genus Mesoplodon; species Mesoplodon bidens. The sequence goes on along the minus strand of NC_138164.1, from coordinate 58,777,547 downwards.
ACCCTCTCCACTGAATGTGTATGTGGGAGATGGCCGCCCAGCCTGGGGCCGTCCCCGCCTTCCCAGGAGCCCACTGACCAGGGCCCAGAGAGCTCCAGGCTGCACTGAAGCGACGGAGGGAAGGACTGCTCCACAAAGTCCTCCTGGGCCTTCTCCTCCTTCTGCCTTCAGAGCTCTCTCAGACCACCTCCCAAGGTCAAGGTCAGGTCTTGGCTGCTGGAGACCTGGGCTCTAGCCCAGGCTCTGCCCTAACTCTCTCTGTGACCAAACATCCCTCTCTGGGTCTCAGTTTCCCTATCTGCATAGTAAGCATATTGGACTAGATGGTCCCCAGGTTCCCTTTGGCTATGACTCTTCTCTTCCCTTGAACACCTGCTGTGCCAGGTCCTGCCTCAGCCACCACTTCTCTAGGCGGGAACAGGCCATTCTCAGGGAAGAAATGACAGCCACCCCTCCCCCTCGGGTCCCACCTCCTCCCTCAGGGCTCTGAGGAGAACGGATAGGAAGGAGCCCCAGCCTCCCTTTTGTTCCCACCCTTCTCCATGACACAGTACCACTCAGGGCTCCATGAATCCTCACCATGATCCAATGATGCAGGTAATGTCATCACCCCTGTTCCACAGATGAGAGGAGGCAGGCACAGAGAGATGAAGCAACCAGCCCCACACACAAGAACTAGAAAAGTGTTCGGTCCAAACAGGCTGGTCCTGGAGCTGAACTTGGAACCACCGTACCAGGCTGGCCCCCACCTCCTCAGACACCATCTCATTTTATCCTTACTGGACAACTATCAACTGGAAGGAGGTGGGACAGGGAGTATTATCCTCATTATATAGTAAAGTGAGACTCAGAGACAGAAGTGACTTGCTCCAGGTGAGAGTGAGTTAGTGGCAGAGTCAAGACCAGCCAGGTCTCCAGACGCCAACTCGGCCTCTTTGAGGTCTGATAACGTAATTTCAAGCACTGGGAGAGTTTAGGATTCCTGCCCCCCTCCCCATTCCCCATCTCAGTGCGCCAGCAACTCTCCCACCAGAGTTTGAGCAGAGGAGCAAAGGTCAGCATCACCTGATCCCACTCAGATCTCTACCGCTTTTCATCCCACCCTGCAGTGCCTCAGTTGTGTCAGTAGGAGACTGGGGGATAGACCTAATGACCTCTGGAAGGGGAACTGGGGCTTTCCTTGGTCTCATCTCTACCTTCCTCCCTAAATTCTTTCATCTTTGTCTCCCATTGCGTTTTGTGTATCAGTCAGCTCACTCTGCTCAGCTCTTTTCATCTTGTTTCTTTGTGTATCTCACGTTGCCCCTAAATCTCTGTGCCTCTGTTTTCCCTGCAGCCATGGGTCAGGGCCCCCTTTCTGCAGTCTGGTCCCTTCTACTGCTGCTCTGGTTCCTTGTTGGAGAAGCCTTTCCAGAGAGTCCAGGACTCCTCTAATCCATCAGCCACTGAACAGCTCTGCCGTCACCTCTGCCCAACATGAGGATGTCAGCCACATGTATGCTTTAAGTGTGGCCAAGATCTGTGGTAATTCCATCTGTAGGGAACTCTGGGATCTTCTCTGGCAGCTGCCAGGCTTGCTAGCGGGAAGAGGAAAATGTAGGGACTGGGCCTCATCCAGGGGTCTAGGAGTAAGATGGTGAATAGAGGTGGGGGGACTGCAGGACAGGTAACCACTCACTTGGAGATAGAAGATTAAAGTAGTTTGGAGGGGGGGTGATTGGGGAGAAAAGTACTTGGGATAGAAGATTAAAGCAGTTTGGAGGGGGGGTGATTGGGGAGAAAAGTACTTGGGATAGAAGATTAAAGCAGTTTGGAGGGGGGGGTGATTGGGGAGAAAACTACTTGGCCATGGTATTTGCTGATATTACTCAAATGCTTCCCATGTACACCTGGACTGCTCCTATTCGCTCCTCCAGGAAGCCTTCTCTGGCCTCTCCGCCCTGCTGGGTTAGGGGCCCTGCCTCTGTGCTCCCAAAGGGCCCTGGTCTCCCACGTCCAACTGTGAGCTTATGAGGGCAGGGACTGTGTCCGAGGCACAGAGGTGGTGCCAGAAAATGTATGGAAGTCAGAAAGAACAAATACCTTGTGAATGCTGGTTCCTGTACTGCCCCTACCTTGGGCACCTTCAAGCTCTCTGGATGTCACTGTGTGGGAACGGGGTAGACTGGATCTCATTTTCTTGTCAGCAAAGATGTAATTTCTGCTCTGATCCATGAGTCCTAAGGTCCCTAAGAGGCTGGATCCCCAAGTTCCACCACCACAGGCCCTAAGGGTAAGAGAGGACATGGAGGAAGTGATAGGCACACACTTTATTATCAGTCGGGGCTTTGGGGCCAAATCTTTGTGTGGCCTCCTGCTCTGGAAACTGGACCAGGAATCCTGAATTCCCAGTTGCCTTCCCTGAACCCCCAGGTGGGGACAGGCAAGACCAAGTCCCTGTAACAGCAGCCACAGAGGAAGGAAGAGAAGACAGGAAATGTGGCAGTTCTGTTTGTACCACAGGCACTCTCCTCACTGAAAGCACTAACACTCAGCACCGGAATTCAGCTCTGTCCCTCCAGGACTGCCCTTTGATCTTGACCCTTCTTAGAGTCCTTCCTCTGCAGGAATCAGGGGAGCGGAAAGCTCTGGATTTCCCTTAGAGGTTAGGGTACAGAGAAAACGAGTACTCCCTCTGGTGTGTGAAGTCAGTAGCACTGAAGAGAGGATGTCCCAGGCTCTGAGGCCCAGTGGAGAGAGACTGAGTGGCCTGAGGGCCAACCACCACCTGGCCTGGCCATTCCATCCCCCTCTGGAGGTGCTGTGGCTGCAGCAGACCCCTGGGACTCACAGGGCCTGCACCAGCACGAGAAGGCTCATCACCAGAGCCATGGAGAAGAAGATGCCCAAGAAGAAACGGTCCATGACACGGGCCAGGCGCTTCCAGTCCTCATGGCAGCGCTGGGCAGCCCTGTGGCTGTGGAAGGTGTTGGTGATGGTGGCTACATGGTGCAACAGGGCTTCCTGATGGCACAGACACCGAGGCTCATGGCAAGGGCCTGCCGGTGGGCCAGCTTCTCTGTCAGGAGGCTGGGGGCTGGGGGCTGACTCAGGAGGTCTAGACTGCCCACAGGGCTCCCCTCGTTCCCGCACACACAGGCCCCGCGCCAGGCATCCCAGCAGGAGGGCCCGAGCCCAGGCTGGCACTGGGCGGGCAGTGGGACCACAGTAATGCAGGTTCATGATAAGGATGGTGAGCGCTGTGGAGAAGGTGACCATGGTCATGGTGGCCATGTAGTACTTTCCTGCAAGAGAGGGAAAGGGAACTGAGGCCCCAAACAAGAACTCAAGGGGCCTGAGCTCCCCAACTGCCTGAGCACGAGGAGGAATGAGCTCATTCCCCCATAAGGCTCGCAGGACTCTCCAAGCCCAATGGATGGAAGCGGGAAGGAGGTAAGGGCCAAGGGCTCCCTCTCCCGCATTCCCCTCAGGGTCTCAGAAGCTACCTGCTCCCTAATTGTTCCCCCCACTGCTGGAGGCTAGACTCATCCACAGTCCCGTGAAAGTCACGCTCTTAAATAGAACCAGAATGATCTGAAGCAAGTTATAACAGAACCTTCCTCATAGGTGTGTGGTGCTGCTTCCTTGAGTTAATAAACGTCAAGTGTTTAGGAGACTGCCTGACACGCAGTGAGTACTTAGTATGTTTTGCCTGTGATTATAACACTTGGGATGTCGACCTTCCTCCAAGTCCTTGAGGAAAGACCAACTCCTTCCTCTGCCCCTTGTCCCTGGAAGGGGCCGACCTCTTCCCCCTCAATCTCAGAACGAGGCCGGACCCCAAGACCCTCAGCGGGGCCCCTCCGCTGACCCAGGCCGGTCCGGCTCCCACTCCTGCACCTGCGGACACCCGCGCACTTCAGCCCCGGGTTGGGGCCGTCCTCTCCCGGCCCCCTCCCCCGCCACCTCCAGCCCTCAGAGCTCACCAATGAGCGGCACGCTCTCAGCCGGCGGCATGCTCTCGGCCAGGAGCAGCTGGAAGACGGTGAGCGCCAGCAGCACGGTGACGCCGAGCGACACCTTCTCGCCCGAGTCGGCGGGCAGGTGGAAGGCGAGAGGCGCCAGCAGCGAGATGAGCACGCAGGGCAGCAGCAGGTTGCACACGTAGGCGGCGGCGCGGCGGCGCAGCAGCAGCGTGAAGGTCACGTCCGGGTAGGGCTCGGAGCAGCAGCCGTAGGTGAGCACGCGCCGCCGGGCCGGCATGCCCAGCACGCGCCACTCCACGTTCTCCACGAAGTCGGCCAGGCTGGCAGCGGTGCCGCGCGGCTGTACGTCCAGCTGGTGCCCGCCGTGCGTCCATGAGCCGAACGTCAGGCCGCAGCGCTGCGCGTCGAATGGGAAGGCTGACACGTCCACGCGGCACGAGCTGCGCGTGATGGCCGGCGCGTCCCAGCGCACGGCGCCGTCGTACCGCAGGACCACGTTGGTGCTGGCTGAGGCTGGCGCCTGCGCGTCCGCCCTGCGGGCAGGAGGTGGGGCTCCCTGAGGCGCCGTGGCCTTGGAGGTCAGGGCTGCCCCTTGGAGGGGGTACGCTTCGGGCCCGCTTGGGGCGGCACAGAGGGCAAAGGGAGCGGTAGAGAGGGCCCTCTGTGCCTTTGGAGGCCTAGCGGGGCCAGTGCCTGAAGGGCCCAGAACGAGACACAGACCTAGCTCAAAAGTTGGTGTGGGGCGCACGGTGACTTTCCTTGAGTGTCACCTGCAAAGCTCCTAGAGGGGCCCTGAGGAAAATATGCGGAGCTATGTGTTGTCTGGGAAGCACAGAACTGGCTTAGGCGGCATAAAGGACTACTCCAGAGGGCTAAGCCCTGAAGGAAATCCCTAGGCAGGCCCGGGGTGCCCTGAGAAAAGGGTGGAGAGTGCCATAAAGAGGCACTTGTGTCCCAGAACCCCCTCTGCGAGAGATACAGAATTGGCCCTGGACCACACGGAGGATTCCTAGGAGACACTCAGCCTGGGTTGGCTTGAGACACCCTAAAGTGGAGGTGCCGTCAAGGGGCTGTGAGGTCCCTCCAGCAGGCCCTTGCCATGAGCCGCTGTGTGTGTGTGTGTGTGTGTGTGTGTGTGTGTGTGTGTGTGTGTGTGGTCAGGAAGCCCTACTGCACCGTGCAGCCACAATTGCCAACACCTTCCTGGCAGCTTAGAAGGGTCCTGGGGGAAAGCTTCCAGGGCACCATAGGAGCCGGGTTCGATGTGGAGGATGGGGGACAAGTGCATCCCCAGAGGCAAGGGCAACTCTAGGGAGGGGTAGGAGAGGGGAGGGGCCCAGGTAGGAAGTACTTGTTATAGAGTATGATGTCCGGTCGCCACACGAGACTGCTGGGGATGCGGATGGCATCCAGGCCACCATAGGCGTCAGGGTCCCATTGTAGGTAGGCATCTGTCCACTCCTGTCGGATCCACAGGTACAGGGTCAGCACCTGGTTCCGCTCATCCTAGTTGGGGGCAGAGAGTGGGCATAGATGTGGACAGACATCTGTACATACCCTGCCCTGTGTGTGCACACTCACCTACAGAGCTCTGGTCAGCACCCGCAAACCTGACTTGCCCATACAGTTCAGTTCCCACCCAGCCTTGCTATGTGACCTTGGCAGGTCCTTTTCTTCTCTGGGCCTGAGTTTCCTCGGAAGTTACATGGGTGGTAATCTCTGCTAGGCGTGGATTCAAGTGTGCAAAGTATTGGGCACCCTGTGGGCACCCAACAGTTAGGATCCAACAGTTGTAGCTGTTATTGTTGCTAATGTTAATGTTTACAGGAAAGAATTGATTGGAGATTAATCCCAGTCTCCCATTCCCCCATTCCTTGACACTGTCACCAGCTCACTCCACGACTGTACAACAACCAACGCACCATGTCGATGATCTGGGACAACGTCACTTCCAGGGTCACGTTCAGAGCCTGGTCTGTGTCTGCCACAGGTCTCAGGGCACTTGTGTAGTTGGCAAAGAGGTCTCGGAACAGCTTGTGTGCCAGCCTGCCCTCAGCTCCGAAGCACTCTGGGGGACCAGTAAGAAAGGGTGTCCATCCGAGACCCTAGTGCAGGGGCCTCGGCTCACAACCTGTACCCTCCACAAGACTGAGGCCCTGTCAGCTGCTCCACTGTCTCACAGCTGTCTAACTGTCCCTGTTCTCTGTCTCTCTATCTGCGGCTTTAGTTCCTCCCTGGCCTGCCTCCAAGGCTAGATGAGGTGAAGGCCATAGTGTGAGTAGGTACTATCTTCTGAAGCAAGGCTGATGGGTTTCTTCCCCACCATTCCCTTCCCAAGGACCTGGATTCTGCTTGCCCCATCACAAATGCTGGAGGGGCTGGGAATTCCCTGGCAGTCCAGTGGTTAAGACTCCGTGCTTCCACTGCAGGGGGCACAGGTTCGATTCCTGGTTGGAGAACTAAGATCCTGCATGGCGCGTGATGTGGCCAAAACAAAACAAACAAAAAAACAAATGCTGGAGGGGCCCAAACAGAACGCAGGAGTCCCAGTTCTCAACCAGGCATCCGGAACCCTGTTGCCCTGCCCCTTCTTGTCCCTCCAGCCTGTCTCTGCTTCTCTAGCTGCACTTCAGTTGATATCTTCAAAACTTCTGACACTATGGGCCCCTCCTTCCTGAAAACACACTCTTCTCCGGGTTTTGTGACACATCCCATTGTCCTCAGTCCTTTTTTTTTTTTTCTCAGTCCTTGATTTAGGTATTGTTCCCCAGAATCCCGTCTTTTGCCCTCGTCTCCTTTTTTCTTCAGCCCAGATTTTTCTCCTGAGTTCCAGACCTGAATGTCCTGTAGGCACTTTAAACTGTGTAGGGCCAAAATGTGAACTTCTTTCCTCCCACCATGTTCTTTTTTTTTTTTAATTTATTATTTATTTGGCTGTACTGGATCTTAGTTGCAGCACACGGGACCTTCGTTGTGGCGTGCGGGATCTTTTCACTTGTGGCATGTGGAATCTTTAGTTGCAGCATGCAGGCTCTTAGTTGTGGCACGTGGGCTCTTAGTTGCGGCCTGTGGGATCTAGTTCCCTGATCAGGGATCGAACCCGGGCCCCCTGCATTGGGAGCGCACAGTCTTAACTGCTAGACCACCAGGGAAGTCTCTCCTCCCTCCGTGTTCTGAAACCTGTTCCTTGTCCTGTGTTCCCCGTCTCAGCAAACAGCACTCCCCGGTGACCTCAGCTGGAAATCTGGTAATTTGTCTCTCCCTTCTGCCCCTTCTCTCTGCAGACCACTCTGTGCCCGCATCCTGTCAGTCATACTGCTGAATGCTCTTGAATGCTTCATCACCTCTCCAGCTCGGGCCCATCCTCCCTGCATATGGACCACGGCAGCAGCAGCCTCCTCCCTGCTCTCCCACCTCGGGCTCACCTCTCTAACCACCTGCCACACTTCCGAGAGATCAAGCTTTTAAACAAATGAATCTGACTAGACCAGTAGCTGCTTAAACCTGTTCAATGGCTCCCCAGGCCTGCTAGATAAAGCCCAAACTCACCCTCACCTCAAGCGCTCTGGTCCCCCTGGCTTTCCCAGCCCTACCCCTGGGAGCTGCCCCATCAACTGCTCCCGCCCCAGTCAGGCAAGCCCCCTCTTGCCCTCTTCAGCTCCCCCTCCTCCACACTCCCCAGATAGCGCTTGCTCCCAGCACAGAAATGAAGAGAGAGCACGTGGAGAGAGGTCTGGGGAGGATGGGAACAGCAGCAACGCCCAGAGAGGCCAGGGCTGGTTTACTGAGCTTCATACCTGGCAGGAGTGGGAGCAGAAGCAGAAGGCCCAGACTGGAGACAGAGACGCTGAGGCTGAGGTGGTGGCTGCCGGGCCCCATGGCCTTGCCGCAGCCAGAGGAAGGGCAGGTCTCTGGGTAGGAGCCTTCTGGCCTGACCTACGGCAGCATCAGGCCCTGCTGGCAAGGATGGTGTGGACAGTCCCTGCACGTCAGAAGGAAGACTGGGATCTCTGTTGAGTCCAACTACACTGCAGGGAGTCCTGCAGCCCTTCCAGTTCCCTGACCCTGCTATTTGTACCTGCCCTGGGATTTTAGTACTTGGGCCTTGGCATCTACTGTTTCTCCTTCTCTGCTGGTCTTTGCCTCTTCTGGCCTCTGCCTCTGCCCTGTTCTTCGCCCCCCACCCCCTTTACCTCTCACTCAGCCTCTCTGTCTCGATTTCCTTCTATCCGTCCCTCTGTAACTCTTTCTTGGTCTCTGCCTCCCTGACTCCAGTCTTCCTCTTTCCACTCTCTCTTCCTTTCTCCTGCCTCTATTTCAGCCCCCTTGACTTCCTCAAGTCCTTCCCCACACCTGACTCTGGGGGAGCCTGACGCATTCTCAGCAGGACAGGGACAGGGACTCCATCAGCCCTGAGCCTTCTGAGGCACAGAACAGCAGGCCGTGCCCCCTTTCCCTTTCATTAGCTTAATTACAGAGTTGGGACACCTGTGTCCATGGGAACAGAGCAACTGAAACTGACACCTCAGGTCACTGGGACCTGAATTATTCAAATTCTGTAAGGTAGAACCCATGCTCAGGTCAGGCCCAGCTTGGGGGATTGGAGGGTACAGAGATGCCAGGTCAGGATCTGCAAGAGACTGGGGCTTAAAGGTGTGAGGGGACAGGGCCAGTGGACGGTAACTGTCCTCCCAGCTCTGTCATCATTACTGAATTCTTGAGGCTCCCTTTCATCTGTCAGCTGTGCCCTCAGTTAGGGACTGAACACATCTGTCTAGGCGGGGTGTTTGGGCCAAGCAAGCTCTCCCCTCCTGGTGAGAGGGGTGCCTCAGGCTGCTCCAGGTGGCCCCACAAAGCAGGAGATGCAGCCCGCATCCTCGCCATCCCACAGCCATCCCAGTCTGAACCTCAGTATTCTCGCTATGCTTAAACATCACGGACGGTATTGGGCCGCAGGGAAAACACAGCCTTTATTTATTTATTTATTGTTTAACATCTTTATTGGAGTATAATTGCTTTACAATGGTGTGTTAGTTTCTGCTTTATAACAAAGTGAATCAGCTATACATATACATATATCCCCATATCTCCTCCCTCTTGCGTCTCCCTCCCACCCACCCTATCCCACCCCTCTAGGTGGTCACAAAGCACGGAGCTGATCTCCCTGTGCTAGGCGGCTGCTTCCCACTAGCTACCGATTTTACATTTGGTAGTGTATATATGTCCATGCCACTCTCTCACTTCGTCCTAGCTTACCCTTCCCCCTCCCTGTGTCCTCATGTCCATTCTCTATGTCTACGTCTTTATTCCTGTCCTGCCCCTAGGTTCTTCAGAACGAATTTTTTTTTTTTTTTTAGATTCCATATATATGTGTTAGCATATGGTATTTGTTTTTCTCTTTCTGACTTACTTCACTCTGTATGACAGTCTCTAGGTCCATCCACCTCACTACAAATAACTCAATTTCATTTCTTTTTATGGCTGAGTAATATTCCATTGTATATATGTGCCACATCTTCTTTATCCATTCATCCGATGATGGACACTTAGTTTGTTTCCATCTCCGGGCTATTGTGAATAGAGCTGCAATGAACATTTTGGTACATGACTCTTTTTGAATTATGGTTTTCTCAGGGTATATGCCCAGTAGTGGGATTGCTGGGTCGTATGGTAGTTCTATTTTAGTTTTTTAAGGAACCTCCATACTGTTCTCCATAGTGGCTGTATCAATTTACATTCCTGCCAACAGTGCAAGAGGGTTCCCTTTTCTCCACACCCTCTCCAGCATTTATTGTTTTTAGATTTTTTGATGATGGCCATTCTGACTGGTGTGAGGTGATACCTCATTGTAGTTTTGATTTGCATTTCTCTAATTCTTAGTGATGTTGAGCATTCTTTCATGTGTTTCTTGGCAATCTGTATTTCTTCTTTGGAGAAATGTCTATTTAGGTCTTCTGCCCATTTTTGGATTGGGTTGTTTTTTTTTGATACTGAGCTACATGAGCTGCTTGTAAATTTTGGAGATTAATCCTTTGTCAGTTGCTTCATTTGCAAATATTTTCTCCCATTCTGAGGGTTGTCTTTTGGTCTTGTTTATGGTTTCCTTTGCTGTGCAAAAGCTTTGAAGTTTCATTAGGTCCCATTTGTTTATTTTTGTTTTTATTTCCATTTCTCTAGGAGGTGGGTCAAAAAGGATCTTGCTGTGGTTTATGTCGTAGAGTGTTCTATGTTTTCCTCTAAGAGTTTGATAGTTTCTGGCCTTACATTTAGGTCTTTAATCTATTTTTAGTTTATTTTTGTGTATGGTGTTAGGGAGTGTTCTGATTTCATTCTTTTACATGTAGGTGTCCAGTTTTCCCGGCACCACTTATTGAAGAGGCTGTCTTTTCTCCATTGTATATTCTTGCCTCCTTTATCAAAAATAAGGTGACCATATGTGCATGGGATTTTCTCTGGGCTTTCTATCCTGTTCCATTGATCTATATTTCTGGGAAAACAGCCTTTTTTTTTTTTAACATCTTTATTGGAGTATAATTGCTTTACAATGGTGTGTTAGTTTCTGCTGTATAACAAAGTGAATCAGCCATACATATACATATATCCCCATATCTCCTCCCTCTTGCATCTCCCTCCCACCCTCCCTATCCCACCCCTCTAGGTGGTCACAAAACACAAGCTGATCTCCCTGAAAACACAGCCTTTAGAGGTACTTTCAGCTCTGTCCTATGAGCTGTCTGACCTGGGTAAGATACTAAAACTCTCTGGGTTTCAGTTTTATCAAACAGGTTAGTGGGATTAACAGTCCTCACCTAAATAGTTGTGGTAAGAATTAAATGAGACAATGCAAGTACCTGATAATGCAAGGCAACTACCTAGTACATTGACAAATGCACAGCAATCAACAGTATTTGCACTATGGTCCTAGTGAGTTAGTCAAGATATCTTCAGAAACACACACTTAGATTCATAAGCCCCAGCCCCTGGCAAATACCATTCTTCTTTCTGTCTCTATGAAATCATGTCAGTATTTGTCCTTTTTTTGGCTGCGCCACGCAGCCTGCAGGATCTTAGTTCCCTGACCAGGGATCGAACCTGTGCCCACTGCAGTGGAAGTGCAGTGTCCTAACCACTGCACCACCAGCGAAATCTCAGTATTTGTTTTTTTGTGCCTGGCTTATTTCACTTCATATAATGTCCTAAAGTTTCATCCATGTTGTAGTATATGTCAGAATTTCCTTCCTTTTTAAGGCTGAATAACATTCTATTGTATGTATATACCACATTTTGCTTATCCATTCATCTCTTGATGGACACTTGGGTTGCTTTCACATTTCAGTTATTGTGAATAATGCTGCTATGAACATGGATGTACAAATATCCTTTCAAGATTCTGCTTTCAGTCCTTTTGGATATATATCCAGAAGTGGAATTGCTGGATCATATGGTAGTTTTGTTTTTAATTTTTTGAAGAATTGCCATACTGTTTTCCACAGCGGACATACCTTTTTATTGAATACATTCCCACCAACAATGCACAAGGCTTCCAATTTCTCCACATCCTCACCAACATCTGTTACTTTGTTTTTTTTGATAATGGCCATCCTAATGGATATGAGGTGGTATCTGGTTCATAGTTTTGATTTGTATCTCCCTAATGACTAGTGATGTCGAGCATCTTTTTATGTGCTTATTGGCCATTTGTATATCCTCGTTGGAGAAATGTCCGTTCAAGTCCTTTGTTCATTTAAAAATTTTTTTTTCTTTCTCTTTATGTTGTTGAGTTCTAGGAGTCCTCTATATATTCTGGATATTAATCCCTTATCAGATAATTTGCAAATGTTTCTCCCATTCTCTTGGTTGCCTTTTTACTCAGTGTCTTTAGAATGAACAAAATTAAAAATTCTTCATGTAGTTCATTTTGTCTATTTTTTTCTTTTGTTGCTTGTGCCTTTGGTGTCATATCCAAGAAATCATTACCAAATCCAATGGTGTTAAGATTCTACCCTCTATTTTCTTCTAAGAGTTTTATAATTTTATTTATTTAAATATTTACTTATTTATTTGGCTGTGCCGGGTCTTAGTTGCGGCACGTGGGATCTTTGCTGCTGCATGCAGGATCTTTTAGTTGCGGTTTGTGGGCTCCTTTAGTTGCAGTATGCGGGCTCCTGTAGTTGCGGCATGTGGAATCTAGTTCCCTGACCAGGGATTGAAACCAGGACCACTGCATTGGGAGTGTGGGTTCTTAACCACTGGACCACCAGGGGAGTCCCTAAGAGTTTTATAATTTTAGGTCTTATATTTAAGTCTTTGATCTATTTTGACTTAGTTTTTCTACGTGGTGTTAGATTCTGATGAAATATATAAATAGAAGGTGGTATGTCCATACAATCAAGTATTATATGGCCATAAGATGGCATGAAGTACCGATGTATGCTACAACATGGATGAACCTTGAAAGTATTATGCTAAGGGAAAGAATCCAGTTACAAAAGGTCACATATTGTGTGATTCCATTTATATGAAATGTCCAGAATAGGCAAATCTATAGAGATAGGAAGTAGATTAGTGGTTGTGTAGGTCTGGGAAAGTTGGGGAATGATGGCTGAAAGCTATGGGGTTTCTTTTTGGGAGGATGAAAGTGTTCTAAAATTGTGTGGTGATGGCTGCACAACTCTGTGAATATAGCTAAACTAATTGTACGCATTAAATGGGTAATTGTATGGTATGTGAATTCTATCTCAACAAAGCTGCTATCAAAAATATTGGGACTTCCCTGATGGTCCAGTGGTTAGGACTCTGAGATCCCAGGGCCGGGGGGCCCGGGTTTGATCCCTGGTCGGGGAACTGGATCCCACATGCTGCAACTAAGGATCCCTTGTGCCTCAGCTAAGACCCTGTGCAGCCAAATAAATTAATAAATATTAAAAAATCATAATCCATCATGAATGAGTTAGCTGAAACAAAAACACTCATAGAAACAAGCAAGAGATCACAGATATTGGACATGTTAGATAATGATAATTTGAGTAGTTAATATATTTTGGGCAGTGCTCTAAGCACTTTAACATATATTAATCCGTAATTCTCACAACACCCTATGAAGTAAATACTATTATTGATTACAATTTACAAATGAGGTAACTGAGGCACAGGAAATAATTTAGCCAAGATTCCATAGCATATTCCAGTGGACCCAGGATTTGAACATAATTGGGGTAAACAGTCCATCCCTACACTACACTATACTACAATTATACTGCCTCTTTTAAGAACAACATAGAAGTATATGTAATATGATTTAAGAAATAAATGAGGACTGAAAAATGAAAGAACAAGAGGACTATCAAGAATGAGTAGGTAGGGACTTTTCCCTGGTGGCCCAGTGGCTAAGTCTCTGTCTCCCAATGCAGGGGACCCAGGTTTGATCCCTGGTCAGTGAACTAGATGCCACATGCTGCAACTAAGATTTCGCATGCCGCAACTAAGAGTTCTCATGCCTCAACTAAAGATCCCGCAAGCCATGCGGCGCGGCCAAAAAACCAAACCAAAACCAAAAACACAAAAACAAAGGAGGAAGACAAGAGTTAAGAGTGAGTGGCAGGGCTTCCCTGGTGGTGCCGTGGTTGGGAACCCACCTGCCAATGCAGGGGACATGGGTTCGAGCTCTGGTCCAGGAAGATCCCACATGCCGCAGAGCAACTAAGCCCATGTGCCACAACTACTGAGCCTGTGCTCTAGAGCCCGTGCACCACAACTACTGAAGCCCGCGCGCCTAGAGCCCGTGCTCCGCAACAAGAGAAGCCACTGCAATGAGAAGCCCACACCCCCCCACCACCATAACTAAAGAAAGCCCACGTGCAGCAACAAAGACCCAACACAGCCAAAAACAAGATAAATAAATTTATTTAAAAAAAAAAAAGAGTGGCAGATGTTGTAGGGATGGGTGTTGGGGTAAAAGATGCATTTTTCTTTCTGTACCATTTTATTCAGCAGTTATTCAATCTGTTGGGGGCACAAGGTTGTCTTACCCTCAAATTACATTTAAAAGCAACATTTTGCAGAATACCTTTAGGCCAAAATAAAGGCTAAATTCAAGAGTGCTTCAAAACACATGGAAATAACACATACATAGAATAGACTGAAGAGTTACAGAAAAATTGGTATGTTTACCTGAGAAAATGTTGAAATATTTCTTCTATTTAGTGTGTTTTAGGGTAAAAATGTTAATTTGAAAAAAATAATTCTAAAAGTTGGTGGGGGGCTTCCCTGGTGGCACAGTGGTTAAGAATCCGCCTGCCAATGCAGGGGACACGGGTTTGAGCCCTGGTCTGGGAAGATCCCACATGCTGCAGGGCAACTAGGCCTGTGCGCCACAACTACTGAGCCTGTGCTCTAGAGCCCACGCGCCTAGAGCCCGTGCTCCGCAACGAGAGAGGCCACCGCAGTGAGAAGCCCATGCATGGCAATGAGGAGTGGCCCCCGCTCGCCGCAACTGGACAAAGCCGCGCACAGCAACAAAGAAACAAAGTAGCCAAAAATAAATAAATAAATTTATTAAAAAAAAAAGTTGGTGGGTTACTTTTAAAAAGCCATTTTGGAAAAAAAAGTACCTGAACAACAACTGATTTAAGTCTCTATTTTGAAAATACTGAATCATCACATATAAAAAGATAAGGAATGTGCAGTGATGAAACAGTGAAGCTTGGTCATGATTATTATTAGGTGGAAGGTTGATGGAAGCTTTAGAAAGGGTGAATCAGGCTGACAACACCTGAATCAACAATCTTAACATCACTAAAAGTGGAACAGCGAGACACTGTCTTCCGTAGTAATGAAACACAGCACCACCTATGAGAAGGACCCTAAATCTAATCAAGTCTCTAGATCTAACCAGTGGTATATAGCAAGTAAGGGAGGTAGAAGCACAGCCAAATCTAGAAGCCCCTGGCCCTCTATGCTAAAGGACGAATGTCCCAGGTACTTCATCAAATAAAGGGCATTTAAAAAAGGAGAGGGTGGGATGGGGAGGGTGGGAGGGAGGGAGATGCATGAGGGAAGGGATGTGGGAACAGATGTATATGTATGACTGATTCACTTTGTTATAAAGCAGAAACTAATAAAAAAAAAACTTTAGAAAAATAAAGTTAAGTCATCCATAAAAAAAAAAAAAGGAGAGAGGAGAACTGTTAATAGATTAAAAGAGATTTAAGAGACTTATCAGCCAAATGCAAAGTGTGGACCCTGTTTAGATCCTGATTTAATTTAAACAAATCAACCGTAGTAAGATTTTACTTTTGAGACAACTGGGGAATTCGAAAATGCAGAGAGTATTAGTTAATATTTTGGAATTACTGTTATTTTGTTAGGTACGACAATGGTATTGTGATTATATTTATAAAAATTTATCTTAGAAATGCTTAGGTATTGATGAAATGATGATCTCCCTTAGAAATACCATGGTGAGGGACTTCCCTGGTGGCACAGTGGTTAAGAATCTGCCTGCCAATGCAGGGGACACAGGTTCAAGTCCTGGTCCGGGAAGATCCCACATGCCACAGAGCAACTAAGCCCGGTCGCCACAACTACTGAGCCTGCGCTCTAGAGCCCGCAAGCCACAACTACTGAAGCCCACGTGCCTAGAGCCCATGCTCTGCAGCAAGAAAAGCCACCACAATGAGAAGCCCACACACCGCAATGAAGAGTAGCCCCCGCTCGCTGCAACTAGAGAAAGCCCACGCACAGCAACGAAGACCCAATGCAGTCAAAAATAAATTAAAAAAAAAAAATGAAATACCATGGTGGTGCGTGGGTAGGAATAAGAATGGGGGTAAAGATTAAATAAGATTGAAAAACTGAGACATCATTTTATTTTTGCATGGGTGAAAATTTCTACAGTAAAAGATTTTTAAAAACCCTTAGGAAAGCATAAGAAATCAATGTTTAAAGCACAAATGAATATATTACAATACAGAACTCCAATAAGACTGTTAAGTCTGAGAGCTGGTTCTCTGAGACAACAAATAAAAAAAAATCTGAAATAGTTTCCTGGAAATACAAAGTAACAAAACGAGTCAAACATCTAAAAAAGAGCAGCTACGCCTGCAGGTCTGCTAATCCAACATTTAATCTCCAGACCTCTATTAACTTTGATTTTGGCATTATTCCAGCATTCTGCTGAGGAAATACTTACTTTGAACATTGTATGAGGTTGTGGATTCCACAGATCTGTTGAGATTTGAGACAACTGGTTCTTATTTTTATATTTTTGAGAAACTTAAATTTTTAAAAATATGTTTCAATGGGATTTTGAAATATCGAAGAGACGGCTTATCATCTTTATTGTTCACTTTAACTGGAAGTCTATTCTCTTTGACACAAACAGCTTCTGTGATAAATATTTGACTTAGAGGTTTTTTTGTTTTTTTTTTTAAAAGGAAATACCTGTCCTAAGAGGAAATACTGCCCATATTCACAGTGCTTAACATTTCTAAAGGCAAACCACTTCTAAAGCACTCACTTTTCACAAAACACCTCTGGTGAGGAACGCAGAGCAAATTCTTTGCTCTAAGTCCAGCAAATGCTCCGTGACTCACTTGCTCAGGTTCACAGTCAGTCAGAAATGGTGGGAAATTCCCAGCTGAGTAACCTTATCCTCAGGGGCCCAAATTAAAGGGAAGCCCCAGCCACTGGGAAGATCCACTCTGCTTGCTCATCTCATCGATGTCCCAGAAATCTTTGGCCTAATCCTCATTGGAAATTGCTCATATCTTCAATTTAACACAACCAACCAACCAATCAATCAACCAACCAAGCAACCTACTCATCAGCCTCATTTGATCCCTCTCAAGCACAGCTCTGTGAAGCAGCAACATCAGGGATCATTATCTCTTTTACACAATGGAAACTGAAAGGTGAAGTGCCAAGGTTTAAAAACAAAAACCCCAGAGCAGAGAGGCTTTGAATACTAAGTATATACCACTGGGCAATTTGAAACCCTGCCCCATTCCCCACTAGGAATCCAAGTGCATAAAAATAAATGTACAGCAGTCAGGATCCATCAATAATCTCAACCCCCTCACCCCCAAATTGACCCTTATAAACCTAGCCTTTGATCTAGTCTGCAACTATTCTCTCATTAACCCACGGCCAGTCTCTCTTTAGACTGCAAATTAAACAAGGCCGCCATAAAGCTCCTTGGGACAAGAAGGCTCAAAACCACAAAAGGAAAGCCAATACCAGGAATACTATAAACATTTCATTTTTATTTATTTATTTTTTAAGAAAGTAGTTTCAGAAAAAGAGGAAAATAATCTAGGTCATATATATATATATATGTATATATATATATATATATATATATTTTTTTTTTTAATAAAACCCTTTCTGTAATCTTCATGCATAAAGACCCAGGGAGGCATGGCCATGTTGTGACAGCCCTCACACCAGCAGTCTCAGACCGTTACCTGGGGCTCCCCACAGCTGTGGGCAGCAGTGTAGCAAAAGCCCCCTGCCTCCCCCTGAAGCCCAGATCCTTGCCTGCCTCAGTGATGGTTTCACCTTCTGGGACTGTAAATGGAGGGTGGGAAATGCTCTGGGCTAGAGTGGGAGGGACAGGGAGGGCTACCCAACCTGCCATGTTTCATCCAAACTCTTCAGGCAAATCCAGACAGGAGGCCTAGCAAGATGACGGAAAAGTTCTGGGAGTTTCCCAGAGATGTGTGATCTGGTACAAAGAGCTCCTGCACAGGGAAGGTTTGGTGTTCACAGAACATTCAAGGCAGGAAGAACAATCAAGCCTTGAAGCCCCATCCCTCCATGGCAGGCACTCACTTCTACCCTAAATGGGTCAGAAGGACCCTGTTCTGCTTCCTAATTCAGTCCAACCCTCTTCTGACTCCAAAAGTCAGTGTTAATCAACAACCTACTTCAGAGACAGATTCTCCTTCCTTCTGTGGATAGTTCACTTGTTAAGGGAGGACAGTCCTAGGTCAACACATTTGTCCCATCACCTGTCCCACTCCTTCTAAAGAGTCCTAGTATAAAAGGGCAGAGTAGGAGTAGGGTAGCAGTTTGGCATCAAGAGTCACAAGATCCAGAATGGCTGAGGGAGGAAAAGCATTCCCTGGTTCTTAGGGGGTGGGGGAATTCTGCCAAAGGTGCTTTACCAATGCTTTACTGACCATTTAAAAAAAGAAAGGAAAAAAAAAAAAGAATAGTCTTGAGGATGGTAAAAAAAGAGACTTGGATCCTTTTTTGGGGGTTCCAAAAGCCCTTATGCTGTGTTTAGTATTAAGAAAACCGTGAACAATTGGAGGTTGCTGCTTGGGCAGCAGGAAGGGAGGGTGGATTCCATGGCTAACCCAGAGAATGGCAAATGGTGCCAATCAACTCAACGTAGGGGACCTCTGCGTAGTGAGTGTGAATCGGCATGTGAGTGTGGTTCACGGAGCCTGGGGCTCACTGGCTCCCAACAGTCAGTTCCCGCAGGTAGGACTGTGTGAGACTGCGCAGTTCCTCCAAGGCATAGTCCTCAGGCATGGGGAGCCGGCCAATGTGGGGAGCCAACAGGCGCAAAGGGACTCGCTGAGGGTCTGGCGTTGAGTCAGAGGTTGCATCAGGGGCATGCTGAAGGCTCAGTACCACCCGCAGCAGGTTGGCTACACGTTTGGCCATGTCTGGAGAAAAAGAACAGAGTAAGCACCAAAGGACTGGGGGTGAGGTGTGGGTATAATAATCATAAAGACAGGCAATGAGCAGGCAGTTAAGGGGGAGGAGGCGAGAGGCTGACCTGACTGAGCCAGGCGATCCTTGGCATTGTAACACTGGATCTGCTCTATCCGGTTGCACAGTGAGGTCACTTTGGTATGTAACTGCTCTAGCTCATAACCTGAGCAATCCACCTACAAAGAAGCAGAGAAACCAATTAGGCCAAGAGGAGCTCCCATCACTCCAATCCTACCCATAGACTGACTACGCAACACACTGAAACAAGAGTGAGGTGAGGGAGGGGAAAACCCAAGAAGCTGGCCGGCAGTGCCATGTCACCACCATCCAGCCTAGTCGCTGAGGATAAGACAAGACCTTAGCAATTATACACAACAGGAAAACAATATAGTGTACCAGGCCTAGGATTGGGCAAGTCTTGAAATCACCATTCGTGAACCATGTAACGAGCAAGCTTTAACACTGCACCAAAAATCTACATAAATCTGGGTTCACAAACATGGTATTGATTTCTTTTTTTTTTTTTTTTTTTGTGGTACGCGGGCCTCTCGCTGTTGTGGCCTCTCCCGTTGCAGAGCACGGGCTCTGGACGCGCAGGCTCAGCGGCCATGGCTCACGGGCCCAGCCGCTCCACGGCATGTGGGATCTTCCCGAACCGGGGCACAAACCCGTGTCCCCTGCATCGGCAGGCGGACTCTCAACCACTGCGCCACCAGGGAAGCCCGGTATTGATTTCTTAAGAGCACACAGTGAGAGGTGGAGCCCAAACCAGCACTTAATTTAAGTCTCCTGACTCCAACTAAGAATCAACATTTAATTATGCAGATATTAACAGGAACTGTGGCTTTGTTAACAACAGAAATCAATTACTTTCATGCCAAATGTTATGTGAAACATCCTCACCAAATCTCTGACCTTACTTTATCTCTCAACCCTAAGCTTCCCATTTAAAACTAGGGGAAAAGGGGAAAACAAGGGGAGGAGACTGACTATGGACAAGCCTTAGGAATGTCCACTGTACACACTACTTGGCAATAAGCACCAAAACACATTTTAAAGTTTTGATAGAGCTGTCATAGTAGCTACATCAAATTAGCTTCATCAAAATATCCCTCCTGGGCTTCCCTGGTGGAGCAGTGGTTGAGAGTCCGCCTGCCGATGCAGGGGACACGGGTTCGTGCCCCGGTCCGGGAGGATCCCACATGCCGCGGAGCAGCTGGGCCCGTGAGTCATGGCCGCTGAGCCTGTGCGTCCTGAGCCTGTGCTCCGCAACGGGAGAGGCCACAACAGTGAGAGGCCCGCGTACCGCAAAAAAAAAAAAATCCCTCCTACACTGACAGTGCTATCTCTGCCAATGAGTTTTTCAAGCCGTTGCTCAAGCCTTTGGAGGTCGCTATGGCTCTGTGGGCCAGAGAAAGGGGAAACTAGGCTGTGGTTTAAGGAACTCAGGTACCTGTTGTATATGATGGAGCATTTCAATGACCCGAATGTAGTCCAGGTAAACAAGCCCAGATGTTTCCCAGTCCTGGATTAGGCTGCTGCGCTCTGGGGGTGCCAGGTCTTCCAAGAACCCCTTCAGGTAGTCATAGTTCTCGTTAATAATGGCATCTGAAGAAACAAAATATTGACCAAAAGTGCACAGAGGAAGGACATGACAGAAAGGTCTAAGACAGGAAGAAAGGGAAAATTATGTTGGGTCAGACTTGAGAATGACAGTAGATATTTTGAAATTCTCTTAAGAAAACTGTGAAGAATTTCTGACTTCAGTTTCCCAAACAGATGTTTCTGGTGTTGCTGAATAAAACTCCCCAAATAAACAAAGAGCTTAACATAATTAGTGAATATCAAGAATATTCCTGGCAAATGGGAATGTAACAATATTGCTGTTGACCCCGCCCCTCACCCTTACCAAGCATCTTCTGTACAGAGAGCTTTCACAAAGTGTGATCTGATTCAAGTCTGCCATATCCTGTTCTGATCATCATTTCTGGCCTGACTCATCATGGGCTCAGAGACTGGAAGAATTAGGGGTAATTCCAGGAGACACAGGTCCTAGTCTGAAGCACTCACCAGAAGCTAAGTGTTGGATGACGAGTTTGTGGCAGCGATTCCAGTGCCCCGCTTTAAATAAAAAGAGAGCCTCCAAGTGCCTGTCGGATTCCATGTGTGCTCGCACTGCTTTGGCCTCATGAATCCACTCAGCAGGCACACAAAGCTTCTCGGTCAGGAAAAGCTCCTTAGCCCAAGATTCAGGGGTCTCCAACAGTTGGCAGTGCCGCGTAAGCAGCTCTCGAACAGCCTTCTCACGCATGCTATAGGAGGAAAGGTCAGTTGGGATAAATCTCATTCTCACTGATGGAGAAGGCTGCCTCAGACAGCTCACAGTGGTCCGTTAGGCAGTCTCTTAAACTGCAGGTCCTGACCCTTAGCGGATCACCTCAAACTTCACTTAAAAAGCTATCACACCAGCATTAATTTTAAAAATGAAACAGAGTAGAAGCACATTATATTTTCATGGTCAAAAAAGTCTGAAATTGAATACTCTTGGGAAGGTTGCCCACTACCCCAAAAACGTTCTCTCCTGACTCAGCTCATTTCTTTTCTTTTTAAAAATTTTATTGGAGATAGTTGGTTTACAATGTTGTGTTAGTTTCAGGTGTACAGCAAAGTGATTCAGTTATACATGTACATATATTCATTCTTTTTAAGATTTTTTTCTCATATAGGTTATCACAGAATATTGAGTAGAGTTCCCTGTGCTCTACAGTAGGTCCTTGTTGGTTATCGATCTTATATATAGTAGTCTGTGTGTGTTCATCCCAGTAGGCTCATTTCTTTGTTTCCTTTCTCTAACAGGAGATGAAGGACTGGGGCAGGGGAATTCTAGATCCACCGAGCACTCTGCAGTTTATTCCTAACCTCCTCCCTGCCCTCTCTCTCACGTGGTCAATGCAAGAAAACAAAGTAGTTTTTAAACGTAAGGTCTCTTCCAGGTAGTTTTTTCCCTTAAAAGTCATCAGCCTTCCTAATTCATTTTCTCTTTACTGCTAGACTTAGGCTAAACTCAATCTTTCTGCTCTCAAGGCCACTTAAATAGAGTCCTTCTTTGTCTGGGCCAAAGGATCAGTCATTTGAATTTCAGATCAAAGCTATTCTCCTCATCTTAGATTCTTTTCTCAACTCCTAGGTTTTTCAAAGGACTCCTAATCTCATGACAACTGCCTCCTTTTTTGCTCCCCTTTAGGAAATAGGATCTGCTTTCCCACAGCCAATCATCAATCATCCCATCAGCCAGCCTTTTACCATGCGAAATTCTTCATGAGTGTGTTTAAATAAACTCAGAGGAAAATTCTGGGATCATTTTGTTTCCTGGTAAGGAGCAAGAGGAAAGAGAAATTCCTTAAAAGTAAGGTTGTGCTGGATGCTTTATACTTTTAATTCCACAGTCACCTCTGAATAGAGATTAATATTTAAAAAAACTGAGGTCTAGAGAGTGTCTTTACTCAAAGTCAAAAGTGAAGTAAGCTCTACCTTAGGTCAAAGTGAGTACATGGTGGAGCCAGAATTTAGAAAGCTCTGACTACAAAACAACTTCTTTCTATGCCCTACGACATGACAGATAGTATAGTACAATGATTAAGAGCACAGACTCTGGGTGTCTTGAGTTGAAAGGCTCACTCTGCCATTTAGTATCTATGTGACCTTGAACAAAAGTTACCTAATCTCTCTATCCCTTGGGTTGCTCATCTATAAAACAGACAGTAAGAGTGTCTCATAGGTTCATTATGAGCATTCAATGAGTTGATATATTTAAAGTACTTGCAACGGTGTATAAAGATATATAAAAGCATTATATAACAAAGTATTATATAAATGTTTTTGTTCTTAGTGTTATGCCATTCTGCTACCATTAACAAAAAACCTCCAACTTCATCTCATTCAAAGCACGGAGCAGAGGTGCTTCTCTGGTTTTTGTTCAGGACAAAGAACCAAAACATTACACATCTAAGCAAGCTTGTATTGGTAGATAGGTAAATACAACACTATCAAACTTGAGGGATGGGGTGGGTGGATGGAAAGGGAAGGGCCAGTAAAGAAAAAGCAGGGGCCGTCCCTGCCAACCATGACTCCACAGATCCAACTCAGACAGCACTATTTCTGCATAATTCTAAACATGCCACATTCAAGGAATTTGTGCCTAGTTAATGGGGTTTCCCCACCCGGGCATATCTTTCCTTCCCACTTAATTATTTCCTATACCAATTTTACATGTACTTTGAATCTTATCTCTAGAGAGACTCAGAGATTCTGCAGTTCACAGAGATCTCTTCTCCCTTCTCAGATTACTGGGAGGCCTTATGATAAATAGCATAATTTGGCACTTAATCAAAGGCGATCTTCTTTCTAACGTGTTCACATGAATACAGAGACAGTCTGCGCTGCAGGTTGAACTGTCTTAAGGTTTACCACAAGGCTGGACCCCAAAATTCACTCTAAACACTTACTTGCTGAATTGAACCCTAAGAGACTGATTCCTTTGGCACTGCCCTGTAGCGCTGGATGCAACTAGTGTGTTTGATGGCTTCTCACTCACCTTGCGTTGTCAATGTGCAGGAGGACAAAGATGGCCCACTCCCAGAGCCCCTCACTTTCCAGCTGGCCAGCATAACTGGCCTGCAGCACACCCTCACACTGCTCTGAGAGATGGGTGTAGTTAAGAGCCCGCAGCACCTCCCACAAGTGCCAGCTTAGACGGTAGTCCAAAGGATCTGCTGTTACGCTTCGAGGCTCCAGCAGCTGGTTGAGATCATAATGTCTGCAAAGGAGAATGTGCTGAGAGTTACCAAACCCAGCCAGCAGACCACCTGTACTGGACGAGTCAACTGTCTCAGCTACAGCTTACAAAACAATAAAGGCAGGCAGCTGGGAGCAGAAGCATCATAAGCCTTATAGTCTTCCTCCTCTAGGTTCAGCCACATTACCAATCTACCAAAAACCAAGGCACCTTCTCTTCGGTGGCTCTTCTACCAGGTTTGCTGGTATTTGTTTGGTCTACTTTTACCATCCTGGTACAGGGAGTCTTCACAACTCTCTCCCTTCCATTCTTTCACTGTACTATCAATTACTTTCCTTAACCATTTAAAAAATACACGTTAATTCAAAAAGAGACATGTAC
Source organism: Mesoplodon bidens (assembly GCF_964165515.1). Taxonomy (NCBI): domain Eukaryota; kingdom Metazoa; phylum Chordata; class Mammalia; order Artiodactyla; family Ziphiidae; genus Mesoplodon; species Mesoplodon bidens. Next base: position 58,753,682 of record NC_138164.1, on the reverse strand, counting down.
CACAATGTTCACTGCAGCACTATTTACAATAGCCAGGACATGGAACCAACCTAAATGTCCATCAACAGATGAATGGATAAAGAAGATGTGGCACATATATACAATGGAATATTACTCAGCCATAAAAAGAAACGAAACTGAGTTATTTGTAGTGAGGTGGATGGACCTAGAGTCTGTCATACAGAGTGAAGTCAGTCAGAAAGAGAAAAACAAATACCATATGCTAACGCATATATATAGAATCTAAAAAAAAAAGAAAAAAAAAAGGTACTGATGAACCTAGTTGCAGGGCAGGAATAAAGGTGCAGACATAGAGAATGGACTTGAGGACATGGGGTGGGAGGGGGAAGCTGGGGCGAAGAGAGAGTAGCATCAACATATATACACACTACTGAACGTAAAACAGTTGGCTAGTGGGAAGCAGTCGCATAGCACAGGGAGATCAACTCTGCGACGTGCTCTGGGATGACCTAGAGGTGTGGAATAGGGAGGATGGGAGGGAGGGAAGATGCAAGAGGGAGGGGATATGGGGACATATGTATGCATATGGCTGACTCACTTTGTTGTACAACAGAAACTAACACAGTATTGTGAAGCCATTCGACTCCAATAAAGATCAAAAAAATATATATATATGTTATTTAGTATCTTTCAGGTTGTTTTACTATCTGAAGTTGCGGAATGCTACTTCACCCGTTTGTTTGAACAGCTAACTAGTCTTTTTTGTTGTTGTTTTATTTTTTTTAATTCAGTTTTATTTATTCATTTATTTTGGCTGCGCTGGGTCTTCGTTGCGGCGCACGGGCTTCTCTAGTTGTGGTGCATGGGCTTAGTTGCCCAGTGGCAGGTGGGATCTTAGTTCTCTGACCAGGGACTGAACCCGGGCCCCCTGAGTCGGGAGTGTGGAGTCTTAACCACTGTACCATTAGGGAAGTCCCAATAGCTAACCAGTCTTAATGATGGTTATTTCCTTCTATGGCTTGTCAATCTTACTTTTGATTTTGTCTACAGTACGTATTATTCTTTACATAGAAATCCAGGTTCGAAAGTCTCCCTACAGACTTTCACGTTTTTTTTTTTCTGCTGAGAGCCCAGGGACTTCAAAGATTCTGGACCAATTTATGTGTTATGTTCTTAGCTTCCAAGCCCCAGACCATAAGAACAGTAAGAACTAAGATCCCACACCTACAAGTTTTAAAGATCTGGGCCTTGATTACCAACCAAAACTTTTCCCTTTCACCTAAGATCCCAGACATTTTACAAGTTCCTAACACTTCCCCAAGTAATGAGTAGTTTTTCTTGACCGATGCTGTGAAACTGAACTCTGTGTGATGACGGAAATGTTCTATAATCTGCCTTGACCAATATGATAGCCACTAGCCACATATGGCTATTAAACACTTGAAATATGGTTAGTGTGAATAAGTAATTAAATTTAAAAACTAATTTAAAGTAGTATTATGAGAATAGCGGCCATTATACAGTGCAGTTCCTTACAGTTTATGTAAGGGTTTTAGTCATAGCAATTCTACCTTACATGAGAAGAACGCTTTATTATCTCATTCAGGCTTTGGTTTCTCTATTTCTGACACTTTGAGATATACGCTTTTCTTCCTCTTCCTTTTTTCTTTTTTTTGACATTAAAAAAATTGACATACAATAAACTGTACATATTTAGAATGTACAATTTTCGTAAGTTTAAACATATATATACAGCTGTGAAACTACCACCAAGGTCAAGACAACAAGCATACCCATCACCTCCAAAAGTTTCCTTAAGTCCCTCTGTGATCCCTCTCTCCTGCCCCTCCCTACACCTACCCTTCCCAGGCAACCACTGATCTTCCTATCATTATAGATTAGTTCGCATTTTCCAGAGTTTTACATAAATTGGAATCAAGCAGTAGGTACATTTTTGGGGGTATTTTTTTTTCTCACCACTTCAAAAATAAGTAAAAGTATTTTGATTCACCATGCTGTTGCATTTTATCAACAGTTCATTCTTTCTTACTGCTGAGATAGTATTCCATTGTATAGATGTACCACAATTTGCTTATCTAATCACCTGTTGATGGAAATTTGGGTTGTTTCCCGTTTTGGACCTTTACAAATAAAGCTGCTATCAACATATAAATAGACGTATGTTTTCATTCCTCTTGGGTAAATACCTAGGAGTGGAATGGCTGGATCATATGTATGTAGCCATATGTTTAACTTTTTAAGCCACCAAACTGTTTTTCCAAGTGCCAGTGTTAGTTTACATTTCTCCCCAGCAGTGTTGAGAATTCCAATTGCTCCGCTTCCATGATGACATGGTACAGGTGTCTTAATTTTTAGCCATTCTAATAGATGGGTAGTGGCATCCCATGATGGCTTTAATTTGCATGTCCCTGATGTCTACTGATAAAAACTTTTCATGGGCTTTATATGTACGTCTTCTTTGGTGAAGAATCCCTTTAAATATTTTTCCCAATTTTTAAATTGGATTGTTTGTTTTCTTATTATTGAGTTCAGGGAGTTCTTTACATGCTCTGGATAAAAGCCCTTTATCAGATATATGAATTACAAGTATCTTCTCCCAATTTGTGGCTCATCTTTTCATTCTCTTAACAGTCTGTCTAATGAGTAGTAGTTTTAAATTCTGTTGAAGTCCAATTTATCAATTTTTCTTTTATGGATTATGTGTTTGGTATCTAAGAAATCTTTGCCTAACCCACAGTTGCAAAGATTTTCTTCTAAGAGGGTACTGTTTTAAGTTTGACAATTAGGTTTATGATTCATTTTGAGCTACATGACTAATAGAGATAACCAATGAAACCAAAAGCTGGAGACAGGGCTTCCCTGGTGGTGCAGTGGTTCAGAGTCCACCTGCCGATGCAGGGGACACGGGTTTGTGCCCCGGTCCGGGAAGATCCCACATGCCGCAGAGCGGCTGGGCCTGTGAGCCATGGCTGCTGAGCCTGCGCGTCTGGAGCCTGTGCTCCACAACGGGAGAGGCCACGACAGTGAGAGGTCCATGTACAGCAAAAAAAAAAAAAAAAGCTGGAGACAGACTAATCAGGAGAAAAAAAGAGAAGACACAAATACCAATATCAGTGAAGAAAGAGACACAGCCACACATTCTACAGACATTAAAAAAGAATAAGGGGGCCTCCCTGGTGGCGCAGTGGTTAAGAGTCCGCCTGCCAATGCAGGGGACACGGGTTCGAGCCCTGGTCCAGGAGGATCCCACATGCCGTGGAGCAGCTAAGCCTGTGTGCCATGACTACTGAGCCTGCGCTCTGGAGCCCACGAGCCACAACTACTGAGCCCACGTGCGCAACTACTGAAGCCTGTGTGCCTAGAGCCCGTGCTCCGCAACGAGAGAGGCCACTGCAATGAGAAGCCCGCGCACTGCGACGAAGAGTAGCCCCCGCTCGCTGCAACTAGAAAGCCCGCGTGCAGCAACAAAGACCTAATGCAGCCAAAAATGAATAAATAAATAATTTACAAAAAAAAAAAAAAAAAGAATAAGGAGGGGACTTCCCTGGTGTCTCAGTGGTTAGAATCTGCCTGCTAATGCAGTGGACACGGGTTCAACCCCTGGTCCAGGAAGATCCCACATGCTGTGAAGCAACTAGGTCCATGTGCCACAACTACTGAAGCCCGTGCGCCTAGAACCCGTGGCTCCGCAATAAGAGAAGCCACCACAATGAGAAGCCGCGCACCACAACGAAGAGTAGCCCCTGTTCGCCACCAACTAGAGAGAGCCCGCGTGCAGCAACGAAGACCCAACGCGATCAAAAATGAATGAATGAATAAATAAATAAAAGAATATGGAAATGTTATAAAGAACTTTATGCTAATAAATTTGGTGACTTTGGTGAAACAGACAAATTCCTTAGGAAAAACAAACGAACAAAATGACTCAAGAATAAATAGAAAACCTCGACAGCTCTGTATCTATTAAAGAAACTGATTTTATAGTTTAAAAACTTCAATAAACTGGACTTTATAAAAATGTAAAACTTCTGTGCCCGTGTATTGGGAGAAAATAATTGCAAAAACATTTATAATAAAGGACTTGCATCCTAAATATATAAAGAACTATTACAACACAATAAAGAACTATTAGGCGACCCTATTAAAAAAGGGGGGGCAGCAAAAGGTTTCAAATAGATTTCAACAAGGAAGATACATAGATAGCTGGTAAATAAGCACATGAAAAAATGCCTGCCACCATTAGGCATCAGGGAAATGCAAGTTAAAACACAATTTTAGGGCTTCCCTGGTGGCGCAGTGGTTGAGAGTCCGCCTGCTGATGCAGGGGACACGGGTTCGTGCCCCGGTCCGGGAAGATCCCACATGACGCGGAGCGGCTGGGCCCGTGAGCCATGGCCGCTGAGCCTGCGCGTCCAGAGCCTGTGCTCCGCAATGGGAGAGGCCACAACAGTGAGAGGCCCGCATATGGCAAAAACAAAACAAACAAACAAAAAACCCCAAAACCCCCCACAATTTTAATTATCTGTATTTTACCACAATAAAAGACTGTATTATTCTATAATTAATATAATTAGTTTAAAAGAAAGTATTTAAAGAAATGAAATTCTCGTTTAATTTCTTATTAAGCACACAAATGACACACCACTATGTGCCCACTAAAATGGTAAAATTTTAAAAGCTGACAATACCATGTTTTGAAGAGGATATGGAGCAATTACAGATCTTGGTGGGAATGCAAAATGATACAAACAGTTTTAGATACAAATGCTCATAGCAGCTTTATTCTTAATAGCTCAAAACCAGAAAACTGTCCATTAACAAATGAATAAATAAATAAATTTCTGATATACATATTAACATGGATAAATCTCAAAATCACTATGTTGGGTAAAAGAAGCCAGGCACAAAAGATAACATACAGAATGATCCCAATTACATAAAATTCTATAACAGCAAAACTAACCTATAGTAATGAAAAGTCAGTCAGTAGCTGTCTGTGGTGTGGACTGATTGCAAAGGGACATGAGGTAACTTTTTGAGGGTAATGTAAATGTTACCTTGATAGTGATGGTAGTTAGATTATATTAAAACATATCAAACCACACACTTCATTATGTGTAAAATTCTATCTCATTAAAGTTGATTAAAATAATTTTTAGATTTTTAAAAAACAATTTCATTTAAGTATAGTTGATTTAAAATGTGAATTTTTAGATTTCTAATTCCAGTTCCCATGCTCTTTGCACTCAATTACTGTAAGTTATATTTTGGTAATTTATATAGACTTACGGCAATCTGACCACATATAAAAAGGAAAGGACTCCTTAGGGCTCATGGAACCCTCGAGTGACTATAACATATGGCTCTGATTTACCTGTCACTATAGAGTTTTAGAAGGTGAAAGCAGACATCTTGAAGAGGTCTCTGTGAGTCTTGCTCCTCCTCTACCACAAAGCCAGAGTCCTCCAGGTATGAGGGAAGTGGGCAGCAGGCATATCTGTCACCCTCAGAGGTATTCTGAAGTTAAGAATTTGATAAAACAATACATCAGCTGCTAGTATGTTTCACTAGATTCTACTGTGTCTCAGTTACTCAGATGTGTATTAAGAATGGTGTGACATCCTCTAAAGGAGTGTTTCAAGGATTTTAAACTTACTTTGATCAGTGACATATTCCACCTGCCTTCAATGGACTGGCAAAGACCTCAGACAGCTCTAACCCCACCACCTTTCTTGCCACAATTCTTACTACATTCAATTTTTTTTAGTGTTCTCCTTTTCCTGACAAATATTGATAATTCTGGCAAATGATATCAAAGACAATAAAAATGAACAGTAAGAAAAGAACCAAATAATGGCATTAAAAATATTAATAATCCTTGGGCTTCCCTGGTGGCGCAGTGGTTGAGAGTCCGCCTGCCGATGCAGAGGACACGGGTTCGTGCCCCGGTTGGGGAGGATCCCACATGCCGCAGAGCGGCTGGGCCCGTGAGCCATGGCCGCTGAGCCTGCGCGTCCGGAGCCTGTGCTCCGCAACGGGAGAGGCCACAGCAGTGAGAGGCCCGCGTACCACAAAAAAAAAAAAAAAAAAAAATTAATAATCCTTTAACCTCCAAATGGACAAGGAATATGAAATATAGTGATATTTAGAGGCAAATTTCAGACCTGCTAATTTGGGGCTACACTAAACACAAGGTCAGGCTGTATCTCAGGGAATTCCTGAAGGAATAAGACAGCATTAGGAATGAAGAAAAACCCTCCAATGTTGAGGCAGGAAAACAGCAGTAAGAAAATAAGTTGTGGAAACTCATCGTACTAAACAAAATAGAAGCAGAAACTTGAAGAAGTTTCCCATTAGATTTCCTGTGTTCATTTCAATTCTATGGTACTTTTCAAAAAGTAGTTAGGAAAAAGTATTATGAAATGTGATTTGATGGTTTTTTCTCTGTAGTACTTTTCTGGCAAAAACAGAAATCCTACCAGGACTCTTGCTTGGCTATACTGGATACATATACCTGAAATGCTTCTTCATACATGCTGAGTGCCTTGGAAATGGAGGCTGTTGGTGGGAGCAAATACCAAAGATGGACAGCCAGGGACCGTTTCCAATCCAACTGTGAGCACACATTGATTTGCTTCTGCTCTGAGAGCTGCCATACCTACAGAAGACAAAATCACCATCACAGCTCTACAATATACATTACCTTGTTACTGGCCAGGCCTGCATGTTGCTCACTTACTCAAGTTGATTCTAAATGATTTAAATAGCAGTGTTAATGATCCAGATATAAAATACACAGTCCCTTGGTGGCAGGTGATAGGGTGGACTTAGACAGTAAGTGCTGAGAAGAGGTGAGAACCATTCATTGCCCACAGCTGCCAACTTTAAGATGTGAATAAATTCTGATCAGTGATTTCGTTTTTGGAAATTGACTTTAAGATGGCAAGCAAAATGGGTAGGCAGCAAGAAAACTGGCTTAAAGTAATTATGATACATCATTCATAAAATGGAAGAGAAGTGGCTATTAAAAAAAGAGAGGCCACACAACATGAAAAACGATCATATTCAGTAAATTAAAAAAAAAGGTTGCAGAACTGCTATATATAATTCATTTTATTTGACTATATAACAAGTGTAAATATGCACACATATATGTCAAAATAGACTTAAAATATGTCTAGAAAGACAGACAATGAATTATGTTGTTTATCACTATGATATGGGATATGGTGAATTTTAACATTTTAATTTCTATATAACCAGTATTTCTTCCCCACAATGTACATGTTGTACGTTTAAAATTTGAAAATATTTCTTCTGAAAGTTAAATACAAGTTGCTTAGTTATATGTAACAGTGTACAATTTACAAAGATAGCTCTTTGCCTTAACCTCAAGCAATCCTGAATCTATGAGAAAGTTTATGTAAGTTTATGAGAAAAGAGGAAAATACCGGTTTTCCAGCCAAGAGGGCAAAGATGCGCAGTCTGTCCTCCTGGATGAAACAGTCAGCCTGGAGCTGATGCCAATCTACCAGCTGCATAGTAAGCAGCTCCCGGACCGACTGGCTGCCAACCAACTGGGATAAAAGAAGGGCAAGACGATGATCACCTACAAGAGAAACAGTTCTCCAGTGATACTGAGAATTTATAGACTTGGGAAAACACTTGGGGGCATTATTTTATTTCTTCTGGCCCTCAAGAAACACCTCTGACTGTTCTCTGCAGTAGTGCTAAAATACTGATCAAGAACTTAACATTTTTGGCTTGGGTAGAAAATCTTCAAAGTATTGTAGCTTAAACTAATTACATATAGATTATATAGTACACAGAGTTCAGTGTCAGATCTACTATTATTTCTGTGACCCTACACAAGGCACCTCAACTGTAAAATGGAGGGAAGTATCATTTGATTCAAAGGTCTATAGTGAAAACTGAGATGACATAAATGTAAACATGCCCAACTAGCAGGTACTATATAATGACACTGAGAAATGGCAAACTCAAACCTAGAGGAAAAACAAATGTATGATATAAAGAAAATGGTTGAGACTTTCACTCTCTAGAGTCCAGTATCTCTTTTAATAAAAAATTTTAAGTACAAAGGCTTGAGGCAATAAAAAAATTCTAGGGACTTCCCTGGTGGCACAGTGGTTAAGAATCGGCCTGCCAATGCAGGGGACATGGGTTCAAGCCCTGGTCTGGGAAGATCCCACATGCTGCGGAGCAACTAAGCCCGTGCACCTCAACTACTCAGCCTGCGCTCTAGAGCCCGCGAGCCTCAACTACTGAAGCCCGCATGCTTAGAGCCCATGCTCCACGACGAGAAGCCACTGCAGTAAGAAGCCCGTGCACCGCAACGAAGAGTAGCCCCCGCTCACAGCAACTAGAGAAAGCCCACGTGCAGCAACGAAGACCCAACACAGCCAAAAAATAAATAGATAGATAGATAGATAGATAAATATAATTTAAAGTTTAAGGTTATAAAAGGAAAACTGGAAGACAGAGTCCCTACCTATTCTGGAGGAACCGGCAATCTTCCCCGGAAGTTTATACTTAATATTTGGGTTAGAAGACAAGGGCAAACGCACGATTAAGGGGTAGGGACAGTGAGTAGGAAGTAGGCAGGGGTGCAGAGAAGGACGGTATGCCCTACCTGACTGCTGGGCCAGGGAGCAGGCCTCACTGATCCTCTTGCCCGTGAGGTAGCTGAAGACAGCCTCCACAGGGTTGTCTTTTCGAGTTAAGGAGACTTCCTCCTCAATTTGAGGTGCAGCTGTATGGGACAGCCAGCGAGAGAAAGCTCTTCTTCGCTCCAGAATCTGAATGTATTCAGTGGGCTCATCCAGCTGGCTGTCAAGCTCCTTCAGGTGGCCCCATAGAGCTTCACATAATGTCCATGTTAGGCTCCAGTGCTTCACAACTAAGGAAGGGACAGGAAAATAATGCAATGACATGAAGCCATACAATAACTACAGAGAGGGGATCACTTCACTGTGGCATTAAAAATACATAAATTAATAAATACCCCAAACAACAACTCAAGTTGATTTCCCTGAATCTGTCTCCACCTCACTCACCTGTGTCTTACAAGCTCCAGAGGTGTGTGGTATGACCGACCGCCTGCTCACTCCATGTATCCATGGTATTTACATAACAAATGTAACTCCAGGCTCCTTTAAACAGGTTCCTCTAGCCTAATTATGGCTACATATAGTCTCAAATTATAGAGAAAAATCCTCTAATTTGATCAAATTCTGTTCAAAAAATGCTTTAAGAAATATAAAGTGCTCTGAAAACTTGTGAGGGATTATTATCTGCTATAGGCACAGCTTAACATTTTAGTGAGCCTAAATGATACTGTTCAAAGCACTTAGGAGTAAACCAACTCTCATCTACACAATATACTATACAATAGTTACCACCTTCATTTTACAGATGAGAAAACTGAGGTACAGAGCATTAAGTGACTTGCTCAAGGTTACAGGCAAGATGTAACAGAGCCAGGATTCAAACTCAAGTAATCGGAGTCCAACTCTATACTCTTAACCACTAATGCTATTGCCCCTTACAAAGGAAAACAAAAAGGAAGCACTGTTTACCACCTTAAGCTACTTACAAGTATGCATTGGGAAGATGACTCACATATTTGAAGAGATAAGACAACTAGAGCAAACACAAATAAATGAACATAAACAATTCCCAAAACGTGTGATATGGAACATTCTAATAGTCCCCATTTTTCAGTAAAACTGATGTGAAATGTTGTGTGAAACATGTAATTTTTCTACTACTTGAAATAGTAAGTGCCCAAATTAGAAAAGCCCTTTATGGAAGTACTGGTTCAGAAAAACATGATTAGAATCATTATAGAGAGGTAATAGTGAGAGAAGTCAGGAAGGGAAGTTATAACCACCAAAGTTGTTGGGAAGAACAAGTGGGACTTGAGTTGGACATGGAAGAATGGGTAGGATAGGTAGGATCTCTCTCCCCCTATGTTCTCCGGGTGGGGTAAGGGATCTAATTTTATAAATCCACGGGATGTGACTGGCTACAGTTCCTTTGAACAGGGGCATAAGAGTAATGATAAACAGTGATGTGATTTCTTCCTGCTTGAGATTTTCCTCACCAACTCAACTACAGATAAGTGCAAGCTCAGGCATCCACCACTACATTGGCACAAGGAAATTGTGTCCTCCTATGAACATATGCTCCTACTCCGGTTCCTGGGGCACCAAGGATTACAAGTATAGTCCATACTCACTTTGCGGTTCCAATAAATCTCCTGATGCTTCCTTAACCCAATCTGCATAGTCATGAATGATAGCAACTCCCGGATTGGGGACAATGAGAGGACACAGCTCATCCACATGGACAGTGCTATGTTTTAATTTAAGCTCCAGAGATGTCTGGTATAATTGCAGGTCTTCATCCAGCTTCTTCTGCCTCAAACTGAGTTTTTCCAAATGAACTTTGAATGGAGACTCAGTTAGGCTACAAGGGAAAATAACAAATAAGATAGAAAAGACAGATGGTAGAATTTTCCTACAGTGAAACCTTTGTTTCGTTTTATAATTACAAAATAGGACACAAAACATTCCACTGTGATTTTAAAGAAAATTTGTTTCTTAATATCAAACTATAATGAACTTATTTGATATATATTGAGCAAATTACCTGACCCATGCATTCAGAATCCCAAGGCTTAAAAAAAAAAAGAATCCCAAGCCTTCTTAGGCCAGATTATAATAAGCATGGGAGTCAGTACAATTAGACCGGGAAATGGCTTCTGCATGTATATGGATACTATGCAATCCGACAGTCAAAAGCTACTGTGGGACACCCATTTCTCAAAACATACTTAACTCATAAAGTTATGAGTTATCAGTATCAAAAGTCATGAGGCTAAGCTTACAGATGCTAAAGAACTGACTCTCAATTAAGATGAGCATACAGTTGACCAGCCTTGATCCAATTTTTAAGACTGACATTAACAACCTCTAAAATATCATGACATCAATGGATAACCTGGGTTTAGGATCAATATTCCTAATTGTGAGGTACAAGAGATGCTGTTGTTTTTTTATTTCTTCAAAATCAACTTTAAAAACTACTAATAATAGGTGATCATAGTCACTTAATCTGTAGTAAAGGTAGCACAGTTTGTTACAATTATGAAAAGTAAATAGAAAAATGTTACAAATTTTACAAAAAACTGTATGCATACTACGTAATGACTACCAGAACACTATATATATTTATATATATATATAAAATCAGTACGGTAATATATAGTATATAAAGTATATACAGAACTATAATCATACATATGTAAATATTAATGGTGGGAACTGTGTAGAGATATATAACATGTATAATTATCAGATGTCATCTTATTTCCAAATACTTGTGTATGGATTATCCACAGTTCATACGTTTACCTTATTAAGTCTAAGATACAGGGAATGTGCTTTAATGAGAATATACCTCACTTATGAAGAAATTACCAATATCTAAGTGAGAAAATAGAAAAATGACTAATGCAATAAAAAGGATGAAAACTCAAGGAATGCTGCAGCATTAGCTTTGAGTCTGTTACTTTTCCAACTAAAGTTTAACCATTAGATAATTATTCTATACTCTTCATACCTTGCTGGTACAAATGGAGCTATTAATCATTTTAGTTTTTAATTATACAAATAAAATTGTGCTAAGAATATATCTAGAAAGATCACAAAGCAGGGCCCTGAACATGGGTCTCCTGGTGATGAAAAGCTTTTTCTCACCTACCATGTTGCCCTTCTCAAAAAGCATAAGAATACGTGACTCACGATTTAACAGCTACTGGATTAGGCAGGAATCCATATTCCATAGAATCAGCAATCTGATGATTTTCCAGTTCCTGAGGGCCACTCAGCTGTTCTCCACTATTAGCAAGAGTCCAGTTGGGGCCCCAACCAACCCGAAATGAGCGTCCCATAAATAGGGCCAAGTCCATCAGGAGTTTCCCCTTTCCATAGGTGACAGACTTTTCAAGAGGGACTAGGCCTGGTTGTCTGCGTGTACCCACTGTTTTCAACTGAACCTCAGGGGCTGGGCTGGGCACCATAAACACAGAGGTCAGGGGTGGAGGGACAGACCAAGGGGATGTGGATGGAATATTCATCAATGACGATGTTCTGGGAGTGCGACACTCTTGTAAAGAGGCACTTGGTGAAAGAAAAGTTCCACTTGCAAATTTTGATTGTAGTAACCCACCTACTCAAATAAGGAAAAAAAAAAAGACTATTAGAAAATACAGTCTGTTGATGAACAACAACAACCATCAAGGCTGAAATTATAGTTTTATTAAGCTACTTAAATCAGATATAGATGACCAGGAGCAGCTTATATCAGACTCTACAGAAATTCCTCTTTCACACAGGAAATCAAGGCAGGAATTCTAATGATGATGATGTCACCAACAATAACAACATTAATAACACTACTACTACTACTACTACTACTACTACTACTACTACTACTACTTAAAAAAACTGTCTAGCACTTATCTGCAGCAGACTCTATATAAGCCATTTATATACACTGTTTCATTTCATCCTTCAATAACTTTAGATGAAGAACATTACAGTCCTCACTTTATAGATGGGAAAACTGGGCTCAGTTAAGTGACTTGTCCAAATCCACAAAGCTACTAAGTGGCAGGACTGAGAGATAAACCCAGCTAAGTCTGACACCAATGCTCATGCCCTTATCAGAATGCCAAATGTAACCTTTCTTAGTCAATATAAAAAGTTGGTAAGATCAAAAGTCAAATTCATATCACTCCAGTGCTCAATGTCAGACTTAAGAAAACAGAAACCTATCTGTGATTGCATATATGCCTTTCAGAGGCATCTTGTGATTGCATATATGACTTTCAGAAGGATAGTTCTTGTTATTTTTGCCTGTTTTCCAATTTTATATATTTCCTGTCTAAAGCAAGGAGTTAGTTACTGAAGTATGAGATTTTCATGTAGTGTTCATTACGGAAAAGCTTGCTATAAATGTTTAACTGATGCTTTATTAAAGTATTTTTAAAAAGGAAAGTTAACTAGGGTACTCAAAAGAAAAATAAACAAAAATAAACATTTAGTTTTTAAGGCAATATAACAAATCTCTTCCTGGTAGTTCCTCTGGCTTTCAAAGTGTTTTGAAATTACACCTGCTGAACTCCTTTGTTGGTATCAATACTCTACCTCCAATCCCACATAGTTACAAGCCTACTAGAAGAGATAAGAAAAGCTTTAAAAGATACAGGTAACTGCTGTCCTGGGAATTTGGGAAGGTTTAGGGAAAGGTAGAAATCTGAAAAGTTTTGCACATTATAAGAAGCAACATTTGCCCCTAGAAAGCAATAAGGATAGTGTTAGAACTGCACAAAAAGAGTACAGAGCAAGACAACCTGCTGATTCCTCTAAGGTATGATTAAAAATTAGGAAATCTGAGCTTACTATTTAACCCACATTCATAAGCAAATAAAAACATGCCCCACAACAAAACAAATGCTTTTTTCCTCCATACAACTTCTGCATCTGCACCAATGACCATGTTTTTTAAAAACTGGCGCCACCTAACAGGTACATTTATAAGAGTACATTTCTGCTTGGCATCATTATGTCATATGCCTTTAGGGAGTTGTTTGCTAGAGAAGTCAACTCAGCTTAGAAGAAGATATGTGAAAAGCCAGACTTTACAGCTTTCTTGCAAAAGAGCATCTTTTACAGTACCTAATGAACGGGATTTTGATGAGTGAGTTGTTGAAATGGGGAGCCTGGGAGAACAGATTTCTTGAGACGTATCTGCTTTAGAAGGAAGGCGACTGAAGCGTTGATCCAGGACCATATCTACATCTTCTTCATCAGCAAGCAATGATGCTTTCATGATCTAAAAAGGCAATACCTATAGAATGAATGTGCTCCCCCAAATCCAAAGGCCATAAAAGAAAAACGCAGTTTACAACGACCAATTTTTTAAAAAGCTCTGTCTCAGGCTGTGTCCAGAGCTAGTATAATATTTGTGTGACTGACTCTGTTCCACTGTATGTGCCTGAAGGATAGAACTTATATAAAACTCCTCTGCTTTGTATATACAATCTCACCAGAGGCTGCCATACAGCAGTTGCTCACATGTCTGCTGAATGAATTAATTTCAAAGTCAAATATAAGTCAAAGGCTAAATTCATAATATGACAAAAGGCACAGGCAGGGGGAAGCTGAGACAGAGCTTAAAGAAACTTGTAACTACAATAAAAATAAATAAATAAATAAACAAATGAACAAACAAAACTCCTGTGGAGCACTTCCCAGAGCTTCAAAACCTCTCTGTAAAGTAAATGAAATTAATATTTTATAGTGCTCACATTAAATGACTTGCCTAAAGTCACACACAGTAACAGTTACAAAACTGGGGTTAGAACCCAGGTCTTCTGAATCTCACTATAGCCTTCCTCCCACGAATGGGAAAATGATGCCTAAACATGGGCCATATTCCTGGTTTTTCTCATTCCAGCAACCACTCAACGCTCTTAAGTGATTAATGAAAGAAAAAGCCTGATGTTATGAAAGGAAGATAAATATTAGTTTGGATTCCTGTTGTAGTAAGGGTGGGTTAGGACTTCACCTGTAAGACATGTGGATTAATTCCCAGTGAAGATGCAATGTGTGTTGAGGCAGACACAGGTTCCTGATCCTCAGGCACGCTTTCTTCTAACATGGAATCCAAAACTGGCTCCTGGGTGATATCTATCATGTCACTGTCCAGTTCCACAACCCTCCCTAACTGCTCCACCTCTGGGCTCTGGCTCTGTAGACAGCAGAAAGATCAGGGAAGCAGCATTAAACACCATCAAATAGACACAGAGCTTCTAGACCATATTTACTTTATTCAAAATACGATACAACAATATTAGATTCTGCCCATTCCATCATAATGTGAGGTAGCGTATTTGCTAAAGAGGATTTAAAAATTACCCCCAAACTCCTCTATTAGTACTTGGGATCCAAATGAGGATTCACGGAATCACCCTTTTTAATATTATGGTCTGGAGCCTGGAACCTAAGCCAGCATCCATACTGAACATATGGTCTTCTTGAGACAAAGATTACGCCTTACTTGATTTAGTTAGCAACTATAATTTTCTGATTTACAGAGGGTTACCCTGCCCTCACATTGCCTTGCAGTCAGAAGCCATTGGAAAAGAGAATAAAAGATACAAATATCAAAGTCTCCAGTAACTCTGCATTTTCTTAAAGAAAACATTTAGATATAAATTTCTAGTTATCACAAACACTATTTTGGGCCTGGAATTTATTTTTCAGGAGACTGAATCCTAAGGTTAGCTGGGCTGTACCTGTGCAGTATCATATCAGAAGACGAACGTGTACTCTAATTTCCCAAAAGAAAAAACAAAGTTCTATTAGGAACAATTTTTATCTGGGAATAATTCCTTTATGTTTAAATGTGTCAAGAGTTAGATTTACATTAATTAAGCAGTTTTAAAGATATAGCCATGATTAACAGTCTATGGTTTGAAAAGGTAAACATTCATAAAGCTGAAACACACTGTAAAACCGGCTCAGTGCAAATTCATTAAATATGTCCTAAACTTGCATATGACCTGGTTAAAATGTTAACAAGCGGCTAAGCCAATTTATGAAACATTCTCAAATCTAAAAGTTCTTCCAATTACTTTTCTTCCATAATCTCATCTGCAGATTACTAACCTTCCACAATTTTTGGCTTATCTTTCATGAGTGGCCTATTTCATGCTAAACTTCAAATGGATGCTATTGTACAATAGGTGGGTTAAAAAAAAGTTTCATGATTTCTTTGAACCAATAAACAACCATTAGCATAACTTTTTAAACTTTAAACTTTATTTTTAATGGTATATTATCTATTACTCCCCTGAATTCCTTTAACAAATCCTTACTAAAAGAATGACTATTTCCACCTATAACTGTAGAAAAGTTGAGGTGTTGGAAATGTGGTGAATTGCCACTTAAGTTGTGAACAATCCCCAAGGACTGCTCTAACAAACTGGAGGCTAGATAATGGTTAAAAGACAAAAATGATACTATTTTTTACCTATTGGGGAGGCTACAGGCAGGTCTAACTACTTTTACGTTTTAAAATTCTGGAAAAAAAATTAAAAGCAGCCCTGGTGGTGATCCTCCCATTATAATAACATGAATCATGGGAACACTCCAATGCCCTCTGGTCTGTTAACTTTTAACCAATTCACTTTTAGGAATAGTTCTGAAATTCCCCATCCTCTGTCAACCTGTCAGGATACCCTCTTCTGCTGGGCTCCCATAACACCTTGTCTATACCTATTTTATACACTGTATCATGGTTTAATTCCTTGTGTGTGTGTGTGTGTGTACACACACACACACATACACACATACATATATATATTTGACCCACCACATTGTGAAGGCTTCAAAGTAGAGATTATAGTCTACTATTTTCTGTATCTAACACCAAGCACATTGTTAAATTCACCAAAACACTTTGTTATTTCTACTGGCTAATGCAGTGCCTGCCACACGGTAGAAAAAGCTAATACCTGTGAAAGATAAGAAGGAGCGAGTATAGGTGCGAGGAAAGGAAGGAGGAGGAGGAGGGTTTCAATTTACTATACTATTCAACAAAGGAATAACAGTAACAGCAAGAGATGCTCACTTAGAACACTTTTAGGCAGTGGCAGGATTTCATCAAGTAACTAGATTAGAGACCTAAGGGACTCAGCCTATCTTTAAGAAAGCTAAGGATCAAGGTTTTATTTGCTTCATCCTCATGCACAGACTTCAAAGCTACTGTCATCTAATAAGTGGACAGGGGGAAGTGAATTTGAAACTATGAGGACCTGGTAAACTCCTAGAAACACCATGTGTGAATTTCATTTAAGTATATCTAAGTAATTGCAACAAACTACCCCAACAGATGTTATTTTCAGAGAAATCTTGGGAGATCAGGTGCTTCCTCAAAGCCAGTACTACAAAGAAAAGTAGACAATAAAAAAAACTGGTGACACAGAAGGTACCTGAGTAAGGAAAGAAGGGGGTAAAAAAAAAAAGAAGCCCATCAAATACTAAGTTAACAGACAAGATCTACAAAATGACTCTCTTTAGATATATTGAGGATGATGTTTCATGACTGAAACCTTTAATGTTTTTAGAAACCTCCACTCTCCAGCTCAAAAGAATCTTCCTCATGTAAACAATACCCTAAACATACAGCATCTCTTCTTAATCCAACAGATAAAGTAATGCAATGAAGTGAAATCAAGATACCCTTATTCAACAAAGGGTAAATATCCAATCCAAGGTCAAACCCATGTTTAAATAATTCATATTGTTCTCCCAGCCAAACAGCCTAATCCAGTATATAAGTACTACTATTGCCTGCCTCCAAAACAACTCGTTTTCTAACAGCAAAGAACGTTTTATATTCATTTGGCTGGAAAATCAGCCCTGTCAACAATACGGTGTTCAAGAGCAATCCCATGTCAGGGTCACAAGGGCCCATCAAAGTGTGCATGTTTCTACACATACATTCACGGATATTACTGCAGGAGGCATAGGATTCAATAACATGAACATCTGAAAAAGGCTTGTGGCTATAGAATTATTTTATATATAATATGTATAAATTACATAAATATAAATTAAAATATATATTGATTCACTGGCTAAGTTTTAGATACCTGCCACTTTATTTTTTAAAACAAGTAAACACAAGATAAAATGGAATTTTCTCCTAAATTCTAATCACTTTTTCCTTTAAAAAACTTTTAAAGTTATTTGAATGTATTCACCGAGTAAACAATGCTAAGTTTCTGAGCAAGTCAACTAGTGTGTCTTGATGGTACTGAACACAAGTTACATTTCAGTATAAAGCTTAGGAAAAAGCTACGTCTCTCTACCTCACTGCTAAAGATCTGAAGTCTTTCGACAGTTTCGAAACGAGGCTACGTATCTCAATCACCTGGGGGAAAGAATTTAAAATATAAATATGCCTGAGCCCCAATGCCAGATACATGGGCTCTCCAAGATATTGATGCAGTTGGCTGAAAATTGGGTCTTAGATCAGCATTTTAGAACAAATGTTCTAACTACCAAACAAATGTTTCTGCAACTGCCCTAATTCACCTGTGATGAAGGGTTTTCTGCCAACATTTTCTCTAACTTAAAAGGCATAGAGAGGGAGTTCCCTGGTGGCCTAGTGGTTAGGATTTGGTGCTTACACTGCTGTGGCCGGGGTTCAATCCCTGGTCGGGGAACTGTGATCCCATAAGCCGTGCAGCGCAGCCAAAAAAAAAAGGCATAGAGGAGAAGATTACATAAAAATATAGTTACCTGTTTTCTGGTTGCTTAGATTCACTTGCTTTTTTAGGAGCAAAGCAAGGTTTAAGAACGAACTGCAAAGAGGAGACTGAGGATATTATACAAAAGATAGCAGAATAAATGTAACCATTAAACAAAACTATATATCTTCCTAATGCCTTAAGGACCCCCACCCCCCGCTAAAAGTCAGAGAACCTGAGATTGTGTACAGCAGGGGAAAGAAAGCTATAGCAGACTGAAGGAACACTGTATCACGGAAATCAACCCCTCCAGGGAGCCAAGTGACAATGTGAAGACAGTCATCTTGACACTGGGATGAGAAGATTGCTGTTTCCAGTTTATTCAGATGGCTCAAGTATTTTCCTCATGCCAAGTAAAATGTAGGTCCTGATGCTAATAACTCAAAAAACTGTGCAACCACTGGCATTTCCCCTAACCTCACTTAGGTCACTGGGCATTACAAAAGAAGAGTTCTCCAAAGACCCCTCTTACTGTTCTAACACATTAGCCTAAATATCTAAACAAGTCTACCCATTTCTCCCTTCTGGATCCAAAAGGTCAAAGACCACCCACTTCCTCAATCAAAGGAGATATCTGGATAAGATACCTATTCACTATATTCTCTTCGCCCATCTTGATCCTTACCACCTCTCCTTTTCCTAGAACCTTCTCCTGAAATTTTTTGGTGGTCAGTTTTTCAAAAGAACTCTCACCTACTGTAGTGCCATCACAGGAATTTATTGTTATCTCTTACTAGTTGTATTCTGGAAATTAAAGAGCCTAAAAACCACTGATGGTCAACATTACATAAATTTGCTCTATCTGCCACAAGATGAAGCTTTTCTTTTTCAGCTGTATCTTTAAGGAGCCTACATATTACTTTTTTTGGCAGAAAAGAAGGCTATCTGACTCTTATCCAAAGAAATACATATACAGTATACTGCAAGATTGGAAAGAGAGATTATACAAAGCATATGATTTAGACAAAATGAATGTGGGTAACTGGAAAATCAAATCCATTTACAGCATTTCTTTAGTTCAGAAGAGATGTATTCTAAATAGAGGGGTATTCTAAAGGCTAAAATTATAAACATAAAAGTCAACATATTTCCCATTTCCCACTTATATCATACCCTCACCCTGTACGCGCAAACGTGAACATACATACACAAAAGTCTCCAAAGTGCCTCCCAAGGAATTATTTAATCAATCATAAAAATCGCACATTTCAGCAGCCATAAGAATTGTAGCATGGAAAATTCCAAAGGTCCTGCTTTTAGCAGCTGAGAGGTAGAGGATGCTTTACAAAGACATTTTATATCAAGTTGTCTTCTTTGAGATGAGTATGGCAGCACAGAAAAAAACTGCTATAACCTGATTGAATATAAACAACATCCAAATGAAAGTAACTCTCTTATGAGTTGGCAAAGAAACTACCTGATATTTAAATTACAAACCTTTCCTTACAAGGACAAAAGGTTTATACTGGCTTAACAATACTGAAAAAGAGTGTGGTACAGGTAACTGCAATAAATGATGCAGCCCCTACTCTCCCCAAGCCAACAATTCATTTGTATTCTAAAGCTTTATGTATTTTCATAAAGATTATGTATTGTCAAAATACAAATATCAAGAGATTACCTGAAGTATAAGCAAACAACTTGAGAAAAATGGAGTTAAAAACCCTTGCAGAAAGCTAACCTGAACTTTTAAAAAAAACATGGAGGTAAAGAATAAGATTAAACTGCACATCAGGTAGTCAACAAAAGTCGGGTTTACTTTGCATCAACCCACACAAGCAAAATACTATCTTAAGTTGATCACTGAGCAGAGAATTCAGCAAGTCCAAATGAAGAGAGAGGGAGGTGTTTAAGAATGACAATCTGTAGAAGGAATGATCCAAACAGCAAGAGAATTCTTTGAATCTCTCAAGTAAACAACAGATGCCAGTACCACCTCATGCTCTCCCTTGTAATTGTCTTAACATGATTGCCAATACATTTGTACTCTTCAAAGTTCCGGGGTCATAAAACAGCTTTGTACTAGCTGAATGACTTGCTTTCAACGTCTGTATCATGGACTCCATTCAAATTCATTGTCCCATCTCTACCTGGGGCGGAGGTGCTGGTTTGCCATTAAGAGCCATCTGGAATGGGGTGGCCTGGCCTGCAGGAGGTAAAGGGGCAGTCTTCAACTTCTTTGTACTAGTTTTGGATGGCCGTTCCTCCTCCTCTTCATCAGAATCCTGAAGGCCATACTTAGAAAAATGAGAGACCTAAGGAAGAGAAGAATCCAACAAAATCACTTTTAACACTGTATTCAGAAGGGCTTCCATTATACTTGCCCTTGCAATCTTACAGAATTAGCTTCAAAAAAAAAAAAAAAGAGAGATCAAAATGTTTAAAGCACAATGAAATGTCACGTATCACACTTTACTGTTTTTTTTCTACGATTTAGATGATGTTTGGTGCGGGTACCAGTTGCTCATATAATTACTAACTTTCTATATTAATACAGGAAACCAAATCCAGAAGAGTCATCACTATTTTCGGTATATATGTATATATTGTGTGTGCGCGCACGTGTGTGTGTATGTACTGCCTAGTTGTTCCCTACCTACACAAGGGCCTTCAACAAGCTAAATAATCCAACTGGTCTAGAAGAGAAAGAATCCACTGGACTAAACTATCAAGGAAGGGAGGAAGTCAACCTCTACACACCCAGA
Source organism: Mesoplodon bidens (assembly GCF_964165515.1). NCBI lineage: Eukaryota > Metazoa > Chordata > Mammalia > Artiodactyla > Ziphiidae > Mesoplodon > Mesoplodon bidens. The sequence goes on along the minus strand of NC_138164.1, from coordinate 58,732,586 downwards.
AATCTTTAAAGGAATAAAAATTATTTAGGAAGAGGTGATCTACCAAGAGACAAAAATTCTGCCTGATGTCCCCAGTGATGCCACAAATTAGAAAAACACACCATAAAAGTATATCTAAATGGTCATAAGATGGTGTGTAGAACTTGAATCATGTGCTCAAAAAGTTTATAATAGCTCCTTACTGCTCTGGGGTTTAATGAGATGTGTAATTTGAAGCAAATTATGATGGATTTCTATATCTATTTCCTAATTTCTAGAAATAGAATTTAAAAAAGGATCTCTTCTAACACAGTTTATAACTACAGTTTATAAGAACTAGGTTAAATGACTATACCTTAAATACCCAAGAACCAGTTTCAGGACGGTACTCTTTGAACTGAGCTCCCTGTTTCCTTGAAACTGCTTCCAATCTTCCCTCATAGTTGATATCAGCAAGTCGATCTGGGCTCTTTATTAAACAACGAGATGTTTTATCTGTTGGCCAAACTCCATCCAATGTAACTTCAGCCTTCCTGTAATGTACAATCAAGTAAAGTGTAAATGTTTCATATTTATGACCAGAAAGCCAAGTAACACATATATACACAGCAAATAAAGGTACCTGTGTTACTGTGGAATTATTCTGCAGGTGTTTCATAAACTTGAGTCTTGTTGGCTCCTAAGGTAGATGGGCTTAAGAGTAAGGAATTACCCCCACATCAACTAGCTAAATATCTGGTTCAAGAGTGTCAAACCCCACTTACTTCAAACTACCATGGTACACCAATTATTTCCAATCCGATTTTTTTTTAGTAAATTTATTTATTTATTTATTTTGGGCTGCATTGGGCCTTCATTGCTGCGTGTGGGCTTTTCTCTAGTTGTGGCGAGTGGGGGCTACTCTTCGTTGCGGTGCATGGGCTTCTCATTGTGGTGGCTTCTCTTGTTGCGGAGCATGGGCTCTAGACATGCGGGCTTCAATACTTGTGGCTCACAGGCTTTGGAGTGCAGGCTCAGTAGTTGTGGCGCATGGGCTTAGCTGTTCCGCAGCATGTGAGATCTTCCTGGACTAGAGCTCAAACCTGTGTCCCCTGCATTGGCAGGGGGATTCTCAACCGTTGCGCCACCAGGGAAGCCCCTCCAATCCGATTTTTTTTTTTGTGGATGGGGGGCGGGGGGAGGAGCCTGCATTGGTTCTTCGTTGCTGTGCTGGGGCTTCCTCTAGTTGCGGTGAGCGGGGGCTACTCTTTGCTGCGGTGGCTTCTCTTGCTGCAGAGCACGGGCTCTAGGCACGCGGGCTTCAGTAGTTGCAGCATGTGGGCTCAGTAGTTGTGGCACACGGGCTTAGTTGCTCCGTGGCATGTGGGATGTTCCTGGATCAGGGATTGAACCCGTATCACCCACACTGGCAGGTGGATTCTCTCTTATTGATTGATTGATTGATTGTCTGTGTTGGGTCTTCATTGCTGTGCGTGAGCTTCTTCTAGCTGCGGTGAGTGGGGGCTACTCTTTGTTGTGGTGCGCAGGCTTCTTGTTGCAGTGCACAGGCTTCTCGTTGCGGTGACTTCTCTTGTTGCGGAGCACGGGCTTCAGTAGTTGTGGCGCACGGGCTTAGTTGCTCCACAGCATGTGGGATCTTCCTGGGCCAGGGCTTGAACCCGTGTCCCCTACATTGGCAGGCAGATTCTTAACCACTGCGGCAGGCAGATTCTTAAGCACTGTGCCACCAGGGTCCCCAATCTGATTTTAGTAACACTTAAGCTATGCATCCTCGACCAAGTCCGGTGTTAACAGTCCAGTGCAAAGACCTAAGTCTTAGTGAAGGTCTCAAAGTGCTATTGTACATAACAACAACAGTAATAATAGCAGCAACTACCATTAACAATGAATGCCTGCAGAGTGAGGTATTAGGAACATCACAGTATTAACCATTAAATAATGAGTGTGAATTGATGATAATAATGGTAATGTAATCCTTCTAACAGCAATATTTGAGATCAAGGACTGTGTCCTATTCATCCAGTATGCCTTGCATTTAGTACAGTGATTACCACATAATAACAGATGACTTTTTTTAACACTAATTTTTATTGTGGTTAAAAAGGTATCATCACCATTCTACTGTCTGTTTCTATGAATCTGACTCTCACATGCCTCAAATAAGTTGACCCATACATTATTTGTCTTTCTGCAAGCAACTGGCGTATTTCACTTAGTATAATGTCCTGAAGGTTCATCTGTTCCGTAGCATGTGTCAAAGTTTCCTTCCTTTTTAAGGCTAAATAATATTCCACTGTGTGTACATACATTTTGTTTATTCACAGACACTTGGGTTTTTTCTCCCGTTTGGCTATTATGAACAGTGCTGCTATGAATATGGGTGTGTACATATTTTTTCAAGACTCTATTTTTCAATTCTTTTGGATATATACTCAGAAGTAGAATTGCTGGTTCATTTTTAATTTTTTGAGGAACCACCATATACTCTTTCCCATAGCAGCTGCACCACATTTTACATTCCCACCAACAATACACAAAGGTTCTAATTTCTCCACACTCTTGCAAAAACATGCTATTTTTCTTTTAAAGTAACCTCCTAAGCGGTGTGATAACTCCGCTGTGGTTTTTTTTTTTTTTTTTTGTGGTACGCGGGCCTCTCACTGTTGTGGCCTCTCCCATTGCGGAGCACAGGCTCCGGACGTGCAGGCTCAGCGGCCATGGCTCACGGGCCCAGCCACTCCGCGACATGTGGGATCTTCCTGGACTGGGGCACGAACCTGGGTCCCCTGCATTGGCAGGCAGACTCTCAACTACTGTGCCACCAGGGAAGCCCCTCACTGTGGTTTTGATTTGCATTTCCCTAATTATTATCAATGTTGAGCATCTTTTCATATGCTTGTTGGCCACTTGTTTATCGTATTTGGAGAATCATGTATTCAAGTCCTTTGCCCATTTTTTTTTTTTTTTTTTCTTTTTGCGGTATGCGGGCCTCTCACTGTTGTGGCCTCTCCCGTTGCGGAGCACAGGCTCCGGATGCGCAGGCCCAGCGGCCATGGCTCACGGGCCCCGCCGCTCCGCGGCATATGGGATCCTCCCAGACCGGGGCACGAACCCGTATCCCCTGCATCGGCAGGCGGACTCTCAACCACTGCGCCACCAGGGAGGCCCTGCCCATTTTTAATTAGATTTTTTAAAAATGGTTGAGCTATAGAAGTTCTTCATATTCTGGATATATTTTTTAAATTAATTAATTTATTTATTTATGGCTGTGTTGGGTCTTCGTTTCTGTGTGAGGGCTTTCTCTACTTGTGGCAAGCGGGGGCCACTCTTCATCGCAGTGCGCGGTCCTCTCACTATCGCGGCCTCTTTTGTTGTGGAGCACAGGCTCCAGAGGCGCGTGCTCAGTAACTGTGGCTCACGGGCCCAGTTGCTCCACGGCACGTGGGATCTTCCCAGACCAGGGCTCAAACCCGTGTCCCCTGCATTGGCAGGCAGATTCTCAACCACTGCGCCACCAGGGAAGCCCCATATTCTGGATATTAACCCCTTATTAGATATATGATTTGCTGGCTTTTCATTCTGTTGATTATGCCCTTTGATGTACAGAAGTTTTAAATTTTGGTGTAGTCCAGTTTATTTATTTTTACTATTTGTTGCCTATGCATTCAGTGTCGTACCCAGGAAATCTTTGCCATATATGTTATGAAACATATTCTAAGAGTTTTATAGTTTTAAGTCTTATGTTTTAGGTCTTTGATCAACTTTGAGTTCATTTTTATTTATGGCATAAGGTAAGGGTACAACTTCATTCTTCTGTTGTGGATATCCAGTGTTCCCAAAACCATTTGCTGAAGAGATTGTTCTTTCTCCATTGCATGGTCTTGGCAACCCTGTCACCATTTAACCATATATGTGTGGGCTCTCTATTCTGTTCCATTACTCTATATGTCTGTCTTTATGCCAGTAACACACTGTTTTGGTTACTGTAGCTTTGTTTTTCAAGTCAGGAAGTGTGAGTCCTCCAGCTCTGTTATTTTTCAAGATTAGTCTGGTTATTCATGGTACCCTTGAGATTCCATATGTTTTAGGATCATTTTTTCTATTTCTGCAAAAGATGCAGTTGGGATTTTGATAGGGATTGCATTAAATCAGTAGACTGCTTTGGGTAGTATGGATATCTTAACAATTTTAAGTCTTCCTATCCATGAACATGGGATATCTATTCATTTATATGTCTTCTTTAATTTCTCTCAGCAGTGTTTTGTAGTTTTCAGTGTACAAGTCTTTTGCCTCCTTGGTTAAGTTTATTCCTAAGTATCTTTTTTTTTTTTTTTTTAAGTTTATTTATTTATTTTTTTAATTAGTTTCTGCTTTATAACAAAGTGAATCAGTCATACATATACATCTGTTCCCACATCCCTTCCCTCATGCATCTCCCTCCCTCCCACCCTCCCCATCCCACCCCTCCAGGCGGTCACAAAGCACCGAGCTGATCTCCCTGTGCTCTGCGGCTGCTTCCCACTATCTATCTACCTTACGTTTGGTAGTGTATACACGTCCATGCCTCTCTTTCGCCTTGTCACAGCCCACCCTTCCCCCTCCCCATATCCTCAAGTCCATTCTCAAGTAGGTCTGCGTCTTCATTCCCGTTTTGCCCCTAGGTTCTTCATGACATTTTTTTTTTTAAATTCCGTATATATGTGTTAGCATACGGTATTTGTCTTTCTCTTTCTGACTAACTTCACTCTGTATGACAGACTCTAGGTCTATCCACCTCATTACAAATAGCTCAGTTTCGTTTCTTTTTATGGCTGAGTAATATTCCATTGTATATATGTGCCACATCTTCTTTATCCATTCATCCGATGATGGACACTTAGGTTGTTTCCAGCTCCGGGCTATTGTGAATAGAGCTGCAATGAACATTTTGGTACATGTCTCTTTTGGAATTATGGTTTTCTCAGGGTATATGCCCAGTAGTGGGATTGCTGGGTCATATGGTAGTTCTATTTGTAGTTTTTTAAGGAACCTCCATACCGTTCTCCATAGTGGCTGTACCAATTCACATTCCCACCAGCAGTGCAAGAGTGTTCCCTTTTCTCCACACCCTCTCCAGCATTTATTGTTTCTAGATTTCTCTTTTTTTTTTTTTTTAATTAGTTTCTGCTTTATAACAAAGTGAATCAGTCATACATATACATCTGTTCCCACATCCCTTCCCTCATGCATCTCCCTCCCTCCCACCCTTCCCATATTCCTAAGTATCTTATTCTTCTTGATGCTACTGTAAATGAAACTGTCTTAACTTCCTTTTCAGATTATTGTCAGCGTACAGAAACTCAACTGTTTTTTGCATGTTGATTTTGTACCTTGCTACCTTACTAAATTTGTTTATTAGCTGTAAAGTTTTTTGTAGAATCTTTAGGCTTTCTACATATAAGATCACATTATCTGGGACTTCCCTGGCATCCCAGAGGTTAAGACTCCACACTTCCACTGCAGCGGGCATGGGTTTGATCCCTGGTTAAGAAACTAAGATCCCACATGCCGCATGGCACGGCCAAAAAAATAAGTAAAAATTTTAAAAAAAAAGATCACATCATCTGTGAACAGAGATAATGTTACTTTCTTTTCAATTTGAATGGGTCTTTTATTTCTTTTTCTTGTTTAATTGCTTTGGCCCGGACTTCCGGCAGTGGCAAAAGCAAGCATCCTTGTCTTGTTCCTCATCTTAGAAGAAAAGCTCTCAGTCTTTCACTACTGAGTATGATGTTCACTGTGGGTTTTTCAAATATGGCCTTTTTATGCTGAGGTAGTTTCCTTCTATCTTTATTTTGCTGAGTGTCTTTATAATGAAAAGGTGTTGAATTCTGTCTAGGGCTTTTTCTGCACCAAGATGATCATGTGGTTTTCTTCCTTTGTAAGTGTTATGCATGACATTCATCAATTTTTGTATGTTAAGCCATCTGTGCATTCCAGAAATAAATCCCATTTGGTCATGGCGTGTAATCCAATCGATGCAGTGTTGAATTCTGTCTGCTAGTATTCTGTTGAGGATATTTACATCAATATTTATTAAAGATATTTTGGTCTGTAGTTTTCTTTTCTTGTAGCATCTTTGTTTAGCTTTGGAGTCAGGGTAATGCTGGCCTCAAAGAATTAAAAAGTGTTCCCTCAATTTTTGGGAAGAGTTTGAGGAGAATGGTGTAAATTCTTCTTTAAATGTTTGGTATAATTCACCAGTGAAGCCATCTGGTCCAGTGCTTGGGTGAAGCGGGCACCAGGGCAGGGCGCATTGATTACTAATTCAATTTCCTTATTAGTTACAGGGCTGTTCAGAGCTTCTATTTCTTTGTTTTTATTATTATTTATAAATTTATTTATTTTTTGGCTGTGTTGGATCTTCATTGCTGCGTGCGGACTTTCTCTAGTTGTGGCAAGTGGGGGCCACTCCTCATTGTGGTGCGCGGGCCTCTCATTAAGGTGGCTTCTCCTGTTGTGGAGCACGTGCTCCAGGCACGTGGGCTTCGGTAGTTGTGGCACTCAGGCTTGGTAGTTGTGGCTCACGGGCTCTAGAGCGCAGGCTCAGTAGTTGTGGTGCACAGGCTTAGTTGCTTAGCACGTGGGATCTTCCCAGACCAGGCTTGAACCCGTGTCTCCCGCACTGGCAGGCAGATTCTTAACCACTGCACCACCAGGGAAGTCCCAGAGCTTCTATTTCTTCATGATTCAATATCAGTGGGTTGTGAACATAAATGACTTTAATTATGGCCCTTTCACGTGGACCATATTAGAAGCTAGTCTCTCACACTAAAATATAGAGAAAGAGTTTAGCACAGTCACAGCAGAAACAAGAAAAAAATAGTATTAAAAAGCATTTTCCGGGACTTCCTGGCAGTCCAGTGGTTAAGAATCTGTGCTTCCACTGCAGAGGGCAAGGGTTCGATCCCTGGTTGGGGAACTAAGATGCCACATGGTACGCAGTGTGGCCCCCAAAAAAAAGCGTTTCCCAAAAGTTTTTGGAAACTAACCAATTGGACCTGATGATATTAGGGAAAAGAAGTCAAAAAAGTCATACTATAGCATTTCTTTATCACTTTATATATATATATATTTTTTTTCTTTTTTTTTGCAGTACGTGGGCCTCTCACTGTTGGGGCCTCTCCTGTTGTGGAGCATAGGCTCCGGATGCGCAGGCTCAGGGGCCATAGCTCATGGGCCCAGCCGCTCCGCGGCATGTGGGATCTTCCCAGACGGGGGCACGAACCCATGTCCCCTGCATTGGCAGGCGGACCCTCAACCACTGCGCCACCAGGGAAGCCCCTATCACTTATACTTTTAAATGAAAGTAGAGAAACAATAATCACACACACTATAGTAAGTCAAAGGGACAAGTTGCAAAAAAAATGTATATAATATGAATACATTTGTGTTAACAGAAAAAATTGTGATTTAGCTGATTATTTTTTAAATATGTAAATAAATTCATACCTATTTAGCCCTTCACCCACAGGTGGTTTTTGGTTATCATCTAAGTAGACAATCACTTCTTTCCTTCGGATATGCACAATGTCATCTAAATTTAGATTTGTCAAATTCACATCTCCTTCAAAATAGATTGAACCATAACCTATAAATCAGAGCAAACAGTTAAAAACTCATCCTGTATAGAGGGCAAATACCCATTTCATACTTCTAGTGATTATATAATCAGAAGGAGCAAGCAGCTTTAAACATTAATCAATATTCTAAATCACCCAGCAATTCCTTGAATGGGTTATTTCATCTATAATATGTATTAGAAGGTGACATCAAATACATTTATCTGATTTAACATGTGCATTTTTACAGCACTTAACATTATCCTCAAAATAGCCTTTTAAAATCTCTCCCCAAATATCTGTACGGCTGCTACATAAACAACCCTTAACACCTAGCCTGCAGTATGAATTAAAATACTTGAGCCCTTCTTTTAATACAATACAGAAAGATGAGATTTTTCCCCAAGAAAATTTTATCTGTAATAACTTAATAATATGAAGTTGAACCTAAATATTACCCATCTCTTGTCAACTATTAATTTTCTCACTTAGTATTTCTTGCTGTTTACGGTATTTTAATTGTAGAAAATTGCAATGAGCCAAATACTTACTAAATACTTACAGTCTTTGTAAAGACTGTTACAAAGTTCTAGTCTTTTTTGTTACTTGTCAATCAAAGTGTCTATTCAGGCCAAGGTGGGTCCAAATGTAGGTAAAAAACAAATTGAGCTATCAAGAGCTTCCTTTACTTAATTACAAAAATTAAGTGAAGATCTCTGGCTTATACACTACTAACTCTTAAATTCACACTCACCTTTACGACCAATAGTGAAGTCAGAGACAATGCACTCTCCTTTTTCATTGGTAATTTTAGCTAGGTCATCCATGGATGGAATAGTATAGTAGCCAACCTTAGTGAGAACAATGCCTATGACAAAAGAAACAGAAAATACCAGTTGTGACTGACCTCAGGTAGAGGAATTTTCAGTAATATTTATTTCACTTTTTCCTTTTTAAAATTTTTCTACAGAATGGATAATTTTAAAAATTACCTGAAATAATCAGTAAATTATTATAAAAAGAGAAAATATATAGGAATAAAGCATTTTTCCAAGCTACTTTTCTTTTTTTCTTTTCAATCTGCTTTTCTAAGAAAGACTATTCATAAGAGAAACCAAGTGTTTTTTTAAAAAAACCTCATGGTTAAGTAAGTTTGGAGAACATGCACAAGATAGTATATTACAGGTTCTGAAAACTCACAAAACAATGACATCTATTTACTTAATCCAGTGTTTCCAAGACTTATTTAACCACAGAACTTCCTTTTCATATGACACCTATTAACATACTTGCACTATGAAAGGCATTCCATAGAATACATTCTGGGAAAGACTTATTTTTTTCTTTTATTTTACACATGGAAGATGTCCAAACCCAGGTTTTTGGCTTATGTGGTAATTCGGTGGATTAGAGGTGGAGCTAAAACTCCAAAACCAATGCTTTTAGTTTTACATGTTATTGCCTTCTATAAACCTCTTGTATCTTTCAAATTTACATCCTCAAATTGAGAGCTAAAATCAAGATGAAAAATCCTACATGAGAAAGTCCCACAGTCAAATGGAAACTTAAAGGACTACATTGATGTTATTTTAAAAAGTGCTAACTAGGCAGATTTCTGAAGAAATCAAAGAAAATATAGCATGGGTATGCTTGTTCTAGTCACTCCTTGTTCCATTTATAGGAAGAGATCAGGCTAACTTGCTCTCTGAGAGGAAGAGTTTAAGGCCAATATAAGATCAAATTCCAGCCTCCAGCAATGCCCACTCACATGCTTAACTTGCTTCTCTATGGGCAAGTTTTAGAGGGTTGTTAAAGTGTCCTTGAGCATGGAATTTTAAATTGGAAGGTGGCAAAAAAGGTCAGTGAGAAAACTAGAAATTAAAAAAAATCTAGACTGGATATTTAAGATGCAGTAGTAGATATCTAAACACAAATACAGATAACATAGGATTCTTAATGTGAAAGTATAAATTTGTTTCCTTAGGGCACCAAGTGACCAAAGATATATATGAAGGCAATAAGATAATTTAGATATAGAACAAGTTTACAGACACATCAAGACAAACTTTAAACTAAACTAAAAAAAAAAAAAAGACTAGGCAAAACTAATCTATGTGACAGAAACGAGACTGTGGTTGACTTCTTGAGATGGGGACACAAAAGAACTTTCCAGGGTGAAAGAAATGTTCTATCTCTTGATTGAGTATATATATATGTCAAAATTCATTGAAATGAACACAAGATCTGTGTACTTCACTATACGTAAATTGTACCTCAGTTAAAAGGGGGGAAGAGGGAATGTAATGACATTTGTCAAAAGTCAAATGAGATATTAAGTCAACAGAGAAAAAAGGCAAACTTTAAGCATCCCATCAAGATACTTCAATCTTGTAGTTTATACTGTTTCATGGATTAGTGGAAAAACTAATCAGTTCACTGTTGGGGACAAAAAAGAAAAGCACATAACTGAGGTGATAATAACCATAGCAACCACTAACATTTGAATGCCTATTCTAGTCAGGCATGGTCTAACTCAAATTTCAAAAATCTCATATGATAATACTGCTATAATTTTAATTAAAAAACTAATAAACAATATGTGAGTTTATAAAGCTAGGAAAAATTATGAGGATAGTCTCTCTGGATACAAAATTTGGGATATTTAAACTATATCAGGCTAATTAATAAAATGAATTTTAACTACTCCAAAGGTACAAAAAAAAGTGAATTCCAAATCAACCAAAGCATCAGTGAGAAGTGTTTAAGTGTTAACTTCCATAAAATGCAATAAAAAACATTTAGGAGTTCAGATAGCTGACTTCTATTATGTTGAAAATCAGTGACAAACAAGAGGTCTCATATGACTGGTAGGAGATTACTCAAGGGCCAATCTGAATCTGACCTGCTGGATGCATATGGTAAGTATTATTTTCTATTTCTTCTCGGTCATCCTGCAGTGACTCCTCATGAAAAGAGGTCTCTTCACTGCTTCCTTCCAGCCCATTTCGCAAGGCAGCACGCATGTTTAATGCAACAATGGTATCATCCACACTGTTGCTGCTGTTATGTTTATTTCCAGCACTCTCTGGGGTTTGAGGAATGGGTTTGGCAATAGGGTTAGTATAAAAACGTGACACAAGAGAATCATCATCTCCATCCTGCTGATGGTTTTCATCGACTGGTTTGCTCAGAAAACTGAATCTGAAAAGGGAGAAAATAAATACTATCTTAGTCCCTTGAGTAGAAATAGTAAAATGGTAACAATCAAACATTGCTAGGCTTTTACTAGCATCTGGTGCTGTTCTAGGTAATTCCATGTATTAAAAATTCACTTAATACTTACGGTAAACCTGTAAAATAGGCTATCATTCTCTGTATTTTACAGAAAACTCGGACACAGAAAAATAACTTGCCAAGGTCACAAAGCTCTAAGTGCTAGAGTTGGGATTGTAACCCAGGAAATCTGGCTGTAGATTCCACGGCTTTAACTGACCTATTTTCATGAATGAACGAATCTGAGCATCACAATATTTAGTTTAAAAGGGGGAAGGGGGGTGTCTACTATGTGGGGTCAAATATCAGTGGTGAATTTCAAAATAAAAAACCGAAAATTTAAAAATTTTGATATTATAATCAATAAGGTATTAATGATTCATTTATGAAAACTCAAACTAAAATTTTATCCAAAGAGAAAAAAAACAGGAGGGCAAAGACATATATACAAGGATTTTTCATTGAAGCATTATTTTGAATATAGGAATACCAAAATAATCTAAATGTCCTCTAATAGAGAACTGATTGAATTACCTTACATTTACAATAATGGTTACAGACTCATTTAAAAAGAGGAGGCAGGTTATTCATATTGATACGGAAAGGTGTTTACAGTAAATGGAAATAAGCAGGTTACAGAATATTATTTCATGCATAAACTCTACAATATATAAGAATATATTTATAAATAAATTTTTAAACTGTAAGAATATATACTGAACTCTTAAGAATCAGTGTATATACTTGTACTTCCTCCTTTATATATTTCTATACTTTTTTATTTTTTTGGTTTGGTTACAGTGACTGTGTATCACTTTAACAACCCCATCCAAAATGACATACATGGATACCAAAATAGTTTTGCAGGACTGAATCAGAAAAATAATTTTAAGGTCTAAAGTACTCAAGAAGCAACAAAACAACATAACTTCTAGATGCTCATATGCTGTAATATTGGGTTGGCCAAAAAGTTTGTTTGGATTTTTCTGTAAGATGTTATGGAAAAATCCGAACGAACTTTTTGGCCAAACCAACACTTCTAACTTCATAAAATTTCATAGAATGAATAAATTCTAAGCTCAGAATCTTTTCTTTTCTTTTTTTTTTTTTGGCGGTACGTGGGCCTCTCACTGTTGTGGCCTCTCCCGTTGCGGAGCACAGGCTCCGGACGCGCAGGCTCAGCAGCCATGGCTCACGGGCCCAGCTGCTCTGCGGCATGTGGGATCTTCCCAGACCGGGGCACGAACCTGTGTCCCCTGCATCAGCAGGCGGACTCTCAACCACTGCGCCACCAGGGAAGCCCCTCAGAATCTTTTCTAAATGAGCACAAGGCCCTCTACCAGAAGTAACCCAAATGAGAATTCAGTTTACCTCTCTCCATTTTCTGGATAATCAGATGGTGAAGCTAGATCTTCTGAATCACGATTAACAGGAGAGAAGAGATTGCTATTGTTAAGGTTTTTCAAAACCAACTTCTTAATGCTCTTCCTATAAACAGAGACCAAAAGAAAAAAAAGAAAGAACTCAGGCACACATAATTACATCAAAGACTATCTTAAAACCTTGAGTGGAAAGGGGCACTCTTATTCAATTCATATATATCTAAAATTGACCTAACAAGTTCAATTCACCAACTTATCCCATAAATATATAACCAGAACACAAGGTCTCAAATATATTACACTCTGGTGTTTGGAAGAATAAGCTAAGCACATCAAAACCAAGTAGGAAATCCCCTAGAAAATACTCTTCCCTTTTTGAACTCTACATGTCTTTTCTCTCATTAAATACTTTTTCTTTTTTGGCAGTCAGGATTTATGACTGCTCCTGCATAGAACTTGGCACGCTGCCTTGAAGGAAAATAGGATAGATGTTTGTTGATTAAATGAGAAAGGTTTCTTTAAAAAAAAGACAAGAAAGAGGGGTAGAATCCCCTGATATCCAATGATGGAAATGACCATGAATACCTAAAAAGTTCAAGTTTGTGTACAATAGGTTTATTTAAGGCAACAACCTCTACAGCTTACCAGCTTTAAGTAGAAAAACCATATAAGAGATCTTAATCAACCTCCACTTAAAAAGTCACTGGATTACCTAATGCACTCCATTCCCTCTTTTAGAAAAACCAACCACTGGGAATTCCCTGGAGGTCCAGTGGTTAGCAATGCACGTTTCCACTTCGTGGGTTTGATCCCTGGTTGGGGAACTAAGATCCCGCATGGTGTGTAGTACATACAAAAAAAACAAAAACAAAGCAAAACAAAAAAACCCCACCAAACAACCCGCCTCCCCACCCCTCGCCCCCACTGCCACCCTAAACCAACCACTAAGTAGGTAGGCCACTCCCTTATTTATTCTAGTCTCAACAACTGGGTTATATAGTAGCAAACATCTAGTGTTTGTTCCTTACCTATGTATGCTATTTATACTCCTTATAGTAATGATGTTATTAAATAAGTATTAAGTAAGCCAATGAAACAGGCACTTGACAATAAAAAATTATTATTTCCATGAAAAATAAAACTTGCCCTCCTATTAATGGTAGACTAGGTAATACAGACTAATTCTCCTAGGAAGGATTACCAGAAAACTCAGAGCTCTTTCTAGGCATTAAGAGCCAACAAGATAGTAAAAAATGACTGTACCAGCAACCTGGGGGGACAGTGGCACAGGGAGGTGTCCAATATTTTGGGTTGCTTTTCTCCTGGAGACTTCTTGGATCCAAAGGGAAGGCTGAGAGGCTGATGGTGAACTTGACAGTCTTGTGGGACCAGGGAGGCAGAGATGAGTCTAGAGCCACCAAGGGGCGGGTCACTAGTAAATGCCACTTGTTTTGTGTTGGGACCTGAAAAGTCTCTACCCCTGGAGTTAAGAACTAAAAGTAAAAAGCACATGGTCCTAAGTTCAGCTATGACTCATCTCAATAAGCACTGTCATAAAAAAAAAACAAAAAAAACCTCTGAAGGTCAATATCATCATCCTCGAATTCCAGTTACTGCCACAGTTTTCTTCAAAGAAGATAAATGGCCAATAACCACATAAGATACACAACATCATAAAGGGAATGCAAATTACAAGCATGAGGTACCACTTCACCCCCACCAGAATGGCTGTTATAAACAAACAGACAAACCAGAAAATAACAAGAGCTGACAAGGATACAGAGAAAACTAAAACATTGTACACTGCTGGTGGGAATGTGAAATGGTGCAGTGGCTATGGAAAACAGTTTGGCAGTTCTTTCTTTCTTTTTTCCTTTATTTTTTAACATCTTTAGTGGAGTATAATTGCTCTACAATGGTGTGTTAGTTTTGGCTTTATAACAAAGTGAATCAGCCATACATATACATATATCCCCACATCTCCTCCCTCTTGCGTCTCCCTCCCACCCTCCCTATCCCACCCCTCTAGGTGGTCACAAAGCATGGAGCTGATCTCCCTGTGCTATGCGGCTGCTTCCCACTAGCTACCAATTTTACATTTGGTAGCCCATGCCACTCTCTCACTTCGACCCAGCTTACCCTCCCCCCTCCCTATGTCCTCAAGTCCATTCTCTATGTCTGTGTCTTTATTCCTGGCTTGCCCCTAGGTTCTTCAGAACAAATTTTTTTTTTTTTTTAGATTTCATATATATGTGTTAGTGTACAGTATTTGTTTTCCTCTTTCTGACTGACTTCACTCTGTATGACAGACTCTAGGTCCATCCACCTCACTACAAATAATTTCGTTTCTTTTTATGGCTAATATTCCATTGTATATATGAGCCACATCTTCTTTATCCATTCATCTATCGATGGACACTTACATTGCTTCCATGTCCTGGCTACTGTAAACAGATCTGCAATGAACATTGTGGTACATGACTCTTTTTGAATTATGGTTTTCTCAGGGTATACGTCCAGTAGTGGGATTGCTGGGTCATATGGTAGTTCTATTTTTAGTTTTTTAAGGAACCTCCATACTTTTCTCCATAGTGGCTTTATCATTTTACATTCCCACCAACAGTGTAAGAGGGTTCCCTTTTCTCCACACCCTCTCCAGTGTTTATTGTTTGTAGATTTTTTTGATGATGGCCATTCTGACTGGTGGGAGGTGATACCTCATTGTAGTTTTGATTTGCATTTCTCTAATGATTAGTGATGTTGAGCATCCTTTCATGTGTTTGTTGCTAATCTGTATATCTTCTTTGGAGAAATGTCTATTTAGGTCTTCTGTCCATTTTTGGATTGGGTTGTTTGTTTTTTGGATATTGAGCTGCATGAGCTGCTTGTAAATTTTAGAGATTAATCCTTTGTCAGTTGCTTTGTTTGCAAATATTTTCTCCCATTCTGAGGGCTGTCTTTTCATCTTGTTTATGGTTTCCTTTGCTGTGCAAAAGCTTTTACGTTTCATTAGATCCCATCTGTTTTTGTTTTTAATTCCATTTCTCTAGGAGGTGGGCCAAAAAGGATCTTGCTGTGATTTATGTCAAAGAGTGTACTTCCTATGTTTTCCTCTAAGAGTTTTACAGTGTCTGGCCTTACATGTAGGTCTTTAATCCATTTTGAGTTTATTTTTGTGTATGGTGTTAGGGAGTGTTCTAGTTTCATTCTTTTACATGTAGGTGTCCAGTTTTCCCAGCACCACTTATTGAAGAGGCTGTCTCTTCTCCATTGTATATTTGTGCCGCCTTTATCAAAAATAAGGTGACCATATGTGGGTGGGTTTATCTCTGGGCTTTCTATCCTGTTCCATTGATCTATATGTCTGTTTTTGTGTCAGTACCATACTGTCTTGATGACTGTAGCTTTGTAGTATAGTCTGAAGTCCAGGAGCCTGATTCCTCCAGCTCCATTTTTCTTTCTCAAGATTGCTTTGGCTCTTCGGGGTCTTTTGTGTTTCCATACAAACTGTGAAATTTTTTGTTCTAGTTCTGTGAAAAATGCCACTGGTAGTTTGATAAGGATTGATTGTATTGAATCTGTAGATGCTTTGGGTAGCATAGTCACTTTCACAAGGTTGATTCTTCCAATCCAAGAACGTGGTATATCTCTCCACATGTTTGGATCATCTTTAATTTCTTTCATCAGTGTCTTCTAGTTTTCTGCATACATACAGGTCTTTTGTCTCCTTAGGTAGGTTTATTCCTAGGTATTTTATTCTTTTTGTTGCAGTGGTAAATGGGAATGTTTCCTTAATTTCTCTTTCAGATTTTTCATCATTAGTGTATAAGAATGCAATAGATTTCTGTGCATTAATTTTATATCCTGCTACTTTACCAAATTCATTGATTAGCTCTAGTAGTTTTCTGGTAGCATCTTTAGGATTCTCTATGTATAGTATCATGTCATCTGCAAACAGTGACAGCTTTACTTCTTCTTTTCTGATTTGGATTCCTTTTATTTCTTTTTCTTCTCTGACTGCTGTGGCTAAAACTTCCAAAACTATGTTAAATAATAGTGGTGAGAGTGGACAACCTTGTCTTGTTCCTGATCTTAGTGGAAATGCTTTCAGTTTTTCACCATTGAGGATGACGTTGGCTGTGGGTTTGTCATATACGGCCTTTATTATGTTGACGTAAGTTCCCTCTATGCCCACTTTCTGAAGGTTTTTTAATCATAAATGGGTGCTGAATTTTGTCGAAAGCATTCTCTGCATCTATTGAGATGATCATATGGTTTTTCTCCTTCAATTTGTTAATATGGTGTATCACACTGAGTGACTTGCATATATTGAAGAATCCCTGCATTCCAGGGATAAACCCCACTTGATATGGTGTATGATCCTTTTAATGTGCTGTTGGATTCTAGTATTTTGTTGAGGATTTTTGCATCTATGTTCATCAGTGATATTGGCCTGCAGTTTTCTTTCTTTGTGACATCTTTGTCTGGTTTTGGTATCAGGGTGATGGTGGCCTCACAGAATGAGTTTGGGAGTGTTCCTCCCTCTGCTATATTTTCGAAGAGTTTGAGAAGGACAGGTGTTAGCTCTTCTCTAAATGTTTGCTGGAATTCGTCTGTGAAGCCATCTGGTCCTGGGTTTTTGTTTGCTGGAAGATTTTTATCACAGTCTCAATTTCAGTGCTTGTCATTGGTTTGTTTATATTTTCTCTCTCTTCCTGGTTCAGGCTCCAAAGGTTGTGCTTTTCTAAGAATGTGTCCATTTCTTCCAGGTTGTCCATTTTATTGGCATATAATTGCTTGTAGTAATCTCTCATGATGCTTTGTATTTCTGCAGTGTTAGTTGTTATTTCTCCTTCATTTCTAATTCTACTGATTTGAGTCTTCTCCGTTTTTTTCTTGATGAGTCTGGCTAATGGTTTATCAATTTTGTTTATCTTCTCAAAGAACCAGCTTTTAGTTTTACTCATCTTTGCTATCATTTCCTTCATTTCTTTTTCATTTATTTCTGATCTGATCTTAATGATTTCTTTCCTTCAGCTAACTTTGGGGTTTTTTGTTCTTCTTTCTCTAATTGCTTTAGGTATAAGGTTCTGTTGTTTATTTGAGATGTTTCTTATTTCTTGAAGCAGGATTGTTTGAGATGTTTCTTGTTTCTTGAGGCAGGACTGTATTGCTATAAACTTCCGTCTTAAGAACTGCTTTTGCTGCATCCCATAGGTTTTGGATCATTGTGTTTTCATTGTCTTTTGGTATTTTTTGATTTCCCCTTTGATTTCTTCAGTGATCTCTTGGTTATTTAGTACTGTATTGTTTAGCCTCCATGTGTTTGTATTTTTTACAGATCATTTCCCGTAATTGATACCTAGTCTCATAGCGGTTTGTGATTGGAAAAGATACTTGATACAATCTGAATTTTTGAAAATTTGCCAAGGCTTGATTTGTGACCCACAATATGATCTATCCTGGAGAATGTTCCATGAGCACGTGAGAAGAAAGTATATTGTTATTTTTGGATGGAATGACCTATAAATATCAATTAAGTCCATCTTGTTTAATGTATCATTTAAAGCTTGTGCTTCCTTATTTATTTTCATTTTGGATGATCTGTCCATTGGTGAAAGTGGGGTGTTAAAGTCCCCTACTATGATTGTGTTACCGTTGATTTCCCCTTTTATGGCTGTAAGCATTTGCCTTATGTACTGAGGTGCTTCTATGTTGGGTGCATAAATATTTACAAATGTTATATCTTCTTCTTGGATCAATCCCTTGATCATTATGTAGTGTCCTTTGTCTCTTGTAATAGTGTTTATTTTAAAGACTATTTCGTCTGATATGAGAATTGCTACTCCAGCTTTCTTTTGATTTCCATTTGCATGGAATATCTTTTTCCACCTCTCACTTTCAGTCTGCATGTGTCCCTAGGTCTGAAGTGGGTCTCTTGCAGACAGCATATATACAGGTCTTGTCTTTGTATCCATTCAGCCAATCTATGCCTTTTGGTTGGAGTATTTAATCTATTTACGCTTAAGGTAGTTATCGATATGTATGTTCCTATTACCATTTTCTTAATTTTTTTTTTTTTTTTTGCGGTACACGGGCCTCTCACTGTTGTGGCCTCTCCCGTTGCGGAGCACAGGCTCCGGATGCACAGGCTTAGCGGCCACGGCTCACGGGCCTAGCCGCTCCGCAGCATGTGGGATCTTCCCGGACCGGGGCATGAACCCGTGTCCCCTGCATCAGCAGGCGGACTCTCAACCACTGCGCCATCAGGGAAGCCCCTCTTAATTGTTTTGGGTTTGTTATTGTAGGTCTTTTCCTTCTCTTGTGTTTCCTGCCTAGAGAAGTTCCTTTAGCATTTGTTGTAAAGCTGGTTTGGTGGTGCTGAATTCTCTTAGCTTTTACTTGTCTGTAAAGGTTTTAATTTCTCCATCAAGTCTGAATGAGATTCTTGCTGGGTAGAGTATTCTTGGTTGTAGGGTTTTTCCCTTTCATCACTTTAAGTATATCACGCCACTCCCTTCTGGCTTGTAGAGTTTCTGCTGAGAAATCAGCTGTTAACCTTATGGGAGTTCCCTTGTATGTTATTTGTTGTTTTTCCCTTGCTGCTTTTAGCATGTTTTCTTTGTATTTAATTTTTGATAGTTTGATGAATATGTGTCTTGGCGTGTTTCTCCTTGGATTTATCCTGTATGGGACTCTGCGCTTCCTGGACTTGATTAACTATTTCCTTTCCCATATTAGGGAAGTTTTCAACTATAATCTCTTCAAATATTTTCTCAGTCCCTTTCTTTTTCTCTTCCTCTTCTGGGACCCCTATAATTCGAACGTTGGTGTGTTTAATGTTGTCCCGGAGGTCTCTGAGACTGTCCTCAATTCTTTTCATTCGTTTTTCTTTATTTTGCTCTGAGGTAGTTATTTCCACTATTTTATCTTCCAGGTCACTTATCCGTTCTTCTGCCTCATTTATTCTGCTATTGATTCCTTCTAGAGAATTTTAAATTTCATTTATTGTGTTGTTCATCATGGTTTGTTTGCTCTTTAGTTCTTCTAGGTCCTTGGTTAAACATTTCTTGTATTTTCTCCATTCCATTTCCAAGGTTTTGGGATCATCTTTACTATCATTACTCTGAATTCTTTTTCAGGTAGCCTGAACAGTTTGTCAGTTCTTTAAAAGGTTAAGTATAGAATCAATGTATGAGCAAACAATTCCAGTCCTGGATATATACTCAAAGGAATTGAAACTGGGACTCTGATACTTGTACACCAACATTTATAGCAGCAGTATTCACATAGCTAAAAGGTGGAAACAACCCAAAAGTCCATCAATAGATGGAATGGATAAACAAAATGTGGGTTAACCATACAGTGGAATATTATTCAGCCTTAAAAAGAAATGAAGTTCTGGGCTTCCCTGGTGGCACAGTGGTTGAGAATCTGCCTGCCGATGCAGGGGACACGGGTTTATACCCTGGTCAGGGAAGATCCCACATGCCACGGAGCGGCTAGGCCTGTGAGCCATGGCCGCTGAGCCTGTGCATCTGGAGCCTGTGCTCCACAACGGGAGAGGCCACAACAGTGAGAGGCCCGCGTACCGCAAAAAAAAAAAAAGAAAAAAAAAATGAAGGTCTGATACATGCTACAACTTAATGAACCTCTAAAATATTATGCCAACTAATGAGAACATACTGTATAGCACAGGGAACTCTACTTAATGCACTGTGGTGACATGAATGGGAAGAAAGTCCAAAAGGGAGGGGATATGTGTATATGTATGGCTGATTCATTTTGCTGTACAGCAGAAACTAACACAACATTGTAAAGCAACTATACTCCAATAAAAGTAATTTAAACAAATAAAATAAAACATTATGCCAAGTAAAATAATCCAGAAATGAAAGAGAATAAATTCTGTATGATTCTCTGTATATGAGGTATCTAAAATAGGCAAATTCTTACAGACAGAAAGTAATATAGAGGTTAAAAGGTTAACAGGTTTCTTCTTCTGGGGGAAGAAGAAAATAGGGAATTATCGCATGGCAGGTACAGAGTTTCTGTTTGGGATGATGACGTTCTGGAGATACTGGTGGTGATAGCTACACAATATTTTAAATATACCTAACACCACTGAACTGTAATTGTATGTAACATAAATTTTACCATTTTAACCATTTTTATGTATATTTTACTACAATAAAAATTAGTAAGTGTAAAAAAACACAAGTAATTCAGGCACACATTTGTAAAAGCTGTTAAATATTAAAATATATAAATTTAGGAAAACTGCAGATGTGTTCATATATGTTTTTGTGATTTGGAGGTTAAGGAAATAAGGTAACTGAAATATCCAAACCAAATAAATCACTATGTATGTAGAAGACCTAAATGATTAGCAAGCTTAGTTTAATTTAATGTCCCCAAACCCAACAATTATGGAATAAATCTTATTTTCAAATACATATGGAATGTTTATGCAAACTAACCATATGTTGGACTATTAAAGGAAGCCACAAGTTTCAAAAAACTGAAATCACCTGAAGTACTCTTTTCTTTTGCACATAAGCTAGAAATCAGTAACAAAGAGATAACTTAAAAATCTCCATGTTAGGAATTTATATTCTTGAATAACCCCAGGCTCAAAAATCCCCATGAAAATCAGAAAGCATTTATCATATAATTATTTTTTGAACATTAAGAGTACTCCATATGAAAACTTGTAGAGTACAAATAGAGCTGAACTAAAAGGAAAATTTACATCTCTAAATGCATATATTAATATTTGAAAAGAAGGAAAGTTGAAAATAAAAGCTAAGCATCCATTTAGACAAAGGACAGAAAATTAAATACCATAAAAAGAGGGGGAAATGGACCTCCCTGGTGGCACAGTGGTCAAGAATCCGTCTGCCAATGCAGGGGACACGGGTTGGAGCCCTGGTCCATGAAGATCCTACATTTGCGGAGCAACTAAGCCTGTGCACCACAACTACTGAGCCTGAGTTCTAGAGCCGGCGAGCCACAACTACTGAGCCCGCGCACCTAGAGCCCATGCTCCACAACAAGAGAAACCACCGCAATGAGAAGCCTGCGCAGCACAACGAAGAGTAGCCCCCGCTCGCCACAACTAGAGAAAAGCCTGCGTGCAGGCAACAAAGACCCAAAGCAGCCAAAAATAAAATAAATAAAAATTTTTAAAAAAAAGAGGGGAGAAGGGACTAAAAATAAATATTAGTGAAAATGATAAATAAAATTAAAAATTAATGAAAGAGGAATCAGACTCGAGAGCATCAATAATGCCAGAAGTTAGTTCTTTGAAGTGGTCAATAAAACTGGTAGATCCCTGACCACATTGCTAAAATGAGAAGGCACAAAATACCCACATGTCAGGAGTGAAAACACAGACATCCCCACAGATTCTACTAAAATGAAAAAGACAGTAAGGATATTTTTAAACAACTTTATGCCAGTAAGTTTGGAATTTTAATGAGCTGAAATTAATATTATAAGAACATAACTTGTCAAAAGTGACTCAAAAGAATGAAAAAGCGGATGTCCTATAACTTTAAAGTCAATAATTAAAACAAAACACCTTACTACAAATAACACTTCAGACTCGTATCTTCACCAGTATCCAACATCTAATGGAAGGGGGGGGAAAAGGCCTATCTTATACAAAGTCTTCCAGAGAATAGAGGGAATGATACAATTTGTGAGGTCAGCCTAATTTTTATACCAAAACTGGATAAGGAAATTATAAGACAGGAACATCCAAGCCAATCTAAATCAGGAACACAGCAGGCAAAAAAGTCCCGGACAAAATTTTACATGGTGAACTCTAAAAGAAAGTAAGCTGGGCTTCCCTGGTGGCGCAGTGGTTGAGAATCTGCCTGCTAATGCAGGGGACGCAGGTTTGAGCCCTGGTCCGGGAGGATCCCACATGCCGCGGAGCAACTATGCCCATGCGCCACAACTACTGAGCCTGTGCGTCTGGAGCCTGTGCTCCGCAACAAGAGAGGCCGCAATAGTGAGAGGACTGTGCGCCGCGATGAAGAGTGGCCCCCGCTTGCTGCAACTAGAGAAAAAGCCCTCGTGCAAAAACGAAGACCCAACGCAGCCAAAAATAAATAAATAAATAAATAAATAAATAAATAAATTAGGGGAAAAAGTGTTTTTTTTTTGTGGTATGTGGGCCTCTCACTGTTGTGGCCTTTTCCGTTGCGGAGCACAGGCTCCAGAAGCGCAGACTCAGAGGCCATGGCTCACGGGCCTAACTGCTCCGTGGCATGTGGGATCTTCCCAGACCAGGGCTCGAACCCGTGTCCCCTGCATCGGCAGGCGGACTCTCAACCACTGCGCCACCAGGGAAGCCCGGAAAAAGTTTAAAAGAAAGTAAGTTATCAGGATCTATGGAGAGGGCTTAGGAGCCAACATGAAAGGGTTCCTTCTGGCCAAAGAGCGAACAACCTGGTGATCACAGAAAATATTAGCTGCAATGGATGGAAACACAGCAACAGGGGTGGGGTGCGGGGGAGGAGAGAAGATGGTTTAATCAAATGTTTCACATGAAGAACGTACAAGTAAAAATCAAGGAAGTAAATATGAAACATAAAAACAGTGTGAGGCAAATGTGAAGAGGACTGGAATCAGAAATATCAAGGTGAGACAGGTACAAAGGACAGACACAAGAAGCCAAAGAACAGAAAAGTGTCGCACAATTTGTGAAAGCAAAACTATGTGACTTTGAACACCAGGTTTCATAAGTAAAAACAAGTTACAGATTCATGTATATTTCGCCATATTTACGTCACTGCCCTCACTTGGCTTACAGGAATATAGCAATATAGGAATAAGAGTTACTTGTTTGAACTTGTATTGAACTTGTTTCCCACAACCTTGCTACATTTATTTATTAGTTCAGAATTGACATACAGTAAACAGCACATATTAAATTGTACAATTCCATAAGTTTCAACATGTGTATACGCCAGTGAAACCATCATCACAATCAAGAAAAACAACATAGCCATAAATACCCAGAAGTCTCCTCATACACCTTGTCATCTCTCCTTTCTATCCCTCCAAGACCTCTCCCTCATGTCCAGGAAACAACTTGCACTTTCCAGTATTTTATATAAATGGTGTGGTGGGGGGAGAGACTATCTTGATAAATACAAGACAGAACACCAATTAGTCAAGTCATGTTTGAAACAAACATTGAAAAAAAAACTGGAAAATAAATTTATATCCACTTGAAAAAAATATATGTGTATTTAAAACCAGAAACATATCAAAATACTCTCTCTGCCTGACAGTCCTCCCTATCCCTCCTCAGTTTAAACAACACATCTTCAGAGAAGCTTTCCTTCATCATTCTGTCTCTCCTACAGTGGCAATCTCTACTTCTCCTGTCACTTGTGATTATTTTGTCAACATCTCTCTTCCCCCATAGTTTGTGACAGAGGAATGTGTCTTGTTCACAGCAACTAAGCCCGTGTGCCACAACTACTCAGCCTGTGCTCTAGAGCCTGCGAGCTACAACTACTGAGCCCACGAGCCACAATACTGAAGCCCACGTGCCTAGAACCTGTGCTCCACAACAAGAGAAGCCACCGCAATGAGAAGCCCGCGCACCACAACGAAGAGTAGCCCCCGCACGCCGCAACTAGAGAAAGCCCACGCACAGCAACGAAGACCCAACACAGCCAAAATAACAAAAACCCCCACAACATTGTAATCAACTATATTTCAATAAGTTATTTAAAACTTAAAAAAAGAATAAACAAACAAGCAAACGAACAAGCATATAACTTGAATAGAGAATCTGACTTAATACATCAAGGGTCGCATTTAAATTCCCTTGGGAAAGGTGCAGTTTGTTTAACAAATGATGCTGGCATAACTGGCAGAAAAAAATAAATAAAAGAACATGGGGAGTTCTGACAAGAGAAAAGACGGGTAAAATTTAAAATAGGGTGGCCAGAGTAGTATTCACCGATGTGACATTTGCGTAAAGAGTAAGACAGTTAGCTATTAGGATTTATGGGGAGAAGTGTTTTAGGCAAAGGGAACAATTGGAGCAACGTCCAAAGGCAATAGCATGCCTTTCTTGTCCTAACAGCAGCAAGGAGATTATAGTGGAGTTAGACAGTGAAGACAGTAGTAGATGTGTTTACAGAGGTAATGGAACGTCAGATCTTATAGGGCCTCATTGTGCCATTGTAAGGAATTCAGCTTTTACTGGGTGAAGTACGAACCACAATTGAGTTTTGGACAGACAGTGACATGGTCTGACTTACACTTCAAAGGAATCACTGTTAGTTGTATTCTGAACAGAATGCAAAGGAACAAAGGTAAAAGCAAAAAGATCAGTTAGCAGATACTGCAGTAATTCAGTCAAGAGATGATGGTGCCTTGGGTCAAGGTAATTAGTAGCAGTGAAGGTGGTAAGAATTGGTCAGATTCTGGATAATTTTTAAAGGTAGAACAAAGATTTGCTGATGGCTTAGATGTGGGATGTATGAAAAAAGTCAATGACGATTCCAAAATTTTTGGCCTGAGCAACTAGAGTGATAGAAACGCAATTATCTGCAACAGGAAAGGCTTTGGGTGGAACAGCTTTAAGGTGGAAGATCAGTTCAGTTCTGGACATGTTAATTTTGAAATAAATGTCTATTAGACATGCAAGTGCAGATGCTGAGTAAGGCTGGATATTGGATATAAGAGTCTGGAGTTTGTGAGAGAGGTCCAGGCTGGAGATAAAAGTTTGAGAATTAGACTACAGATGATCAAAAAGTCTTGAATTAAATTAAATCACTTTGGGAGTGAGTAAAGATAATGTGATCAAGAACTGAGCCTAGGGGCACTCCAATTTTAAGAGGCCAGGAAGAAGAGGAACCAGCAAGGGAGACAGAAGGAGCAACCAGTAAGGTAGGAACAAAACTAAAAAAGTGGTGGGTTCCTGGAAGCCACATTTCCAGGAAAGTAAATCAAGGAAAAGTGACAGGTAACCCGTGTACTTCTGATACATCAAGTAAAGACTGTTGAGAGCAACACCACAGAAGTAGAAGCCAGGAAGGGGATACCATATTAACAGCAAAACATGTGCTTTCCCACTCCAATCCTCTCTATTTGTATATCATATTTGTAGATCCTAAGACCTGGTGAAATTGCCCTGAAAGTTGTTGATCTGATGACTGGACTAAAAAGGGTGACTCTAAGCTGAACAATTTGCTAAATGCTGGGGACATAAACATGAATAATACGCAGTCCCTGCCTTCAAAATAATCCAGTGATGTTCTAAAGAAATGCATAAAATCGGACTTTCCATCTTTTCTGAAGCAGCTGCCCACCATACTTTTAAGAGAAAAAAAGGAGTGATAATTTTTTACACTTCATAACATTCATAGACTAAGAACTATAAGAGATGAATTCCTACTTTTTCCCCCAAAGCTTTAAAAAAAAAAAAAAAAAAGCTTTCCTTTCTGATTAGAAAAGTATTCGGTATTTAAAAAAAGCCTCTGTGTGTGTTTAGCAATGCATCTAGAAAAATAAACAACTTAGAAATGAAATGCCCTGAAATTATATCTCCAGAAGTTAACTACTGTTGACAGTTTGGTATGTATTTTTCTTCAGTTTTTTTCCCCCATGTATATATATTAACACTCTAATAAGGCATGTTTGCATACTTTAAGTATAATTTTCAATGTTTACCAACAACTCTTCTACATCTTTCCTGAATTTATTTTCAATGTAATTACTTATTATTTTATTAATACCTATATGTATAGGAATGAAAACAAATGTGTGTATATGTATATATATTTTTTCTTAACTAGTTTGGCCAATTTGAGTTGTAAGAAAACAGTGTCTTCTGCTTAAAATAATGTAAGCACTAGCACTAGGCTTATCAAAAACAAAACCAAATAACATGATATATGCAAAACTTGAAGGATGTTAACCAAAACATGTTATGTTAACTATGATTATCCCTCGGAGTGATCGAGTTATTTTTATTCTTCTTCGTGATATTCTATATTTATCACATTAAGAAAAAAAATGTATATATAACATTTGTAGCACATTTAAGTAAACAGTTTTATACTTAGTTTATATTAATATTTTACATCTAATTTAACAGAAACTCACTTGGGCATGAATGCTCCATTGGCTAAGGATGGTTCATCGTCATCTAGCCCATCAAAGAGATGTGACTTGGCTGTGCCTGTTGTTTGTAAAGCCTTCGGTCGGACTCTGGTAGCAGGGCGGGGTGTCAGTTTATAATGCGTAGGTGTCGTGAGAGCCTTCTGGGCTGCTGGATTTGTTGGTTTCAATCTCTGAAAAACAAAAAAATCAAGGGAAGTTCTAGTTTAACTCAAATATGATACTGGCCTTAAAAATCAGAAGACCAGAGTTCACACCTCATCTCTGCCATTCACCTGCTAGATCTCTCTTGGAGTCTTGGCTCCCAGAACACAAGGATTTCCCACCCAACTTTGTATGTAAGTGTGAATGCTAATGTAACTGTCTTTATTTCTCTATAATTGATTTTCATTCATCTCCCCAGCCCCCATTTCAATGGGTTTGTCTGACTTGTTTCAAAATATAATTGAGATACTGCATCTGAAGTATCTGCATCTGAAGTATATTGTAAATCGAAATGTACTAACATATTAATATACCTTGTGCATTTCTCTTCATCTTACAAAAGAGAATAGCCTGCAGTTGTTTTGCTTTCTAAAACAAAGACAATATTTACATTCAATTTTAAGAAAATATAATACCAAAATAATTCTAAGCCTAATTATTTTTCAATTAAACCAAAAATCTTATCCTTCAAGAAAAACTGAGACACAGCCATAAATATTCAACTTTTTTGCAATCTACATCACTATGAAAAAATGGATAGATATTAGCTTGCATTTATCCACCATTTAATAAACGCTGATAATTACCATGAGTCAAACACTAAGAATAAAAATAATACAATTGGGACTTCCCTGGTGGCATAACGGTTAAGGATCCATCTGCCAATGCAGGGGACACGGGTTCGAGCCCTGGCCCAGGAAGATACCACATGCCGCGGAGCAACTAAGCCCGTGTGCCACAACTACTGAGCCTGCGCTCTAGAGCCTGCAAGCCACAACTACTGAGCCCACATGCCACAACTACTGAAGCCCACGTGCCTAGAGACCATGCTTTGCAACAAGAGAAGCCACTGCAATGAGAAGACCACGCAACACAACAAAGAGTAGCCCCCACTCGCTGCAACTACAGAAAGCTGGTGTGCAGCAACGAAGAAAGAAATGAAAGAAACGAAAGAAAGGAAAGAAAGGAAGGAAGGAAGGAAGGAAAGAAAAGAAAGAAAAGAAAAAGAAAGAAAGAAATTTAAAATAATAATAATAATACAATTACTCTCCCTGATTTTTGAGAGTATTACAAGTTAGTGGAGGAGACATACAACTAAATTAATTAGTCTTCAGGTTGGTTTTGATGGCACCTTTACTATGTCTCCATAGCATCTTCAGGATGTTATACATTTGTTTTCCTAAACAGTATACATGGGATTATATAACCACTTGAAACAATAATATCTAAAATATAAAACCTATCACAGTTTATTCTTCTCTTCACAATGCAGACTGTTTACACTTCAGTATCAACATACCTTCCCAAATCTCTTTTGTTATCTTTCACAATTCTGTGCCTTTGCTTGGAATGTCTTGACCTAGATCTACCAACTTCTACATATGTTCTCAAAAAAAGTTAAACCTTACCTCTTCTGAAAACCTTTATCAAACTCACCCAAGAATCTATGCTCTTCCCTCTGTGATATTTTTAAATTTTTATTAAGATAAAATTCACTAACATAAAATTCACCATTTTAATGCATTTAATTCAGTTAAGTTTTAGTATATTTACAAGGCTGTACAACCACCAACCACTAAATTCCAGAACATTTCCCTAATTCCAAAAAGAAATACTGTGCCTCCCAATTCCTCTCTTTATCTCTCTCTCTCTTTTTTAAACATTCATTTATTTTATTGTTTATTTATTTGGCTGTGTCAGATCCTAGTTGTGGCATGTGGGACCTTTTTAGTTGAATCATGTGGAATCTTTAGCTGCGGCATGTGGGATCTAGTTCCCTGACCAGGGATCAAACCCGGGCCCCCCAGCACTGGGAGTGTGGAGTCTTAGCCACTGGACCGCCAGGGAAGTCCCCTCTATCTCTTGGCAAGCATGTACTTTCTGTCTCTATGGATTTGCCTATTCTACACATTTTATATAAATAGAATCATGTGGCCTTTGCGTTTGGCTTCTTTGACTTAGCATGTTTTCAAGATTCATCCATGTTGTAGCATGTATCATTACTTCATTCCTTTTTATGGCTGAATGATATTCCATTATATAGACATACAACATTGTGTTTATCCATTCATCAGTTGATAGGCTCATCTCTCTATTACTGCATATATTATA
This sequence comes from Mesoplodon bidens, assembly GCF_964165515.1. Lineage (NCBI taxonomy): Eukaryota > Metazoa > Chordata > Mammalia > Artiodactyla > Ziphiidae > Mesoplodon > Mesoplodon bidens. The sequence goes on along the minus strand of NC_138164.1, from coordinate 58,703,881 downwards.
CTAAAGCTGAGTAAATTTAAGCATGTATAGGTCTGATCTTCCTCACTGGATAGCAAGCTTTTAGAGAATAAATTCTTGTTTACTTTTATTAGGTATCCTCAGTGCTGAACACAGTAACTAGTCAGACATAAATGGCTAAATAATAATTTCTGTATACTGAGCAACTTACTCTATTTCTCAACACTGAACAGAATTGCTATTCCCATTTTACAGATGAAACACATTCAGAGAGGCAAAAGGAGATGCCCAATATCTCACAGACTGTAAGTGGTAAAACAGGATTAAACCAACCAAAGACTACTTTTAATGCCACAACACAGTGAGCAGAAGATCATTTCTAGAACCTAAGAGATTAAGACAAAGCTATGTAGAAATCAGGAGAAAAAAAGTTTGATTTGCAACTTAAGACATTATGATGTTAGAGAAATCAGCCTCTGTGAGCCTTAGTTTGCTCAACTATAAAATGAGTATAATATCTGCCTCATATCAGGGCTGTTGAAAAGTCTCAGCCTTCACTTCCAGTTCAACACTTATTTCACTGTCATGCTGCCTTCCAGATATAAAAATAATTTATCCCCTGGCCTAGTGAAAAGCATAAATAATGTGTCTTAGAAGTTTAATTACACCTAAGTTTCTCCTACTCTGAGAACAGATTTTATAGAAACATCCTTAAACTTACCTCTTCTTTCTTCTTAGGGTCTGACATGGGATTCCGGAAGAGAGGAGAGTCCCCAAAAGGTGAGTATGTCAGACTATTGATGTGCTGTTGGAGAACAGCCTGCTGGGCAGCAGAAGCATTTGGATCTGTCAAAGCTTTTTAAAAAAAGAAAAGAAAAAGCAAGATGTCAGTCCAAGGATCCAGTGCCTTAAATCAAGAGAACTTGAGATTCTCTTCAAAATGTTCAGACTCACTCAGTGGCATTACTGGTTGAGAGCAAGGGAGCAAACTGTGAAGGAAATCAACAATCAAATAATCTAAAAGGTCAAAGATATGTGGAGCATTTCATAAGAGACAACACACACAAAATTTTACTTAGGTGTTCATTATTGCCAATAATCAAAGAAATGTAAACCTAAACAACCTTGAAGAAATTTTATATCTAACTCATTATCTATCAATGGCATAGCTATATAAAAAGGGATCAGTCTGACTTTTAGAGATGCTGCAAATTGGTTTAATATGTCTAAAACAAACAATATGATAGTACACAGAGCAAGTAATGTTTTTATATTTTATAACCTAATAATTTTAATCATGAAAATCTAACCCAAGGACTTAATTAAACTAGAAAGAAAATAAAGACATATTTGTAAGTGTTCACTGAACACCATTATTATCTGTAATGGTCAAGACTTGGAAACAACCTATGTCCAACATTAACAGTTGTAAAAATCATGATTCATCAACATGGTGGATTAAGTAGTTGTTAAAAATGACAATATGGAAATAACAAAGTATCTTTGATTTAATTTAATAAGTAAAAAATTCCAGAATAAAAAATATTAAGTATACTGAGAATATAGAGGAAGAGGGTAGCAAATGAAAATGAAAATGGCTGTTAAGGCATCCTTCTATTTACTATTTGCATTTGATATTCATATTACATTTAAGTAAAAATTGAAAGGAAAAAAAGATCACCCCATTTTCTTCCAAAGTGTAAGAACAGGGCTTCCCTGGTGGCACAGTGGTTAAGAATCCGCCTGCCAATGCAAGGGACACGGGTTTGAGCCCTGGTCCGGGAAGATCCCACATGCCGCGGAGCAACTAAGCCCGTGAGCCACAACTACTGAGCCTGCACTCTAGAGCCCGCAAGCCACAACTACTGACTCTGTGTGCTGCGACTACTGAAGCCTGCGCACCTAGAGCCTGTGCTCCGCAACAACAGAAGCCACCGCAATGAGAAACCCGCACACAGCAAAGAAGAGTAGCCCCCGCTCGCTGCAACCAGAGAAAGCCTGTGCACAGCAACGAAGACCCAACACAGCCAAAAAAATAAAGAAAGAAAGAAAATAAAGAAATAGAAAAAAAAAAGTGTAAGAACAAACGTCATCAGACAGGAACAATGATCTACAACTGTACACGGTAAAAAGAAAACAGCAACAAAAAAATCTGCACTGTACCCTGATTGATGAAGAAACCTCTTCAGAAGATAAATATTTCAAAAAAAAATACTGATAAAAAAAATCAAATCACACAAGTTACTTTAGAAATAAAAATACGTTTTCCTTTATAAACATTTAAAATAAGGCTAAAGCCAAAATATAAGATAATCTATGGAAAAGAAGTGCCACAAACAAAAAATTTTGAAAAATTTAATACAATGGAGCAGAGTGGGGGGTGGGGGAGTGGAGAGACAATAGCAGCGTCAACAACAAACCCAAAACAGACAGTTAAAATAAAATTAATGAAAAGAGGTAGATCCACCATAGTCAAATTAAGCATTCTTAAAACTGGATGTATTCACTAAATACTAAAACACTGTATGTTGATATTTTAGGAGAGGGTACAAATTTGCTCAGGATTGTGAAACCCAGAGATGTCAATTTAATGATCATATAGTAAAGCATCTGTATTCAGAAAGTTCCTAAATCCAATTTAAGACTACTGGTGAGAAAAAAATACAGAAAAGTAGCCACCCAATAACATAATGTTGTTCTGTGGACTATTCAATAAGACTAAAAAATCCCTGGATATTCCTTTTTTTTTTTTTTTTTTTTCTTTTTTTGCGGTATGCGGGCCTCTCACTGTTGTGGCCTCTCCCGTTGCGGAGCACAGGCTCCGGATGCGCAGGCCCAGCGGCCATGGCTCACGGGCCCAGCCGCTCCGCGGCATATGGGATCCTCCCAGACCGGGGCACGAACCCGTATCCCCTGCATCGGCAGGCGGACTCTCAACCACTGCGCCACCAGGGAGGCCCATCCCTGGATATTCTTAATGAACTCTGATATTCACTAGTCGGTTTGTTACCTGATAGCCAATTATACACTAAAAAAAACACTGATCAGGGACTTCCCTGGTGGTCCAGTGGTAAAGAATCCGCCTTCTAATGCAGGGGACACAGGTTCACTCCCTGGTTGGGGAACCAAGATCCCACATGCCGCAGGGCAACTAAGCCTGCGCTCCACAAGTACTGAGCTCGCGTGCCTCAACGAGAGAGCCTGCGTGCCGCAATCCACAGAGCCCACGCGCCCTGGAGCCCACACACCACAATGAGAGAGAAAAACCCGCACGCCACAACTAGAGAAGCCCACGCGCAGCAACGAAAGATCCCGTGAGCTGCAACTAAGATCCAACACAGCCAAATAAATAAATATTTTAAAATAAATAAATTAATTAATTAAAAAAAAACACTGACCAGCACTAGCTGATCCCATCATATAACAAGTATAGGTCACCCCTCCTGGGTATGCTCAAATAAAAATTCCCTCAACAAATTCAAACATACATAATTAGGAAAGTGTGTGAGAATGTCTTTATTTCTGTATGTTTAAATATGAAATCTTCTCTGTTAACTGAATTATTTCAAATAAAATACAGAAAAGAGAGCTGATAAGTTAGGAAAAATAAGAGAATAAGCAAGCATAAGCGCTAGTTAAGCTATCATTTACTGGTGTTATATTCAGTTCTGGTCAAAATAATTTGAAAACATACTGAAAAACCGTATCATGACCAAATGATTAAAGAGATAGAAAAAAGGTATAAAAATCAAGTCTTTTGAGACCAGAAGAAACTGATACTTTATCTGAAAGAAAGGCAATAGGTTACCACAAAGAAATTGTAGGAGACTTGATTTTGCTTAGCTTTAGGAGGTAGAAGTAGAACTACTGGGTGGAAATTCTATAAAGGCAGGTTTTGGTTTCTAAACAACCTGAACAAAACAATGGACTGGACTAACCTGTAAGGAAGCCACCATAGCTGAGGCTTTTAAGTAACGGACTCCCACAAGCTCTAAAGCACCTTATAACTAAGACCCTGTGATGCAAAGATGTACATTCTAAGTCAATACAACTACATTTAAATGAGCAGAAACACTACTGTATATAACTGTAATATCAAATTCTTGTCAGGACCTTTTAACTGGCTTTGGGAAAAGATGGATTATTAAAAACCATTCAAAAGCTATCTATGTAAATAGCAGGTTATGGTATTTATGCTACCTCCTACTAAAATCAAAACTAAGGAAAACAAAATTTGAATATAATTTTATGATAAAACTGATTCTAATTTTCACAGAGAAATTAGAGTTCTAATTCACCTCTGCTAGCTCCAAAGACCTAATTAAAATCTATGGATAAAACAAATTAAAATATCTACACAGCCCACAATGACAAAGAATAGGAAGGTAGTAAATGAACAGATGAGAAAATATAACAAATGCCTAGAAGAAAGAAATGGACAAGCAGGAGAGAGTAAACCATATCTTGGAGTACACTCAAAGGGGATTACAGCCAAAAGGGGGGACTATCTGCCTGAAGCACAGAAAGCTGAGAGATTCAAGGAGAGTAAATTTGATGAACTGAGACTGTGGAAGGAGAGAAGAACCAATGCAAAGCATATATACACAACAACTACTATACCCTGTCATCCTCCTAATCCCTGACGCTCAACAGATAAGTCAAAATATCAGATAGAGTTCCTCTGATGAAATCAAGTTAACAAGGGCAACAAGGGGACCTGTACCAGCCCAGAGCTAAGAATGTGATATTCTAACATTTAGAGGACCCTTGGCTAACAGCTGGTTCCTGGGCTACTTATCAAATGAAATCTACTGACGAAAAAGCTCTACCCAGATACACAAGTTGCCAGTGAGATTTTTATTATTTTATTCTTAAATATGACTGGAAAGCATCACTGAGTATTAAAGAATAGGATCAAAACAAAAATAATCCTGAAAATTTAAGGAACAGAAGAATTCTAAAAAAATTTTTAATGCCAATTAAATTCAGAGTTTCAAGAAAAAAACTGCATCTAAGAATTGGATGCTTAAAAAAAGGAACTTCCAGAGAATGAGAAAGACAATAAAAAAAATCCAAAAGGATGATTCAGAAGACAATTAAAAAAAACTTCTAGAAAGTAGAAACATGGGTGAAAAAAATCAAATGTTAAGACAGTAAAGGTCTAGGAATTCCCTGGTGGTCCAGTGGTTAGGACTCGGCGCTCTCACTGCTGGGGCCCAGGGTTCAATCCCTGGTCAGGGAACTAAGATGCCGCATGCCTCGTGGCGTGGCCAAAAAAGAAAAAAGACAGAAAGGATCTAAGCAAATCACTGAAATTTCAGAACAAAGGGACAATCCTAAATGGTTGTGGGCCTAGGGGGAACAAGTCTCAAGAATCAGAAAGGCGGGCTTCCCTGGTGGCGCAGTGGTTGAGAGTCCGCCTGCCAATGCAGGGAACACGGGTTCGTGCCCCGGTCCGGGAAGATCCCACATGCCGTGGAGCGGCTGGGCCCGTGAGCCATGGCCGCTGAGCCTGCGTGTGCTCCGCAGCGGGAGAGGCCACAACAGTGAGAGGCCCGCGTACCGCAAAAAAAAAAAAAAATAATAAAATAAATAAATCAGAAAGGCATTAGACTTCTTATCAGAAATGGTTAATCTAAGAAGTATCGTCAAAGTTCTGAGGGTGAAATATTTTCACACCAGATTCCATAACATTAAAGTGTGTGGAACAAATGAAGATGTTTTCAGAACTGTAAGTAGTCAAAGTTTACCTTTCATATCCATGTTACTTGAAGACACATTCCAGAAAATTTAGGAAATAGATAAAGAGGAAAACCCTACTATATCCAGGACATAGCAGTCTCCACTGAGTAGACTTGAAGGGAATATACTAGAGCAATGCTGAAGACCTAGGGAGTAATCAGAGTTCATACTGCCGCAGGAGGACAGAGAGATCAAAGAATGAGGTATCCAGGGTAAAAGAATTCTAATACTACCCTTAAGAATTTGGACTAGTGTTAAGAAGGTGATAAGGGCAGGTAATGTAATGCAAGGGAAAAAAATAATTAGAAGTTCCAGGCGAAAGAAAAAGCTGTATGAGAAAAGATTACTTGATTAAGCAGCAATATTTTCACAGTTATAATAAAATGCTATGCTCATTTGAAACTTAAATTTTTCTTTCCCCAAAGGAAGAAGACAGTAATTATTAGGAGAGAGTACTTTTCAACTTTATCAATACAAAAATATAAAAAGGGCAAAGAAATGAGAGAAAAAGAAGGGTAAGGAAGAGCACTATTAGCCTCACTTGACCAAGGGGACTCAAGAAATACTATCTCCTAGTTGACAGAGTAAGAAAAAGTATGTAAGGACATGGCTTAAATTTGCAAAGTATGTAAGGACATGGAAATTTGCATGGCTTCTCAAAATGTGAAACATGGATCATGATAGTACAGGAGATGAATTTAATGGTACAGAGACTCACTCCTTCCTTCTCTCCTTCCATTCATCCATCTCAGTTACTCTATATCTGCCAGGTGACATCAGTTTTTTATTTTTGGTAAAACATAATTTTCTTTAAAAAAAAGATAGATATTTAAGTTACAAAGTAAGTTAATTTTAAATTAGAAATAATAACAAAGGTGGCAGGCAGATATAACAAAAACTAGGAAGGGGTATTCAAACGAATGAAGTATGAAAAACACTTTAATAGATAAAACTAAACTTGTGGGGGACTTCCCTGGTGGCGCAGTGGATAAGACTCTGCGCTCCCAATGCAGGGGTCCTGGGTTCGATCCCTTGTCAGGAAACTAGATCTCACATGCATGCTGCAACTAAGAGTTTGCATGCCACAACTAAGGAGCTGGCAAGCCGCAACTAAGGAGCCTACGAGCCGCAACTAAGACCTTGCACAACCAAATAAATAATTTAAAAAAAAAGTCTCAAATCCAGCTACAACAACAACAAAAAAACCCCCTAAACTTAGGGAATTTAGTAAACAGATATATTGGGAGAAGTGAATAAAAAACAGAGGTGATAACTGAGCTAAATTCTCATCTACCATTAACAAGTTAAATATTGATATATGTAGACTTAAGCAAAACACAGCAATATAAGCACATCATTTAGAGATATAAACTTACATGCCACATGAATTAAAAGCTGTAACAAAAGTGGTTTCTTTGGGGGAGTGAACCTAGGAGTGGGGAAACAGGGAAGGCCAGGACCTATTACAAGCCCTTCTGCACTACATGATTGTTTGATGACCTGTGTGTATATACCGCTTTGGTAGGGACGGGATAGGGTGGGGTGGAAAATCAAGTCAGCAAGTTTAAGTATTAGCAAGAAATAAACTGAGTAAAGGCTTCTAAAGTGACTGACACTTACCTACTGGGGCCTGGGGGGCTCCGAAGCCCAAAGTGGCTGTTGTAGTATTAAATCCAGGGGCCCCAAAGGCTCCTGTACCAAGAGGCCCTCCAATCTTAGGTTGGTTGTTCCCAAATAAAGATGCTTGTCCAGCACCAAGAGCTATGGAGACAAGAGGAAAGAAAAAGCGCCACAGAAGATCCTTTGGATGTTACGCCAGAGAGGTCAGTTACTTAAAAATGTAATACATTTGGAAACTTCATAATAACCTCATTTCAACAAAAAATCTAATACAGTAAATGCTAACTATATGCCAAAACTGTTGAGTACATCATATATATCATAGGCAAAATACTTAACCTCTCTGTGCTTCAGTTTCCTCAACTATAACATGAGATAATAATACATAGCTTAGATATTTATCCTACGATTAAAATAAACACATATTAAGCACTGAAGAGGTCTGGTAGATACTAACATTCATTAAATGTTAACTACTATCATCTCATTTAAACTTCACAAGCCTGAAGCAGGAACTATTGTCCCTATTTTACAGAAGAGAAAATGGAGGGTTTAATAATTAGCTCAATGTCACAAATGTAGTCAGTGGTGAAACCAGAGTTCACACCTCGATGCATCTGACAATACAACCAGGGCTCTTAATTGCTACTCTACAGTAAAACAGATTTCTGAAGAATTTTAAAATTGTCAATTCTCCTTAAATTTCAACATCTGCAAATCAAAATACTCAACTGAACCAATTAAAACGTCACCTTTTTGACTAACATGCAAGTTATAGAAAACCAAATCCAATATATCTTCTTTGAAGAGCAAAAAGTAACACTTTCAAGTATACCGTCTCATGAAAACTATTTCCGACAATTTTTTTTGTTTGTTTTATAAAAAGCTGAATGCCTTGTGATGAGGTTACTAAACAGATTCAAGTTTCAGCCTAAATCTGTGGATGGAATAAGAACTTATCTTCACCAGGGAGAAGGCCGCTGAAGAAACCTGTAATGTTTTAAAGCTTAATGAATCTTGCTTATGGACTGTGTTGTTGGCAATGATTTTTAAAGTGTAAAGTGGGAAGAATTTAGTTTTTTTAGGATAAGTTATTGGCATAAATTAAAAACATTTTTCCATCCCTCCCCCCACCCCAAAGAAAAAGTTAATGGCAATTTGGAAGATCTGAAGTTCTTTTTAACATACCAATGCTTCTTGACAGAGATATGGTTTACCAGGAAAATCACTTCAAACATATAATACTTGGAGGTCAAAAATATCGAATGGAAACTGTCTTGAGATTGCAACCCAAAAAAAAGGATAGCAAGTTTACACTCAGAGAATGCATACAATATAAATTAATGAGGGTGACTCCTAAATGGACAAAGCATTCCTTAACTGTCCAACGCTCACTAATAATAATAAGATAACAATATAGCAATGGGATTATTTCACCTTAAAAAAACCAGGTTTGAAACAGGGAATAAAACTTCTTTTAAAGTTCCAACCCATTAGAAACTGGTGAAAATTCCAAGAAAAACTAAAATTATATTACTCCCTTTTAAAAAAAATTTGTTTATTTATTTTTGGCTGCATGGGTCTTCATTGCTGCGCGCGGGCTTTCTCTAGTTGTGGCAAGTGGGGGCTACTCTTCGTTGTGGTGCACGGGCTTCTCATTGCAGTGGCTCCTCTTGTCGTGGAGCACAGGCTCTAGGCACGCAGCCTTCAGTAGTTGTGACACGTAGGCTCAGTAGTTGTGGTTCGTGGGCTCTAGAGCGCAGGCTCCATAATTGTGGCGCACGGGCTTAGCTGCTCCGTGGCATGTGGGATCTTCCTGGACCAGGGCTCGAACCCGTGTCCCCTGTGTTGGCAGGCGGATTCTTAACCACTGCACCCCCAGGGAAGTCCCTATATTACTCCCTTAAAGGACATAGTTTACAGTAAAAATTTCAGGATTCTTCTTTTGCCCCCAGAGAACAAAACCTCCTTACCCCTAAACAAAGGCTTAGATGAAACCTGAATATATAAAATGGATAAAAATTTCTGTTCTGGATGGGTGTGTATTTGCATTAGCCCTGAAAGAAGAATCATGAAACAGTCTAAAAATCACTATATTTCATAACCTACAAAATAATAAAAACATGTATTTTATCCAGATCAGTCTTATATTATGCACAAATGGCTTTTTATACTTAGTGAAAGGACTTACACAGTTGAGGGACATTCTTATGTATGATAATGTCAATTTATGAATTGTGTTATATTTACAGGTAGTTGCAGGAGTCATAAGGAAGATATACTGGTGGCACCATGGTAACAGTGGTCCTAAAAACTCCAAGGATGCTCAAAGAATAAATAAAAATGGTTATACCTCATTGAGATTTTCTAATAAATGTTAGAATTTAATTTTATCTATGGTACCTATTAGCTTTGGGTAGATTTTTCTGTGTATATCTTAGTGTAACAAACTTTACTAGATGTACCCTTAAACTTATGACTTCATGGAAAATTTTAAGAACTAAAACTTCTTAGTATTGTTACTAAGTAACTACCAAGAAAATGGCATACTATTGATAGTGCTGACAGTTAATACCTGTGTGAAACAAGAAACTGATGCACCCATGATTTAATCATACACCAAAGGATAATATAAAACATTTTACACTAAGATTGGTCACTTAAATCTAGGTGTACAAAAAAGTTATGTATTTGTACACTTAAGGTTTCTACAGTCTACTACTCATGAAGTACCCAAAGGCCTATGTTACATGCAAATGTACTTCTGTTGAGGTATGAGTTTGAATCTCTATCATTCAAACCAAGAACCTAGCTACGTAGGAATACCCTCTTAGCTAATGACCCCCTAAAACACAGTCCAAAGCTACAATGTTATCCTAATTGTGATACCATGAAATGCAGAATTCATTAATGTGGGTATTTATATCTGATAGTCTCCAGACACATTCCTCTCAGAGCCAAAAGTCTGCTTTAACAGACATGACCACCAAAGAATTTCAATAATGTGTACTCAGTGATTCACAATTCTCGTTTCCCTACATGATCTATTGCTGCTAAGGTGGGGGTGTAAAATTCTTTATTAATTGTATTTGGCTTTTAGTTTATATGGGCAAAGCATGAATGAGGATTATATAACAGCAGTGAAAATGAGATTCATTGTCTGTGAGGTACAGCTGTTCAAGGAAGACCGAATATATTCAAATAAATAAAGAGGTTGAGGTATTACATTATTGTGGAACAGAAGAAAACAGCATGAGGAAAAAAGTTATAGACCACTTTATAATCTTACACTACAGAATAAAGCATTGCTAATCATAATCTGCAAGGCCCAGAAGCCAAAGAGAAGAGAATGACAACTCTGACCACATAAAAATAAAACTTGTACATTAAGATATCATAAAATTAAATGATAAACAAAGATTGAGTGGAAATATCTGGTAACAGACATTAGAGCAGCATCTTATCCCAGCTTAGGTTTATGGTTCATAAGCTGTCTAGCATCAAACTACCTTGAAAAAGACCACACCAAAGTTAATTTTCCTTCTGGGATTAGAAGAGAACATGATGTCAGATGTTATATTCTGCTTAAGTGTAAGGATCACATCGTACAAAAAACTACAGCTTTTTAGTTTTTATTTCTTGCAAAATATATGCAGTAGAATTTGAGTAAGCTCAAAGGCTCAAGAAGTTTACCATACAACCCAAAAGAGTTAATATCCACAATATATAAAGCGTTCTCAAAAATAAAGAGACAATGATCAACAATGATTATGAATAGAGAACTGAAAGATTCAAATGTCCAGTAAACATACACAAGGGTATCCTTCACTGGTAATCAGTGAAGTGTAAATCAGAACATACCAACTTCCACTGTCAGGCACACAAAGATGAAGAAGCCCAACAATATGGAAAGGGTATGAAAAAATGAGCACTTTTATTAAATATGAGCAAAAAAGCAAACTGGCATTCTTTTTGGAAGGCAAATTAAAAATTGGCAAGACTGACCAAAATTCAAAATATGTGTATCTTCTGACATAACACATTAAGTACTGAAAATCCCAGGTAGACCAGAACTATCAGAGGACAAACATTTTGTACAAAAGGAACAGACAGCCTCTAAGATAAATGTGCCAGGTTTTAAAATCTGGTAAAGCATACGGGAATGTTTTCTAAATCCATTTGTGAAAATGAAAATCTAGGCTTCTTATTTCCATGTATATGATCAAACAGAGGTCTTAAGTTGCAGCAATTAGATTTAGTTGTATCACTTCCTAAATCTTATGGTACAGTTCCTTACCTGTTCCAAATCCTGCACCAAGCCCGGCTCCCAGAGTTCCAGGTCCTGGTTTACTTCCAAAAATACTATTCCCACTGGTATTTGTGCCAAACCCTAGAAGGACAAAAGAATGAGTGGACTGTACATTAACACAACTCTCAATGTCCTGTACAAGGGAATTTAAAACAAAGCAGTCTGACCCTAAGTTTTGCATCCCTTCATTTTTTGATATTTAGAAATCCTAAATGGTAGGCTAATTTAATTTTTAAGTTTAAGTAAGTATAAACAGATCCCACAGTCTTCCTATTTACTCAATTAATTTTAGACTTGAAATATCAATTCAATATAGGATAATACCCAATATTAAAGCAAAGTGATTGTGCTTGAGCTTGGGGAACATTCCCTTCGTAAGACTCAAAGCCTCCATTCTATGTTTCATGTTTAATTAGTAGAAGAAAAATTAATCCCCCCAAACTTTCACTAAAAAATAAGACAGTCAACAAAGACACTTCACTGAACCTAAAGGTTCTTGCTAAGAGAAGATTACCTATAAAAATCTTTACAGCAGCTTTTGTTTTGAACAGATGGACCTTGTATGAATAGTAATGTGTGGCTGATCACACATGAGGAGCTTTAATGGAGTCAGACTCAATCAGCTCATAGGAGCATTCGAAGACTCAGCTAGTTGACATTAAAAAGAGAAGATAATCTATGAATAACCTTTCTTGAATTGAATTGTTTCATTATCGGAGATGATGGAGAGTTGAACAAACCATCCTTTTTCACTATGACCCAAAATTTAGAGAAAACCCTGTGATTCCCCTCTAAAATCCACAAGTCTCCCCACAAAGACACCTACACATCACATTACTGCTATTATTTCTCTTTTGTTCAGATGTGTGCAGTTTCTGTACTCCTTTTGGAGCTAAATATCAACAAATGATAATGAACATATCATTAATCTCTTTTGATAAGAGGAAAAAAACCCCAATCACTGGCCAGCAAATCCTGTTTGTGGTACACCTGAAGTCTTTTAAAAAGGTATCATGGAGGTGAACAAGTTCAACATAACAGAATAAAGGAAGTATCCTGGAATATATGTCAGTGTCACCAACTAAGATTATACTTTGTCATGCCAATATTTGAATTTCTATCTGAATGAAAAATGTCAAGAACAAAAGTTAAAGAATTAAACAGTTTGAAAACATATTTCTAATGTCATTTAAAAATCCAAGCAAGTAACCTGACTTACTTTCAATACATTTAATTCATGCATTAAGTCTTTTCTTCAATTCTCCTAACAGCTATGCCACAAAAAGGGAGTACTGCCCACTCAAGCACAATCAATTTCCTTTAAAGAAAATAAAACCAAAAAACAAAAAACCCAGAAAATGTACTTGGAGATGTTGTCTTTCTGAGTTAAAATTTAACCAAAAAGGACCTTCCAACCCCATAAACAGCAGAAAACAAGATACTAGTGAACTACCTCAAACCCACAGGAGGGAAGTAAGTCCCAACTTACACTGTTTATACCACACATTTCCACAGATTCTTACTGACAAAAGTTTATCAACTCTGTTATTTCAGAACAACTTTAAAGTAAAATTAAGAACAATTAATTGATTAACAGTCAATAATTTATGACAAAGGAGCCAAGAACATACAATGCAGAATGGACAGTCTCTTCAATAAATGGTGTTGGGAAAACTGGACAACCACATGTAAAAGAATAAAACTGGACCATTATCTTACAACATAAACAAAATGGATTAAAGACTTGAATATAAGATCTGAAATCATAAAACTCCTAGAAGGAAACATAGGGGTAAGCGAGAAAAAAAAATTTCTATCTATATATTATGACAGATGTTACTTAGACTTATTGTGGTAATCATCTCACAATATATCAAATATTGGACCATTACATTGTATTGGGTGGGCCAAAAAGTGCCTTCAGTTTTTTTTTTTGTGGTATGTGGGCCTCTCACTGTTGTGGCCTCTCCCGTTGTGGAGCACAGGCTCCTGACGCGCAGGCTCAGCGGCCATGGCTCACAGGCCCAGCCGCTCTGCGGCATGTGGGATCTTCCCGGACCGGGGCACGAACCCGTGTCCCCTGCATCGGCAGGCGGACTCTCAACCACAGCGCCACCAGGGAAGCCCCCCTTCAGTTTTTTTTTTTTTTTTTTTTTTTCTTTTTGCGGTATGCGGGCCTCTCACTGTTGTGGCCTCTCCCGTTGCGGAGCACAGGCTCCGGACGCGCAGGCCCAGCGGCCATGGCTCACGGGCCCAGCCGCTCCGCGGCATATGGGATCCTCCCAGACCGGGGCACGAACCCGTATCCCCTGCATCGGCAGGCGGACTCCCAACCACTGCGCCACCAGGGAGGCCCCCCCCTTCAGTTTTTTAAGTACAAAAAAAAGACATATTTTTCATTTTTACCAAGAACTTTACTGAACAACATATTCACCCTTTTGTTCTGCTACCTTCTGACATTTTTCAGCCAACTTCATAATTCTATCTTCCCAAAACTTTTTATCTTTTTGAGCAAAGAACTGTTCCAGGTGCCTTTTACAGTCTTCCAGGGAATTGAATTTTTTTTCCATTAAGAGAATTTTGTAGAGACCGAAATAAATGGAAATCTGAAGGTACAATGTCTGGTGAATACGGCGGATGAATCAGAACTTCCCAGCCAAGCTTTAACAGTTTTTGCTTGGTCATCAAAGAAACATGTGGTCTTGCGTTATCCTGATGGAAGATGATGCATTTTCTGTTGACTAATTCTGGACGCTTGTCAAGTGCCACTTTCAGTTGGTCTAACTGGGAGCAGTGCTTCTTGGAATTAATTGTTTGGTTTTCCGGAAGGAGCTCATAATAAGAGGACTCCCTTCCAATCCCACCATATGTACAACATCACCTTCTCTGGATAAAGACCGGCCTTTGGTGTGGTTGGTGGTGGTTCATTTCGCTTGCCCCAGGATCTCTTCCGTTCCACATTGTTGTACAGTATCCACTTTTCATCGCCCATCACAATTTGTTTTAAAAACACAATGTTTTCATTACATTGCAGTAGAGAATCGCACGTGGAAATACGGTCAAGAAGGTTTTTTTCATTTAACTTAAGTGGAACTCAAACATCAAAGCGATGAACATAACCAAGCTGGTGTAAGTGATTTTCAGAGCTCGATTTTGGTATTTTGAGGATGTCAGCTATCTCCCGCGTGGTTTAATGTTTACTGTTCTCAATTATTGTTTCAATTTGATTGCTATCAACTTCAACTGGTCTACCCAACCGTGGAGCATTGTACAGTGAGAAATCTCCAGCATGAAATTTCGCGAACCACTTTTGACACACTGATCAGTCACAGCACCTTCTCCATACACTGCACAAATTTTTTTGTGCGTTTCAACCTTTCTTGAAATAATAAAGAATATGCCAAAAATGTTTTCTTCCATCTTCAATATTAAAATTGCTACACAAAAATTCACCAATTTTGATAAGTCTTTTTTCAAATGCATGCTGTCACATACAATCTAACAAAATTGTTTTAAATGAAGTTAAAGACAACTAAGTGCTATTAGAGCCATCTTACGAAAAACGAACTTTTTGGCCCACCCAATACATCTGAAATATAATGTTACATGTCAATTATATCTCAATTTAAAAAAAAAAAACGCTTAAAATATCAGATGTCTATGTACACAAAGAGCTCAACTCTCCCCTTAACCATGTAGCATGAGGAACCAATAATTTATTACCAAGTACCATCTTATCAATACCCAAAAGATCTTCAACCTCTTTAAACTGCTCCTCACAAGTGTTGACATCCTGCTTGTAATTTCTCTCCTGAAACAATTCTGTTCATTCACTTAACCTTAAACTAGTCCCTGTTAGGAATAATTACTAAGAAAATTAACTGATGACTCTAAAGAATGACTTAAGGATGTGGCAACATCAATTGTAGATGAACCTTTTCACTCTGTGGATTAATCACCATCATAACGAAACAATCCCATACTGGATAACGTGCAACCAACAATGATATGATACTACAAATCTTTGTGTAACCTTATTCCATTTCCAGATTTGTTATATGACTCATTTCCAAATCAGAAGATCATCTCTGCCCTCAACAGCAAAGTTGACAGCTTCCCAAGACAAAAGGAACATCAAAGAAAGTCTTACTTAGATCTGGATCCCTCTGGGGTGGTAATGGAATGACAAGCTCACCCAAGAGTAAAACAAAACTTGCCACCCTGCAACCCCTACTTGTATAGGGAATCTTTCCTCTCAGGGCCCCACTTATTCATTAATAAACTTTTAGTGAGCACCTAGTCTATGCCAGGTACTAGGTCAACATTAGGATTTAAAAAAAAAAGACAATTCAAATTCTACAATACATAAGTAGTGAGACATATCAAATAAAGATGAGAGTTTTCATTTTCAAATCAATAGCCTACATAAACACCTTGTCAGATAGAAAATATATTTAATTCTGAACGTGAAGTATGCTATCAAAAAACATGCATTTTCTTTCTTTTTTCTTTCTTTTTTTTTTTTTGTGGTACGCAGGCCTCTCACTGTTGTGGCCTCTCCCGTTGCGGAGCACAGGCTCCGGACGCGCAGGCTCAGCGGCCATGGCTCACGGGCCCAGCCGCTCCGCGGCATGTGGGATCTTGGCACGAACCCGTGACCCCTGCATTGGCAGGCGGACTCTCAACCACTGCGCCACCAGGGAAGCCCTACATGCATTTTCAAAGGGAGTAAAATTACTTCCTAAGGGGCAGAAAAGAGAGATATAAGATTGTTTATGGCCTTCCAAAGGTCCACAGTACATAAACAGACACAGTATATATGTGGTATTAAAATCTCATGGGGTGAGAAGATAATTTTTAAGAGGAAAAAGGTCTACAAAGTCTCTCTGGGGAAGAGGGAGTGACTGATTAAAAAAAAAAAAAGGGCTGAAAAACACTGATTTAACCCTTAAGTATCTTTCCCATCTTACTTAATAGATAAGAAACAAATACACAAAATTTGATATTCATGCTAACCAAGTCCACTGCCTCAAAACCATTCTTTCATCAAGTACAGCCAAAAAGAATTATAGGTAGAATGATAATCATTACTAGGAGTGAATGAACAACCCAACAAAAGGGGTTATAAAACTCAAATCAAAACATTAATTTAGGAATTGGTACCTGACAAGGACCTATCTCTCCTTCACATAGTTCATATTTCCATGAACACATATAACTTTCCAATGGATGCTTAATGTAGCCTCTTTCTCCAGTACACGATCATTAAACAACTCACTGAAGGGCTTCTCTGGTGGCGCAGCAGTTAAGAATCCACCTGCCAATGCAGGGGACACGGGTTTGAGCCCTGGTCCAGGAAGATCCCACATGCCACGGAGCAACTAAGCCCGTGTGCCACAACTACTGAGCCTGCGCTCTAGAGCCCGTGAACCTCAACTACTGAAGCCTGCAGGCCTAGAGCCCATGCTCCACAAGAGAAGCCACCACAATGAGAAGCCCACGCACTGCAAGGAAGAGTAGCCCCTGCTCGCCACAGTTAGAGAAAGCCCGTGTGCAGCAACAAAGACCCAACTCAGCCAAAAATAAATTAAAGAAATAAATTTATTAAAAAAAAAAAACTCACTGAAAAACTGTAACTGCTGACTTATGGCAAGTGACCATACGTTTGTACTCATCTCCCACTAGATATCCAGAGCCTAATGTTGCATCTGGCACATGAAATCCTTAAAACGAATATTTCAACCACTATTTCCCTTGGTAATGAAATGAACTTTTCATATATATGAAAAGTTTATCTCAAAATATGTTGAATTTGTTTGAAAACTTAATTAGGTAGCTATAAAAGACAGTTAAAATAATAGAAATAATGTTTCTATTAAACGAATTTAAAATTTTCCAGCATATCTCTGAAAAGTAGTATAAGGTTTGTTTTTCTGTTATTCAATCTTACATATATTTCCCAAATTTCTTCTAATGAACATGTATTCAAAAATACACACAGCTATAGGAAAACTAATGAACAATCCCCCAAATCAGAGGCTTCAACTTCCAATGAGAATCATTAAATCTCAAAAAAACAACAAAACAGAACACAAAACAACAGAAAGTTAAAAAAAAGAATCATCTAATCTCATGTTTACTACTTCCCTGCTTGAAACCTGGCCTAACAGAATGTGTTATCTAAAGCAAATGTGTTTTACTTATTGTTTCTCAATTATTGGTGAGGTAATCCAAAGAAAATGATTCCTTATTTTGAAAAAAATCTACCTCCATTAGAGAACCAACATTCTGCACAGTACTGCTACTGCATGTGCTGAATGCCCCATTTTATCCAAAGCAGGGAGTCAAGAGAATATAAATTAGTTAAGGCAATTTACATACATCTCTTCCAGGCATCTCAACCCAAGTCCTTGATTTCCCTTTCCCTCTGGAACCTCATATCAAGCCACAACTTACCTGAGAATTTTAAAATATTCCCAATAATATGAATCAGGAGAATGTGTGGTATAGTCAGTATAACTTTAAGAGAGTCAAACCTGCTTTTTATATGTACCAAAATTGGAAGTGTTTGTATTGGTTCCTAAAGTCAGGGTTGGTTTGTTACCAAAGAGCCCGCCACTGGTTGTACCAAACGAAGGAGCACTGGTTGTGCTGGTTCCAAATGTAGTAAGCTTGTTATTGCCAAACAGGGTCTAAAAAGAACACAACACAGGAAAATATTAAGTAGTATAAAGATACACTCCAAACAGGAAACAGAGGTTACCTTAGGTACACTGGATTGAGTGTGTGGTAAGGGAGAGAAGATGTCATAATTTTTATAAAAAAGGTATAAAGAAGGATGAATAAGTATCAGAAAAACATACTAATCTGAGCAAGATTAACAAGACAGAATGCTCCTGGCTTGAGAAGTTAATGGTAACCCCTCATCAAACATAATATTTCAGTGAGACAAAGAAAAACAACAACAACAACAACAAGGCAATCAAATATTTTTTACCTGGTAACAGAAACATTATCATGTATTTAATGTGCCAGTAGAAAGAGTTACAGTAAAAAGTTTAAACATGCTACAACATGGATGAAACTTCAAAACATTATGCTCAGTAAGAGAAGTCAGTCACAAAAGATGTGACTCCATTTATATGAAATGTCCAGAATAGGTAAATCCATAGACAGCAGGCCTGAAGTGACTTGAGGGAAATGAGAAGTGACTATTAATGGGGATGACGTTTCTTTTTAGGGTGACAAATATGTTCTAAAATTGACTATGGTGATAGCTGCACTATCTGTGAATATGCTAAAAACCACTGAATTTTAAACTTTAAAAGGGTGAATTGCATGACAAATGGATTATATCCCAATAAAGTTGTTAAAAAATAACTTTCTGAAGCATTAATTTTCTCAATTTCTCACCTCAAATAAGAAATAATAGATTTCAATCTCCATGAAAACAACCACATGATTTGGTGACTTTTCCTTTTTTTTCTTTAAACTGAAGTTCAAAGCTTGTTATAATGGGTACATAATACAGACATATAGTTTCTCTAAGTGGTATTTACTATTGTTTTTTAGGTCAAGTGTATTCCTATATAGTAATTTTTTACTTAAATGACTTAACAAGGAAAAAAAATTCAGTTAAGCCTCCAGTGGCATGAAGACCTTCAGAATACCAACAATTTTAACAACTTGATCACCACCAAAAATATTTAATTAACAAATACGATACCAACTTATCACCCAAAATAGAAGTTAGAAATAGGAATTTAAAATTACCTGATATGGGGCTTCCCTGGTGGTGCAGTGGTTAAGAATCTGCCTGCCAGTGCAGGGGACCTGGGTTTGAGCCCTGGGCCAGGAAGATCCTACATGCCACGAAGCAACAAAGCCCGTGCGCCACAACTACTGAGCCTGAGCTCTAGAGCCCACGAGCCACAACTACTGAAGCCTGCGTGCCACAACTACTGAAGCCCACATGCCTAGAGCCCGTGCTCTGCAACAAGAGAAGCCACCACAATGAGAAGCCTGTGCACCACAACGAAGAGTAGCCCCCTCTCCTCGCAACTAGAGAAAGACCACGTGAAGCAGCGAAAGCCCAATGCAGCCATAAGTAAAAAAATATTTATTTATTTAAAAAAGAAAAAAAAAAAACTGATTTTAAGAGCAAAAGCACCTCAACTTAAACTCAACAATTTAACGGGAGCGAAATTTTACTAAAAGAAGTAAACTCCACACAAGTATTGAAACAAACAAGTTTTAAAAAGAACTTACTTTTTGAAAATAAACCTATTATAAGTTGCCTATTTTTAAGTTACCAAATAGCTTTCAGTTACTATCAGTATCAAATCATACACTATAACCCAAAAAAATACTTGAAGACAGACTTTTCTTTCATTTTTTTTTAAATTCAGCATTCCTTTTTATTTTTCTTTTTTTTTAAATTAATTAATTTATTTTTTTGGCTGTGTTGCGTGGCTTGTAGGATCTTAGTTCCCTGACCAGGGATTGAACCCAGGCCCATGGCAGTGAAAGCACTGGGTATTAACCACTGGACCACCAGGGAATTCCCCAAAAGACAGATTTTTCTTAGAAATTCCTTTAACAGATTTATACACATCTTCAAGTTACAGTTAACTGCAAAAACCTACCGAACCAACAGCACCAAATCCAGTACTGGTCTGCCCAAAGAGACCTGTTCCTGTTCCAAATGCTGTCCCAGTGCTGGTGTTTGTAGCTGTCCCAAAAAGACCTCCCGGCTGTGAGGCTTGGGTTACTCCAAATAAACCCTGTAAAAGGTAATCTAGATTACAAGAAAACCTACAATAGTCAGTTGTCTTTAAAAGTCTTAGATTATTAATAATAGTTGCCATTTTTTTAAGTTTATGTGACAGACATTATGCTAAATACATAGAACATTTCTTTTCTTCACAACAACCCTGAAAAGCAGGGCCCTTTTCCAAAAGAAAATAAGGCTCAGAGCAGTTAAAAACTTGCCCAAGATGTCACAGCCCCTAAGTGGCAGGACCAGAAATTCCTATCTGTATCTAAGCCTGATGAGCAACACAGTCCTGGACAGCTATAAAGACTTAGTATACTAACTCTTGTGCTCTAAGAGATAACAGGGTTGCCACACAGAAAACAAAATGCCATGACAGGGTGCTTCATTTTCAGAGTTATGCCAAAAGAACGTATTAATACTGAGCTGGGGAATGGACTTTGAATCAAATAGCTGAAAATAATCGGTTGAAAATAATCAAGTTAATCTGGACAAAGGCAGTAGTGTAATGTTAAGTCTTCATTTGTTATGAGAAACTCACAATTTCAAATAAGCAAAGTTTGTATCATCCAATGTTTAAAGATTTTTTTATGCATTAGTCAACAAAAGAAAAATATTGCATTAATGGGCTATAGCTGAATTGAGAATTCAACGTAGTGTTTTAAACAGCTTTATTGAGATATAATTCACATACCATAAAGTTTACCTATTTAAAGTGGACTATTCAGTGGGTTTTTTCTATGTTCAGTGCTATGCAACCATCCCCACTCTAAATTCAGAAAATTTTGATCACTCTAAAAAGAAACCCTGGACCCATTAGCAGTCACTCCCCATTCCTAGGCAACCAACCACTAATCTACTTTCTGTTTCCATAGATTTGTCCATTCTGAACATTTCATATGAATGGAATCATACAAAACGTGGTCTTTTGTGAATGGCTTCTTTCACTTAGCATGTTTAAAAGGTCCCTCCATGTTGTAGCATGTATCAGTACTTCATTCCATTTTAACGGCTGAATAATAGTCCACTGTATGGATATACTGCATTTGTTTATCCCTTCATCACTGATGGACATTTGGGTTGTTTCCACCTTTTAGTTATTATGATCAGTTGTATACAAGTTCTCGTGTTTTCATTTCTCTTGGGGGAAATACCAAGGTGTGCAACTGCTGGGTCATATGTTAACTCTACATTTAGCATTTTGAGGCATCGCCAAATTTTTCCAAAGTGGCTGCACTATTTTATATTCCAAACAGCAATGCATGAGGGTTCCAATTTCTCCAAATTCTTGAAAACATTCATTATCATTGTCTCTCTTTTTGTTTATAGCCTTCCTAGTGTGGATATGAAGTGATATCTCACTGTGGTTTTGAAATGCAGTTTCCCTGATGCCTACTGATATTGAGTACCTTTTCATGTGCTTATTAGTCATTTATCTTCTTTAGAAAAATGTCTATTCAAGTCTTTAGCCCACTTTTTAATGGGCTGTCTTATTATTGAATTATAAGAGTTCTTAATTGTTTGGACACAAGTCCTTTGTGAGATACATGACTTGAAAATATTTTCTCCCATTTGCAGGTATTCTTTTTGCTTTCTTGATGGTATTTCCTTTGACCCACCAAAGTTTTTAACTTTGAAGAAGCCCAATCTACTTTTCCCTTTTGCTGCTTTTGCTTTTGGTGTACTATCTAACAGATCATTGCCTAACTCCTTTTCTTCTATGAGTTTTATAGTTTTTGCTCTTACATTTGATCCATTTTAAGCTAACTTTTATAGTTACCACAATTGTATAAAGAAAAGGTCCAACCTTGTGCTTTTGCATGTGGAAAACCATTATCCCAGCACTCTTTGTTGAAAGATTCCCTCCATAGTGAACTGTTTTAGTACTCTTGTTGAAAATCAATTAACCATGAGGACTTGTTTCTGGACTCTCAATTCTAGTCCTCTGATTTTATATGTCTAGCCTTATGCCAGTATTACACTGTCTTCATCACCCCAGCTTTCTTTTCTTTCAAGACTGTTTTGGCTATTCTGAGTTCCCTTCTATTCCTTTTTGAGTGTTTTTATTATGAAAGGTTGTCAAATGTCTTTTCTCTACCTACTGAGGTGACAATATGGCTTTTGTATTTTATTCTACTTTATGGTTTATTACATTAATATGAAAATATGTTGAACCAACCTTCCTAGGATAAATCCCACTTGGTCACAGTGTATAATCCTTTTTATATGTTGTTGAATTCAGTTTGCCAGTATTTTGAAGATTTTTGTGTCTACCTGTACTTTTTTTTTTTTAAATCAGGCAAAGTATCTCTAATTTTAAAACCAGGTATATCCCAAGGATTCTAATCAATAAATCATACCTCAAATTAACCTTTAATTTTATACTTCCCTAAAAAAGTCCCTAGAAATAAACTGCTAATGACTATAAGGACTTTCTTGTCTACTATCTGGACAGAAGTAGCAATTATGCAACATGGCTCTAAGTTTTAGTTCTCTCTTATTTATTTTAATGAACTAAACTTCTTTGCCTGACTCCACTTAAGGGAATGAGCTGAAAGAACCTTCTGAAATAGAGCCAGTAGTTTATAAATATTTTCTCCTATATTCTGTAGAATGCCTGGAGTCAATGTCCTAAGGTATAGCTTCAGGATGGCCAATTCTAGCACACTAAGCAGCAATTAGTGATGAGAAAATATGCCCAGAAAGGATAAGTGACTTGTTCAATAGCCTCTCATTAAATACAGAGTAGAGTCTGGACTAGAATCTATGTCTTAACTATTCAAAGATTTTGCTCTCTTCCCTTTACTACACATACCGTCAACCCTTAAGAACTGCAGTAGAGATAGAACTTGTTAATTTGACATGATTAGAAGCCTCATTACTTAGCTCTACAAATAAGACTTGTTTCCTTACCATGGTGTTGGTGCTTGGCTGCCCTAACGTGTTGGTATTACCAAAGGAAAAGCCAGTGGTCTGGGTGGTTATGGCCTGGGCAAATGGTTTGCTGAAGAGGCTGGTAGCCTGCTGATTCTGTTGGCCAAAAAGACCACCTGGATTTGTTCCAAATCCAGTTGTACCTTTCAGGAAAAGAAAAGGAAAAATAAATGGCAGGGGGAAATGCCAAACCTCACATTATCTAGTTACTTCAACAGTCTATGTTACTGATTATATATCTAAATTACCCTACATTCATTCATTACTCAAACTGGATAACCACTTCATTTTCCACCTTTCTTCACATAACTCCAGATTTGGTTCAGACTCTACTTTCTACAAAAATACTGACCCGGGCTTCCCTGGTGGCGCAGTGGTTGAGAGTCCGCCTGCCGATGCAGGGGACACAGGTTCGTGCCCCGTTCTGGGAGGATCCCACATGCCACAGAGCGGCTAGGCCCGTGAGCCATGGCCGCTGGGCCTGCGTGTCCGTCCGGAGCCTGTGCTCCACAACGGGAGAGGCCGTAAACAGTGAGAGGCCCGCGTACCACAAAAAAATAAAAAATAAAAAATACTCTGACCCCAAGAACCTGGGCTGGGCTAAGTAATCTTCCTTTGTGACCCCATAGCTTTTAGTCTATTTTTAGACACAAAGTCTTAAAGACACTACACTTAAAGTCTATGTGTGTATTTTTAACCTTGTTAGACTAAGTTTTTCTTCAGAACAGGGGCTTTCTCTTTATAGCAATATATCCAGCATAGGGTGTGACACAATAACAATACTTAATAATGGCTAAACTAAATCACAGAATACCAAAACTGAAAAGAATGTAAATGCCACTTAAACGTGTATTCATTTGTGTATTTGTGTATGTAACTCTATAGAAGGCTACCCCCCAAAATGTAACTTTTGCTTGTTTCTACAGAAGCAAACTGGTGGCTAAGGGGGAAAAAAAGAAAAGACCTTTGGATATGTACGTTTTTGTATCTCATGAATTTTAAATCATATATGTATATTACTTTTGCAAAAATAACACTTTTATAAAGTAATTTAGTAATCATCTTAGACTCCCCTCTTTCACATCCCACATAAATCAATCCATCAATAAATCTCATCGGTTCTACATTCAAACTGGCTCCAGAATCTGACACTTTTACCATACCATAGCACCATTCTCTGCAAGCCACATCATCTCTCATGTGGATAGGGCAACAGCTTTTCTACCTGATTTGTTTCCACCCTTGCCCCCATACAATCTACTCTTAATACAGCAGCCTTCAGAATGATCCTTTATTCATAATCACATGACTTATCTAAACCTTCTAATGGCTTCCTGACTCAAATAAAAATTCAGATCTTGACACTGGTCCACAAAGGTCTACAAAATATATTCCCCTATATCCTCCAGTACTTCCCCTTGTCCTCTCCCCTTTGGCAAAAACTCAGGATTTCTAGACTTCTAGTTTCCTCCAACTGGAATATTCTTCCCCCAGAAATCTGTACAGCTTTATGCTTCACCTTCTTCAGACAGGTCACTGATCAAACACCACCTATCAGTGAAGCCCTTCTTAATCATCTGCACTTAATACTATATTTCTCCCCACCCCCTGCAAACATACCAGGCATTTCCTATTCCTCTAGCACCCCTGAATCATTTTTCTCCAGAGCACTTAAGCACAAAAATGACAGTTATGTTTTACTTTCAGTTGTCTGTCCCTCCTCCATATGGCCCAATATGATGTCAAGTGCTTACTAGTTCCAAAGCCTGTTTTGTTCTGACCATAGGCAAAACCTGAATTTGTAGTGGAAGAACTGAAGAGTCCTGTTGCACTGGAGGTGGCTGGAGAAGACCCAAACAAGCCAGTCGTGGTACCTGCTCCCACCTGGTTCTGCGGGCCTTTCCGGCTGGCCTGATAATCCTCTAAACGAAGTTCCTAGAGTAAGTGAAAACATATTCCAAATTAATATGCAGCCAAAAAAATTATTTAGGAGGCTAAATACATGAATTTAGTATTCAATTTCTATGTTCACATAGGAACTATGACTAAAAAAACAGAAAACTATGGAATGGTTAACTTACTATCATTACAGAAAAACATTTTCAACACTGTATAATGGATATTAAAATCCATACCATAATTACCATAAAACTACAGGCCAAAGGACCAACCATATCTTAATTTCAATTTTCTTCTATAGACAATAATACTTTCATTTAGACAATAATCTTGTCTACTCCCACCCCAAATGTAAAGATTAGCTGATTAAAAGATGGACGATTCTGAGGAATTCAGAAAACTTAGGAAAAGAAGAGATAAAGTTTAACAGTTTTGTCTCACAAGTAAGGGTGTTTCTGTATACTCCAAAGAAGCAAGCACAGTTTGGGATGTAAAAGAAGCAACAGCAACAACCAGAGATAACAGTCAAAATGTACAACGAACTATCACACAGCAACGATAATGAACAACCTATAACTTTACACAACAACATGGATAAACATCACAATGTTGAAAGACAAATTTAAGAGTATGTAATATAAGATCCCATCTATGTAAAATTCAAAAATGGGCAAAACATGGGCAGTCAGGATAGTGGTTACCTTTGGAAGGGGAGGATTGTGACTTTGGGGGCAGGGCCCAAAGGGGACATCAGGGATGCTGATAATGATTTACTTATTGTGTTGCACACTTATGACTTTGCCAGAGTTTACTAAAAACACATGCATGTGCACACACTGCCCAGTGTAGTATGAGCAACAGCCAATCAGAACAGACTATTAGTAAAACTATACCCATACATACAAGCTGAATATCATCCTTGCCTACAACAACAAATATCTATAAATAATATATTAATAAAAAAATAATTTGGTTAATCTTAATTTTTTACATAAATCCTAAAAAATAATCAAAAACATTTTTAAAAGCTGCTTCTCAATAGAATCAAAAGGTTAGGGTGATACTCTGCAATGCATTTTACTGACCTCTAGGGACTTGCTTTCATATTCTTTCATAGCAGTAATACACTGGTGCTTGGTACTGATGTTAGTGCTAACTCCAGCTTTAACCATAGTATCTGCACCAGTTGGAGGCTGCAAAGGAAGATAAAGGAAAATCTGAAAGTCTAAAGAAAACGTTTAAGTTCAAGCTTTATAACCCTCCTCTCCCAGACACAATTCTTCAACGACCGAACTCTATAACCAGTTCCCTAGGTTCTTTACTTAACGGGACAGTTTTAAGAGTGCTTGATTAAATACACTGCATTCCTGATCTCTCCCTGTATCAAGGTTATCTGCAAAAGTCAATCTCAGAAAGTTATCAAAAACCCGGGATTAATCCCATAACCAAGCTATCCAATTATCTACTAAAATACACTTAATAATATATGCATAAGGGAAGCTTTATCCAATTTACCCAATATATACATTTAAACCTCTATTTCTGAGTTCTAATTCCTACTCTGCTCTGAAGTGTCTGCTTTGTGACTGTTGTTGCATTTACGAAATATGGAAGCCTGGTTTTTCCCCCTATAAGCTTATGAGGCAAAAGGCACTAGTAACTAAAGATTTCTACTTGTATTGTTAGTTTTCTCAATTACTGTACTTTCCAAGAGACAACACACAGTATTTTTCTCTATCATTTATATTTAACTTTATTTTAAATTCAGGATTCTAAATTCAGTATTATGAATTCACCACCCTGCCTAAGAAATTCTTCATTTTTCTGGACGAATTTTAACAAGTTTTGCCAATCCCTATTTTTGCCAGAGATTTCCATTAGACTAACTGCACTGCCAGCCTATCCTAAGTATCTCCAAAACAATCACATCAAGTAGTATCTTACATCAAGTGGTATTCCATGTATTTTCATAAACAAAATCTTTCATTCTAACCCTCTATCCAACTTCTCTCAAAAAAGCTGAACACGAAACTCATTTGCTTCATTTTGCCATTTCACCAAAAAAAGTTTTATTTCTAATTGGCACACAGAAACTGATGAGTTATTCCATACAGCTCCTTAAGGAGGCCCTATTTTCAATGATTTTTACAGTTTGCCCCATCATTCCTTCTTTACTTTTGTAAAGAATGGTCGACGATTCAGAGGCCAGTTATGAACACAGTAAATACAAGCTCAACCTGATACTTCTTTTCTTCTGGCTGCACCGCAAGGCTTGTGGAATCTCAGTTCCCTGATCAGGGACTGAACCCGGGCCACGACAGTGAAAGCCTGGAATCCTAACCACTAAGCCATCAGGGAACTGTAATCAACTACTACTGTAATCAACCTTGTAAATACAAATTTAATTGGTTTGAGCATAACTCAAATATAAATTATAATCTAGATTTATGTTTCATGACTCTTCCTGTCTACTATACAACTATTCCCAGATATTGTTCTTAACACATATTTCAGGAAGAGTGAGACTAAGCTATGCATAACTGGAAAGAGAAGAAATTTTATGATTCCTCCTACAAAAAAACATACAGGAGACAAAAATATTCCACAAAGATCGAAAGACAATACTTACGTTAAACTTAATAGTAGTCCCAGTAGGAGCAGCTGTAAAACTACTTGGCCCAAAGAGGGAGCCAGATGTGCTACCAAAAGGATTAGAGGTGGTATTTGTAGTTCCAAAAAGTCCCCCGCTGCTGGTACTTGTTCCAAAATCTATAAATTAGAAAGAAAAATGGGATGGTAACAGTAAGGAATTTAAGAATCTGTAAGCTATCTTGGAATTGGCCTGTGGCATTAGAGCAGCATTACTTCCAAATCCTCAGGTTTTCTATCTTTCAAATCTCCCTAGCAAGTACCTTCAAACAGATATTTCATACAGACACACACAGTTCTAGGCTCACAACTTTGAAGTGAAACAAAATCTGAATCTTTAGTCAGCTAAGTGTCTGTAAAGTCCTTGGGCATACTTAGACAACAAGTTAAAAGAAATAGTATTCTGTTTCATTAAATATTTTATCTTATTTCTCTTGGTAGGACCAAATGCTCAATGAACTTGTCTTTCTGACAATGCCTTACCACAACAGACCTGAACAAGAGTCACAGTATATTTTATTTACATATATTATTACAAACACCCACATATAACCAAAAAGTTTAAAACAAACAAATGGTCCCATTAGGGTAACCACACATAGGTTAATATAAAATTTCACCCAGAAAAGTAATTTAGAAAAATTAGTAGGCATGTTGGTCATTTATAGAAATAAATCTACTTTCCCAAATAACTGAGTTAAAAAAAATTACATAACAGAGAATTTAACTGTTATCTAAGGAATGTATTTTTCAAAATATAAGACACTACTTCTAAAGAAATTACACATATGGTACCAGAAATAGCAGTAAGCAATACAAAGTTATTTGCCAATATTTAATATTAAGTGACATCCTAATACCAAGTTAAGAGGAATGTGATTTCTCACTGGCAGTCAAACTATTTCTTTCCTAAAAACATGTCCTAATATATAAAGTAAATAGGCATATCTCTTTTGAATTAGTATTTTAGATTGCATCTTATATCGTCATGGTTAAATATTTCAACATCACCTCAAACAACTTTCCCTTTGTAAAATACTGATAGCTGGCTAACTTACTTATTCTACCATACTAGTGCTGGGAATGGCATCAACTCACAGGGCACACCTGTGCAACTAGCAGTGTTTCTGCCTCAAAGAACTGTGTGGTGAAGTATCCCTGGGCCACATTTAGACTTAAAGAGAAAGAAGCCATCAATTAAAAACACCTGCCATGCCTAAGGAATGGAGGAGTAACCATGTCACATCCAGTACTTACCATTCCTGCTTCAGTCTCTTCAAACCAAAAGCGAAACAAAGGCAGGAAGGTGCCCCTGCAGTATACTACAGTTAGCTACACATATTTCTCCTTGAAGTTCTCCCTTCTTGACACCTATGACAGTACTCTGACCTGGCTTTTCATCTTATTCTCTGGTCATTCTATATCAGGTACCTCTTCCTCTGCATATTCCTTAAATACCAGTGCCCCTCAGACTTCCATTCTTGAAGAGATGTACCCCTTCCCTTCCAGCCTATTAAACTTTTCAATACCATTTTGAAGTTTTCCTCTCCCCATGTTTTTGCTATGTGGTGAGAAAAGGAGGTGGGTGAACACAGGGAAAAGAAGAAGAGAGAACACATTCAATAAGCAAATCAAATTGTTAGATGTAGAAATCCAATGATTTACTACTTACTCCCAAAGCCTGTTGGTTTATTTTGTGCAAAGGCATTGTTTTGGGATGAGAAGAGACTGGTCCCTGTGTTTGCAGTTCCAAACAAGCTGTTTGATGTTCCTGTTGATGTGCCAAACCCAAAGCCACCGCTTGTGGAGGTAGCTGGCTGGCTAAATGAATTGGTACCAAATAAGCCTCCTGGAGAGATAGAGAGGGGAAAAAACGGGTTACACAGACTGGAGTCACTAAGTGAAGCCCTATACCAGCTATGAATAAACCAACTGTATTCCAAATAAAGCCCCTACCTGGTTTGGTCTGTGAATTTCCAAACAGGCCTCCGGTATTGTTGCTAGAACCAAATGCAGATGTTCCAAATGCCCCTCCACTAGTAGTGCCAAAACCAGTATCTGATAAAGCAAAATCCAGGGTCAGAATAAAATCTAAACCAGGTGGCCCAAAAAAAGAGGATTTTAATATTTCTTAACATTCTGCATTTGAACAGGACCACTGGTCTAATCCAAAAACTATTTTTTCAAAATTCCATCAGACTACTTATAACAGAGCTGATATTAAGCCACACTTTATTCATTGTCCTGGGTAAAGTAAGGAAACTTAAAGTTAAAAAGCTTATAACTTTTCAATAAGTTAAAGATGTTGATAGGTTTAAAAAAAAAGAGTGCCAAGCTACTATGAACTACAGACAAAAATAATCAAAATTTGGGTTTCCTGGTGGCACAGTGGTTAAGAATCCGCCTGCCAATGCAGGGAACATGGGTTCGAGCCCTGGTCCAGGAAGATCCCACATGCCACCGAGCAACTAAACCCGTGCGCCACAACTACTGAGCCTGCACTCTAGTGCCCACGAGTCACAACTAAGGAAGCCCATGTGCCTAGAGCCCGTGATCTGCAACAAGAGAAGCCACCGCAACGAGAAGCCTGCGCACCGCAACAAAGAGTAGCCCCCGCTCACCGCAACTAGAGAAAGCCCACGCACAGCAACGAAGACCCCAACACAGCCAAAAATCAAAAAAAAAAAAAAAAAAAAAACAGAAATAAAAAACTGTTAAAATTTTCTCCAGACACCGTACACTCCACAGTCTCTGGGATGAATGGTCCTTAATTAGAGGAGCACATCAGAATGACCTGGGAAGTTTTCAAAATACACATGTTCAACTTCCAATCCCAGAAATTCTAATTCCATAGTTCTATGATGGGATATATGTATTTCGGGAAAAAACCTCCAAGAGTGACTCCGAGATAAACAACAAGGTCCTACTGTATAGCACAGGGAACTATTAATGTAGTCAGTATCTTATAAAATAAACTATAATGGAAAAGAATCTGAAAAAATATATGTATGTATAACTGAATCATGCTGCTGTACACCAGAAATTAACACAACATTGTAAATCAAGTATATTTCAATTAAAAAAAAAATTTTTTTTAAGTGACTCTGGGGGCTTCCCTGGTGGCGCAATGGTTGATAATCTGCCTGCCAATTCAGGAGACATGGGTTCGATCCCCAGACTGGGAAGATCCCATATGTAGCAAAGCAACTAAGCCCATGCACCACAACTACGGAGGCTGCGCTCTAGAGCCCATGAGCCACAACTACTGAGCCTGTGTGCCGCAACTACTGAAGCCCGCGCACCTAGAGCCCGTGCTCCGCAACAAGAGAAGCCACCGCATTGAGAAGCCCACACACAGCAACAAAGAGTAGCCCCCGCTCACCGCTACTAGAGAAAGCCCACGCGCAGCTACAAAGACCCAACTCAGCCAAAAATAAATAAAAATTAAAAAAAAGTGACTCTGGACTTCCCTGGTGGTCCAGTGGTTAAGAATCCACCTGGTGGGCACTCTTGGTTAAAAATCAAGAACCTAGATATATAAAATAGTTTAAGAAAAGGTCAGGAGACACTTGTAAAAATTTTCTCTAATATTTTTGTTAGGAATGATTGAGGTTTGGTAGTTATGTTTTTTAAAAACCTTCATGAATTAAAGTTCCTGGGATTTCCATTAAAAAACTGTTCAGATGCTCCACTTAAAAAGAGAGGGATAGGGCTTCCCTGGTGGCGCAGTGATTGAGAGTCCGCCTGCCGATGCAGGGGACACGGGTTCGTGACCCGGTCCGGGAAGATCCCACATGCCGCAGAGCGGCTAGGCCTGTGAGCCATGGCCGCTGAGCCTGCGCGTCTGGAGCCTGTGCTCTGCAACGGGAGAGGCCACAAAGGTGAGAGGCCCACGTACCGCAAAAAAAAAAAAAAAAAAAGAGAGAGAGGGATAAAAACAATATCGGGAAAATGCTGATAGCTGAAGCTGGGAAATAAGTACATGAGAGTTCGTTATACCATTCCTTGTGTTTTTGTGTTTAAGTATGAATTTTTAACAAAAAGTTTAAAAGTGAGTGAATAAGGGTGCTATAGGCAACTAGTGCCATGTGGAGTGGAAGGGGAAATGGATCTCGAGGGCTGGTGGGAATTAGGGACTCTGACATTTTAACCGTTGTTTCTTATTCACAGAGCAAATCTCAGAGCAGTTATTCAGTAACTGCATTTTATTTTATTTTTTTGGCCACGCAGCATGAGGGATCTTAGTTCCTCGACCAGGGATCCAACCCGGGCCCCTTGCAGTGGAAGCAGGGCATCTTAACCACTGGACTGCCAGGGATGTCCCTCAATAATTGCATTTTATTTTTTAAAACATTTATTTATTTATTTTTGGCTGTGTTGGGTCTTAGTTGCAGCACGCGGGATCATCGCTGCAGCTCGTGGGCTCTTCACTGTGGCAAATGGGCTTCTCTCTAGTTGTGGCGTGCAGGTTCCAGAGCATGTGGGCTCTGTAGCTTGTGGCACACAGCCTCTCTAGTTGAGGCGTGCAAGCTCAGTAGTCGTGGCACGCGGGCTTAGCTGCCCCGCAGCATGTGGGATCTTTGTTCCCTGATCAGGGACTGAACCCGTGTCCCCTGCAGTGTAAGGCGGATTCTTTACCACTGGGCCACCAGGGAAGTCCCAATAATTGCATTTTAGACTTCAATATTTAAAAAAGGATTTCCTGGTCTGAATATTAGTAACAAAATTATAAATTTCTGCCAAAAGAGCCAATTAATAACAATACTTTAAATACCTTCTACTGATGATCAGAAAACCATGAAAACTCAGAACTTATTTCTCTTTTTTTAGAAAATTTTAACAAGATCATATCCTGGTCATTTTTCAAAGTTATTATAAAGACCAAAGCATAAATTAATTCCTATCTAAAACTACTGGAGTGGATTTATTCTTAATAATAGCTTAAGATTTTTCTCCCTCATTTGTTATTTTTTAAAACTTACTCTGCCCAAATGTTGAAGCTGTGCCAAAGCCACCGGTGCCACCCCCAAAGGGTGTTCCAAATGACTTATTAAACATCTTCAAAATCTTCAGAAAGCTGGAAATAAGAAAAAAATTATCACTTTTTAAAGACCAAAGAATGCAATGGAATTTTTTCCAGAAAAATGTATCATTCTACAAATTTAGTTAGGCCTATTCAAACTATAGCATAACATTCACTCTCATTCAATATCCTAAAACTCTATGTGATAAAACAGACTTCGTAAAATTGAGCTGAATTGAATTAGTATCATAATGTGAAGTTAAACTTCATATCCCATCAACAACCATCCCTTTAAAACAATGTTTTTCGACCTTTTTTAAAAACCTAAGCCTCCCTTTAATAAAGATTTCAGGTCTACTATACCAGATTTTGGTATGTCCCGCGTAGTAAGTTATGTAGAATACCCATTAAAAATTACAAGGATATTCTCTTATCCCAACCACCTGAGAAGCTAAAATTTTTGTCAGGCTTTAGTTTCAACAGTTTCCATTGTAAAGTTTTTCCCCCATTTGTTTGTATATAAAATGATGTAATATTGTTCTTCAAACTATACACATCTCCTCCTCCCATCTCTAAATCCCAGAGATTCTGGTGCCCTGACATTCTTTTTGAGATTACTTCTTAACACTACTCTGTATGGTCCCCTGCTTATCTATCTTCTACTTCTCCTGGGAATATTACAGAAAACCTTTGGTCAAAACCCCCACTGCATATGAATGAGTCCTCTCCAGTATCCAAACTACACATCCAGTCACACTTAATGAATCGGATCAAAGTTCCAACAAGTACAAAAATGAAGTTTGATTTCCCCCACCTAGATCTGAATGAAAACAAGGTAAAGGTATAGTTAACTAAAAAAGTAAACACTTTCCCCCTCTATAAATTTTCCTTAAACTTAGGACATCTGCTACCACTTACCTGCCAGCAGACAAGAAAATAATGAGTAAACTACTTTAAATATGAAAACTCAGAAAACAGTCAATCATGCTTGTTTGGATTTTAGAACAGGCATGATGGCTTTTTTATTATTTATACATAATGAAGTAGTTTTTTTCTTCTAGTAAAATCATATGCCTCATTCATATAATAGAATTAAGCGTATCAATAACATGTTGAGGTGTGCCTCACCCACAATGTTCCAGTGTCCCATTAGCACTTTGGTATTCTAACATCCAAAACATTTTGTGCAACGTTGGGAAAAAGGTGAAATAAGAAATGCTTTTTATAGAAAGCAACATTCTGCCCCGTGTTCCCCTAGAAAAAAAATTCCAGCACTTAGTTCTTTATCCTAACATCCAGGAATTTAATAACTCCTTCAATTAAACAAAGCTCACTGAAACCAGTGGTTCAAGAGGGCCACATCAGAATTATATGGCAAACTTTTCAAAGTACAAGCCTCTAGGTCCAATTCCAGAAGTCAGAAACCAAAATGTCCAGGATTGGGATGTAGACATTTGCATTTTGAAAGGCTCCTCAAGTGACTCTAATGCATTCCCTTCGAACTGGAGGCTATACTTCAGGTAATCATCATTTCTCTTTCAGTAATGAGACCTGCTTGAAGTTTCCTGCCTTCCCAATTTATCAGGTGTCACAAAGTGACAGACTGGACCTTTACCATATTAACTGGTGACTCTCCCTTCCAGGGGAAATATTCTTGGAAGTACTATTGTTTTGCTTTTCAACAGTTCATTCAGAATTGACAGTTATGCTAGGGGTAAGATGTCTGGACCAACTCATTTTGATTGTACTCTCTCTCACACTGCAGTCTTGGGTCACAGCCCCTACTAAATCCACTTTATCTGCTGACTAAATTTTTTGACCTGTCACCAGTAAGGTAAAAACTGAGTTGTAATATTGTTATCATGCTAAATCTACCATTTGTTTTCTTATTCGACCCCACAAATAGCAATCTATTCGTGTAAATCTGACATCTTCCATACAGCTGGCATGTCAGGATTCAAAAGCCTAGTTAATAGTTTTTCTCTATGAAATTTGTCCTCATATAGAAGATTTTAGTGTTAATTAGGGTTTCAGTGGCACTAGGTTCTACAGACCAAATCCACAACTTCTAACAACCAAAATTTGATTTTAAATAGTCTTATCCTAACATAAAAACCTAGTATCACACATATATTCCACAAAGGATTTTAAGTAGTAATAAAATATCCTGAGAAACACTTCACAGTTTACAAGCCCTTATATATTATCTCAACAACCCTAAAAGGATGGTATTATGCATCACCACCTGTATTTTACAGTTGAGGAAACAGGATCAGGTGTTCAGCAAGCTTCCCCAAGGTCAAAGAAGTGATAAGTGGTAGATCCCCAGTTTAACCTCTGACTTCCCATGGACACCTTCAATCCTAGGATGGAAGATACTAAGAAACAAGCAAGAACATGTGCCGTATATTAAGGAAATTCACCTTTCCAGACCCAAGAACAAGGACAATACAGGGACCAAATCCAATTTAGACTCCTGGAAAAAAAGCTTCTCACTCAAGCTCAGCCTATCTTTTTGGTTCTGGCAAGGATGAGCCTGGTTTAGCCTCAAGCCTGATCACACTGGGATTCTAAGTGTTTCTTAAAAAACTATCACCATGGAAGCAAACCAAGATTTTGGAAACAGCCTCATTATTTTTATCATGATCGTTAGAAATTAAAGAATGGCTAATACATTAAACCCTTTGCTCTTCAAACAAATCAATTTCCTGAATATGCTAGGACATGTCAGTGACTCATGAAAAATGCCCCACCCCTGCCCTTACCAAACAAGGTACTAATTCATTCTTCAAAACCTAGTTCAAATGACATCTCCTCTATAAGCCTTCTCGAACTCCCTTTAGCAATTAGTCATTCCTTTGGGCTTCCATGGCACATTATGATTTGTTTACACATATCTATCTTGACTCTAGAGTGGACCAGTGATAACCAACTACACAGATCTCCCTTTGGGACTCAAGGATTTGTTGTCCCAGCTGCTGAGAAGTACTACCAAAAGATTGCCCTCAACTGTCGGCCCTCTTCAGAGCTGCCCCTGCTGAGAGCTGCCTCACCCAAGGTCAGATCATCTCCGGAGGATAGACCATATCCAAAAGCCAGGCGCCTTTGCTCCACCTTAGGGTAACTCTGAAGGGTGATCCTAGCTTCATACTCTCCATGGATTGGCTGAGGCCTTCATTAAGATACTATCACAATTCAATGTCTTCCTCAGCTCATTTCTGCTTCATTCTCTCCCACAGGTGGTGATTCCAAGCTCACTCTCTAATAAAACTCATGCAGGATTATCTCCAAGTCAGTGCCTGCTTCCCAAGGAAGTCAACCTCTCAACCTCCCCCGACGATCCCCTCAATATGTAATGAACTCCTCTAAGGTAGGAATAGTACCATTTGTTTACTATCCCAAAACCTAATAATGGGTCTGAAACACAGATGTACTCATTTTCTAAATTAATGATAATCATCATGAATGTGCCTTTAAAACACAGTCTAAATGATCAAGTTACTTTATTTTTTTAAAAAAATATTTATTTATTTGGCTGCACCGGGTCTTAGTTGCAGCATGCGGGATCTAGTTCTTTGACCAGGGATCGAACCGGGGGCCCCCTGCACTGGGAGTGTGGAGTCTTAATTGCTGGACCACCAAGGAAGTCCCATGAACAAGTTACTTTAGAAATACCTTCTAACTTAAAATTATGCTAGATTAATTCTCACAACAAAAGGAAGCCATGAAAGCAAAGATTCTTGATAGAATTTATCATTTAATTCAGAAGTTGCTAAAGGGAAGAGATCACAAAATGGCTGGATACAACCAGCAGACACTTCTTTGGCCTGTTATATATACATACACACATACACACACACACACACACACACACACGGTATATTATACACATACATATGTATTTTGAAATGTTTATGTGTATGTATATATATATATAGAAAGAGAGAGAGTCAATCTAGCTGATAACATTTAAAATAGGGATATGTCAGAAAAATGATTAAGCAGACTAGGACTATAATCAATTCATGGCAGTAAGAGTCTGGAGCTTAGTAAGAACTGTCTCTTTTGGTCATAGCCATACTCTCTAATGTGCCACAATACCCACCCAGTATCATTCATCTCCATCAGCTGCCTGGCCCCAACAGGTTTTGAGTTTGTAACTTCTGATATAATCAGAGAAAGAACCCACACATTAAGAACTCAAGGAGCATGTAAGTGCCAAGAAATAAGAAGTCAAAATTAGGTAGGAAAATGGGCGAGAACTGTGAGGAAAAATTCCTGATGATTTAGAATGCGAACTAGGCCTTAAGGGATTAGAAAGAGAAGAGAGGGAAAGCATAAGAAAGGTACACAGGTAAGAATGGTTTGTGTACCTCTCCTATCTGGCCTTGTATCTCAACACCAAGCCCAGTTTCCCTCATATGATAAACATATAATAAATGTACTTAACAGTTTATTATGTAGTGATGTCATTAACATTAAATTACCCAGTTAAAGGAGTGAATCAGAGCATTCTGCTAAGTATGTACCCAGAATATGGTGTATCAAGAGTAAGACACCAACAGAACATTTGAACAAAGTTACCCTATGAGAATTATTTCAAGTAAAAGATGTTTAATGAAAAAAAGGAAGTTGAAAAAGATGTATTTGGCAGATTCTTTCTGTAAAATAGAAAAGGTAATACACTGTTATTTATGGATACATATATACATAGTAAAAGTAAAAGAGGGAGACTAGTTAGTAAAATAGATGAAGGTGGTTGCCTCTGGGGAGAGGAAGGGAAATGAGCCATGGGGCAGAGATTCAGAGGACCCAAACTTTTCTGTAATGTTTACTTCCTCTATTAACAATAACAAGAGATCTAGAGGATGCAGATATTTGCACTAACTCTCTATTTCCATTAAAAAATCTATTCAAAAAAGAGAAAGAAGTAATCCTAGAGACTGAAATGTGTGGAACTTCTAAATTCATTCAAGTTTAAAGGAATAGCACATATTCAAGTCTTCATCCTTTCAAATACATTAACCTGGCCCAAACTGAAACCTTCCTAGAGTAAATAATACTAGCTAACATTTGAGTTCCTACTGTGTCCCAAGGGCTGTTCTAGGTGCTTTTTAAAAAAAATTTTATTCATTTATTTTTGGCTGCGTTGGGTCTTCGTTGCTGTGCGCGGGCTTTCTCTAGCTGTGGCGAGCAGGGGCTACTCTTCGTTGCGGTGCACAGGCTTCTCACTGCAGTGGCTTCTCTTGTTGCAGAGCACAGGCTCTAGGCATGCGGACTCAGTACTTGGGGCTCGCAGGCTCTAGAGTGCAGGCTCAGTAGTTGTGCGCACGGGCTTAGTTGCTCCGCGGCATGTGGGATCTTCCCAGACCAGGGTTGAACCCCTGCCCCCTGCATTTGCAGGCAGATTCTTTTTTTTTAATTAATTAATTAATTAATTTTTGCTGTGTTGGGTCTTCGTTTCTGTGCGAGGGCTTTCTCTAGTTGTGGCAAGCGGGGGCCACTCTTCATCGCAGTGCGCGGGCCTCTCACTGTCGCGGCCTCTCTTGTTGCGGAACACAGGCTCCAGACGCGCAGGCTCAGTAGTTGTGGCTCACGGGCCTAGTTGCTCCGCGGCATGTGGGATCTTCCCAGACCAGGGCTCGAACCCGTGTCCCCTGCATCGGCAGGCAGATCCACAACCACTGTGCCACCAGGGAAGCCCTCTTTTTTTTCTTTTTTAAACTAACATCTTTATTGGAGTATAACTGCTTTACAATGGTGTGTTAGTTTCTACTGTATAACAAAGTGAATCAGCTATACATACACATATATCCCCATATCTCCTCCCTCTTGCGTCTCTCTCCCTCCCACTCTCCCTATCCCACCCCTCTAGGTGGACACAGAGCAGCAAGCTGATATCCCTGTGCTATGCAGCTGCTTCCCACTAGCTATCTATTTTACATTTGGTAGTGTATATATGTTCATGCCACTCTCTCACTTCGTCCCAGCTTACCCTTCCCCCTCCCAGTGTCCTCAAGTTCATTCTCTATGTCTGCGTCTTTATTCTGGCAGGCGGATTCTTAATCACTGCGCCACCAGGGAAGTCCTAAGTGCTTTTTAATGCATTCTCTTATAAACCTCCCAAAAATCCAATGAGGTAGTTATTCTTATCCCTATTTTACAAATGGGGAAATTGAGACAGAAATAACTTGCCCAAGATCACAAAGTTATTATTTACTCCAGAAGCTATGCTCCTAGAGTCTAGAGTCCAGTCCTCCTTAAGAAAGAACACTGACAACTAAAGGGAAATGACTTTACATTCATTACAAATAGGGAACCTATAAGACCAAAATTTGGCAGTATTGATCCAGCACTATCAGGAGAAAGAGACACTTCTCTGGCAAACATGGGAGTTCTAGTCACCAGGAAGGTAATCTCTCTTATGGACGAACAATTTATACGGTATCACCATGGCCTCTACGAACTTTCCTACAAAGATTAACCACTTCCTCTATGGATGGACTGACTTACACTCGTTGCAATTTTTTTTTGGTATAAGACATATTTAGAGGGACGTCCCTGGTGGCGCAGTAGTTAAGAATCCACCTGCCAATGCAGGGGACACGGGTTCGAGCCCTGGTCTGGGAAGATCCCGCATGCCGCGGAGCAACTAAGCCCGTGCACCACAACTACTGAGCCTGTGCACCACAAACAACTACTGAAGCCCACACGCCTAGAGCCCGTGCTCTGCAACAATGAGAAGCCCGTGCACCTTAACGAAGAGTAGCCCCGGCTCCCTGCAACTAGAGAAAGCCCAGGCACAGCAACAAAGACCCAATGCAGCCCAAAAAAAGTGTCTTTCAACCATTTCAATGTATTCAATTTCCCCTTAAAATTAAAAAAACACATATTTAGAAAGAAAAAATAAAAATGAAATAGTGCTATACAGAAAGAGACAATGTCCTTAAATTGACTGTTCTCTATGCTCAATCTTCTAATTAATAATTCAGACTGTCAGATATAAGACAGAGGTAGCCTTAATAACAGGTTCACAGTAGCCCAGTATTCTCCCACTGTCTCAACTAAAGCTCAATAAACTGATGTCCAATTTTCGTGAGCTTTGTGAACTCTGGGCATAATGACAAAACTGTTTTCTTCCAGAAAAGTGGTGGACAGGCCCTGAAACATGGTAACACCCAGTCAACTGCCAACTTTAAGTGCTATCTGAATGACTAAGCAAGCTTGCTGCACTCTGACAACAGAAAGTTACACAAATGGGAAGTAATTTTTTCTTTCCACTTCACTGAGTTCCTTTGTATCAAACTCAGTGAAGAGCAAAAACACTAAGTATCTGTTAGACAAATGGACTAGTATAGTACTTTCCAGTTTACAAAGTACTTTTTCGTATAGTCTCTCATCTAATCTTCACAAAAGTACTTAAAAAGACAGGAAATATAATCACAGATAAACTGAATAGAAAAATACTAATTTTTGCCTTGGATGAGAGAGGAGGGATGGGAGTTGGGGAGAATTCCAGGTAAAAGAGATTGGCCTACTTTTTTTTTTTTTTTTTTTTTTTTTTTTGCTGTACGCAGGCCTCTCACTGTTGGGGCCTCTCCTGTTGCGGAGCACAGGCTCCGGACACGCAGGCTCAGCGGCCATGGTTCACAGGCCCAGCTGCTCCGCGGCATGTGGGATCCTCCCGGACCGGTGCACGAACCCACATCCCCTGCATCGGCAGGCGGACTCTCAACCACTGCGCCACCAGGGAAGCCCTGGCCTAATCTTAATCACCTAATAATATAGCCCAGCAAAACTATCCACTTGTTTTACAGTATCCTTCCTATGACTGATCCCCAGATCAAGCCATTCCCCTTGTTAGAACATTCATTCTTCTCTCTAAATACTATGTTCCCTTTTCTTTCTAAAAATTGCTACTCAGGCCTCACCTGCTTCACATGACTGTCCCAGATTAGACCCTTCAGACTCTTATCAGTATAAAAATACTTCCCCTCCCCCTCCCCCTTTCCAACCCCTATTACGTAAACTAATGCCTCCCAGCTGTTTTTAGTTATGCAATATATTTGCTGTTAGACCTGCCACTTGAGTGTATGAGTTGTTTGCTGCCTTGGTAAAAAGCATCTTGATTTTACTTTATTTCCCCCATTCGTGTGTAAAATTAACTTGAAATAATCCACAGTGTCTAATACAGCTCCTTCCTCATAGTGCTGAGTAGCATTTTTTCATCCCCTTAACATAACACTCATTTTACAAACTGAAGTAGTGAAGAATACATTAGCTTTAGAGACAAATCTATATTAAAAACTCTCCGCCACTTAGTATGTTTGCAGTTCTCTGTAAATCTAAAATTAATTCAAAATAAAAAGGTAAAAGAGGAATAAAAAACCGCTGCTACTTGCTACTGTGTAATTGTAGTTAAGTCATGATATTCAACCTCAGATCTCAATTTCTGTTGATACATCTGAACAATAGGGATTATACAGCCTACACCAAAGGACTGTTAGGAGGACAAAGTTGCCTCAAACTAGAGTTCCTCAAAAGCAGGTTTGTGTTTAGTTTTACAATATTTTTAATTAGAAAAATGTAATAATTTCCCCCCACTCTAAACCTTGATTGATCAATGCCTAGCTAGAACTCCATACATAATATGACTTATTTCCCAATACTTCAGTGTCATCTACTGACCACTTAACACAACTGTAAAGCACCACTGCAAACAATGAAAACAATTACCTCCCCACACAATATACTGAGTCACTCTGGATCATTCATTCACTTCTGCTCATTTCACATCTCTAGCCTCATTCCCAACTACTCACCTTTTTAATTTACAAAACCATTTGCCTATTTCTTAAGAAGCTTATTCCAGCAAGAAGGGTTCGGTGGGCAGATACTAGTAATCTTTGTGTAAAAGAAGCACATGGAAGTCTAAACAAAGGTGTGATGATGAGTGACTCCAACACGTATTGAAGCAGGATGAACTGTTCCCTTCCTGAACAGATTAATTCAGGCATTCGATTATTTTCCCCTTGATCAGTGGTTTTCAAATAGTTAGCTATGGAACCCAGTCCATAAAACAGACATAAGCACAAAAGCTGCCCTGGCTGAAGTAAAGAGGGGTGGGGGCACAGTAGAACCCCATCAGCTGACCCTTTCAAAGAAGCTTACAGCTGTATGAACCAGTGTGAAAAATCACTGCCCTAGATTAGTGGTTCTCAAAGTGTGGTCCAAAGGCTCCTAGAAGTCCCCAAGACCTTGTTTGAGGGCCCAAGAAGTCAAAACTATTTTCATAATAATCCTAAGACATTATTTGTCTTTTAAAAAAAAAAAACTGTGCTGACCTCTACACCTAGAACCTGAGCATGAAACAAGACAATGGCCCCAAATTGTATAGTCACTAGATTCTTCACTGCCACCCAATTATAGCACACACAAAAATCCACTTTCACTTAAATGTCCTTGATGGAGCAGTAAAAATTATTGATTGTATTAACGCTCGACATTTCAGTTCACATCTTTTCAATACTCTGTGTGATTATTTTGGGGGACGAAGTGGGAAGTACTCAAAAGCACTTCTACATATTGAAATAGAATGGCTGTCCCAAGGAAAAACACTTGGGTGATTACTTTTGAGTAGAAAGCTGAACCAACTGTTTTTTTAAATGGAACACCATTTTTATTTCAAAGAATAAATGACAAACTATGGTTACTTAGACTTGAAGAGAAAATTGGAATCTTGAAAACTTGTGTACACCACTATGAGCTTGTCAACTTCCCAATTCTTAAAAGATTTATCTGATGAAATGGGTGGAAATATTAGCAACTGTAAATCTGTCAACATTTGGAAGAGCTGCGTAACTCAGTACACCAATGATTCCTAATAACCAATATATAATGTCATAAAGTCATGCACAGGTAAACAAACACCCATTCAAAGTGCAAGACAGACCAATGAATTTTAATGTTAACATTGTACAAAAGTTCAACGATATGGTTTCAGATTCCATGTTGCAAAAAACCTTTAAAAAGGTTTGAGTGTACTGTCAAAGGAGAAATCTACAATTATTTGAAGAGGTTATTAAAACACTCCTTTTTCCAAATACTATATGTCTGTATGAGGCTGGATTTCTTCACATACTTCAACTAAAACAACATACCAACCATCTGAATGCAAAAGATCCACAAATTCAGTGGTCTTCTATTAAGCCAGACATTAAAAAGATTTGCAAAAATGTAAAACGATGCCACTGTTGTCACTAAATTTTTTAGTAACTTTTCATAAGAGTATTTTTTAAATCAATAAATCTTTTAAATATTAGTTTCAGTTTCTAGCTGTTCGGAGTGTGCAATAATTCTTAAAAGCATAAAGGAGTCCCAAGACCTCAAACTTTGAGAACTGCTAGACCATTGCTAGAGCCTCCTTCTAAGCGTCTGACTCCAGTTTCACACTTTCCAATTTACCCTACTACCTCCCAGCTTAAACTAACTCTTAGTACCAGACTTAGCTAATTAGACCTATACTTTAAGAAATCATTTTTATTTCTCTACTAAAAAATTACAATTGTTTCGCATTACACTGAATTAAGTACAAACTCTTAAAATGTGGCAAATAATTCTCAGTGTTTATTAAATTCTCAGAGTCAGTACAATGGGACAAGACCTCCGATTCATGTGGCAGGTCGTGTATCAGTGAAATGGAAAGATAACGGAATCACAGAGCATCACATTTAATTATATCAATTCAACTACAAGCTCTTTTTTGCCCTCTTCCACAAAAACAAATAAATATTGCTCTATTTACCCAACGACCTATCTCCTTTCAAACAGGACTTTGATTTCTCCTGTCCCAGAGAAACGGAGATTACCACAGAAATGAAAGGAGAAACTAAAGAAAGTGACTCTAGGACTCTTAGCTTTTCAGCTTCCCATACCAGATTCTGACAATTTAAGGGTTTTCAAGAACAATTTTAACCAGATGCAACTTATTAGCGGACTCCACAAGCATAGACCAGACATGATAAAGGTAAGATTTTTTTTTACTGAAATACTG
Source organism: Mesoplodon bidens (assembly GCF_964165515.1). NCBI lineage: Eukaryota > Metazoa > Chordata > Mammalia > Artiodactyla > Ziphiidae > Mesoplodon > Mesoplodon bidens. The sequence continues at coordinate 58,659,921 of NC_138164.1, read as the reverse complement.
GGAACGTTTTCTCTAGAGCAGTGGTCTTACTCTGGGGCAGTTTTGCCTCCCAGGTAACATGTGACAATGTTTGGAGACATTCTTGGTTGTTACAACTTAGGGAGGGGGTGTTATGAGTACCTTATGGGTAAAATACTACAATACACAAATGCCTAATACTTAGGTTCAATTCCAAACACACAGAATGCACCAAGTTCTTAAGAAACGTTGTTTACATACTTTGTCTCTAATACCTACTGGCAAATCTCTAAATTTCTTAATCTCCTAAGCTTTGGACAAATTGCATAATTACAGATGTGCTCTTTATTTACTGGAAATTAAATATCAGTACTACTACCCCTTTCTTCCTAAGGTTAATTGCTACTATAAAAAATCACAATAGGGCTTCCCTGGTGGCGCACTGGTTGAGAGTCCGCCTGCCGATGCAGGGGACATGGGTTCGTGCCCCGTTCCGGGAAGATCCCACATGCCGCGGAGCGGCTGGGCCCGTGAGCCATGGCCGCTGAGCCTGCGCGTCCGGAGCCTGTGCTCCGCAGCGGGAGACGCCACAACAGTGAGAGGCCCGCGTACCGCATCACAATAAAGTAATATTACTGATTTTTTCCAAGCTATGAACTTGGTTCCCTAAAAGTTGTGTTTGTTCTTAGTTATCCAGGAGCAAGTGGACATGAATAAGTCAGGTACCAAAGTACCGTGTATCATACGAATGGTGTGGGTCCTCTTATCTGGGCCCCGTATTTCAGGAGTACACAAATACCCAGCCTCTTTATAGACTATTTTTAGGCTTAACTCCTCCATATTTGTTTATCCATTCAGGCAAGCACACTTACTGCGGGCCTACTCTGTGCCAAGAAAACTGAATACAAAGTTAAAAATTTTTTTACCAGTCTAATAAAAAGACACAGCTAAAATACAAAATGATTTGTGCTATAAATAGAAGTATCAAATAAGTGTTATGGAAGCTTGCAGGGGAAAGAACGCCAGGAAAGGCTTCCCAGAAGAAAACATGTCACAGAATACATACCCTGTTCACCTCTTAGTATTAAGACTACAGTTCTCTTCTGCTCTTACACACATTTTTCAGTTTTTGCTTTGTCATCTAAACAAGAGGAAAGTGACAATCTGACTTATGTGAACAGACCAAAGTGGCTTTCATCAAATCTCAATGAAGAGTCAAAAAATAACCTTATCAAATTACTTCCCAGTACCTCCTTCCTGTCCAACTTCTGGTTTGTTTTTTAAATATCCTAACTTCTTCGATCAAGTTCCAAACACACCATCTGTCACTCAGTCAACAAGTGTTTCCTTCTGAATTTATAAGACTATCACAGGGGATGATCACTGCTCTTTCTTTCTTCCAGTTAGCTTCTTCTCCCAAAATAGTTTAATTTTCTCATTTCATTCTACTACAATTTTCGAACTCAGTAAGAGAGGAGCTCTGAGTTCCGAGGTACAAGAAATACAAAATGACTGCTGTGTACCTTTCTAAGTCTTGTCCATATTTCTGGTTTTCTATTGCTATATTGCTGTAGTTCGTTAACTGGACTCTTTCTTCTGAGTCCCCAGCAGCTGCCACAAATAAAAATTTCAGACCTGGGACAGGAAACTAGCCAATGACATGTAGTTTTATCGATTCATTTCCAATACATAACATAACTAACATTCTTTAACCAACTTATAAGTTTAGTTCTCATGGTCTAGTTGAACTAATGAAGCATCTGCCTTATCACGAACAGAGCTGGTAGTAACTAAATCGGAAACGCTATTGAAGACTAGGTCTGCTCCTAACTATCCAATGTCCCTACCTTAACGACTCCACTCTTCCAAAGGGAATCCTCAGTAATGGGAAGCTGGAATACCCAGGGAGGGCAGTGTAGTAGAAAAATTTCTACACTGAGTCAGATGTAGCACTGGCTAATCCTGTTTCTTCTCTGGGCCTCGGTTTCTCCACCTAAAAAAACTTGCATTTAATGTAGAGTAGGGGGATTGGCTTAATTTCTAAGGTCCTTATGGCGATAGTAATCCAAAAACCTCACCTTGTCTAGCTTTACGTGGAACACGTGGGAGAACAGAAAATAAGCTTTCACTCCATTAAACCGACCTTAATTCTCAGATACTGTTTTAAAAAGGTAACAAACTCCCGACCCACTCACCCTCCCCTGGGGCTACAAATTTCCCCTTGGAGAAGCCAAGGCAAATAAAGCCCATCCCGCACGATGGTCAGAGAAGTGCTGGGAAAACCGTACTCAGGGTCTCAAGGCACTGCCCCCGCAAAGGGCCGGCCCACCTAACCACCGCCGGGCAAATGAATGAGTACAACCAGCTAGAGGGACGCCCCACAACGTAGGCTGCAACGCGAGACCCCCGGGCCCAGATCCCACCGATAACGACTCCTTCCCAGAGCCCGAAAAGCTGGGCCTTGGGGCCGCAGGGTCGCGGGCCCCGCCCCCTGCCTCAGGGCAGAAGGTGCGCGCCCCGGCGCGAGACTGGGGGAGAGGGCCTGGGACTCCCCGCGAACCCGCCCGCCCTGAGAGGAGGAGGAGCCTGCCGGTCCCCGGCCGCCACCACCCCCGCTACCGACTTACCGCGATGCGGTGGGGGACGGGAAGTGTCAGGAGTGAGGGCCTAGGCCCGTCTGCCACCCGCCGCTCAGAGAGCAGCGCGCGGCCGCCACGAAACCGTCGCGGCCGCCACGAAACCGTCGCGGCCGCCACCACCTCCGCTACCGACCGCCGCTTCGGGCGCAGCGCACAGAGGGCCAGACTGCGTCACACGCCGCCTGGCGTCAGAGGCTCGCTGCGGGCGCTCCGCCCTCGCTGTCTGCGCATTGGCAGACACCGCCGCCACTCTAGGCCCGCCCTGTTATTTATTGGACCTAGAGTCTTTTGAAACCGAACGTGAGGGCTGTCTTTGGGAGACGGGCGAGGGGGAAGAGGAGGGACGGAAGGAATTAGGGGGAGGAAGCGGGAGGGGCAGTGGGAGGGACATGAAGTACCGCCCCTCGCCGCCGCGGTTGGCTGGGAGATAGTCGTGACGTCACAAGAGCCCCTAGACGTAGGCTGGTGAGTGGCTACATCGGGCGGGGGGTGGAACAAGAGTGATGACGCTATGCTGAGGCTCCGCCCCCTTCTTTGGAGCGGAGAGACTCGGGTTGCTGATGCTCGGGCCAATCAGAGTGAAGCTCCAGGATGGCATGGTAACTATTCTACCCTTCCTTTTCCCCAGTCCGCGGGCTATGACGGGAAAGCTCCCCCGTCGTCTTGCCTTTACTTCCTGGCCAGACCACGTGCGGAGCTGGAGGGACCTCCTAGGAGGTCTATCTGCGCGTAGCTCACCTGCAGCTGCTCCGAGGCCCCAAAACCTGGCCTCCTTGTCTCCTGACCCATGCCAGCCCCAACACAACCTTTCCCTCTCTGAATCCCTAGAATGGACTTTAGGAACATTAGAGGTGCCTTAAGGGAATGGCTCAGCTTAGAGTTTGGTGCAAATGACAATTCTTGGAACTTCTTTCCCACCTGCACTTTAGGAACCCCTACTTATTCTTAAAGTCTAGTTGAAATGTTCCCCCTTCTCTGGGATCTCTCACAGCTAGTTGGAGTAATACTTGGGCAGGCCTCTGTTACAGCCTTGTTACTTTGTATTCTGTTTTTTACTTTCCTGTCTTCTGGTGCCGGGCTCTTGGAGGCCAGAGCTTCATTTTCAAGTTGGTGTTCCTTTCCCTCAAGGCCTAGCCCAGAGCAGAAGCCTGATATCTCAAGGGGGTGGGTTGAGCATGTTCTAGAAACTAGATCTAGTGACTGTGGGTCCCACACAAAATAGCAGGGACTGTGTTCAGAAAGCAAAACCTATTAGGATTGCCACTCTACCACCCCCTCCTCCTGGGACATATCTACAAAATTGAAATGGGCCCTGCCCAAAACATGGATAAACTTAAATCACTCTGGGTTTTCAGTGGTGGCAAGGGATTAGAGATAGTCAAAAAGTGAACACACCATTGTAAAGCAATTATACTCCAATAAAGATGTTAAAAAAAAAAAGTGGAGTGATCTGGTAGTAAAGGTAAAATAAGATAATGGATGGAAGAAACCTAGTGCATTGTAGATGTTCAGTAGATGCTTGAAGGAAGAAAAAAATAAATATATGGATGGTCAAATAGTAAAGCTAAACATCTGACTCCAGACACCTTTCCCCAACTACTCCATCCAAACATGACTCCCTTCCCTCCACCCTCCCTTGCCTATGCTCAGCATCAGAAAGTCACTAGGTCTCCCTGGAGAGTTACAGTAGCTTCCTCACTGCCCTCCTGAACCTTTGATTTCTCACCTTCCAATCCTCAACCCCAGATCTGTTTAAGCCTCTCCTCTGCTTATTTATTCTGATGTCCCTAAGGCCAGCCACACAGCATAGATGTACATTAAATGTTTGATGCATGAATGAGTGAATTATTTTCTTAAATAGAAAAGAGGTATGGGACTTTTGAGTCAGAGAACCCTGGGTTTAAATCTGAGCCCAACCATGTATTAACTGTATGAACTTCGGGCAAATTTCTTAACCCCTCTGAACCTCAGTTTCCTTGTCTGTAAAATGGGGATAATAATTGTACTTGCCTCACAGAGTTGTGAGAATTAAATGAGCTGAGGCATATGGTAACTGGTACACAGGTACCCTCAATAAATGATAGATATTATTTGTATTCTTTAAAAATATTAAGGAATTCCCATTCTAAATATTCTAAGACATGGATTCTGACACAGAAAAGGAGCTCAGAATTATGTCTTGTGTGAGTGAGTGTATTCAGTCCAGAGTACTAGCAGGTGTGCAGGAGCTGGGTCCCTTAAGTAGTGTATATTTATTGGAAGACTAGAGGGAGAGACACTGGACAAGGAGTGCTCCAGGGAGGAATTTCCTGTGATCATGGTGATTTCTAAGTAGAAGGACCTCTTGTTAGGTACTCTGGTAGGCATGTGGCCTACAAGCTCATCATTCCCAGGGACTTCTGCCCCAGGAAGGACTTCTTTGTGGACCAGGGCTTCCTAGGCCCACATACTCTTACTCTGCCTAATTCTCATAACACCCCCCACTTTTTTTTTTTTTTGCGGTACGTGGGCCTCTCACTGTTGCGGCCTCTCCCGTTGCGGAGCACAGGCTCCAGACGCGCAGGCTCCAGACGCGCAGGCTCAGCGGCCACGGCTCACGGGCCTAGCTGCTCCGCGGCATGTGGGATCTTCCCGGACTGGGGCACGAACCTGTGTCCCCTGCATCGGCAGGCGGACTCTCAACCACTGCGCCACCAGGGAAGCCCATAACACCCCTTTTGATTGTCATCATCTGCCTTCTTCCCCTCTAAAGCCAAGGAATTTCGTGTATGTTCTCAAAAGCTTGCTGAGCCAAGCTCTGTCCTGGGCATTAGGGGCCCAGAGATGTCCACCGCTCAACACTCTGCCCTTGGCAAGAGAGACAGAGCTAAGTAAAGTCCATTTCTGTCCTGGAAGCTTCCAGTCTCTCTCACACATACATGCCCTGAGAACTCACTCTATGCAGCTCTGAAGGATTGATGCCCAGGGAGGATAGAGACCTGTAAGGACTGCAGAATTATAAAAGAACAAGAGACTTCCTTCCAGAGAGATGATTCTAAATTTCTTATATGGTACATTGGAAAGAGCAGCAGAGTTAGATTCAAACAGATCTAAGTTCAAGTCCAAGATCTGCTACTTTTTAGACCTTGCACAAATTATTTAATTGTTCTGTGCACCAGTTTCATTGTCTATAAATTGGGCACAATAATTTCTGTTTCATAAGGTGCTTGTGAAGGTCAAACAAGATCATGGAATTTGCAAAGGACTGGGCCCCTGTTTGGCACATGGTAAACATGCAGTAAATGTTGATTTCCTTCTTCTTTTCCTATAACTTGATAAGGAAGGGTGATGTTTATAAATGACATATAATTAGATTTATATAAATCTTGTGTGAATATCTGACTTTTAACTAGAGCATTTAGTCAATTGCATTTAACGAATTTACTGGTATATTTAGGATTTTATCTAACATTTTAGACTTTCTATTTGCCCCAGATGTTCTGTTTCTGCGCTTTTTAAAAAAAACTTTGTCTTTTTTGGTAAAAATAACTGCCATTTACTGAGGCCCAGCTCTTTGCCAGACTTTTTTTTTTAAATTGAGATATAATTTGCAAAATATAACATTCACCCATTTGAAGTGTACAATTCAGAAGTTTTTAGTATATTCACAAGGTTGTGCAACTACCACCACTATATAATTCCAGAACATTTTCATAATCCCCAAAGAAACCCCAGACCCATTAGCAATCGTTCCCCATCTCCCCCTTCCCCCCAGCTCCTAGCAATTTACTAGTACACTTTCTGTCTCAATGGATTTGCCTATTCTGGACATTTCATATAAATGGAATCATAAAATACATGGCCTTTGTGTCTGACTTCTTTCACTTAGCATAATGTTTCAAAGTTTCACCCATTTTTATAGGAGAATAATATTCCATTTTATGAATATACCATATTTTGTTTATACAGTCATGAGTTGGATGGCATTTGAGTTGTTTCATCATGAATAATGATTATTCCATTATTCCACTATGAATAGTACTGCTATGGACATTCATGTAAAAGTTTTTTGTTTACATGTGTTTTCAATTCTCTTGTGTTTATACCTAGGAGTGGATTTGCAGGGTCATATAGTAACTCTATATTTAGCTTCTTGAGGAACTGCCAAACTGTTTTCCAAAGTGGCTGTACAATTTTACATTCCTGCCAGCCACATCTTTGCCAACACTTGTTCTTTTCTTTTTTCTTTCTTTTTAAATTATAGCCATGCTAGGGGGTGTGAAGTGGCATCTCACTGTGGTTTTTTTTATACGTTTCCCTGGTGACTAATGATGTTGACCATCTTTTCACGTGCTTATTGGCCATTTAAATCTCTTTTCTTGCATACTTTTGGATTATTTCATTTTTATTCCTGCATCAGTTTGCAAATTAAATTCTTTTTCTATTATTTTAGTGATAGCCCTAGAAATTACTACATGCATGCCTAACTCACTAAAGTGTCATGCTAATCTATACCTTTATAAGAAGGGTAGAGTTTGCTGAGACAAGGAAAAGATGCATTCCATGCCAGATGAACAGGGAGAACAGAGATGTGGGACCAGGAAAGAGCTCAGTGTATCCATGGGTGCAAACTGGGACTTCATCCTAGAAGTGATAGGGGAGGGGCTTTACTGGTGGCGCAGTAGTTAAGAATCCGCCTGCCAATGCAGGGGACACGGGTTCGAGCCCTGGTCTGGGAAGATCCCACGTGCCACGGAGTGACTAAGCCCGTGTGCCACCACTACCAAGCCTGCGCTCTAGAGCCCGTGAGCCACAACTACTGGAGCCCGTGCTCCGCAACAAGAGAAGCCACTGCAATGAGAAGCCCGCACACCGCAATAATCGCTGCAACTAGAAAAAGCCCGCTCTCAGCAAGGAAGACCCAACACGGCCAAAAATAAATAAATTAATTAATTAAAAAAGAAGTGATAGGGAAGCTAAAGAATGTCTATAGAACAATGAAGATGTAATTACTATTTGATGTCTCTGCCATGAAAAAGATCTCTGGCAAGAAAAAAGAACACTCCTCCTCAACCCAGGAAGACTTTCCTAAGGCTGCCCAGGAGGCAGGGCAGCGTTTGGCCTGAAATTGGATGCTTTTAGCACTGTTTCTGTCTCTGTCACTTTACCTACCTCCCACCCCCACCCCGAGCCATGCACCCTCTGCCTCCACCCTCTATTCCCAGCGGTCATTCTTCAAAGGCCTTTCTTGCAGTTCCTAAATCTCTTCTTGATATATCTAAGTCCTACCCATCCTTCAAAATCCAGTTCAATTAAATCAATCTAGCAAATATTTTCTGGACTCTTACTGTATGCTCATGCCTGGGCTAAGCTGAGAGATTCAGAAATAAACGTAACAGGTGGAGGTTCTGTCCTTACATGAGCTCCCAGGAAGGTCGGGGGGAAACAGGCAACAGATTATTTTGCCTCATTGTGGTTAGAGCCCTAATAAGGGTGTGATGGAAGGCCATCCAAGGCTGCCTGAGGAGTGGGAAGGTGGGCAGATCATGGGGGGTAGGGAGAGATAAGGAGGAAGTTAAACAAAGCTCCATGGAAGAGGTGAGTGTAGTTAGAATGTAAAACAATTGGTTGCTGGAGTAGAGGACGGCCACATTATGAAAGATATTGAACACCACACTAAGGAATTTGCCCTTGATGCTAAAAGCCATGAAGATTTACTACTTTGCCACAAGGGTGGGACATGATCAGATCTGTGTTGTAAGAAGAGCCAATGTGGCTAATGGGGAGAATGATGGAGAGATAGGAGGGCAGTGAAGGAGATCTCCTACAGGAAGCTTTCCTTGACAACTATATCCCACATTCACTTCCCCTCTTCTGCTCCCCACCTCTACACCGCCCTGTGCTCCTGGGGGCTGGAACATCCCTGAAAACAAATGCTCAGTCAGCTTGGGATATCTGGTATGTGTATGTGGAAAGGGGAGTGGAGCAGTGATTGTGGCTAAAGCTTGAAGATGGTGGTGCTGTTTCAGGCACAGGCCTCTCTGGGGTATGTCCAGGCACCAGGCTAACCAACCAGGAGGGAGGAGACACTGAAAGGCTTCAACAGCAGCAGCAGCAGCTACTTGGACAATGGACAAATGCCAGTTCAGCAAACACTGAGAGCCTCCTGAATAAGGTCGAGCCTAGATGCTTAGATGCTTGTTCAATTTTTTTATCTGTAAAATGGCTTTCATCAAACCTACCTCATCAGATTATTAAGAGGATCAAATAAGAGAATGCATATATAGTCCCTGGCACGTAGTAAGAACTCATCTTTTTCTTCCACTTTTCCTCATATAAATCAAGTAGGTGATAGTCTTTCAAACTGACAGTGGAGGAAACAGATTCAGAGAGGGTCAGTGACAGCTGAGGTCAGACAGTTCAGAAAAGGCTCAATCAGGACAAATTCAGACTGTTGCTGACACATCTAGTTGTCATCAACCTGGCACACTGCTCTATTACCTCATCTAGTTCTCACAACAACACTATAATGTGGATATTCCTAAAACCATTTTACAGATGAGGAAACAGACTCAGGACTGTATGGTGGGGAAGTGCCCAAATCACCAGAGAATTAAAGGCCAGTTAGAGCACCTCAAGTTTCAGGCACTGGGGAGTAGTCTATAGGCAGGGAGAAGAGACCCAGCCTCAGGCAATGGTACTTAGAGCCAAAGGAACAGACAAGGGGTTAAGACTGGCAACAGGGGCCAGGAGCAGTCATGTGTGGGTTGGAGCTAGACAAAGAGCATCACGTGAAGCCCCAAGGAAGAAAACCTAAATCCAGTTATCAAAACTAAATGGGGGGCTTCCCTGGTGGCGCAGTGGTTGAGAGTCTGCTTGCCAATGCAGGAGACACGGGTTCGAGCCCTGGTCTGGGAAGATCCCACATGCCGCAGAGCCACTAGGCCCATGAGCCACAATTACTGAGCCTGCGCGTCTGAAGCTTGTGCTCCGCAACAAGAGAGGCCGCAATAGTGAGAGGCCCGCACACAGCGATGAAGAGTGGTCCCCGCTTGCCACAACTAGGGGAAGCCCTCGCACAGAAACGAAGACCCAATACAGCAAAAATAAATAAATAAATTAATAAACTCCTACCCCCAACATCTTAAAAAAAAAAAACAACTAAACTAAATGGGAGTGGTTCTTTCAGTAACAATCAGTTTTACTAATTGTTCATTTGCCCTGGGACTTTAAAGGCCGGGGTGGGGTGGGGTGGAGTGGCAGAATTCAAGTCAAGAAAACTATTTTTTTAGAATAAGACACCTTCCCTGTAGACTTGGACCCCCAGGAGTGAGCATGATATCTCTGGGTCCCCCACCATTTCCCAACCCAGGGCCTGTCACAGAGGGGGCCTAGCCTGAGTAAATGAACAAGAGTGGATGCATGCAAAAGGGCTCTGGCAAGTTAATCAAATTTGGGCCTTTGTTTTCCCGAATTAACAGTATATAGTGATTAAGGGGATGACCTCAGGTGCCAGACTCAAATCCTGGTTTCTGACACTTACTAGCTGTGTGAGTCGTAACTCATCTTCTCTGTTTTCCATTGGTGAAATGGAGATATTAATAGTATCTACCTCATAGGGCTTTTATCAAGATTAAATGGGATAATATAAAAAAGTAGAAAAGTGCCTGGGACACCGGGGGTGCTCAAAATGTGCTAATTATTACTGTGGGGATTTAAATGGGAAAAATATGATGGTAACGGTGTCTAGGTCAGATGTCCTCCACCTGCTGCAGGTGCTCTGACAATCCCACATTGTAACTGTAGGAGGGATTACTGGTCCCTTCATTCTTTTTCCCCGTTGAAGTAGGATGGTCTTTACAAAGATAGCAGAGAGTCCCCCTCAGATTCCTTTAAGGGGTCAGTCAGGGTGGGGAAGGAACCTGGCTGGGGGCTAGTTTCTGGGGATCAGCCCTCTCATGGTGAAGAGAGACCAGGACTGGGGTGGGGTTGGGGGGCAGGAGATCCGCTCTCTGCATTTCGACAGGTGGGACAGGGCGCCCTCTCCTGATCAAAGGTGGGAATAGCTGTGGCCCAGAGTTTCTCGGGTGGGCCCCATGGGATCTCGCTCCCTGTGATGCGCTCTTCCCTTTGCTGAAATGCCCCGATTGGGCTCTGGGGAGCAAAGTTTGGGGAAGGGGCGCCGAGGCTGGGGCCAAACTGGTTTAATGTTTCAGAAGTGCGAAACTGGATAATTTCGTCTAGATTGGGGTGGGAGGTGGGTAGAGACTGGGGTCAGGAAATGAGAGAATTCGAGGTCCTGTTGAATTAATTTTATGTTCTTTCAACAGGTGATGGAACGCAGCCGAGAGGTAAGTGACAAGGTGGCTGATCCAATGTGTCAGACCCAGGTGTTCAGTGCTCTTCCGGCTGCCCCCATGCAGCTGGAATGAGTGGGGCTGACCAGTGCTGGATCGACATGGCATGAGGGGACGCCAGATTAAGGGGGACAGCCCGGGATCCCGGGCCTCAGAAGCGGGGAGGGGCCAGCAGAGGATCTGGGTGCTGTTTCCTTCCCAAGTTCCGCCCCAAGCGCGCCGGCCCCGCCCCCGCCGTTCCCGCTCCGACCCGTCCCCCACCGCTCGCCCCCCGGGCCCGGCCTGGGCTTCCCCCGGGTGCTCCCTGCTCCCGGACTGCGCCGGCGCGGCCTCCTCGCCGCCACGGCCTGGGTGAGTATGGAGATGGGTGTGCTGGACTGCCGGGCAGCCCCACTTGGGGGAGCTCGGCCACGCGGTCTGGCCTCCGCGGGGCCCGGCCCCGGGCTGTGGGGATCCTGGTGTCTGTCCAGGAACTGCTGCTGTGCCCGCTGGGGTAGCTGACCCCTTTCCCCTCTGCTCCCTCTGACAGGGGCCCGATGTTCCAGAGTGAGCTCTCCCTTCTTCACCCCGCAGGCACTCCTGGTCCAGATTCTTCCTTAGGTGCCCCAGGAGAGAGGTGCCGGGGACTTGCAACCCTTTAGATTAGTTTCAAATCCCAACTCTGCCATCTATTAGCCTGTGACCTTGAGCAAATGTTAACCTCCCTGAGCCTCACTTGCCTCTTCTGTAAAATGGAAATATACAGGCTATAGCGCCTACCTCATAGAGTTGTTGTAGTGAGGATTAAAAGAAACAATGTATATCTAGTGCTAAGCAGGGTGCCTAGTACTCAGAAGGCACCCAGTAAGTGTGGATTTGGACTGGAAGCTGAGAAGATCTTTAAGGATCTTTGGAAATAAGGTAGGGATACTCCTAAGAAAGCAGTTTTCAGTTAAGTGGTACCTGTGTGGAAGTTAGAGTTGACTGGGGCTGGACAGCTGCCCTTCAGATAGTGAGCTCCCTGTCCTGAAGCCTGGGAGAGTAGAATGACCTCGTTGGTATGGCCTTATGAGTCATCCAAACCACATGATCCCCATGTTTTACAACTGTGAAAACAGGCCCAGAGTGGTTAGGTGACTTGCCCAAGGTCACACAGCTAAAAGGGAGGTTAGGCATACCTCCAACAAGTGGAACAGACTGTTCCTCAAACCTTCTTATCAACCCCTGCCTTGGGCACTGCCTAGTCATTCCCTGAGGATCTGGTCTTTGGTTTGGGTGTCCCAGTGATTCCTGAGGGATCCAGAGCAGCTGGCTTCAGGAAGGATGTTGGAAGGGGGGACTATTATCATTGCAACCACAGAATCTGGGTTTGGGCTGGGTGGGGAAGGTCTCTGGGCATGATCCAAGGACTGTAGGAATGTGCTTGAGTTGGGAGGGCCACCAGAGCCACTTCCACCGCTCCTGGGAAAGCCCCGGCCCGCAGAAGGAGGAAGGAGGTTGAGCAGTTTGGGGCAGGCTGCCTGTTGGAGCCTGGCAGAGAGGTGGGTGGAGGAAGCTGGATGAGAGGCGTATCCACCTGGCTTGTTCCGGATGCCATGAGGCCAGCCTCCTGGAGGTCAGGGTTCTTCCTGAGGGCGGGACTAGGAGAGAGTCCTGAGGGCGGGGCCAGGAAGAGCTAGGACTTGATCTCCAGGCAAGGTCCTGGAGTCCAGAAGGGCAGGTTCTTTATGTATCCGGAGCCAGCCCTAGTTTGGCAACTAGAAGCCTAAATTCTGAGGATGGCTCTCCCTCAGGTTCAGCATATGGCTTTGAGGAAAGACCTTCCTCTCTCTGTGTCTTGGTTCCTCTGTCTTTAAAATGGGAACAGGGCTGACTGACTCATTTATGTAAGATTTGGTTTTTTAGTTTTTTTCCTCTTATGGACAGGTACCGCTTCACTTTTCCCTCCTAACCTGACCTAACCTGACCTCTCTGCCCAGAGCTCTGGCCCAGAGAGCAAAGGGTCAAGGAAGGCGAGAGCTGCAGTTTCTGACACTGCGAGCCCTACATCTATCTCCTCACTGCTGGCTCTTCCTTCTATTTGCTATGTGACCCTGAGCAGGGTCCTGCCCCTCTCTTGGCCTCAACTTCCCCTTCTATACACTGAGGGGGTCCGGGCTAGGATTGCTGGTATATACTTGGCTAGTAGTATAGTGCATGACCCTAGATATCCTCATCTGAGTGGGGGAGTGCGGTGGGAAGGAGCCCAGTCCTCAGGAGCCCTTACCTAGTCTCCAGAGGGGAGCGGACAGGCCCCTGGGCACTGGGAAGCCTCCAGAAGCTGACCAGGCAGCTCTCTCTAGCAAACAGCAAGCCCAGGCTAGCACCAGGCCTGATTCTGCAAAGCCTTTCACCCTCAGAGCACGTGAGGCAGCGGGTGGGGACAGGCAGGGGATTGAGGTTCTGCTGGCTTCCATGGAGTCCTTGCTGCTGTGGACTGCAGTGCAGGCACACAGAGCACACAGAGCTGGGAAGGGCCTGAAGGTGCAGAAGCACCCTGGGCCGGTGGGTGAAGCAGTGAGAGCTGATAGGAGGCCCTGAAACATGGAGGTTCCAAGGCCTGGGGGAGGAGATGGGCCATTCTGTTCACTGGGAAGTTTTAGGATTGGTTCCTGAAACAAGAGAGACTAGTTCAACCAGCTCCTGTAGTACTAGGCCTGTCAAGCCAGGCCTAGGGATGAGAAGAAGTTTTCCCAATCTATTCAGGCTTCATCTTAGCACAGATTTGGTTCATTGTCTTTCCTCTGAAATTGAGGGTGAATGTTCTCATGGGATTCTCAGTCCATCTTCCCCATCCAGGGCAGTAGCTGTCCAAGTTTAGGGGCTAGGTGGCTTCCTTCTCAGACTCTCCACCCCATAGCATAGCTAAGCTGAGGACTGAGCACAAGGGCTAGCTTCACCACTGAGTCCCAGCCTCACTACCTTGGGCCCTGACAGCACGCCACTCCATCCCCAGGTCTGACAAGATGTACGAGGTCCCACTGCCGCTGGATCGGGATGGGACCCTGGTCCGGCTCCGGTTCACCCTGGTGGCCCTGGTCACGGTCTGCTGTCCACTTGTCGCCTTCCTCTTCTGCGTCCTCTGGTCCCTGCTCTTCCACTTCAAGGAGACGACGGCCACACACTGTGGGGTAGGGCTTGTGGAGGGGGGCACTGATACCTCATATTCAGGCCCAATCAGATCTGTTTTGGATCCTGATTCTGTTGTAACAGGATTAGCCATCAAACATACTGGGCTGCTAGGGGGATGCCTGCAAATTGAGGTCCCAAGGACTAGTCTCCCTCCACCTTCCACGGAGGTCGTTGGGGGCCAGGGTCCCTGAAGTTGGGCAGCCCCAGGACCCCGAACCCAATCCTTACTTCATAGAGGGGCCGATTCAGCAGCCCCAGGGTTTTCTGGGGGTCAGAGAAAAAAACTGGGCTAGAGGGCATTGGGGGATTTTTATTGGGGCACTGTGGGCTGTGCCTGTCTCTACGGGAATGTGATTATGTATATGTGCATGTGTTAACTGTGAGGGACATACTATATTATTATTATATATTATATACTATAATGGCTTTGAGTGGGGTATGTGTGTGAGAGAGACTATATCTGTGTCTGTCTGGTTGGGGACCTGATTATGTGTGTGTACATGTGTTTTCTGGGGTAGGCCCCATGACCTCTGAGGTTCCATAGGTGACCATACACCCTCTTGGACAGGGATATAGGGTGCTGGGCCAGAAAGAAAGTTGTGAGAGTTCTTTCTCTGTATGTTATGGGTGTAAATGGGGTGAGACCTGTGTGGACCTTTGTTATCCTCCTAGTTCATCCACTGACTCTGTATATTACCTGAAATTCAGAGACTGAGACTCAGTTTTCCCATGTCTATCAGGGTTGCTAATTCCTGTCCTCCTCCTTTTCAGGGTTAGTGTAGAGCTCCAGGTGGAGGAAACAAGAAAGTGGTTTTGGAAATGTGAAGGGGGAGGAGCAGAAGGAGGAAGAGGAAAAGGAGATAGTCAAGTTGGAAGACAGGGCAGGAGAGGAAGTTAGCCAAGGGTCTCTAGGTGGGAAAGAGGCAGAGCCTGGACATGGACCCTTGAACTAGCCTCACAGAGAGAGCTCAGAAGGCCCCCAATCAGCTGAGCTTCCACTTTCCTATAAAGAGCATTTGCTTGAGAAAAAAGGGGTACAACCAGGAGTGGGATCTGGCTGGCAGGCATGGGGGCCCACTTCTTTTATTCATATGACTTCAAGTTTTCCCTCTTCTTGATTTGTCAGTGGGTAGATGTGGGCCTTGAGTTGTGGGCAGCCAGCCTGGTGAGACTTAGGGCTGGGAGCTATCAGAAAGAACAGGACTGGAAGAAAAGGGGGTGACCAGGTGATCTGAGGGGGAAGATCAGAAAGGATCCATCCAGCAGCCTCTCCTGACCTAGTTCTCACCTTAGATAATGCACCAAATGTTCTATGACCCTGGCCAACTCCTCTTCATCCTGCAAAACCCTTCTCATGTGTCTCCTCCTCCAAAGAGCTTTCTGCAGCCTCCATTGGGCAAGCTTAATCACTCCCTCCTCCGGGTGCCCATCGTTCCAGGTGTTCTCTCTGATATAGTTCTATCACATTATATTTGTGTCTCTCTTCCCTACTAGGCTGGGAGCTCCTTGAAGATGGGCACTGCATCTGAATCAGAAGGTATTTGTTGAGGGACTTCCCTGGTGGTCCAGTGGTTAAGACTGTGCGCTTCCACTGCAGGGGGCACGGGTTTGATCCCTGGTTGGGGAACTAAGGTCCCGCATGCCACACAGCGCGGCCAGGAAAAAAAAAAGTATTTGTTGAATAAATGGATAGGACCCCCCCCGACACACACACACACACGCACACACGCACACACACACACACACACACCCTCAATGCCCCGGGAAAAGGAAGGCATGATATAATGCAGTCATAGGCCATACAGAGAATTATAATATTTGTATGGCATATGGAGTTAGAAGGAGTAGGCTGTTTGCTCTGGTCCTCGGGAAAAGGAAGGCATGATATAATGCAGTCATAGTCCATACAGAGAATTATAATATTTGTATGGCATATGGAGTTAGAAGGAGTAGGCTGTTTGCTCTGGTCCTCGTGGCTGGCTCCAGATGATAATGGGATCAGTAACCTCAGCATACTTATAACCCATTCTCAATATACTAGATAGGGAGCTAAGGCATAGGTAGCTGCTGGAGGGGTACCTGGCCTCTCTGGGGCAAGACTAGGCCTAGTGACCCCAGGGGTATTTTGTCCCTACTCCCTGGGACTACTATGATGGATACACCTGGGAATTTTCACATATACTCTGAATTTCTCACCCAGAGAATCCCAGGAATGGCCAACTGAGGAATGAAAGAAGTAGCCTTAGTCTATAATTACCAATAGATGACATTGCCTCTGCTTCCACATCCCCAGTGATGGGAAGCTTCTTTCCTTCCCAGGCAGCTGATTCCGAGGAGACTTAGTAACTAACAATTAGAAAGCTCTTTCTTTCTTTTTTTCTTTTTGTTTTGCGGTACGCGGGCCTCTCACTGTTGTGGCCTCTCCCGTTGCAGAGCACAGGCTCCGGACGCGCAGGCTCAGCGGCCATGGCTCACGGCCCAGCCGCTCCGCGGCATGTGGGATCTTCCCAGACCGGGGCACGAACCCGTGTCCCCTGCATCGGCAGGCGGACTCTCAACCACTGCGCCACCAGGGAAGCCCAGCAAGCTCTTTCTTATAGTGAGCATATACCCTCTTTCTGGTGAATCTCTGTCCTGCCTCTGGCTCTGCTTTGGGACCCTTGGAGCTACTTTTTCCACCTGGCTTCCAGCCAGCCCTGCAGAGATGGGAAGGCAGTAATGGCGGGGGAGGAGGGTCCCCTGAGTTTACTCTTCTCAGGTAGCATAGCTCCAGTTCCTTCAGGCAATCCTTACAGGACATGTGCCCCTGGACTTGGCCCAGTTGATCACTGTTCTCTCCTAGGCCCTGATCTGGGCATAGGACTTCATATGGCCTGGGAAGTACAGCCCAAATCAGGACTGTTCTATTCCTATTACTGGCTGTTAGACCTCTGTTAATGCAGCCTGAGCTGCCACTAGCTGTTTCTGCACAGGTACAGGCTGGACACTGATACCTCATATTCAGGCCTGTCTAGATCTCTTTTGGACCGCGAATCTATCGTTTAAGATTAGCTAGCTCTCTGATGGGGCCCAACAAACATATTCAGTCCTGCTCCAACAGAAAGGGGCTAAATCCTATTCTGCTTTCTCCCTTTCCCTTCCCAGAAACCTGCCTACATGGCTGGACCCAACCCTCAGAAAGGTCCCCACCCCCATGCCTGGCAAAGGGATCTGCTGTGGGCCAACGTTGGCCACTATCATTCTTACCTTTGCAGAGTGTTCTGGGATTTATGACATGGCCTTGTTGGTCGTGGGAAGGCTGTGTGCCCGGGGAAGGCGTGGAGATCCGGGCTCTGTGGGTGGGAGGCAGGCCCTCGGGAACTGGGGGTGGGACACTCCAGCCTTAGAGCAGTCTCAGTCTGGCTAGAGCCCTCAACCGAAGCCCCGGATCCTTCAGCACCCAGTGTGAGTGTTGCTTAGTGCGCCTACCCCCACCCTGATTCCCTGATGCTGAGCTGGACTAGTAGACTAGGGTTCCCTTAATGGAGGGAGGTCTGAGTCCCCAGGGGAGATTTGGTCCTAGGCCTTTTAAAACAAATCTGCCCTCCAGAAGGAAGCCCAGCGTGAAGGGTCATGGTGGTCGGCGCAGTGGGGGTGGGGGAGGGAGTTCTCTGCCCAGAGGGAGAGGGAGCAGAAGAAGCCCAGCCACCTCAGTCTGGGTCTGTCCTTCTTGGGTCTGGCCCAGCACAGGAGACTCAACCTGAGCGGAGAAGGTTCCCATGACCCTCAGTTCCCGAAAATCTTGGATCGGGTGACATGGTCTTCTCAGAGAGGAAGGAGATAGAGGTCTGGGCCTCCGGAGGGACTCTGGTATCTTGGGGTCAGGGTACTGCTGGCCTGAGGCTTGGATCATTCTGAGCCTGGGGGTGGGATGGCTGGTAGCCTGTGGTCCCATTAAAATAGGTTATGGGGCCCTCCCACTGTTCCTAGTTGAACTTGGGTGAAGAGCAGGAATGTGGTCAGACAGGGTCAGTGGGAGGGCTTGGGTCAGTCTGAGCCAAGGTCCTTTAGGTTACTTGGCCTGAAGAAAACCTTGACTTGGAGCTTTAAGCTATCAAGTGGCAAGAGGCCTTAGTCTTAATGTTTGATCCTAGCATAGTTATGGGCCTTGGTCTTCCCTTCTGTGGAATGGGAATAATAACCCTTCCACCTCTGACCCTTCTCCTGAGTGGGTAGGAGAGTCATGGGAATGAGGTGGGCCATCAGAGCTCCCAAGTCCAGGCCACTGGGAGCCTCTATTCTCTATACTCTTCAAGAGGTGAACCTATAGGACCAGTGTGCCAAGGGGATTCCTATGAGCTGACCCTGTCTCTCTGCTGTTCCTGCCCCATCTCCCTCTGTACCTCCTCTTCTGCACTGCTTTCCTTTTTCTTTTATGTCCTTCCTACTCTGCCTTTATACTCTGGCTCTTCCCTATACTCTGAAAAGCCAGCTCTGGAAAAGGCCCCACTTTCCTAGGCCCAGGTAACCCCACCAGGCCCCAAGTTGTGTCCCTTGCCCTGCCTGGGCACCACTCCCTACAGGATGTTCTCTGCGGCCTCCCAGCCCTTGGACCCTGATGGGACTGTGTTCCGGCTCCGCTTCACGGCCATGGTCTGGTGGGTCATCACTTTCCCCGTGTTTGGCTTCTTCTTCTGCATCATCTGGTCCCTGGTGTTCCACTTTGAGTACACAGTGGCCACTGACTGTGGGGTGAGTGCCAGGCTCCGCAGCACCTGGGTCAGGGCCAGGTCAGGAGATGGTGATAAGGGTGGAATCAGACAGTAGGAGAGAAGGTGGAGGGACAGAGAGAGGGGAGAGGGATAAAAGGATGGTGGGGGGAAAGTCAGAGGTGGGGGGAATTTGGGGAGAGAGACTCAGGGAGAGTAGAGTCACAGTCCTCCAAGAGTAGGAGAGGATTGTAGAGGGTACAAGGGAGCAGAGGGGGCCTGGGGGAAGGGAAGAGAGTGGGAATAGGCAGGAGAGATTGCGAGAGGGAGAAGGGGGCTGAAGAAAGACCAGACTGGAAAGGAAGCCAGGACTGAGGAGGTAAGATGAGGCCAGGAGCCAGGAGAAGCAACAGGTGGCTTTAGCCCAGACTAGGGGCCTGACCTGAGAAGACGCCCAGCCCTGCCCTGGCTTCTTCTAGCTTTGTTTCTCCTCTGGCAGTCTCAGGCCCCACAACCTATATCCACTCAGAGCTTTGCCAGCTAGAAACCTAGAAGGAGTTCCTGCCCCCAAGAGCAGTCCATCAAGCCTTTCTCGAGGGCCCAGGGTTGGAGGTTCTGTGTCAGAGGCATGGAATTGAACATGGACTTGCTCTTAGCATCTTATTCCTCCAAGAGACAGACCTAGGCACAGACAGTCACAACACTGTGAGATGAGATCCCTTCTGTGATAAAAGGGAGCACGGGGATGCTGGGCCCAGGAGAAGCACTTAAACTGGCTTGGATGCTGGAGACTTCCTTCCTGGAGGAGGGGGCATTGTTGCTGTGGGGTGAAGGAGGACCTTTGTGAGTGCCAGGCGGACAACTTTTGATTTTATCCAGAGGGCAATGGGGAGCTTTGGAAAGATTTTTTTTTTTTTTTGCTTTTTTTTTTTTTTTTTTTTTTCTGTACGCGGGCCTCTCACTGTTGTGGCCTCTCCCGTTGCGGAGCACGGGCTCCAGACGCGCAGGCTCAGCGTCCATGGCTCATGGGCCCAGCTGCTCCGCAGCCTATGGGATCTTCCTGGACCGGGGCACGAACCCGTGTCCCCTGCATCGGCAGGCGGACTCTCAACCACTGCGCCACCAGGGAAGCCCTTTGGAAAGATTTTAAGCAGGGAAGGGACACGATCAGATTTGAGCTTTAGAAGACCATTCTGGCTCTTGAGTGGAGAACAGATTCAAGGGCAGGGGGCAAGAGTAGGGAGACCAGTGAGGAAGCTAGTGCAATAGCTCATGGTACAGGGGATACCAGAGCTAAGATGGGGGACTATGAGGTTAGAGAAGAGGGAATGGAGTCCAGAGAAGAGTAGCAAGTAGGATTGACAGGAATGGGAGTTTTTGTCCAGTTGGTGGGGAGGGGAAGTGGTGGTAAGGTATAAAGAAAAGTCATCCATAATTTCAGGGGACTTTTATCTGAGGCCAGAGGAATGAACCTCTAATGGTGAAACATGAGGTTCTATGATAAGGAAGTTTTTGGACCCTCTCCCTTTATACCATGTGAATTTCTGATCTACTGCCCTGCCATAGATCCACTGAGCCATGTCTTCCAGGCCAAAGGATTTCTATTCTTGGGGAAAGAGGTTATGTTCCCATCTCTCAGTACCCTTAGCTCTGGGCTTTTGGGGAGGTTTCTGGTGAGCTGTGTACCTGGGCTCTGATATCTCCTCATGTAGCTTGTTGTTGGCATAGTTGGTGAGTGGGGAACTTGTGTACTCGGAATGGCGGGGGTGTATATGAGTACCTATACCTGATTAAGCGCGCGCGCGCGTGCGTGTGTGCGTGTGCGTGTGCGTGTGCGCGTGCGTGCGTGCGTGCGTGTGTGTGTGTGTGTGTGTGTGTGTGTGATGAGGGAGGCAATCCCTGCTCTTAGAATCCTGCCCCCACCCTTAATTTGAGAGGAGCTTGTGAGGATGGGACAAGCAGCCACAGGGCCCTAATCCTCATCCTCCTGAGGCATCCCCCTAACTCCGTGCCATCTCTACCCTTTACCTCTTTCCCAGCTTTAGTCAGGGCTCTGGGCCCTTGAATACTCTGGGCTCTCCCAGCCAAGCCTTAGATGTTGGTACTGTTCCCCTTAAAGTAGCTGAGATTGGGGCAGGAGTTTTCAGAATGAATATTCTAGGAAGTGGAGGCAACACTCCCACTAACCCTACTCAGGGGACCTACCCAGAGAGGCAGAAAAGTCAAGTAAGGAGGCTTGGAGGTCTCAGAAGTGTCCGGTCAAGATATGATTCCCACCTTTCACTCATAAGTCAGCCTTCCCACGTTCAGAAGCCACATAGATCACAGCCAACTTGCAGGCTTTTCAGGAAAGTTTGTCTTCTGAAAGCCATCGCTTGTACTCACTGTGTGCTAGACACTGCAGATGCCTTGCATACGTTATATTTAGTATTCACCATCCCCTGCAAGGTAGGTGATGTCATCCCTATTTTGCCAATGAGGAAATCAAAGCTCAGAGAGGTGAAGTGACTTGCTCAAGGTCAGCCAGCTAATAAAGGCAGAGCTGGGATGTAGACCCAGGTTTGTGTGGCTCCAAAGCCTCCATGTTGCCCTTCACTGATTACTCAGAGTGAATATCTGAGCCTGGTCTCAAGCTATGGTATCTCAAGCCATGGCCTCGATAGCATCACCCTCTCTCTGAGCGCTCTGCACTTAGCTTCCTCTGACAGTGCTGAGGGGAATCCATCTCCGTTTCTGTGAAGGCTCGTGAAGGCCGTGGCTGGTCCTGTCCCAGGCCCACCCCTGCCCTGTGAGCTGCCTCCATCATTGCCTGCCTTCCCAGCCACTCTGGAGACCCATTCAGCATCCCCACCGGGAGAAAGGAAGGGGTCTTCAAGAACTCCATCTCTGAAGACTTGTCCTGCCATAGTCACAGCAGGGTCATTCCCTCTCTGGGTTTCAGGGCTCTGGCACTGCTCTGGCTCTTGTTGAAGGTCTAAAAAAGTCCACGGAAAGTGTGGGCAACAGACTGGTAGCTTCCGCAGCCATGGAATCTTCTAGAAATGCAGATTCTCAGATTCCAGACCTTCTGCATTCTCACACAATTCCAGGTGACTCATATGCATATTAAAGTTTGAGGCATACTGCTTTAGGCCCCTGAGTCTAAGAGATCCTCTTCCTATTCCTGGCCTTCCTGTTCCCATCGAAACTACTGTTCATCCATCCCCCATTCTCTCACCCTCCAAAATAAGCAACACACCAGTCCTTGCAGCTGTGTGATATTATCTCCTCCTTTCTCAGCTTTAAAGAATGACACTCCAGTTCCTTAAGGAATGAGGGAATTCCAGCCTTTGAGAAAGATGGATGAGAGAGATGCATAAGGACAGGGTCATTTTCTTAGACTACCCCAGGTTAGGAGCACCCATTTTCTTAAATGTGACCAGAGTGAATGTATCTTCTGGCCCCGCTCCCCTAGGATCTCACAGCACCCTCTACTACCTTGGTGCCCCAGACCAGAAGGACAAGTGGAGCTGGGAGCGGTCAGGAACAGCTTAGCTGGGCAGTGAATCCAGTGCTGTGCCAAGGAAGCTCAGATGCTCTGTGACTCGTTTCTGTCCTTCGGACTGAATCTGGGTTGCTGGGCTCATGGACCCTCCCACAGGACCTTATCCATGTCACAGCCCTGTGCTGTGGGCTCAGAGAGCATCTGAACGTGCCTATAGCTTTCCCAGCCACCTGTAGGGAGGTGGAGGCGGTCCCACTCTGCCCCAGCACAAACCCCCGGCTGGCTAGGGAATGAGAACCAGGCACACTGGGGGCCCAGGACCTGGAAGGGGAGGTCTCCCTGGAGAGCTCTGGGGCTCTGAAGGAGGACATCCTGGAGGGAGGGGACTGGACCAGAGCCTTCTGAGTGTCAAGGTGATTACACAGAAAGGAAGATCTCAAGGTGGGTGGGGCCGGCAGGGGGCCGGTGCCCAGATGGTTCACAACTCTCTAGGTGCCCAATTACCTGCCATCAGTGAGCTCGGCCATCGGTGGAGAGGTGCCCCAGAGCTACGTATGGCGCTTCTGCATTGGCCTACACTCAGCACCCCGCTTCTTGGTGGCCTTCGCCTACTGGAACTACTACCTCAGCTGCGCCTCCCCGTGTCCCGGCTACCGCCAGCTTTGCCGCCTCAATTTCGGCCTCAACGTCGTGGAGAACCTTGCGCTGCTAGTGCTCACCTATGTCTCGTCTTCCGAGGACTTCAGTGGGTGCCCAGACGAGGGAAGGAGGAGCGGGGAAGGGTTCCGGGAGGGGATGTCCCTGCCCCCAACCCCCACCCCCTGACCTTATGGGGCAGGGCTTTGGGTGCTCCCTTCCGTGCGTGCTCCCAACCCTCCTCTCTCCCTCCAGCCATCCATGAAAATGCTTTCATTGTGTTCATCGCCTCATCCCTCAGTCACATGCTCCTCACCTGCATTCTCTGGCGGCTGACCAAGAAGCACACAGTAAGTCAAGAGGTACGGTCTACTAGTGGGGCTCCAGGTGGCCCAGAGGAAAATCAAGGACACTTGTCCTCAGGATGCGGGTAATGGTGAGGTGGGAAATGGAGTTCTTTTGCGAACTGGGGCTGGGGCTGGGCCTGGGGACAAGTGGAGGGTGATTGATCAGAATCTGGGGCTGTGTTTGGGTAGCATGGGAAAATGGAGAATAGAAGAGGTGGTGCCTCCAAATGGGAGTAGAATGAGGGGCAGCGCCCAGGCTGCAGCAGGAACACTGCGTCAGGGGTCTGTGGTCTGTAATAACTCTGGTGCCTCCCCCCGGCCCTGCCCCCCGCGCCCCCCCTGTACTTTTCTTCTCCCCACAGCATCTGGAGGTGTTGGGTTGGTGGGTAACCCCAAGTAACTTTCACACTCTGTCCCCCTGAAGTGGGAGGGACAGGGACCCCACTGTGCCTTGGCCTCATTACAGCAAATGCAGGGGTATGAAATGCCCATCATTCCTGCTGCCCCTGCCTCTGCCCCCCTTCCATGACCAAAGGAGGTAAGACACAGCTCTTAGGAGTTGGGGCCAAGAGGGGAGGCTGTCCGCACATATCTAACAAGCTGCAGAGTGATCCGACAGCCCATCCCCTAGGATCGCAAGTCCTACAACTGGAAACAGCGGCTCTTCATCATCAACTTCGTCTCCTTCTTCACGGCGCTGGCTGCGTACTTTCGGCACAACATGTATTGTGAGGCTGGAGGTGAGGCCAGGCGAGGATCCGTAGGTGGTCACAGTGGCTATGGGACAGTTGTGATGTTTTCTGTAATGTGCAGTATGGCAGTGGCAGTGGTCTCGGGGACTGCCTGCCATTGTGGCCTTTGCGTAGTGATGCAGTGGTGGTGATCTATCAAGAGGCCCCTGGGGGGTAGGGAAGGAGGCTTATCACGCCCTGTTCCTTGTGTCCTTACCACAGTATACACCATTTTTGCCATCCTGGAGTATACTGTGGTCCTGACCAACATGGCGTTCCACATGACAGCCTGGTGGGACTTCGGGAGCAAGGAGCTGCTCATTACCTCCCAGCCTGAGGAAAAACGGTTCTAAACCCTGCTCTCCTGCTGGGGAGGAGGCCCACTGCCCGGAAACTAGGGCAAGATACCACTCTGGCCTTCCCTCATCCCCTGCGTCCTCTCTGAGCCCTACTGAAGCTGGGGTAGAGGGGAAGAAGGGAAGAAAGGCACAGGACAAGGCTTTACCCGGCCCTACTGGCTTCTCCTTTCCCCCACCCCACGTGAAGGCACAGGCTCCTTCAAGCAGCACCACCCGTACCTGAGAAGCCCCAAGAAGCTGAGCTGGCAGGAGAGCTCCACCGTCTGGTGCTAAAGAAAGTCCTGATGTTCATAACCACCATCTGGTTCTTGGCCTTTACGTAGGCACCTCTCGCTGAGGTCAGGGACCACTGAGCAGTGGCTGCTACCAGAAAACCACAGCCATTTCTCCCCATGGGGTCATTCACTTGACTCATGTGTCTAATGATCTCTGCACATTCAGGCCTGTGACATTCCTCTGCTGAGTTTGCCCAGGTGTCCCAGTCCTGACTTCACCTCTGATTTGGTGTATGTCCTTCCCTATCTGAGCCTCCTTGTGTCCGTGTGGATGATGGGGGTGAGGGGTGGGAGGCTATATGATTTCCGAGGGCTCTGCCAGTCTGTGCTTCTCCCTGTGGAGGTGGTGTTCTGTACCCAAAGGATACAGAAAAAGCACTGGCACAGCGTGTATTTCCCTTCCCTTCTGGAATCTCTGGTTTACAGACTCTTCCTCCTTGGCAAAAGGTGCCAGGTAGAGGGGACAGAGGCACAGATTCCTACCCCAAAACGGGCTCTCTGGTGTCCCCACCCCCCCACCTTCCCTACTGCCTCAGGCCCTGTGCTCTTTTGGTTGTACATTTTATTTCAAAGGAAAATAAATTTTTTTGTTTTGCCAACAGTCTGGGCTAGGCTTGCTTGTTCGGGGGCTTGTCTCTTTAATGGAACTGAGGGGGAGGGACAGGCTCCAGGATGGAGGGAATAAGTCCATGGTAGGCTATGATTCCATGTGGCATTCCGCACCCCCCCCCGGCCCCCGACCCCCTTAGGCCTGGAGTCTCCTAAGGCTGGTCCAAGCCTTGATTTGATGAGCAGGAGTGACTGAGCTATCCCTGTAATGACTCCAGGTCTGGAAGTTGGGCTACCTGGGAGAGTCTTGGGTTGAGGCGATGGCCTGAGTTCCAGCCCCAACTCTGTCAGTAAAGAATTGTCCCCTTGAGGGTATAAGGGGACAGCTCTGAGATGCACGACTGTGAGAGCACCTACCTGCAGGCTGATGGCTCTCAACCCCTCCCTTTCTGAGTCCCAGATCAGGAAGTTTTTCCTCATGCTTTGCATCCCAGTCTACTACAGAATATGTGGCTGGGCCCCAGAACAAGACTGGCCCCTCCAAGGGAGCCCAGAGCTTTGTTAGGGAAATTGGGGGGTGGGGGGACCACAATGAAGCCTATTGTCCCCTGTCCCCTCTTGCAGGAAACAAAAGGCTCCCAGTCTCTGGGGAGCCCTAGCCCATGCCCGGCCCCTGCCCAACCCCCCCATGCCCAGCACACAGGGAGGAGCCAGCACCACTGGAGACAGGAGGTTTTATTGATGCTGATGGGGGTAGGAGGGGCCCCCAGGAGCCCAGAGGGGGTGGGGGTGGGGCTGAGTCAGTCAGCGGATGCGTAAGGCCTGGGCACATGGGGGTAGGTTAGGGCACATTCAGCTTCCTAGGAGTCTGTGGCTCCTTCTCTGGGGAGGGGAGAGAGCATCTTGGGGGGTGGGGGGCAATTTGAAGAGCAGCGAGGGAGAGGTTAGGGATGGCTGAGAGCTCCTAACCTGAGAGAAGGCACCACAACAGGCAGCAATATCTGTGTGGAAAGCTGGATCAACTGGTCAGTAGGGGAACGTGGGGAGGAGGCACTGGGTTGGCTTCTTGGGGAGGGGTCCGACCTTGGCCTGGGTGAGCTCTTGAGCATATCTGGTGTTCCCAAGCAGAGTGGGGCAGGGCCCAAAGCCCCTTTCCCCATGGGCCTCCTCAAGGAGAAAAAGGCATTCGGCAAGCCTCCTTGGCAAGGGGTGCCAGAATTAGTCCTTAAGGCACAGCTGGGGGCAGACAAGGCGCCAAGGCACAAAGGCACAACTGGTGGCGGGGCAGGGGCAGCCTCCAAGCTGAGTGCCAGGGTCACAAGAGGACGCAGGACCGCCCACGTTTGACGGGCGTGGGGTTGAGCACGGCCCGGACAGCCTCGGCAAACACTTCCTTGACGCCGTCCTGCTGCAGGGCTGAGCACTCGAGGTAGCGCACAGCGTGGATCTGCTTGGCCAGCGCCTGGCCCTGCTGCGGTGTGATGGGTGCCTGGCCCTGCTCCTTCAGGCGCCGCAGGGTGTCAGGCTGGGCTCTCAGGTCCTTCTTGGTGCCCACCAGGAGGATGGGCACGTCGGGGCAGTGGTGGCACACCTCTGGATGCCACTTGTGCCGCACATTCTCATAGGAGGGCGGGCTGGCAATGGAGAAACAGATGACAAACACGTTGGTCTGAGGGTAGGAGAGTGTGCGGAGGCGGTCGTACTCCTCCTGGCCCGCTGTGTCCCACAGGTTCAGGTTCACCGTGCGCCCGTCAACGGCACTCTGGGCGCTGTAATTGTCGAACACTGTGGGGATGTACTCCTTGGGAAAGGCGTTGGTTGTGTAGCAGATGAGCAGGCACGTCTTGCCCACAGCCCCATCGCCCACCACCACACACTTGATGCTCTGCATGGTGGGTGCAGCTGCTGCGGTGGAGGCTATGCCTCCTTCCCCTTCTGGGCCCCTCTGGATGCAGTGACCTATGGACAGATGAGAGGGATACTCTTGGTTAGGGAGGACTCTATCCACTGGGAAGAAAGGATGGGGGCATACAGAGGGAAACCAGCTCCAGTTCTTTTAACCTGAACACCATCCTGCAGTCCCATCAAGACAGACCTCAGAGAGACAGACACGAAATGGGAGACAGGCCCTGAGACCACACAAAGATGCTCAGGGATAAAGAAGCTGGCACTAAGGTGTAATATATTATGTGAAGCACATACGTTCTGATGCCAGACTGACAAAGGTCAAAATCTGGTTCTCCTATCTCCTAGATGTATGACCCTGGACAAATTACTTAACCTATGTCTCATTTTTCTAATCTGTAAAATGGGGATAAAACAATACCTACTTCATTGGGTTGTTGTGAGGATTATATGAGTTAACTCATGTAAAGCATTTAGAACAGTGCCTGGTCATAATAAGCATTCAATAAGTATTAGCTACTTTTATTTTTCCTCCAGGAAGTATAGACACAAAAGGAGGGTGCGCATGTGTAGGGATCTACCAGATCCTCTGTCAGATATGGACCCCTCCCACCGAGTAGACTGGAGAGGGCTTCTAGCACAAGGCAGCTGTCTCAGGTCACTCTGAGATGCAGCCATAGGCGGAGCCTCTCCCAACTCAGGGCCCACCCTGCCTAGTGCACTGATGCTTCAACTCCAAACCTGACATCTTGGCTACTGAACGCAAACCAAAAGGTGCAATGAGAAACCTGCTGAGTAGGGGCACAATTCTCTAGACAGTTGTCCTGTCTCAATCCAGGGTACCCTGGGGATGGGGAAAAGGAGGGAGAGCTTACCCCATCATTCTTGGAAGCATGGGAAACCCTATCTGGCCACACATACCCAGGCTGGCAACTCAGTGTAGGAGAACCCTGGAGACCGAGCCAGGGCTGGAATTTGGTCTGGAATCTGTGTGTGTAATGATGAATGAGGCAAAGGCTGTGGCTCCCTTCTGCATCTTCTCTCAAGGTAGGGTGAGGCAGATCCTCCAAGCCCAGCCAAAAGGGATGAACAGAAAAGTAAGACAAAAACTTCATTTTCCCCTTAATCTTCTGTCCCTTTCCTGAGACCATGGGCTGTGCCTCTGAAGAACTTGAGGGGCTTCCAGACTCTTGGGTAGAGAACACAGTGCCATTAAAGCACTACCACTGAGAAGACATGCTGGAATCAGACTGGTCAGGGATTCTAATCACAGCTCCACCGACTAGTCATGTATGATCTCGGGCAACATATTTAAGTTTCCTGAGCCTCAAATGTTCTCATCTGTAAGATGGGGATAATCTAGCCTGTTGGGTTACAGTTGGTCAGAGGATGAAATGAGCTAACATGTAGAAAGTGTTTGGCATGAGGTGTGGCACACAGGAAGTGTCAAATAAATAAGCTGCTGTAATTATCAGTGGGGTGAGTTTCAGAGGAGTCCTAGCTCCAGCCATCACCCTGGTCACCTGGGCAGCTCACAGGGCCTTTAGGTGAGGAACTGCTCTTCTGAGTTGTGGAAAAGAACAGAGCTTCCGGAAACCCTGTGATTATTTATACTGCTGCAGCAAGGGTCCTCCTCTAATTGGCTACTTCCTCTCAGCCATGGGGGACTTTTTCTAGCTAGTATGTGACTTCCTTTCCCTGCTGCTCTCTCACGACCAGGCCCCTGCTCCCTGGGAGGGGACAGTCCTGTTTCAGACACACCCATATCTCTTAAGTATCCCCCACTCCACCCAAGCACCTTCACCACTGGCCCATTTTCTCCATTTCACTTTATACACAGCAAGACTGCACCCTGGTCTGACAACCCCTTACCTCCCAGCCTGACCTCTCAACCACTGGTTCCAAAGCCTCAAAAATCACATTGGGAGGGGGAGGGGGAATCCACCACTGGGAAGTGGAAAAGGAACTCCATGGTGTGGAACCTGCATAGGATCCAGGGCTTGGTCCCAGCTCCCTCCCAGGCCCCAGCTTCCCCTGGGACCAGCTGGGAGGGAAATGAGTTCATTCTATGAGGTTGCCTCTCTGGTTCGCAATAAAAATATTTTCATCTTATTTGCATGAATAAGTGTGTGTGTTCAACCTCAGGAGAGAGGATAGAGAGCCCTGGGGTATGGATCCAGGAAGAAAATAAGGACCCTCTAGGGCAGTAGAGAATTTGGGATTGGGAGTCAAGAGAACTAACCTAAGTCCTAGCCCCAGCTCTGCTCTGCTGCTGACTCACTGTAACCAAGCATGAGGCACTTACCCTCTCTGAGACTCAGTTTCCCAATCCATGAACTGGAGAGAAAAAAGCCTGTGCAAGGGTACTAAGTGGATGAGATGAGACATTAAGGAATCTGGGAGCAGGAGATAGGACGATGGGGATAGGAAAGGCCCGCACGGGATGGGGGTGGGAGGGCTGATCAGTCAGCAAGTGCGTTAAGACCTCGGCACGTGGGGGCAAGTCAGGCCACATTCATCTCAGGATTCTGTGGCTTCTTCCTTGGGGGAGAAGAGACAGCATCTTGGGGTGGCGGGTGTTGGTGCCATTACTTGTGTCCACTGGATTTTCTAGGAGACCCCAGCATCTCGAAAGCACAACTCCTAGGCCTGTAAATCCTCAGTTCCACACAAAGCAGGGGAGTGGGCATGGCAGTGTGACGGGGAACTCTTCCCCCTCAAGCCCAGCACTGGGCTGGCCCAGGCAGGAAGGCAAGGAGGGAACTCTGGCCGGCAGTCACAAGGCCCAAGAGACTACAAGTACAACTGGCTCCAGGCAGCTTTCTAGGGAGGGGTTATCAACCAGCAATCAGTAAATCAGCCCTCAAAGGAGCGAGGAGGGAGAGGGAAGCTTCCGGGCTGGCAAGGGAACAGGGGCTGACACCGGAAAAGGATCACGAGTGAGGTAGTGTCCAGAAACAAGCAGGGCAGAGGCAGTATAGTAGAGGGCCAAGAGCACCTGCACCTGAATCTGACCTCCTGGGTTCACCTGCCCACTCTTCCACTTGATTAAAAGCCCTCACAAGGTACAGCCCTTTATAGATCACAATATAGATCATATTACATTTTTTTGATCCTTATAACAACTCACTGGTACTATTCCTATTTACAGGTAAGGAAACAAAGCCAGAGCAGTTAAAATAACCCAACGTCACACAGCTAGTCAGCACGGGAGCTAACACAGACCCCAGTTTTGCAATCCAAAGTCCTATGTTTCCCTCAATGTGTCACGGAGCCTCCAAGTTACCCCTTAGCAGCTGACTTTGTGACCTTAAGCAAGTAAGTCACTTCCCTTCCTGGAACCTCAGTTTCTTCATCTGTACAACAGGCATGATAAAACTCGCCCTCCCTCTCTCAAATGACAGCAGTGAAGATCCTGAGCACAGGAATGAATGTGCTTTATAAATTCGGAAGTGGGGTGCACAGAGAAGGTGGCAAAAGCAAAGTCTTTCATACCAAGAGGCAGGAATCATTGAATATGCAGGTGTCTGAGTGGTGGCGGCAGCCCAATTCTCCCTCTTCAGGTCTAGTTCGGACCCTTATCCTCTCTCCCAGGACAACTCTTTTCTCTGAGATCCTATGGCCTGAACTGGGTCAAGTAAGTTCCCACAGCTCATTTAAGGAGGGCACATGCTAAAAGGTAGGGTCTAGCCTGTACCACGTAGGAAAAAGGGACGGTCAATGCTGCAGGGGGCCACACAAGGAGAGTGGCTTGCCTAGGGTTGGGGATCGACTGTGGCTTATTAACCAAGTCCCCCCCCCTTTTTTTTTTTTAAAGAAAAGAGGCTTTCCCTGGTGGCGCAGTGATTGAGAGTCCCGCCTGCCGATGCAGGGGACATGGGTTCGTGCCCCGGTCTGGGAAGATCCCACATGCCGCAGAGCGGCTGGGCCCGTGAGCCATGGCCACTGAGCCTGCGCTTCCGGAGCCTGTGCTCTGCAACGGGAGAGGCCACAACAGTGAGAGGCCCGCGTACCGCAAAAAAAAAAAAAAAGAAAGAAAGAAAAGAACTTTTGTTTAGTAAATAAATAATATTTGCAGATTGGTATAGTATTAACCATATTACAATAACTTGTTCTGGCTTTCGATTCCCAGCTTAATTCAGATCATGCCTGGTCCTTCATCTTGGCATTCAGAATTCTTCATAATCTGGCAGGGGTTTTGGAGTCAGATAGACCTGGGTTTAAATCCTAGTTCTGCCACGATGAGCTAGGTAATAGTACCAACCTTATAAGGTTGTTATACGGATGAAGTGAGTTAATGCACAATGTATATATATAAAGCAGGTGCTTGCAATGTAGCTCCCTGCTCCAGAGGGGTCTACATTGTCCTGTGTAAAGAAGCCAGGATCATTCTGGCCTCTGAACTTTTACTCTTGTTGTTCTCTCTGCCATTCCGCCTCCCCTCTCAAATCTTCCTGACTCAAGGCCTAGCTGGTCTCATGGTCCCACGAGGCTACTGAATTCTCCTTTCTTTGAGCTTCCACAGTATGGCCACCGTTTACATCCTTCATTGGGTCTGTGTGACTCTCCTTCTCCAGTAGTCATCCATAAGGTCCTTAGCTTGTGGATGCCCCCCCAACCCCGACCAATACTGAAGCTTGAGCTTCTCGACTCCCCTACAGAAAAGCTAAGTATAGAGTTTCTGACCTGCTTGCTTCTGTCCGTGTTACTGAGATCTGGATAGACAGGTCAGAAGCCCAGAACTGGACTGATACCCCCCCAGTCAAAACTGCAATGCTGAATCTTTTTGGACAGCAATGGCAGCCAAAAGCTTTGACTGGGATAGGAAAAGCTTTCCTCCCAGTAGCAGCTGGACCTGGCTGCCACAGGGAGCACAGCCCATGGGGCTCACCCTGTCTGAGTGTAGTCCCCAGAGCCCAGCTTGTACCAAGTGGGGCCTGGTCTTGGGTGTGGCCCAGGCAGGCCCAGAATGGGGGAGGAAAAGGAAGCAGTGGATTGCCTGATTGCCAGATCTCCTGATTGCCAGATCTCTGTGGCCATAATAGCAGGGGAAGTGTCCCAACTGGGAGTGGAGGAGGGGAGGAATAGGCCCGAAGAGATGGGGGAGTGTGGAGGCAACGGGAACTTACTACAGCCTTCTAATCTGCCTCCCTGACATGGGGGATCCCCTTCTGCAACCCTCGCTGAAACTCATTCTGACTATAATCCATCACTCTGGGTATTCTGATCCTAAGCTCTGGCCACATCACCCTGATCCTCTCTACAAGCAGCCTCTACGTTCTCTTTCCCAAAACACATCAAGCAGCCATATTCACTGTCCGGGTGGGAATCCAGTATTTCTCCCCCATTTCCATCCTTCAACCCCCCACCCAGCAGCTCAGAAGACTCAGTTGCCTCAAAGGATCCCCCAGTTGGTCCTCCAGCGCCAAGCACCATTGCCACCTCCTTCAGGGAAGTTTTGTAAATCACCCAAGTCACAAAAGACTTATCCCATCCAAGGTCTGGTCCCATTTTCTCACAGGTGCATTATCTTAGTCACGTGGAAGCTGATCTGAATCTTATCTCTTGTCACTAGACTGGGAGGACCTAGAGGGCAAGGTCCCGGCTGATCTGTCTCCCCAGGCTGAGCACAGCACACAGTGGCTGTCAGTAAAAAGCTGAATGAACTCAATCTGTCCTTCATGTCTTTGCACATGGGAGCTCCTCTTCCTGGAATTCTGCTTCCTGCCCCCCCCCTCACCCTACCCCACAGCCTCCCAGTCCTTCAGGGCCCAGCTCCACTCCCCAGCTGCTCCTGGACACCACAGCCACCCCTTCTTCTGCCCTACCTTCCCCAGCACGGTTATTATGGTTCCCTGTGCTGAACTTAACAGGATGCCTCATGAGGAGGGAAATCTGTCCTGCTTACTTCCAGAAGCCCAGCAGAGAGCTGAGCAAAAGCTGCAGACGGACACACATCTCCTCCCTCATCAATTCAGATTTTGACTCTGGAAACGAGGAAGAGCCTCCATGCCCAGGAGACAGCAGATGAAGGTAACTAACTTCCTCCCCCTGAGGAGTACAATTTAGAGTAATGAACACTTTGGCTAGATTGCCTTGTCCTCAACTGCAAGGGTGAGAGGGGTGGAGCAGGCATAGCTCTAGCCCAGTGGTGATGAGGAAGATGCGTAGGAAAAGTGGTCCTGATGAGGCTAAGGATTGGGAATATCCGAAGACCAGGATTGGTCAAGGATGAGGCCAGGGTCAGGGTCATGGTCATGGTCATGGTCAGTGTTAGAAACAGCTTCAGAAGCTCTGCCAGTCTGTCTGTTTGTTTTGAAGGGAGGAGTGGAGGAGAGAGATGTTACGAAGAGGCTCAAAGGGGCTGCAGCTGGGCTAGGAGGAGGAAGCTGGGGGAGACATGAGGTCAGTGTGGGGCTGGGACCAGGCCAAGGGCTGAGTCTCTCTTTTTCTTCCCCTTCTCCCATTAGCAGGGGCAGAACCCAAGACAGCCTAGTTCCCAGCCTTAAAAAAAATTCACACTGGAGAATTCTCCACCTCTTGCCATTCTCCACCCTTCAGCCCCTGCAGAGGATCCTGCACTCCACGGATAGGGTAAGAGACGGAGCGAGTTGACTTGACCCACTAGGGACTGGAGAGGAGGAGGAAACAAGACAGCTATAGCTGGGAGGGCTGTGGGAGGCTGGGACCCTTTTACTCAGTCCCAGTTCCCTTCCTTCTTCTCTCGGTGTCCCAGCACCTGGGATGCTCCACACACAGTACGTCCCAGGGTTAGGGCAGCTCTGGCTGGGGAAGCTGAGACGGCTGCCCCTCCCCGACCAGGCAGCACAGAGGAAGGCCAAACACTTGCTTCCTCCTGCCTTCCTCCTCCCCACCTAACAGCAGCTCAGCAGTCCTGGGGCCCCATGAAAGGCCCGTGAAGTGGCACTTCCTTTGCCTTTGCTCATTTCACATGAGGCTGTACAGAAGTGCCATCCTCCCAATCCTGCCTCCCCCACCTGAAAATACCCACAGAGAGACCCAGGGCTGCCCAGTCCCCTCAACCCCGCCCCAGATCTGAGGGGGTTTCCACAAGGGAAAAAAACATCAGGGAGGAAACTCCGGCATCTATTTTCCACTGTCAGTTGAGGCAGAGCTGGAGCAGGGCACCGGGTACCCCCCACATTGCTGAGCCCTGGCAAAATCCTTGACACTCTCTGCCCTCTTCTCTTGTGCTTTGGGGAAAGGGGCCACAGTACTTGTCCCAGACAGATACTTAGACCTGTTCAAGGCTGGGCCCAGAGTCAGGGGCACAGCTATGAGGAGCCTCTTGAGGGAAACAGAGTCAGAGCTATCAGTATTCTGTATGCTCTTTGGAAGTATTGATAGGCAACTTCTTAATCTTGAAGCTGAGCCACAAGAGACAAAGCTGACTAGGGTTATATACAGAGGGTTGCAAGCAAATCCAGGACAAGGACCTGAGTCTCCTGACCTCCAGCCTGGGAATGGGCCCATCTCTCTGACCTCATTCAGGATGACCCTACCATGGTTTATCCCTTCAGGAAATGGGCCAAAGGGGCCAGGTTGGCGTCTGAGCCCGTTTTGTTTCCAGGGCCTCATGCCTAGTCCATGCCGGGGCATCCGTGACTTAGAACTGACATTACTGGACAGACAGCCACCCTGAACTAGCCGAGGAGAGCCTCCTCTAGGCTCAGCTCCTGGGGAGATGCCCTCCCCCCATGACATGAGGACAAAAGAGGAAGCTGGACCCTGGACAGGAAAACCGATCTGTTCTGGGGAGGCGGCCCAGGCTTTGTCTTTGGTTTCCCTCTTCACAGAACCCTACAAGCCTCACCACTAACGGGTCTATACGCTGTATGGAGAGGGGTCTTCAGTCTGGGACCACATCTTCTTCCCAGTTGCCCTGCTACCCTCATTCTTATATCTTCCCAACTGTCTCGCTCCAGCCACAACCTCTCAAATCTTCCTACTTATTACCCCCTAAAAGCTCACACCAGCCACCTCATCTGCCTTAACACCTTGCCAGAAACAACTCTCCGTATTCTCAACCAGGATCTGTGACAATCTTGTATCGGCCACTTCTGTTCATGTCAAGACCTTGACCATATTTCTTTAGCGAAGACCTCAAGGGCAGCCTCCCTTGAGGAATACAGCAGGCACATACCCCCCACCCTCATCCCCCCACAAAATATTTCCCCACTTAGATTCCTCCCACCCTGGTTATATTTTTCCAGCAGTGAATTTCATGCAATTAGCTCAAACCTCCAGTGGGGCCAGATCTTGCCTGGGAGAACCCCTGTCTCATCCATCCTGTCTTCACCCTTAAGAGTCCTGTGGGTTGCTCAGTTATCTAAAATAAGTACTGGTTTGGCAGGTGGGGAGTCAGGACTCCTGGGTGGTTTTTTACTGAGCCCTGATGCTGGGAAAGTGCCTTGCATTCATATCCTTCCCTGAGCTGGGGTTCTTATGTAGGTCCCTGGGATTTCCTGCTGGGGCCAAACCCCCCCTGTACCTCCCAGAATCAGAGTAGCAGAGACAGGAGTGTGGAGGAAGGGACAATCCATGGGAGAGGGACAACGGTGAGAAGGGAAGAGGACAGAATGGGGAACAGGGATAGTCCTTAAATCTAGCTGTGCTTGGGAATCCCATAAAAAATAGCACTTGCTCCCCTCCACTTCTCTTTTCTTCTAGTGGACAGAAATGAATAGAGTAGACTTGAGGAGGTAGAGAGAAGTAGGATCTCTCAGCATGCATCCCAAAGGCTTAAAGAAGGAGCTCTAGAATGGGAACAGCAAGAGCTTATAGAGCCAGTCTGGACTGTAGTTAGACTTGGAAGAAATTCCCGAAAGAGAGGGAATTAGGGTCCTAGGTGAGGGGGGAATATTAAGGATGCGTGAAGGCAGAGGGGTGAGCAGAACTCCAGAGAGCTTCCTGGTCACCAAGGCCTTGATGCAGCCCTGGGCACGTGGGAATCTGGCCTGGGCAGGCCTTGGAAGGCAGCAGAAAAGAGGGGGCAGACACCTTTGCCTCATACCCTTCTTTTTTTCCCGAATTGGAACTACCACAGTTAATACTGAACTTAGACCAGCTATAGTCTTCCCTCCAGAATTCTGCCTTTACTCCTCCCTTTCCTTCCATCACACCTAGCTGACCTGGTCCCATTGTCCCCACCAGGTGGTGCTGGAACCAGTGAGCACTGGAGTCAGAGACCTTTAGGCTGTCCCCCAGCCTCCAGGCCTG
The DNA here is from genome assembly GCF_964165515.1 of Mesoplodon bidens. Classification (NCBI taxonomy): domain Eukaryota; kingdom Metazoa; phylum Chordata; class Mammalia; order Artiodactyla; family Ziphiidae; genus Mesoplodon; species Mesoplodon bidens. The sequence continues at coordinate 58,623,624 of NC_138164.1, read as the reverse complement.
GCCTCTTGATCAGGCACCCAAGGGTCTGGGGGATTTTGATTTCCCACGGCCTCTCTCACCAGTCCTATTCCTGTGTCACTCTACCCTGATACGCTGACTGCTACAGACTGCTTCCTCCTACCTAACCACGAGCTCACCCACTGCAGGTTCCCTTCATTCTGCTGGCTTCCCCTGCTCTGGGCCCTCACAAGGCTGAGGGCAGTTATTTTGTCTCCAAAAGATAAAGATGTGGACATGCAGACACTTGCATGCACATACACATATACAGAGGTTTTCCAGCCCTTTCATCACCTCTACCAAGGGGAGGCTTCAGCCTGCCTCTCTGAACTAGGGAGGTCTGAAAAGCCTCCCCAAAGCTGGAGATAAGTGGCAGAAGGGAAAGGAAAGAGAGGGATCCAGAGGAATGAGGGGAGATAGAAGAAACAGAGGGTGGATATGTGTGCAGGAGCCAGAAGCTGGGCACGGAAGGGAGGGGGAAGGCCACTGGGAGAGGACAGAGATGGACAGAGAAGCAGGGTAGGTGAGAGGTAAGGGCCCAGGCATGACTGTGGGGGGGAAAAGGGACGGAAGAGAACGCAAGAAGAGGGTGACGGAGGGTTCGTGTCTGAAGTCTGACAGAATCTGAAGAAGGAATGGAGGAAGACAGAATGAGAACATGTAGAATTCAGGGACTAATAAAGGGGACGGGGGAAGAGCAGGAGATGGCTCCTGATCATCTTCCAAGGCTAGAGCCTCGTGCTGCCTCCCAGAAGCCCTGTTCTCTCCATCTCCTGAAACCAGTCCTGCTCTCCTCAAGTCCTGCTCTCCTCAAGTCCTGCTCTCCTGATGCCATCTCCTCAAGGACTATCAGTACCTCTGAATAAGAGTCCTTTCACCTCTAGTCACAGGGCAAGACCAGGTCCCTTCCTTCCTCAGTTTACCCCGCAAAGACAAAGCACTAGGCAGCTAGGCACAGCCGATGTCTGCTCACTAAAATACCTGTTGCTCTGTTCCAGGGATGGAGAAGTTGGGTCTCAGAAAAACAGACATAAAGAGAGAAGGATTGGGGTCTGGGGGCTCCCCCACCCTCCGCCTGAGCGCAGAGGACCCTTAGGTTGCAGGCTGCGGCTGTGGGTCTGGACCGGCTTCGATCTTCCAGGGAAGGAGCTCTTTCTCCGCAGCCTCGGGCTTCAGAGGCAACAGACAGCCTCTCTCTCTACCTCACAAGTGTCACAACTGCCAAAGCAGAGGGAGCGCCTTCTCTAGCCCAGAGGCCCCTTCCTCTCAACACACTTCGTAACAGCCCCCTGCAACTGCTGGGGGCACCCCACCTCTGAGTCCCATCTCCCAGCCCTAAGCTCTTCCACTCAGAGACTTTTCTCTCAGAGCGGGAGACTCTCCGACCTCAGGAGTTCCTCGCGGCTCCCGGGGGCCGGTACCGCCGCCCTTGGTACAGGAACCCACCGTCCCCGAACCGCCGCCGGCTTGCAGTGGCCCGTCCCCGCCCCGCCCGGCCGGCCGCGCCCGCCCAACTTGAAGCGAGCCGAGCACCACCCGCCGCGGCCTCCCGCAGCCAAACTTCCCGGGCCCGCGGCCACGTCCAGTCCGGGGCCGGCCGGGCTCCCCTCCCACGGACCCCCAGCCTGCCGGCCGGAGCCAGGCCTCACCTGGTGCCCTCCCCGCCGCGGGGGAGCTGGTGGGCGGCGGCAGCGGGTCGGGGCTGGAGAAGGAAGTGAGAACTGGAGGCCGGAGGAAGTGGGGGGGGCGGGCCGGCCGGCGGGGCGGGGCGGGGCGGGGCTCGACAAGGAAGTCCGCCGGCCGGTGCCCCCCCCAGCCCCGGTCACCCCCACCGGGTGGATCCCCAGCCGGGTACTGGGCTCCCCCACCCCAGCCCTTTACCTCTGAGGCCCTTAAGGTCAGTCCTCCCAGTCCCCTTCTTGCCACCTCCACCCCAGCAGAGGCCCTAGCCTAGGCGCTTGGCTTTTGTCCCCCCTCCCCCTATCTCGCCCCCACCAACCCCTGCGGTAAGATGCTGTGAACAGGCGCCCCTAGGCCTGGTACCTTCAGTCAAGCCCAGGGATCGAGCGATGGCCCAGGCTGGGGGTTGGCCAGAATAGGTCCGGCTGGGGCAGTCCCCACCTCTGCCCCGAGCCCCGGGGTAGTGCGGGGTGGCGGTGATTCAGCAGTGGGAAGGCCCCAGACCCCTGGGAAGGGTGCGGAGACTGGGGGAAGGAGAGCTGGCGTCAGCACCCGGGGAAAGACAAGATCAGCAGAGGCGCAGGCGGAGCCGCGGGCCCCAAAAACAGGATGTCGTGTCGTCGTTCCGCACCCGGCGGCTCCGCGAGCCTGGGCTCTGGGGAGGGGGCGGGGCGGAGTCAGGACGTGGGGCTCCCCTCGCACCCTCTTCTCGCTGAGGCGCTCAACTGCTTGGGACAGAAGGGCCGCACCCAGTCCTGAATCTTGCCGGGGCTCTGGGGACCGGCGGGTGGGCGGACTCGTGGGCGCCCTCTGGTGCTTCTGCTCCCTGGCCTTGCTCGTGGAGCTCTGACTTGAGAAAGAATATCCGTTCATCACAAACTTTCTGAGTGCCTACCACGTGCAGAGCTGCGTGCTAGGTGCCTTGGAGGAGAACAGGCAGTAACGAAAGGCTCCCTGTCTCCAAGAGGCTTTCCAGATAAAGAGGAAGAACAACTCTGAGAATAAATAGTCCAACCTTTCTGAGCCTCCATTCTGTCTTTGGCAAAATAGAATAACTTCCCCTTCATCCTGTAGTTGTGAAGATGAGAATGGATGTAAAAGGCCTGCTGCCAATACCTGGTTCAAAGTAAACACTCAACAAATACTTCTTTTAAAAAATCATACTACTATAAGAAAGAGTTCCCAAAACACAATGTGCCAGCCCACATCTCTGGGTCTTTGTGCATTCTATTCTTTCCGCCTATTTCCTCTATTGACTGCCGGGCAAAATCGACTCAGTCTTTCACAATCTGGCGGTGATGGACCACTGCCTCCAACGACACTCGCACGTGCGCACACATGCATGCACACACACCACCTCTGCCATGCACTTGGTAGTCTCCTAGTGCTGTCTAGTGGAAATATATTGTAAGCCACATATGCAACTTAAATTTTTCTAGTGATGACATTTTTTTTTAAAGTAAAACGAAGGATTTCCCTGGCGGTCCAGTGGTTAGGACTCCACCCTTCCATTGCAGGGGGCACGGGTTTGATCACTGGTTGGGGAACTAAGATCCCACAGCCGTGCAGCAAATAAATAAATAAATGAAAAGAAACAGGTAAAATTTAATTTTAATAATATATTTTATTTAGCCCAACGTATGCAAAATATTATCATTCAACTTCAGCATGTAATCTGTATAAAATTATTGCTTATAAAAATGAATAGGAGGGGCTTCCCTGGTGGCGCAGTGGTTGAGAGTCCACCTGCCGATGCAGGGGACATGGGTTCGTGCCCCGGTCTGGGAAGATTCCACATGCCATGGAGCGGCTGGGCCCGTGAGCCATGGCCACTGAGCCTGCGCATCCAGAGCCTGTGCTCTGCAACGGGAGAGGCCACAACAGTGAGAGGCCCGCGTACCGCAAAAAAAAAAAAAAAAAAGAATAGGATAGTCTACATTCTTTTTTTGTACTAAGTCTGAAATCTGGTGTATGTTTTACACTTAGAGTACATCTGAATTTTGACTAGACACATTTCAAATGCTTGATGGTTCATGTAGCTAGTGGGTGTGGTATGGAACAGAATATTAAAGTCTCTATCAGATTCAGGCTGGTAAATGATTGAGTAGATGAATTCATTCTCCATGATCCTTCTGCTCAAACTTCCCCAGATCCTCCAGGCAGAGTTTGGGTCTCTCTCCTCCCTCCCCACAGCACTTGGGACATACTCCTCTGTGTGGAGAAGAGGAAACCAGGAAAGACAAGGGGAAAATCTGATTCCCCTCCGTACTCTAGTGGGAGCACATGGCTGATGTTTGCCATTTGATGATGAAGAAAGGATTGTGAGTTTCCATTAAAGACAGGGTTCAGTGGAGGACCACATACTAAAATGGCTTCTATGAAGCCATTAAAAATTGTGAGAGAGTGGCCTGGACACTACTAAATGTAAAATAGATAGCTAGTGGGAAGCAGCCGCATAGCACAGGGAGATCAGCTCAGTGCTTTGTGTCCACCTAGAGGGGTGGGATAGGGAGGGTGGGAGGGAGATGCAAGAGGGAGGAGATATGGGGATATATGTATATGTATAGCTGATTCACTTTGTTATAAAGCAGAAACTAACACACCATTGTAAAGCAATTATACTCCAATAAAGATGTTAAAAAAAAATTGTGTCCCAGAACAAAGGTTTTTGAACTGTGTTCCTAAAGTTCCCTTCCCAGGACTTGAGGGTGGGAAAATAGTGGGGCTCTGGCCTTCCTTTCCTTCAACTGGAATTGGTTCACTTTTATCTGATTTATATACTAGTGTTCTGGGTAAAAGGCTCATTAAAAAAAAAGTTTTCTGCAAAAATATTTAAAAATCATTTTTAGAAGCATAGTGGTAAAAATAGGTGCAGTAGACCAAAAGGCTGGATTGGTAGCCTGGGGTGACTGCATTTCCTGAGGCCTTGGTCTTGGACATGCCTGACCCTGGTTCACCTTGCTTAGGTGGGAGAACCTGACTTGGCCTTGAGGATGTCATGGTCTGATGGAATATGGGACTGCTGCATATGAAGCTACTAGCAGAGGAGGAAAGGGCCCTCGGCTGGGCTTCAGAAGACCCGAAGTCTAGTCTTGGCTCAGCCAGACTGGCTTGTGAGACTTTAGACGAGGCCTTGCCTTTCTCTGGATCTCAGACTCCTCCACCAGAAAGCAAGGAGTTGAACCAGATGATACTTTTGAGCTGTGACCTTCTATGATACACACTTAAAAATAATCATTAAGTAATTAAGGTTTATGCATGTAACATATTGCTCATAGTTCTTTAATACCATTTAGGTCATCTTGCTTTGTGCTCCAGTTAATTGTATCTGTGCCTAATGTCTGCCTTCTCCACTAAGTGTAAGTCCTTTGAGGTTGTATCTGATTCATCTCTGTGTCCAACCACCGGGCCTGGCACAGGCAGGACTTCAGTATATTGCAGAATATACTTGCCTTCAGTATATTTGCCTTCAGTATATTTGCAGAATAAAATTGCCTTAATAAAGCACTAATATGTATGGAAGCATCAGAGACCAGGTGACTTGGAGCTACTTTTATGGCACAGGCATAAGAAGGGCCAATAAAGCCAGAGGAGAAGGAGACAGGTAGACAGGTGGGGCTGTCTGCAAAGCCTTCTTGGAGGAAGAAGATGGTGAGATGAAGAGGGTAGGAAGAGGGCACAACTCCAGATGGACTGTTTCTCTCACTTGCTTTCCCTGAATAGGTGAGTTCTTGGTAGGCAGTGTACATTTGTGTTCACAAGCAGCTGAGAGAAAAGGTCACTGAGCTAGCACATTTAGAAATGAGAGAATATATGAAAGCACTTGGTGCGGGTAGAACAGAGAGATCAGAGACAGGTTCTGGAGCCAGACGGTCCAGGATTCAAATCCTGGTCATACCACTTACATTGTGGCTTTTGACAAGTCACATGACCTCTCTTATTCATTCCTTAAACACATATTTATGGAAAACCTCTGGGCCAAGCATAGTGTCACATGCCAATGATGCAGTGGTGAAAACAAAGGCAAGCCCCTATCCTGATGTAACTAGCAAGGGAGATAAATCTTAAACAGGTAATGATACAAAAGTACAGAGTGCTATAAGAGCATACAACAGAGGCATTTAGTTTCATTTTAAAATCAGAATGACAATACTGTGTGCTTTGTGGGGTTGTGAGGATTCAGTGAGATAAGCAAGCTGAGTGTCTAGCAGATTGCCCAGGGTACAATTAATAAACATTAATTTCTGCATATACTCATGTTGTTTTCAAGTTTTTCTCCCTGATAATTCTTCCCTCTTTCTCAAGGTCAAATGTTAAAGCTGACTCAGTTCCCCTGAAAGAGCAGGATGAAGACAGAGAGGGGGAGGAGAAAGGCCCCGAACTGATCTCACCCCTGCCCTGGTGTTTTTCAAAAGAGTCTTCCCAGCCTGGTCCTCACTGAGCTCCAGCTCCTATGGCTCACCAGTGGCCCACAGGGTTTTCTGCTCAGTCCCAGTCCCAGCCTCTTCAAGCTAACCCTAAATCTGAGTTCTTCTTTTTCTCTCATGTGGCTCCAGGGACTCAGCCATCTTGGTTCTCCTCTTGATTCCCTGGCCTTCCCGCTTTCAGCCTGCCTGAGCTGAAATACGAGTCTTCTGCTCATCATTCCCCTTATTGCTACCCCCAAAGATAAGCCCAGTGTCTCATTTCATGAAATGAGAAGGTGATGGGTAATACAGGAGATAGCAGAAAGAACAAACAGGGGAAGTGACAAATGAAACAAAGTTCTAGAGTCGCATCCTCGGACCAATTGTTCCTGATTCCCCCTGAGGAAATAACTGGATGGGGGAGGGGGGACCAAGCACATGCCCAATACTTCTGGAGGGTCCCTCCTCCCAGACAGGCAGCACAGTAGTTGTCCTGTTTGCCTCCAGGACACCTTTGCCTCTTTGAGCTTCTCCAAACTGGGTGGTACCCAGGTCATCTGGCATACTCCCCTCTGGGAAATTCCTCTTTCTTCAGCCCTGGTACATTCCAGGAGCAGCTTGCTTTGCCCAGAGTCACACAGCAGAGCCACGATGTGAATCTAGGCAGTATAATTCCAGAACCCGTCCTCCTCCCCCAATCCGTGTGCACAGCCTCTCTGACTGCTTTAGGCAGTTACTTGTTCCTCTTCTGTGCTCCTTCACCTGCCCCTGTACCAATTTCTTTCAAGACATTATCAACATGTTCTAATTACTCTTCATCTATATATTTCTCCGAAAAACCGAGCTCTTTGAGGGTAGGAACTGGGCTGTTACAAACAGGGGCTTGGTAGATGTTGAATGAATGAACATTGGCAGTAAGATTCTAGAACTGATTCTGGAAAGGGAGATGATTCTCTTTGTGAAGCTAGCCTGGAAAGAGTTGTTACAAGCCAAGATTTCTCTCCTCATTCTGTACGCAGCCAGACTCTTAGTGATAGCGGTACTTGCCATTTTTGGACACCAGGGAGCACCACTGATAACACAGCCTAAAGTTACAGATTCCTAAACTTTTCTGAGCAGGAGATTTCGGACTCTTTTAGTACACTTCTACTGAAGATTCTCTTGAAGATTCTCTCACTTTCCAAATGAAAGCTGTTGGTAATCAGAAACCCTGTGGTGTAGAGAAAGGACAGCTAAGCTGCTGTACAGAACACACATCGTTCATTCGTTTACTTTTATTGAGTACCAGCTCTGTACTGGGTACAGTCCTAGCTTGGGAGAATACAAACATAAATGAAAAGAAGTCCTGGGACTTCTCTGGTGGTCCAGTGGTTAAGACTCCACACTTCCAATGCAGGGGGTGTGGGTTTGATCCCTGGTTGGGGAACTAAGATTCCACATGCTGTGCCATGGGGCCAAAAAAAATGAAAAATAAAAAAAAAACAGAAAAAAAAGAAATGAAGTCCTTGATAAGCTCAGGAGCTAATGGGGAAGATAGATACTTATTGGATAATCATAATTCAGTTATATAAGTACTCTAAGGTATAGCAGGAGACTGAAGAGACAGGGTAAGTCAGGGAAGGTGGGAAAAGAAGGAAGGTGACTTCTGAGCTGGCTCTTTTTTTTTTTTTTCTTTGACTAATCATAACTTTTGGTTCGTGCTATGCTGTCATTAGTGATCAAGGCATGGCTGATTTATATCACTTGAACTGAGACTTGAAGGACAGGGAGGAAATCCCAGAGGAGAAAGAGAACTTGATGTGGTTGCCACTTCATCTTCTTAGGCTCAGTTTCCTCATCTGTAAAATGAGTATAGTCTCTGACTTATCTAGCAGAGGTTTTGTGAGGGAGAGATAAGATAATAGATGTGAAAGCTCTTGCAAATAGTAGAATAGAGGCATAAGAATTGTTAATCCAGTTTGATTTAACCAACATCTGCAGAATATCTATTAGGAGCAAGGCCCTAAGAGTGATTCAAGGGAGATATTCCTGGCACATGGTAAAGGCTTGGCGTATAGGTTTCAAAAAGACACAGAGATGAAAAAAACAAAACGAAACCAAGCTCTCGATTTCCTCCTCAGACACAATGTGGTGAGGGCTTCTTGCAGACGCTACACTTACATGAGGACCCAACCTAGGGTCTACTGAGGTGAGAGTCACAGCTTCTGATCCAGGAAGATCCACGAGGTCTCAGGATTTTCCTACCTTATAGAATATTAAAGCTGAACTGGATCAATAATCTGGTCCCTACCCATCCTATAGCTGGGGAGACTGAGATCCAGAGGGGCACTGGCTTTTCTGATGTCACATCATGATCTTGGAGGCAGAGATGAGACAAGAATGTTTCTCCTATCGTCCAGGCCATGGCTTTTGCTCCCAGACACCATTTATTTTTACTTTTATTTTTAACTGTGGTAAAATACACATAACATAAAATTTACATTTTAAGTGTATTAAGTACATTCACATTGTTCTGCAACCAGTTTCCAGAACTCTTTTCATCTTGCAAAATGGAAACTATATCCACTAAACAATTCCCTATCCTCTTCTCTCCCCTGCCCCTGGTGACCACTATCCTGCTTTCTGTCTCTATGAATTTCACTACTCTAGGAACCTTATATAAGTGGAATCATACAGTATTTGTCCTTTTGTGACCAGCTTATCTCACTTAGCATAATGTCCTTAAGGTTCATTCATGTGTAGCATGGAGAATTTCCTTCCTTTTAAAGGCCGAATAATATTCCATTGAATATATATATATATATATATATATATATATATATATATATATATATATATGTATATATATTTGTCACAGTTTGTTTATATAGTCATCCATCCCTGGACACTTACTTGGGTTGCTTTTGGCTATTGTGAATAGTGTTGTTATGAACATGGGTGTACAGATATCTCTTTGAGACCCTGCTTTCAATTTTTTTGGGCATACGCCCAGAAGTGGAATTGTTGCAGCATATGGTAATTCTGTTTTTAGTTCCTGGAGACCATTTTAGCTTCACAGGAAATGCAGCAGACTCTGAGAGTTTCAAGGTCTTGGTGTGAATTGGTAATAGACCCTTGCTTCCTGCCTCCAAGACCCAGGCTCTTTGTACCACATGGGTTTTGCACCCATACCCCCAAAGAACTCACGTGGTAGCTAAGAGAATGATGCACTTGAGTTTAAAGGAGGTTGTATTAAGCATGACTTACTTTTCTTTTTTCTTGTCTTTGACAAATGACTACACAGGCAGGTGGGTTGGCTTAGGCAGAAATTATAAACTTGTAGTCTGAGTGATCAATTTATGCTATAGATGTAGGGCTATATCATTTTTAAAGGGCTATATCATTTTTTTTTCTGTTTTGATTTTTTAAAATTTATTTTTTTGGCTTCCCTGGTGGCGCAGTGGTTGAGAATCTGCCTGCTAATGCAGGGGTCATGGGTTCGAGGCCTGGTCTGGGAGGATCCCACATGCCGCGGAGCAACTAGGCCGGTGAGCCACAACTACTGAGCCTGCGCGTCTGGAGCCTGTGCTCTGCAACAAGAGAGGCTGCGATAGTGAGAGGCCTGCGCACGGTGATGAAGAGTGGCCCCCGCTTGCCACAACTAGAGAAAGCCCTCGCACAGAAACAAAGACGCAACACAGCAAAAATAGATAAATTAATTAATAAAAAGTCCTACCCCCAACATCAAAAAAAATTTATTTTTTAAATTTAATTTTTATTTTATATTGGGGTATAGCTGATTTACAATGTTGTGTTAGTTTCAGGTGTACAGCAAAGTGGTTCAGTTATACATATATCCATTATTTTTCAGATTCTTTCCCCATATAGGTTATTACAGAACATTGACTTCCCTGTGCTGTACAGTAGGTCTGTGTTGATAAAGGGGCTACATCATTTAAAAGTCCAGATTCCCATCTTCTCTTAAAGATGATCCAGCAATACTGAGTTCACCTTCCTGCCTGCTTACCAGTGTGCCCCAGTCCCTACCACTCCCTATTACTCGCACCTACTTCTCTCAATAATATTAGCTATTTTCCCATTTTCCATTTGAGTTTCAGACTCCTGGTCCCAAGTGTAGGTCTAGTAGAACCTAGATCAGGGGCTCATCTTCTGTTAGGGCCGATTTCCCAGCACACAGCTGTTACTCAATAAATATTTGCATGATTAAATGAATTAACTCATATCAACCAGCTTTTATTGAGCACTTACTATGTACAGGGCCTATGGCTGGATGGCCATTTCCCAGAGATGAATAAAGCACAGCCCCTGACCTCTGAAAAGTCACAATCCTATGGGGTGGGGGAAGGCAGATATGAGTATGGTCCAATTGTGGACCTGAGGTGGCAGTCAGAGTAGGAGTTTCTGAGAAGATCTTGAACTGCATCTGGAAGAATGAGAGGCCAGCCATACGAGGGAGTTGATGGGGAGGCCAGGAGGGGAGAGTGTTTCAGGTAGAAGCAACAGCGGATACAAGGGCCGGGAGGTGGCTGATGTTCCATGTGTTTGAGGAACTTAAAGAAGGACAGTGCGACTGAAGTTTAATGAGAGTGGAAAGAGTGGTAGTAGATGACGTCAGACGTGTGTTTTTATATCGACAGCCTAACCCTTAAGCCAGGCAGCTATTGGGCAAATCCGTGTTCCTGGTCTTCAGAAGCCTTGCTCAGAACAGGTAGCTGGCTTAGCACTGTCAGAGGGGGGACGGGGCCTAATCCCTTCTCCCGCCTCCGGTGCCAAGGACAGGGTAGGGCACAGAGCAGGTTTCAGTAAAGATTTGCTGACAGCACACTTGAGAACAGGAAGTGCAGGCTCTGTTGAAGGAGGCCCAGGCGCAACTCCCTCTTTATGGGGGCACTCATTCTCAAGTTGCTAACACCCCCAAGCCACACAGAGAGCTGGGAGAGTGAGATGCAGGGAGGAACCAGCCACAGGCCCTACCTGCAAAAACTTAGAGGGGAGGGGATTTGGAGGTGGGGCGGGTAGGAAAACGGGCTGTGAGAGTTAAGGGAGGGCATCTGACTTAGCTTGGATGAGGCGGGGAGGGGGCGTCAGGAAGGCAGATGGGGTCATTTAGCCAAGACTTACTGTATGTGTAGGGCAATTTTACCTACAGTGGTTTGGACGCTTCGTGTGTCTTCTGGCATCATTTCCTCCGAAACCACTAGCAGGCCCTAATGGGCCTCCCCCGGGGCGGGTCCTAGCTCTATTCCTCAACCCTCTGCAAAGGGGCAGGGCCTCCCAGCGAGCTCGGGCCCTGTTCGCAGCGCCCAGATTTGCCCGCCAGGGGCCGCTGCACACGGGTGACGAAGCGCGAGGGTTCCTAAGCTGCAGAGAGGCGGAAGCGGATTGGTTGCGAGGAGCGGCGGGGAGGGCGGAGCCTGGGATACCGGCCTGGAGTGGGGGGCTGGCAATGGGCCCCCCGGCCGAACCGGGCCGGGCAGTTGTCGCCTCAGGCAGCCCCGGGCGGCAGTCGTGGTGCCGAGGGTCTTTGCCCTGACCGGCTCTAGAGCTTGGGAGAGTGGAGCAGCACCGAGGCCCGGAGATCGGGCAGGGCTGCTACTGTCATCGTTGTCGCTGCCGCCGCAGGCCTGGGTTACCTGAGCGACTGCGTGTCAGGGGCCCGCCCGCTCGTTCGCGGGCGGTTAGTGCGGGAGAGGCTCTCGTGGGGGAAAGGGAGGCCGGGCCCCGACCCTTGGCTGGGGAGAGGGGTTCTGGCGGAGACTACAGCGGGCCGAGAGCCGGGAGAGCCCGCCGGGGTCTGGGGGTGCCGGGCGGCTGCCTCTAACAGGTTATTCCGGGGTAAGCTGGGCGCTGGGGCGGGCTCGGGCTTCGCTGGGGGCCGGGCGGCGCGGGGCGGGCCTGCGGGAGAGCACGCCCCCGCCCGCCCCGGGCCCGCCCCACGCCTCCCGCCTGCTCGCCGGGGAGCCTCTGTCCCGGGCCTGGCCCGTGCGCGTCCGCCTGCTGAACCTGGGCACCTCCGGCCGCCTGGGCACGGGACTGGGCTGGAGCACTGACCTCGGCCTAGGAGGCCTGGGATCCCCGAGCCGCCCGCGCCCGCGGGGGCCTGGAAGTCGCACGCTCTTCCTGAACCTGTGCCCCTCGCCGATCCTCGGCGGTGCGAGGCCAGGTGCCCCCCTCTTTCCCTCCCTTCTTTCCCTCCCCCACTCCGGTGCCCGCTGGAGGTCCCGCCCGCCCGCCCCCTCCGGCAGGGGTGTAGCCGGCTGCGGAGCTGACACCGGCTCCGCGGCCACCCTGTCCAAACTCTCCGGAAGCGGCCCGAGCCGACCGGGTGCTCAGGCCGTCGCAGCTCCGGCGGACCCACTGTTGGACCCGAGGCGCCGGCCCTCCTCCCAAGCCCAAACTTGGAGCACTTGACCTTTGGCTGTCTGAGGAGGCGGACTCGAGGGTGGCTGGACAGCTGCGGCGCCTCGAGGGCATCTTGCCTGGGGTTCCAGGACCGTCAGCTGCACTCCCGGGCTCCCGGCTTTGCCTCTGGGATCCTGAGGTGTCCACATCAGGCGCATGTTGACTGAGACCTGGAATCATGGATGTGTGTGCCCGTCTTGCCCTGTGGCTCCTCTGGGGGCTTCTCCTGCATCACGGCCAGAGCCTCAGCCAAAGCCACAGCGAGAAGACGACAGGAACCGGCTCGGGGGCCAGTTCTGAGGAGTCCACTGCAGCAGGTAAGGCCTTGGCCACGGACAAGAACTGAGTTGCCCAAGTGGGGAAGTCGAACCCTAGGTTTCTACACCTGCGATTGATGGCAGACCCACACATGGCACTGCCTGTTCTTAGTAGTCCAAAGAGTTCTTCCCTTCTAATGTCTTTGTCTCTCTTGAACAACTTTCCTCATCCCTCCTCAGGATGTCTTTTGTTGGCAGTGAAAAGAGGTTTGCTTTTGGGGCACCTTGGCCTTTCAGATCAGCAAGTCAAGACCCCTTCTCATGACTACTTGTCTGGACTGATGCCCTGGGCAGATGATAAGTCTGTTGCTCTTGGCCAGTTTCAGCACTTGGCAGCACAGGGGAGGCTGAGGCTACTTGGGTTGGGTAGGGAGAGTCAGGACTGGGCCAACTCTATTACTCTCTAACTTAGTGTTGAGGTGTGTCTTTCTATTCCAGTGAGCGTGGGGACCCTATTCTCTCCCTTCCCTTAGGTAATCTGCTGTCTTTTAGCTGTGCCCATTTGAAATATCAAGGCAGTTCCTTAGATGGAATCCTATTTACCACCAGGGAGTTAAATGGCCTTTTGTTGACATGGGCATGATATAATTCCTGGGACCACTTGTTGACTTATTCTATTTCTTCTGACTGATGAGGGTAGGAATTCTACAATATTTTTGATCTGTCCTGGTTTTTCCTATGCACTTATGGAGCCTTGTCAAACAGTAGGAGCCCTGGTATTGTTGCAGAAGAAAGAGCACTTTTAAAATTTAGTTGTTTCACACAAGGCTTAGAAGGTATTCAGTTTTTTATCCCTGTTTCTCTCACCCAGTCACTGTGATCTGCCCAAAGTAGTGAGATGCAGAGTGAGGAGAGTTTATAGCTGGGTTCTTTCTACGGCGGGACAAGCTCAAGTGAGGGGATGCCTCAGTGAATACCTGTTGATACAAGGAAGAAAAGGAAGCATTAGTCATGGTGGCCAGGAAGTTTCATGGATGCATCCAGAGGCTGGCTTTGGTGCTAGACCCTTTCTTAGGAAACCCCCTTTTAAATTCCTTGACTGGGCTGGGTGTGACTGCAGGTACCCCAAGGGTTGGCTTCCAAGAGAGGCCAGGGTTGCCCTATGTACAAGCATGGCACCTAGGCTGTTGCTTTGAAGATAGGTCCTTCTTGCATATTAGTCCTGTTTCTCCATACAGTGTCTCCTTGGCCCCTGAACCCTAGCTTAAAGCTTGGCTGTCATTGGGCTATGAAGGCAGATGTAGGTCAAACTGTGCAGGAGACGTGAGGAGCATCTCTGCTGTCCCAGTGACGTCCCAGTGACATCCCTGTTTGTAACTGATAATATGTCCCTTTTTCACCCTAAAATATGAGTGCCTGACATAAAATGAATTTTCTTTTTGGGGAGAGGAAGTGTTCTTTATTTTAGACACAGTGCTGAAAGAGATGAAGTTTTGAATTTAGGCATTAGCTAGCTGTCAGGAAGATTTGTGTGTTTGTACATGCCATAGGTAAGAGGCACTCCAGCATCCCTCATAACCAGCCCCTGGCTTGAGCTTATGGAGACAGCCCTCCACACAACATATTTTAGAGGCTTGGCTGTGTTGATTATACTACTTAGGCTTCTCTTTTGGTCTTTTCTTCCTCTCAGTTCAGAAATTAGTTTCTATTGTCACAGTAATATTGAAGCCCAGGGAGGAAATCTCAGAGACCCTAGGTGCTGGGAATGGCTATGGTTTGTGGTAACCTGGAGGCCCCAGCACTGCTGTTCTGGTAGGTTGTCACCTTGGGCCTGTCTGGGACTTTGACTCAGATAAGAACTCATTTTTGCAAAGAGGTGGACTGGGCTCTTCTAAAGGATTTGGTGAGGAGCTGTCTACACAGCCAGGAACTCTTGTAGCCTTTCCAGTCCCTCTGTATCCTCAGAACACAGGAGTTTTACTTACCCTAAAGCTGCCACTTTTCTAAATCAGATTCAACATATCTAGTCCATTTGTATGTTCTCTAAAGTTTGTATTTTACACAGCTGTTTTTCCCACAAAGTCTCGCAATTGCTTTATTAGAATGCAGGGCAGGTGGTATTATCCCCATTTTTATTGTTGAAGAAATTGAGTCTTATGCTCAGTTTTCTTATTTTTTTTTTAAAGATTTTTTTGATGTGGACCATTTTTAAAGTCTTTATTGAATTTGTTACAATATTACTTCTGTTTATGTTTTGTTTTTTTGGCTGCAAGGCATGTGGGATCTTAGCTCCCCGACCAGGGATTGAACCCGCACCCTCTGCATTGGAAGGCAAAGTCTTAACCACTGGACCACCAGGGGAGTCCCAAGTTTTCTGATTCTTAAGTCCTAGACTTCTTCTGTCTTCTCAGGCCCTGCCCTGTTAAAGGAGCACTAGGTAAGGCCAAGAGAATGTTACTTTCCTCTTGGTGAGTTAGTTAGGCAGCCCCTGGTGACTCTGTAGCAGAGATCCAAAAAAGGGCTGTCTTTTTCTCCTCTGGAGGGTCTTCTGCAGGGGCCAGAAAATTGCATTTTTTTCTCTTGCTGGATGTACATGGCTATCTTAAAGGTCTACCCCTCCAGGGAAGGCAGGTGCTCTGCTAGAAGGCCTTCTCATTGGGAGAGGCCATTCCTGTCACCTTCTGGCTCTTTGATGCCTGTATACCCAGTTGTGCTAAGTTACTTTCTCAGTAAAGATCTGTGCTTGACTGTGCTGCTCTGAAGCCTGCCCTTCTGAAACTGCCTGGAATTGATGCTTGGAACCTTCCTTAGACTCTGGACTCATTGCCTCCAGAAACTCAAAATGTTTCCTGCAGAATGTGTGTGAGGGGTCCCACGTGAGTCTGGAGTTGTGACTGCCACTGTTGGTTGAGGACCTCTACTCAGGAGCCGTGGTTATACTCAGCATAACTAGAACTGGGCTTTGGAGGATAGGCATCTAGGCAGTTTATGGAGTGCAGGTTGGCTGCTCAGTCCACCCCTAATGGAGTGGGAGGCCAGAGTCCTGCCTGCCCACCCAGCTAGTTGCTGCTGCCTCCAAGGCTATAAATGGCCTGGCCATCTTGGTGGCTATGCTAATTTTAGCTGAGGGTGGCTCCCGGAACTGGATTGGAGCCAAGGGCAGGTGGGTGCGGCTTGGCTGAGGCTAATACTGGGGGATGGGCAGAGGGTCACACTAATCCTGGGGCAGCTAGGACATCATCTGCACACACACCTCAGCTTTGACAATCATGCTTAACCAGGTTAATGTATTCAGCAAACATTGAACAGTGTCAGCTCATGTGCTGTGTATTCAGCAAATATTTGAGTGCCTGCTCTGGGCCAGGCACTGTGTTTGGTGTTGGGAATTAAAGGATGAACAAAACAGACATGTTCTCTGCCCTCATGGAGTTTACAGTCTAGTGGGGAGATAGAAAATAAATACATAAATAAATATGGTGTCTTGTGGTAATTTTTGTGGAAGAAAACATAAACAGAGTGCTGTGATGGAGAACGAGAAGAGGACAGAGATCCAGCTGAAGTAGGAACCCAGTGCCTAGCAAGACATTAATAACATCAGTAACATCAACAGTAATAGCAACTGACATTTTTTAGTGCCTACTGTGTGGCAGGCACCATTCCAAACATTTTATTCTTTTTAATTCTTACAGCCATCCTGTGTGCTTAAGTGAGGAAATGAAATCATAGAGAGGTCAAGTAACTTACCCAAGGTTATACAGATAGTAGGGAATAGAGCCAGAATTTGAACCCAGGCAGTCTGACTCTTCTCCCCACCTCCACCTCAGCCACTAGGTTATACACTCTTTCAGAACTTTGTGATAAGCGCTGAAGTAGAGGTATGATATATACATACAAAAGGCTGTGGGAAGCCCAGAGGAGCAAGTGACTAACCCTGCCTGGGAGAGCTGGGGGAGGCTTCTCAGTTTCCTCCATAATTTTTCTCAGATCTTGGGGAGATAAAAAGTGGTTGCCTAATTGAAAAGTTAAGAGGTGGAAACATCTGTTAGTTCAACTTATTTATTTTTACATATGAGGAAACTGATGTCCAGAGAGGCGTCACATAGAAATTCCACAATGGGTTATTAGTAGAACTAGACTAAGACATCTGAGTCAGGGACCCTGGCTTAATCAGTTATTCCATCCACAAGTCTTAATGAGTGCTTACTGCTTGCTTTGTACTATGGAAGGAACTTAGGGCTGCCAAAGAAGTCTAGTTGGGGGGTGGGGGTGGGGATATATATTTAGAGAATATTAAATACAACATAATGCACAGGCTTAATGAAGCACAAAACCAAGCAGGGTAGACAGTGTAGGCTAAGGATTACAAGAGCTCTGTGTGGGCTGAGCTAGGCTAAGGTGGCTGGGGAGGGCTTCCTGAAGGAGGGGTTGGGCGGAGGCATAAGAGAACGGGGTGGGGAGTGGTCTGACTTGGGGATTGTTGGAGGGAAGGGGGCATTGTAGAGGTCTGGATCACCAGTGTGAGCACATGGGGTCTCACTGGCGGCTGAACAATAACTGGGCAGAGTTGCTTCATAGTTGGCCAACTACCTCGCACGAGGGCTGGTAGACAGGAAGACTGCAGTCACGTGTGGTCTGTGGCAGGTCTGACAACTACTGTAATTTTGAAGTAATGATGATTATGAATAATATTTGGAGCTATCTGTACCAATGTAATGTGACATGAAAATGTCTGTACTTTCTGTTGGTGACAAAATCATAGGTAGGGCTAATAATATTTTGGTTGGTTATTATGTATAATTGAAGGAAATGCTAACTTGCAGTAAGAGAATGTTGAAAATAAAGATGTAATTTCTTTCCCATCCAAATTCACCCCCACCCCCAATTCTTCTCATGGGCTCCTTAGGAATGTGGAGCCTTCATGCTAAGAACTCCTGTTCTCTGACAAGGAAGGGATGAGGTCTTGATGGGAGGGTTTCCTAGGTCTTCACAGGACTTGAGTTTGAGCCCCAGGGGGCCCCTCATTTCCTGCTGGGTGGCTTTGAGATACAGTGCTGAGTGACTTCATGGGCATGCTGTGGTATACTGCTTTTTATGAGAAATGATTCTCCAGGAAACCCAGCAGTTCTGGCTGTCAAATTTTTTGGGAGAGAGAAAGATACCAAACTGGGTGTCCAACAGAGCTTTCTTTTTTTGTTACTGCTGATCAAAAAAAAATTTATGAACTATTAAGATATACAACTAAGTATAAAGAATAATACATTGAATACGCCTGTGCCCATAACACAGTGTAAGAAATCAAGTAATAACAATACAGAGCTTTCTTTATTACCCCCTGGATACTTTGTATAAATTTCTAATTTAACACATAGCACATTGTACATATATTTGCTCTCTTACAAGTGTAAGCTCTTTGTGGAAGAAAGGAGGAGGGGTTGTATTTTATTTATCTCTGTTTTTATTGCGCCCAGCCTAAAACCTCTGTTAAAGTTTGTTGGAAAAGCTGAAATCAGGGCCTGTTTGAATGGATCATATTTTCTCTCTTCCTTTCATACCTTCTCATATATCTTGGTACACATTCTGGGCTTTTCAGCAACCCTTCATGGTGTTGCTCACCCAGGGCACTTTGTATTTTCATCCAAGTTCAGATCTGTTTATCCCTTTTCAATGTATTATTTTATTTTATCCTCAACTTTGGAAGTAGGTATACCTGTTTTTATTATTATGCCCATTTTTTTTTGGCCATGCCACGTGGCATGCAGGGTCTTACTTCCCTGACCAGGGATTGAACACCTGTGCCGTGCAGTGGAAGCATGGAGTCCTAACCACTGGACCACCAGGGAATTCCCATTATGCCCATTTTAAAGGTGAAGAATTCGTAGCTGAGAAATTTGTGTTCTTTGTCACATAACTAAAAAGTGGCAGGATCAGAACCATAACTCTGGGGATCTGTGTATCAAGCCCTTGTTGTTTTTCTCAAAACACATTACTTGTCAGTGTGTCCCTCACCAATCTGGCATGCAGAGCCTTAGCCTCAATGGTCTGGCCATAGCTGTGTTAACAAAGGTGTTCGAATAGTCTAGTCACCTATCACAAAGTGCTGCTCTGGAGGATGATGGAGTCTATAATCCTACCAATCATGCTACCCTGTTGGAGTTATCTATGTATGTGCCGGCCTTCCTTGATAAAAACTCCTCAAGGGTTAGGACAGGAAGCTCCTAGCACAAGCCTTGACACATGGTATACTTTACATACTGTAGAGTTTGTAAAACTGAATTGAAGGGGATTTATTGTCTGGTTCTGTTTCAACTGTAGTTTACTAGGTTGGAAGTTGAAGAAGTTTTACTTCGAAAGGGTTAGGTAAAGTCGAAGAAATAAGCTTCACTTATTTAGAAAGTTCACTGTTTTAGAATTTCTCATTTTTGGGGAATTCCCTGGCGGTCCAGTGATTAGGACTCTTGTGCTTTCACTGCTGGGGTCCGGGTTCGATCCCTGGTCGGGGAACTAAGATCCTGCAAGCCATGTGGTGAGGCAAAACAAACAAACAAACAAAAAATAGAATTTCTTGTTTTTTGCTTTTGTTAAAAAAGTCATCCAGGTCAGTTTGAGTCCAATGGCCTCATTTTGCTTGGAAGAAGTTTGTCTAGGATTTTAAAGAAACCAGACTCTTATTGTTGCAGGCCTTACCACGAGAATGCAGTTGGGAGTAGCTGGGAAACTGTCTAGTTCCACAAAGGACCTATGTGTAGCGAGCGGGGAGAAGAGAGTTGGGAAATGAGTGTGTGGGGCTGGGTAGAAGCTCAGATGAGATGATTGGCTTTGGTTGGCAAAAGGGTCTGAGTTGGCCACAGCCAGCAGACATAAATATCTGGATTTAGGGGAGCTTCAGAGTTCCAGCTTTTTTTCTTACTGTCTGTGGACCTTGTAGAGGGTAAATCACTTTACCTCTCTCAGCCTTAGTTTTTTCATTTGTAGAAAGAGCATAACCTTAATGAATAGATTTGTAGTGAGGATCAAATGAGATAACTTATGTGGTGAAAGGGCTTTATAAACTCTAAAGTACTACACAATTAGGGATAGTGGGGTCCTCGCAACCTCTGCTTTTATGGGCCTGGAAAAGCCTCAGTCAGAATCTGTGTGTCTTCTTATGGTGGCGCCTGTCTAATGGAAGTTGCTTCTCTGAACCTGCTGTAGTGCCATTGTTTTACTTCAGGTGTACCCACCAGACTTATATGAACCCTGGGTGTGGCCAAATTAGACTTTTACTCAAAGCTTACTCTAGGCCATAGGGAAGCTGTTGATAAAGTCTGGGTGCTAGTATTTCACTTTATTTCCGGCCTATACCCCCTTCCTTTTACTGGGTGTAACCACTTCCCTAGCCCCACCTGCAGACTTGAAATAGCTGACCAGATGGGCCTAGTCCCTACCTGTATTGGTACATAACAAATTATCCTCAAAGGCAGAGACTTAAAATAGTAAACATTTATTATTTTCAGTTTCTGTGGGTTAGGAATCTGGGTGCTGCTTAGCTGGGTGCCTCTGGCTCAAGGTCTCTCATAAGGTTGTAGTCAAGCTGTTGGGCTGGGGCTGAAGGCTCAACTGGGGGGAGAGTATTTACTTTCAAGCTCATTTATGTGGTTGTTGGTAGACCTTGGTCCTTTGCCACATGGGCCTCTGCACTGGGCTGCCTCATGACCTGACAGTTGGCTTCCCCCAGGACAAGTGATCCAAGAGGGAGCACCCAAGATGGAAGCTGCAATCTTTTTATCGCCTAATCTTGCAATTGATGTGCCACAACTTCTGCCATATTCTGTTTGTTAGAAATAAGTCAAGGTGAAGGGATTATACAATGGCATGAATACCAGGAGGGTAGGGATCACTGGGGGCCATCATAGAGGATGCCTGTGACATCATTCTAGGGCCATGATCTTGGGAACAATGGCTTCTGGGTGCTGAGTCCTCTTAGTTTTTCTCTGACTTCCTTTGCTTGCCTCCTAGAGTCTTGTGGTGTCTTTCTATACTCCCTTTGGTATTATGTCCTTTTGATTCATGCATGACTTCATTGCTTTGACATGTAGAGTTGACATGGCCCTTCTACCTATATTCCTCCACAGTTTTAAACCCAATTCTAAACTAGATTTTTATCCTAGGTTCTAGTCATGGCTCCCAACTCCTTGTTTGGTACCTTTAGTTCTGGAGCACATTTTACAGCCACTGACCTTGGAGGCTTTACTACCCCAACTTGGCTTCTGAGAGCTAGACTTATAAGTGGCATTGAACTGGGACTTACACACTGACAGCTGAAAAACTTACTCTGACCTTTAGGGCTGTTGATGTTGAGTGCTAGGACTTCACATCCTAGTGTGTCAAAGTTGGAAGGGCTTTTAAGTACCATCTCAACTAAACTCCTCAATCTACATATGACAGGAACAAATTTGCCCAAGGTCTCAGTTGGGGCCAGAATCTTAATTTTGTCTGATTATTATTCACATACTGTTCCCACTCTGTTGTGGAGCTTCTTTACCCTAACGCAGCCAGTTTGGGTTGTTAGGGGGTCTGAGACCTATACAGAGGAAAAGCAGAAAGCAGTTCACAATATTGTATTGTGTTCACAGAAATTGTGCTGGGCAGAATTGGGGGGTATGCAAAGTCAGTGCTGCTTCCGAGGAGCTTCCCTGCCCAGCTAGGGAGCTTTTATATGATGCGCAGAAAAAGAAGCCCAGTAATATCTGTGGCATATGGTGACTAATATCTGCATTCTGTACTCCCCTGGCAATCTCAATTCAAGCAAGGAGAGGTTTGTTTGTTTTGATGTACAGAGCAGATTTCCCAAAGGAGGTGGGTCAGAGTGTAATACTGCATATCTCACCATTGTTTGGCTCAGCTGGTTGCTTTATGTATAGACTTGGGGCCTCCACAGGCAGGGTAAATGTTTCTAAAGCCCTGTGGGGTTACTTGTGGCCACCTACAAAGTGCCAAAGGGGAGCTTTCCGGGCACTGAGAATTTGACAAAGCCCTGCCTGTGTTGGCACAACTTGCTAAGGCAGGTGAGACTTGAGTAGGGATGGCTATGGCCCTGTCATGTTGATCAGAGTGGAGCAGATTTATTTCAGTGAGAGACCTGCAAGGAAAAACCTGAAATGAGCCAACAGCACCGTACTTTTGTTTTCTGCTGGGGAGCTTGGAATAGAGATGGTGTAAGCCCTAAAATCCCTCTATGGGTAGTAGTTTCCTTCCTGACCCAGGGTTCTGGCCCCAGACCACTTTGCCCACTTCATCTTCCTCTGTTCCCCTCTCTACATTTTGGCCCAGCCAGGCTTTTTTTCTTTGTCTTGGTCTGCAGAGCACACCTTATACTGCTTCTCTTTTGCCTTTACTTATGTGTGCCATTTTACTGCCTCCCAGAATGTCCTCCCCCTCCTCCTTCCTTCCTCCCTAACCTCTGAGTCCTCTGTGAAGTGATCCCTGACATCAATGCTAGCCACAAACTCCCTCTCATTTCCAAACTCCGGTAGCACTTGCTATCTACAATACTCTGTGCCCTTCACACCCTGCTTATGCCTCTTAAAGCAAGAGATAGCCCGATGCGGGAATCAAGAGCACTGGGCACTTACTGACAGTATGACCCAAACTACGGTTTCCTCACTTGAAAACGGGATTAAAACATGTATGAAATAGCTTTTAAAGGCTTTTTTTTTTTTTTTTTTTTTTTTTGCATATTTTCCTCTCTCTTGAAGGCAAGAGCCATGTCTATTTTTTCTGACCATAGCACCCGTCCTTGGTATCTATCACAGTACGGGTCCTAGGGTATGTGCCCAATAGATATTTGCTGAATAAATGGATGAGTAGTAATGAGTTGATCTTTGGATTGAGTAGTCATGGAGGGAGAGTGCCAAGTGACGAGCTTCGACAAGAGTGCCCTGAGATTAGGGGTGGAGTTCACGTGGGGGATTTCTGAGGTGTTCTGTGGGCACACACTATTTTTCTGCTGCCTGGTACTTCATCTCTGAAGCTGCACTCGGCGACAGTTACCAGTCGCACTGGGAGATGGTTCGGCCCTTGACTCTGGCTGGCCTTTTCTGTTTGCCGTAGCACTGGCTGCCCTGAGCAGGTGGCTGTCGTAGGAGTGGAGCAGGGCTGTGCTCCTGGAGGCCTGAGATGAGTCTTGTGGGCGGGGCTTCCTTGGCTTCTGCTGCTGCCTGTCTTTGCCTGCATGGCCCCCCTGGGTTTACCACAGGGCAAATGTGAGGCAGCTGAAGGAACAGAACTACTTTCCTTAGCCTGGCTTGTGGGATGGAGAAGGGAGCCTTCTTTCGTGCTGGGCTTGTGCAGCAGGGAGGTAGGATAGTCCAGTGAAGATCACTGGTGTTTTAAAGGTTATCTCTGATTCTGCGAACTCCCTGGGCCTCAGAGAACTCCAGCCTGAGCAGACATCACACCAGCTTTCCTTCAAGGCATTGGGGAGGGGCCTCTAGGGAAACTTGGTAAAGGAGGCAAAGGCATAAAAGAGTCAGCTGTGCTGTCAGCATGGCCCCGCTGGGCCAAACCTGTCCCTTTTCCTGTTAGCCATTTTACAGAGCTCCTGGCTGCCTTGTGTTGAATGCTGGCCTAAGTAATGACCAGAAGTCTCACTGGCAGGCAGGCAGGCAGGCAGGCTTCCAAGTCTCATGTGCCTCTGATTTTCTCCAGTGAGATTCAGTAGCTCCGCTCCTGATTGGCCTCTCTGGGTTATCTCAGGGCTCTCAGGAAGCTCTCAGAGCTCTCATCACTACAGTGTGTACATTAAAGCAAATGTGTTTGTGTTTTCCAAGTTCCTAGAGCCAGCATCTAGAATGTAGGGACCAGGGGAGCTGGGTGCCCTTCAGGCGTAACACATACACAGGTTAGAAAGCAGCTTGTGTGTGTGTGTGTGTGTGTGTACCTGGGTACTCAGACTTGTGGAGGTCTTATTTCAAGAAACTTTTGCCGACAAGGGCAAAGTTCACTGAAACTCATATTGTATATTGCTAAAGAGATAAGTATGTAATTGAGGCAACTCAGATAACTTCAATGATAAGAATGATGATGATAGCTGCTATTTATTGAGCACCTGTTATCTTCTAGGCACCGGGCTAGGTCTTTACAGCTGTATAACAACCCTTAAAGGTGGATATTTTTCTCATTTTATAGATGGGGAAACTGTAGCTCTGAGAATTTAAGTAATTTTCCTAAGGTGACTAAGCCAGGATTTGAATTTAGGTTTATCTGACCCAAAGGCCAATGCTGTTTCTATTCTTGTTTAATAACTGTGGGAGGGAAGGAAACAGCTGTATGAATTTAAGTAGAGATGTGTGTTTGGATTAAAAAGTGTACAATTTATCAGACTGTTAGTGGCATTAGTTTGTTCTGTCACCTAAGTGGCCTGGAATAAACTGGGATTAGAATTTGTAGGGGATGGGGGAGGGAATGAGAAAGTGTATCCACTTAATAAATACTGAATGGGAGTATCACACTGGTGAAGTGTATAGCTACAGAGTGCTGTGTATTCAGTTTGTATCCTCCAAAAACAGCATTGTGGTTGAGCTCTTGTGGATATAAGCTTTGGGATAGGGTCTGTATCTATGTAGTGTTTACCTCTTCAGCTAACATTTAACATGTATGTTGTACCTTGCCCGGTAAAAGGATTGAGTATAATAGGGAAGTTAAGATGTGTACGAACATTTTTCTTTATCATAATAAGAGCTCCATTTATTGAGCACGTATTCTATACCAGGACTGGGTTAGATACTTTCACATACGTAATCTTGTTTAATCCTCACAATGGGTTTCCCGTTTTACAGCTTATTGTGCAAGGCAATCTTGTTTCAATGCCCTATGAATAATACCTATGATCCTATTGGAAAATGGGATCACCTCTGCCTGGAGAGATCAGGGAAGCTTTATGGAGGAGGTAACAGCTTAGTAGGTCTTCAGGTACTTCAGGCAGAAATATAAGGTTTCCTCTGGCTGGGAAGCACTCCAGCCAAAGGAAATGTCATGAATAAAGGCATGGAGTGAGACAAAGTGAAGAGTCTTTAGGGGACATTGGTTAGTCCAGGTTGGCTGGAGAGTGGCATCTGTGAAGGAGAGTATGATAAAATAAGGCAAAAAAAGATTAATTGAGGAAAGATAATGGAGGGCCTCAATGTTTGGCTAAAGAGTTCAGACTTTGCTGTGTAGGCAGTAAGTAGTCCTTGCAGGTTTTGAGCAGGGGAGAGACATGACCTGAGTTTTGCTTTAGGCAGATTAATCTCACAGAACATGCACAATGCATTGGTGGGATGAGGTTGGAGGCAGGGAGTCTAGATAGGAGACTTTGCAGTTGTTCATGAGCAGAGATCAGGGTGTGCACTATGCAAGCAGAATCAGTAGGACTCAGCGTTTAAGTGTAGGGAGGGAAGGAAAGAGGCAAAGGTGTAGCCATGTTTTGCATGTGGGTAATGAGGTGCCTGGTGGTGCCAGTAACAGAAAATATATCGCAGTCTGAAGGAGGGGGCCACTGCTAGGCTGTGATGACTAGGGGGCGTAGTTGACTTTTTTTGAAGTGCTAGGCAAGGGCTACACTTCACAGTACTCTAGGAACCAAAGAATTGTCTTCTCTCTACGCTTGTTTTACATCACTTTATTTTACAGATGAGTTTTCTGATGCCCAGAGATGTGAAGGGATTTGCCAAAGGTCATACAGGAACTGCTTGGTGGATTCCAAGTCTGAGAATACAGGTCTCTTGTTTTTAGCTATTAAGCTTCCTAACAAAGCTGGGCCTTCACTGCAGGAAAATCAGAGACTCTTGCAGATAGGAATACCTGGGTTCAACTCCAGGCTTTTCCATTTTCCATTTGTGACATCTTTTTTTTTCATTTTTTTTTATATATAAATTTACTTATTTTATTTATTTTTGGCTGCCTTGGGTCTCTGTTGCTGTGTGTGCATGGGCTTTCTCTAGTTGCGGCGAGCGGGGTCTATTCTTTGTTGCAGTGCGCGGGCTTCTCATTGTGGTGGCTTCTCTTGTTGCGGAGCATGGGCTCTAGGCATGTGGGCTTCAGTAGTTGTGGCTCGTGGGCTCAGTAGTTGTGGCTCATGGACTCAGTAGTTGTGGCTCACGGGCTTCGTTGCTCCGCGGCATGTGGGATCTTCCCGGACCAGGGCTCGAACCCGTGTCCCCTGCATTGGCAGGCGGATTCTTAACCACTGCGCCACCAGGGGAGCCCCATTTGTGACATCTTGAACAGGTTGCTTTTTTTCTCTGAGCCTTAGTTTCCAAATTTGCAATAAAAGGAATATTAACCTCATGGAGTCAATGGAAGATAAGGCACCTTGTGAAACCTTCAAGTGCTATGTGAGGGTGTTATTCCAGGATTTTGACATGGGTTGGAGCCATATATACAGTGAGTATTTTGGCCCAATGAGAGCAGACAAACTCACAGTTTCTCAGGGAAGGTCGTCTTTCACTTTAGGCTTCCTAGGCTACTCACTCACCTGCAGTTGGGGCTTTCAGGTATGGGAACATGCTGAGTTTTCCACAGTCACACATCTCTAATTTTCTAGTATGAAATGGAGTTGCAGAAGGAACACTAAGCCATCATACCCTGTCAGGAGTTCTTGGCCTGAGAGAAGATGATTACTATCCCTCTTCCCCAGGGTCTTCTACCAACCTTCAGCCGGCTCAAGGTGGGGGTGGGGCAGAGTGCTAGCTGAATTTAGGCTATGCTTTGAGGGGAAACTCCTGCTGGACTAGAGTAAGCCCTGCCTGGGGACAGAGGTGCCAGGATGCAGCTGCTGATCAAAACTAGTACCTGGAGTCCTCTTGTAGTCATCTGTTTGGTTTAGCACACGTGTTCCTGCGTCGTCTTGAGAGGGGGAGGAGGCTGCTCAGGTATTGTCAGGTAGCAGGTCTGTGGTTGTGTCAGCTCATTGTCACGGGAGCAGGCCTGAAACTGGCCATCTTGTCTGATGTCTTGTCACACACCCTCTGAGAGGGCGGAAGGGGGATTGCAAGAAGATTTTCTGATTAATAAAATAGCTGTTTACTGTTTTGTAGCCTTTTATTTTTAAGAGGGCCTGATTCTTTTTTATGTACTTAGTTATTCATTTATTTATTTATTTAGTTGCACTGGGTCTTAGTTGTGGCAGGAGGGCCCCTTAGTTGTGGCATGCAAACTCTTAGTTGCGGCATGCATGTGGGATTTAGTTTTCTGACCAGGGATCAAACCTGGGCCCCCTGCACTGGGAGCACGGAGTCTTACGCACTGTGCCACCAGGGAAGTCCCTGTAGCTTCTGTCTTAAAGCGTGTTTTTTTCCACTATTTCTCTTGAACCCTTTTTTCTTTTACTTCCCTCTTTCTAGCTAGAGTCAAGTCCCACCAACAGTGCAAGAGTGCTCCCTTTTCTCCACACCTTCTCCAGCATTTATTGTTTCTAGATAAGAACCTAGGGCTAAGACAGGAATAAAGACACAGACCTACTAGAGCATGGACTTGAGGATATGGGGAGGGGGAAGGGTAAGCTGTGACAAAGTGAGAGAGTGGCATGGACATATATACACTACCAAACGTAAAATAGATAGCTAGTGGGAAGCAGCCACATAGCACAGGGAGATCAGCTCGGTGGTTTGTGACCACCTAGAGGGGTGGGATAGGGAGGGTGGGAGGGAGGGAGTCGCAAGAGGGAAGAGATATGGGAACATATGTGTATGTATAACTGATTCACTTTATTATAAAGCAGAAACTAACACACCATTGTAAAGCAATTATACTCCAATAAAGATGTTAAAAAAACAAACAAAAAACAAAAAAAACTAGCCTTTGCTAGTGCAGATTAGGTTAGAGTATAGCCACTGGGGGAATAGGTCACAGTAGGACACTGGGGTGGGGGATGGAGGCTGGCAAGAGGGCAATTCTTAGTTTACTGATGCAGGAAGGGTGTCAGGGCCTCAGGGCCTACTTGATGCTGCCTTTCTTGTAGTCCACACCCAACTTCTCTTCCTGAGCTGAGCACGTACCTGTACTCTCAGCCAGAAGTCAGAGCTTGGTGAAGCCTGATTCCCCCAGGAATTCAGTGATAAAAATTAGGGCACTTGAACAGATCTAATTGGCTGAACTGAGTGAAGGGCAGAGGCTTGCCCTGGGGGCTCCTTGTAATCTCCTGTGGTTATAGACTTTTCAGGTTGGACTAATTAAAATGTTGGCAGCTGGACTCAATACTTTCCTTGCACTAGGTCCTGCTCCAGACTCCTGGAGTACCAGAAGTTGGCATGGGGCTGTCTTTCCTGGGGAACTGAGGAGTGGGTTTCCATTTCCTCATCTAACTAAATGCATGATGATGTAATAATTTCTGTCCAGAATGGGCAGCTACATATTTCATGGTGGAGAGAGATGTAGGCTGAGCCCTGGATCCAGATATACCTGGATTTGGTACTCTCCAGACTCCCGAGGTGCCCTTTCAGGTCGATTGTTCTGTTAGCTCCCAAACGGCTTTGCTCTGTCAGCTGGCAAGTAATTTCCATTGCCCTGGGGTATCCTTCCCTGATGTGTGTTCCTGTTCCAGAAAAAGGGATATTTATTAAGTCCTGCCATGTGCCAGGTCAGGGCTAGTGCTTCACACAGTTGTCTTTTGAGATATGGCCACATCTTTTCATAATGCCCAATTTATAGATGAGAAAATACTCATAAAAGGAAAATATTTTGCCTGATAGTCATTACAGCCTGTAAGCAACTGAACCAGAATTCAAATCCAGGTCTCTCTCAAAGCCTCTGGTTACCTTCCTAAGGCAGCACAAACACTTTCGTATCCTCTTATCTTTCTAAGCTGAGCAAATTTCCTGCCTCCAATTCCTGCAGCCAGAATTATTTTCTTGACCTGCCTTTCCAGAGCACTCTGCCCTTCCCTCTATTCTGGCTGACACCCAATGAGGCACGGATCTACCTCCTCATTTGACTGCTCCCACTCCTGCAAGCTGTGGTCCTCAGGATGTGCTCACCGAAGACCCAAAGGAAGCTGTAGTGTTGAAATTTCAGGCATCATGACAGACTGGTAAGGAGAGAGGTTTTGGGCATAGTCTTGGCTAGTTCCCTGCACGAAGCCAGGCCTGGGTCTTCTTGGTTTGCGGGAGTGTGCTGTGTTGTTCTGGAGGCAGTAGGGCCTTCTAGGCAGCATGCCTTTTGGGTTCCCAAGGAGCCGGCATCTTTTCCCTCAGGTCGTTTTCCTTGGCATCTGGCTTTACAGTTTCTTTCTTGTAGTCTCCCTTTGATTAAGAGATCAGTGCCACCTGGGGGCTTCCCTGGTGGTGCAGTGGTTGAGAGTCCGCCTGCCAATGCAGGGGACACGGGTTCGTGCCCCGGTCCGGGAAGATCCCACATGCCGCGGAGCAGCTGGGCCCGTGAGCCATGGCCACTGAGCCTGCGCGTCCGGAGCCTGTGCTCCGCTACGGGAGAGGCCACAGCAGTGAGAGGCCCGCGTACCGCAAAAAAAAAAAAAAAAGAGTTAGATCAGTGCCACCAGGAGTAAAGTACTATGACAAAGCCCTCGGCCTGGCCTTGGTTGCTGGAATATTCCTGCTGACTGTGGATACTTGGGTTATTTTTGCAAAGAGCATGCTAAGTTATTAACCCTGCATTTGGGTCTTATGTTTTCTGCAACCTCTGCCTACTGGTGTGCCTCACTTCACAGGATAAAGGCTTTCCTGAAGAAGGCAAGCCTGTGAAGGCATTTTTAAAAGTTGAATTATCTTTCTCACTGACTTGAAAAAAATTATAAAAGTATTTTCATGCCTTTTTCTATGCATATAGCATATATGTTTAGTGTTTAACATCAAAAGTTTGTTCCTTTGGGAATAAATGGCAAATTAGAATATAACAAAATACAGTTCAAACGCCTTTAACAGGAAAAATAATAAAATATTAATGACAATCAAAATAAATTCCAAAATAGGTAGGCTGAAACACAGTGTTTTTTTTTGTTTGTTTGTTCTGTTTGGATACAATGGGAAATCTGGAATAGCATAATCAGCAGAATGATCTAGATAGTGACATGACACCGTTTTGATTTCTCCAGTATTAGCAATAGATTAGGAGATGTCCTTAGGCGAAGGGGAGAAGAATGCATTCTGGGACTAGAACTGTGTAGATCCAACTACTCATTTGTGTCTAAGGACACAAGTAACTAGTAACTACCTTTCTGGGTGTCTGTTTCCATGTTAAATGAAAGCAATACCTACCCTGTTTAATTTTATGAGGATTAAATAAGACAATGTATGTAAAGTGTTTTGTAAACTCTGAAGTACTATTGTTGTCATACTCAGTGGGTGACTGGAGCCAATTTGCTAGCACTGCAGGAGGCTTTTGGTTTAAGACATGCCTTCGGGACTTCCCTGGTGGTCCAGTGGTTAAGATCCTGCACTCCCAATGCAGGGGGTATGGGTTTGATCCCTGGTGGTTGGGGAACTAAGATCCTGCATGCTGCCTGGCACAGCCAAAACAGCAACAACGAAAAGATGTGGCTTAAACCTATGACATAGGTGGGAAGAAGAATGCTGAGTTGATGAGTAAACCGTTGAATGCTGTTTGGGCAGCAGCTGAGAGGAATTCCTGTGAGGTGAGGGAAAGAGCCACATTCATCCCTTCATTCTGTATCTGTTGAGTCCTGTCGGGTGGAGGAGAAAGAAATACAGATGTCTACCTATTAAATGTATGGTATGCTAAGTATGGAGGATTCTCGGTTTAGGAATGAAAGCTCCATAAAGACAGGAGTTTTTGTCTGTCTTTTACACTGCTGTGTTTTCACCCAAGAGTAGTACTTGGCACATGGTAGGCTCTTGATAAATATTTGTGGGAAGAAAGGCTAAGTTTTGGAATCAGACAGACCGGGTTCATATTTGGGCTCTGCCCTTCACCAGCCCCTCTTCTGAGCAAGCTGCTTAATCTCTCTGATGCTCAGTTACCTCATTTATAAAATAGGACTAGGATTAGCTATTACAGAGGATTATTGGGGGGATTTTTTTTAAAAAGTAAAGGTTTTAAAACTTTTGTACAAGTCCTAGTAAGTGCTCAATGAAAGATGGTTCCTTTTCTTTTCCCTTCCTGGTTTGCAAAGTGGGAGGGAAGCGCCGAGGACGAAGCAGATCTGCTTGGGGAGCCTAGCCAGTGGCTTCACAGGTTTGATCTGACCACGTCTTTCTCATGTGTGAGATTAGAATTATTGGTATTATTTCCTCACAAACAGAAGTCCCTGGGATTGAGCAGGAGTGTTGGAATATATATGCTTTGCCTCTGTGTTTCCCGTGGTCTTGGTGGGAGGGTCTGGCTCTTGTCTTTCAAGGCAAGGTAATGTTTGCCCTGCAGGTTTGTGCAGAGATTGTTCCCAGAAAGAGCAGCTTCCCCTGGAAAGTCTGGACTCACCTGATTTGGATTAGGCTTTCATAGCCAGCCACCCTTACACCAATTATTGTTAGTTATAGCTTTGAAAGGTGTCCTCAGCTTGACTTCTGTTCCGGATCAGTTGTAAATTCTCACAGCACATGGAGCAGAGCGTGTTTGCATGAGTTAATCAGGTATTTATGAGCTGACCTTTGCTAGTGAAAACCTAATTTTCCCTCATGCCTGGGTGACTCCAGCAGGCTGAGGGCCTTTTTCTGAGACATTCTTGGAACAGTTGGAAGTTGCAGCAGGTTTGCCTGCCCTGGTCATATGTGCACAAGACCAGTGGGATATATTTGCCCTTCAGCAGTTGTGCTCAGTGCCTCTCCTTTCTATCCTGTGGTCTTAAGACACTGGACATAATACCACTCTCCTTTGTTTTATCAACATTTAGACTTCAGAGCTTTCTCTTCTGGTTTAGTTTCTTGGAGGATGAGTAAGCAGGGAGGAATTGTCTGGCCATCAGACAATTGAATTGAAGCCACTTGGCCAGAAGCAGCTAAAGAATATGTTCCTAGATGGGGGTAGTCAGGCACTGCGTAAGTGAGGGTTAGTTTAGGGGTTAAGAGGACCTGGTGTCTTCTAGAAGTAGAGACAGTAGGTGCTCTGGCTGTGTCCTCAGTGCCCTCCTTTGGGAGCTGAGCATTGCTACAAGGGAGATCTCAAATATGGGCTTGAGGAAAGGAGACAGAGGGAAGAAAAGGAATTTTGCTGAGCTGTTGTTATGCTAGGTGCTTTAGACCAATTATTTCCTTTAATATTTACAACAACCTCGTGAAGTTTACAGATGATGAAACTGAAGCCCAGAGAAGTTAAGCAGCTTTCCCAAGGTCACAAAGCTAGTGAATGATAATAATAGTTATCATTTGTTGTGTGTCGAGAAGGCACATACCAAGTTTCTTTTTTTAAGTGCTTTATATCTAGTACTCACCACCATCCTATGAAAGATTATTATTACTTCTGCATTGCAAATAAGGAAACTGGGAATTAGAGAGCTTTGGTTACTTGATGAAGGTCACTCATCTAGCAATGGTGGCACAAGGACTTGAATCCAGAATTCTGTGATTGTGAAGCTTGTTCTTTGATGTACATGTCACTGAAGCTAGAAGAGTAGGATTCAGACACAGAGTCATGAGCGCAAGGTTCATGTCTTATTCCATCTCTGTATCCTTATAATCTGAGATAGCGCCTACCGCATTATTAGTCCTCAATAAATGTTTGCTGTGAAATCCAGCTCTGCTCTCCCCCATTGTCCCCAGTTGCTGACTGCATCCTGCCCCAGCTCCTTGGCCTGACTGTCTTCTCTCCACAGTCTGGCCTTACCCTACCTCCCATTGTGGCCTCCCAACACACAGCGTATGATCCAGCTCTGTTCCTCTCTTGCTTCTTCACCACTCTTTTCCCTGGCTACATACTTTTGCTGCCACTATTGCTCTCCATCCCTCTTCAATCCTGTCTGTTCTTTTCTATGCAGTTTCTCTGACTAATCCCTGAGAATACCCCTATCCAGAGTATAATCTTCTCAGTCTGTGCCATATAACTTGGCACCTAATTAACTACTGTTTCACCTTCTAATTGTTTCATGGGCATTAATCTTCTCTCCAGCCAGCTTGTGGTAGTCATATCATAATGACCCCTCATTAATTTGTGCTTCACACTTTTCAAAGTACTCTCCTATTCAAGACCTGTCTTTTTGCTTGTCATGTCCATCATAAACCTGTGAAATATGATGGGAGGGAATTGTTATTTCCATATTATAGCAGAAAAAACAAGTGCAAAGAAGGCAGGTGACTTCCCAAGGTCGTATAACTAATTAGGGGCAGAACTGAGACTAGGTCTCAGGTCTACTGATTTCTGGCTTGGTGTTTTCTTTGCCATGCCTTCCACATGTGTTTCTCTCTGGCATTTCTCCTCCTACCTTCAAGGCAGAACATCTATGTTTGGGTTTTCAGGAGGCTTGATTGGTGACCTGGGGAATGGTGGAGTAGCCCGGATAGCAATCTCAGGTACTTCTCAGTGGTGTCAGTGCTCTGGGTTGCTACTGCCTGAGAGAGGTTCTGTCCTTAAGCTACTAGGATTATGTTAAACTGAGAAACATTTTTTTTTTTTTTGCGGTATGCGGGCCTCTCACTGCTGTGGCCTCTCCCGTTGCGGAGCACAGGCTCCGGATGTGCAGGCTCAGCAGCCATGGCTCATGAGCCCAGCCTTTCCGCGGCATGTGGGATCTTCCCGGACCAGGGCACGAACCTGTGTCCCCTGCATCGGCAGGTGGACTCTCAACCACTGCGCCACCAGGGAAGCCCAAACTGAGAAGCATGTTTATTTTGAGTGGTCAGAGCATTTTCTCATGGATAGCCAGGAAATAGTTGGGGCAGGATATGTGGTGCTGGCCAGTTTTGTGCTATGGCAATGGCATGAACTTTGGAAACATGCAGACCAGAGTTTAAAATCTGACTTTGCCATTGTTTATTAGCCTCATGACCCTGGGCAAATCATTAATCTCTATGAGCCTTAGGGCTGTTGTGAGAATGTATTTAAAGGCCACATCATGGCCCTTAAAAAAGGAAGTATTTATTGGTGGTTTTTATTGTCAATATTACTATAAATATAAAGCATGAGGAGCCTGGGGAAGATGTGCCTGTGACCCTTGCAGGTTACTCGTTACGGCTTGAGTTCCAGGCTTCAGTGATGGCATGCCTGCTACGCTGGAGCCTTTTGGCTGATAGGGCTGAGCTTGAATGCTGTGCCCAAAGTCTCCAGCCTCTGGGTCTCCAGTGTCTCCTGAGGGCAATGAAAACAGCTTGTGGACAGCTGGGATGACTTCAGGGTCAAACTTTGGGAGTAAAATCTTTGTTGCTTTTTTGAAAGACTTTGGCATTAGAATTGTTGCTTTGGAAAAGTCAAGAACCCAGTTGTTAACTGAGAGATTTTTGTTATTTCTGAAACTCCATATTGCTACAAAGCTGTTTGTTAAATACTTCTCTATTCTTCTTGAACCCGCCCCACGCCAAAGAAAATAAAACAAATTCATACCGTTGTGTGATGATTGTATCTTTGGTCTCCCTGGCCACCCAGCCTCTAGCTCCTTTCTCAGAGATAGCACCACTCCAAACTGCTGCTTTAAGAGAGGTCATTCACACCCTTTCCCCCTGCTCTCCACCCATGACCTGGTCTGTGCTGTAGGGGAAACAGAACAGGTACACGTGGATCCTATTTAAAAGGAAGCTTGGGACTTCCCTGGTGGCGCAGTGGTTAAGAATCCACCTGCCAATGCAGGGGACACGGGTTTGATCCCTGGTCCGGGATGATCCCACATGCTGTGGAGCAACTAAGCCTGTGCACCACAACTACTGAGCTTGTGCTCTAGAGCCCGCAAGCCACAACTCCTGAGCCCGCGAGCCACAGCTACTGAAGCCTGTGCGCCTAGAGCCCATGCTCTGCAACAGGAGAAGCCACCGCAATGAGAAGCCCGCGCACCACAACGAAGAGTAGCCCCCGCTCGCCGCAACTAGAGAAAGCCCATGTGCAGCAACAAAGACCCAACACAGCTAAAAATAAATAAATTTATATTTAAAAAAAAAAGGAAGCTTGCTTTCTCACTGGGGACTTTAGACGGCTTGACACAGGGAATGACTAGAAAATGAGAACAAGGGAACATAACTCATGGCCAAAATGGCAGGTTTGGATGTCTGTAGGATGGGAGGGCAAGCATCCTGGAAGGGCAGGAAGGAGCAGTTGGATATGGAAACAGTTGCTTCTGAGTTTTTCCTTTTAGAATATGATGCCATGAGCCATTCATCTTTTTCTTAAAATTGAGGTGAAATTCACATAACATAACAAAATTAACCATTCACATACATAATTCAGTGGTATTTAGTACATTCACAGTGTTTTATAACCACCCTCTCTATCTGGTTCCAAACCATGTTCATTACCCCAAAGGAAACCCATACCCATTAAGCAGTTGCTCCCATTTCCCCCTCTCCCCTTCGCTTGCAGCCACCAATCTGCATTCTGTCTCTATGAATTTACCTATTCTAGATATTTCATATGAATGGAATCATATTTGTGACTTTTTGTGTTTGGCTTCTTTTACTTACACTAATATTTTGGAGGTCCACCCATGTTGTAGCAGCTAGCATGTAGAATGAAGCTAATATTCATAGCTTCATTTTTTTTTCTTTTTTTTTTGCGGTACACAGGCCTCTCGCTACTGTGGCCTCTTCCGTTGTGGAGCACAGGCTCCGGACGCGCAGGCTCAGTGGCCATGGCTCACGGGCCCAGCCGCTCCGCGGCATGTGGGATCTTCCCGGACTGGGG
The DNA here is from genome assembly GCF_964165515.1 of Mesoplodon bidens. Taxonomy (NCBI): domain Eukaryota; kingdom Metazoa; phylum Chordata; class Mammalia; order Artiodactyla; family Ziphiidae; genus Mesoplodon; species Mesoplodon bidens. Next base: position 58,588,136 of record NC_138164.1, on the reverse strand, counting down.
CATGAACCTGTGTCCCCTGCAGCGGCAGGTGGACTCTCAACCACTGCACCACCAGGGAAGCCCTGTAGCTTCATTTTTTCATTTCATTTTTTTTTCATTTATTTATTCACTCATCGGTTGATGGACATTTGGGCTGTTTCCACCTTTTGGCTATTAGCAATAGTGCTTCTGTGAACATGTGTGTACATGTACTTGTTTGAGTACCTGTTTTCAATTCTTTTGGGTATACACTAGGAGTAGAATTGCTGGTATGGTAGTATGGTAATTCTGTGTTTAAGTTTATGAGAAACTGCCAAACTATTTTCCATTGTGGCTGAACCACTTTATACTCCTATCAGCAAAATACATGGGGTCTGATTTCTCTGCATTCTCATCGACATTTGTTATTTTCTGATTTTTTGATTGTAGCCATCCTAGTGGGTATGAAATGTTATCTCATTGTGATTTTGATTTGCATTTCCCTGATGACTAATGATGATGAGCATCTTTTCCAGTACTTGTTGTCCATTTGCATATCATCTATGGAGAAATATCTATTCAAGTCTTTTGTCCATTTTTAAAATGGGTTTTGTCTTTTTGTTATTGAATTGTGTGATGGTTAATTTTATGTGTCAGCTTGATTGGGCTAAGGGATGCCTAGATAACTGATAAAACATTATTTCTGGGTATATCTGTGAGGGTATCTTTGGAAGATATGAGCATTTGAATCAGTAGACTGATTAAAGAAGATCATCCTCACCAATGCTGGTGGGCATCATCCAGTCCTGAATAGAACAAAGGGAGAGGAGGGCAAATTTGTTCTCACTGTTTGAGCTGAGATATCCTGTGCTCATACGTCAGAGCCCCTGGTTCTTGGGCTTTTGGACTCAGACTGGGACTTACACCATCACTGCTCACACTCCCGCAGCCCCACCCCCACTCTCAGGCCTTTAGACTTGGTCTGAATTACACTACCAGCTTTCCTGGTTCTTAAGATTGCAGATGGCAGATTGTGGGACTTTTTGGCCTCCATAATTGTGTGAGCTAATTCCCATAATAAATTTCCTCTTTTATATATATCTACTTACATACGTATCCTATTGGTTCTGTTTCTCTGGAGAACTCTAATACAAAATTTTAAGTGTTTTTTATATATTTTCCTACTAGCTCTTTTATAAAAACATAATTTTGGGGCAAACCTTCCTTGACTTAAAAATCACTCACTAATCACAGACGTAGAAAACAAACTTATAGTTACCAAAGGGGAAAGGCGGGGGGAAAGATAAATTGGGAATTTGGGATTAACAGATACACACTACTATACATAAAAGAGATAAATAACAAGGACCTACTGTATAGCACAGGGAACTATATTCAGTACCTTGTAATAACCTATAATGGAGGAGAATCTGAAAAAGAGTATATATATATATATATATATATATATGGAACTGAATCAATTTGCTGTACCCCTGAAACATTGTAAATCAACTATACTTCAGTAAAAAAAAAAAACACTCACTGATCTTTCAATATTCCCTGATATTTCATGTCTTTCATCCTATACTTGTGTTTTTCCTGGAATATCCCTCTTCTTCTCTGGTGGCTGAAATGATAATTGTTCTTCCAGGCTCAGGTCAAATGTCACCTCTCCTGCGAAGCTCTCTCAGCCCCTTTCTCCTTCTTCCAGTAGTTAGATGCCCCATTCTATGAATATCGCTATAATGCTACACTTTTTCATTGTCTGCCTCAAACCACTAGGTTGTATTTCTAGAGTCGGGGGTTGTATTCTTATTCCTTTCTGTCCTTATCATCTAGCATATGTCCTGGCATATAGTGGACGTTAATAAATGCTGAATAAAATGAGCATAGACTGGAATTTTGAGTGTAGACTGTAGGCTTACTTGGCAGAAATGGTGTAGAGGTGATCATTTGGGGCTGCTTGAGATTTATTCATTCACATAATAAATATTAAGGCCTTACTGTGTGCCAGGAACTCTGCTAGGCACTTGATATACAATAGATAATAAGAATAATAGCCCCTGTTGTCTTATATTTAAGTAGGAAGATAGGCAATAAACAAGTAGACATATAAAATCATTTCAGGTAGTAGTAAGTTCTAGAAAACAAAATAAATCAGGACAGAGGGTTAGAGTGATGAGGGTACTGTTTTAGGGTGGTCAGAGAAAGCCTCTCATTGGATGGCTCTTTAAGTCAACTCACCAGGGTCCTGACCAAGAATCAGAAGACCTGGGATCTTCATCTGTCTCTATACCTTTGTGACTTAGCAAAACCACTTAAATTCAAGGTTGAAGTTTCTTTGTGTATAAAATGTGGGCAGGAATCCTTGCCTTGGGATTCTAGGGAGTATTGTAAAGATTCAGTGAGTTAATGGACATTGAAAGTGCTTTCTTAAATGGTGATAGCATGACGCTTGGCTCTTCCTTTCTGAAGTCAAGAGGATGAGTGAGTAGTGTGGGAGCCAGCCAGATGTTTTCAGCACCTTGAAGACCAAGGAACTGGTTTACACTAGAAACTGCGTGACACCTTATTCAGAACACTGACTGATGCAGCCCTGATTCAGGGGCTGAGAGCGAAACCCACGCTCCAAGTGAAGCTCTATGTAAATTGGTCAAAGGGAATAGCCTGGGGAATTTGGAGCCTATTTTGCTCAGCCTCCAGGAGGAAGAATGGGAGTTCTATACTCTCCTGTGCGGTGCTCGCATTCTCTGTTTCTGTCTCTGTCTCCGTCTCTTGGTCTCTCTCATTTTGGCCTTGTTTCCTGCTATGTCTGAATCCAACAAAAGGGAGTAATAATAGTCAGCAGTCCTCCAGAAACATTTAGATTGAACCTCTTGCTCTGAGTTCTGCTTTTGTTGCACTGTGGGCCGTAGGAGAGACTAAAACATGGTCTCTATTCTTGTCTTTGGGGAACTTACAAATCAGATAATTTCTTAACTAGTTAGAGAGCAGTTAAATAAATGTAAAACATAGAAGAAAAGAATAGTGTGGACTGGAGTAATCCAAGAAGACTTTCTGAAGGAGATGGTGCTTGAAGGGGCCTAGAGTGTAGGATGAATAGATTAGATTAGTGGTTCTTTTTCATGCTTCTTTAATGAAGTCTTTTTTTTTTTAATATCCCGATATGACTTCTACTCTTTTGAAGTCCCTTAGCTCTTTATCTGGACTTAATTTGTGCCATTAACACATCTTGCCTTATTATAATCATTTGTGTGTAATATAGTGGTTATAAAGACAGACTTTGGAGTCAGATTTTGTGGGTTTAAATCATGGCTCTATTTACTAGCTGTGTGACTTTAGGCAAGTTATTTAACTGCTAAAAGCCTTGATTTTCCCATCTATAAAATGGGAATATACTTACATGAGGTTATTATGATGATTAAAAGAGATAATCCCTGTACAGGTCTTGGTGCAGTGTCTGGCCCATCCAATAGAACTTTCTGTAATGATGGAAATGTTCTATATCTGTGTTGTCCAATACAGTAGCCACTAGCTAAGATAGTAGCCACTGGGCTTCTTTAGGTGTGTTGGAGAGTGGGGCTGACCATGGAAAGTCTTGACAGAGAGGAAGGCAGAGGAGTGAGTTAAAGTGTTTTAAAAGGTAATTTCACCTCTAAGTTAAACATAGAGTTACCATGTGACCTAGCAATTCCCCTTATAGGTATATACTCATGAGAATTGAAAACACTTTCATAGAAAAACTTGTGCACGAGTGTTCACAGGAGCATTATTCGTAACAGCTAAAAAGTGGAGACAACCCAGATGTTCTTCAACTGAGGAATAAATAAACAAAATGTGATATACCCATATATTGAATATTTTTCAGCCATAAAATGGAATGAAGTACAGATACATGCTACAACGTGGATGAACTTTGAAAACATTACTCTAGGTGGAAAGGCCACATATTACATGATTCCATTTACATGAAATGCCCAGAATAGGCAAATCTATAGAGAAAGAAAACAGATTAGTGGTTGTCATGGGCTAGAGGGTGGGCATAATGGGGAGTGACTGCTCATGGTTATGGGGTTTCTTCTTGGGGTGATAAAAATGTGCTGAAATTAGATTGTGGTGATGGCTGCACAACTTCGTGAGTATACTGAAAACCATTGAATTATGTACTTTAAATGGGTGAATTGTATCTAAATAAAAACAAAGATAATTTGAGTCTGCTAAAAACTATTGGTTTTGGGCTTCCCTGGTGGCGCAGTGGTTAAGAATCCGCCTGCCAGTGCAGGAGACACGGGTTTGATCCCTGGTCCGCGAGGACCCCACATGCCGCGGAGCAACTAAGCGTCTGCGCCACAACTACTGAGCCTGAACTCTAGAGCACGCAAGCTACAACTACTGAGCCCACATGCCACAACTACTGAAGCCTGTGTGCCTAGGGCCCATGCTCCGCAACAAGAGAAGCCATGACAATGAGAAGCCCGTGCACTGCAACGAAGAGTAGCCCCCGCTCACCGCAACTAGAGAAAGCCCGCACACAGCAGCGAAGACCCAACACAGCCAAAGATAAATAAATAAATAAATTTATTTTAAAATCCCCAAAAAACTATTGGTTTTAACACAGCTGTAGAAAGTTATAATTTATTTTCTTTTCTGATTGGAAGTCTTCCCCCAGGACTTCAGCCCACAAAGGTGAGGACTTAGGGGCCCATTCCCAGTTAGAGACGTGAGCCTGAACATGATCTTAGGCACGGGCTCATCAGTGGGTAGGTGGAGGATGCAGCATTGTCCTGCTTTGGTTCAAGGGAACTTTTCCTGCCTTTGGCTGGGACCGGCATAGATGAGTCACCCCCTGTAGTGTGAGGGATGTGGGATGTGAAGAATGAGCTGTCATCTCTGTTCTGATGACATCTTGAGTATCACACAATTGTAGGCCAAATATAGGTGCTGAACCATTTGGCCTGAATTCTTTATGGAGAATTCCCTGGGAACCAGCTGAGGACATGGAGAAAGAGAGGTAATCTAAGCCTGTGGGAGCAACCAGTTAAAACCAGGTGAGGGATGCTTGTGCAGATATTCTTTTCACCTTTTCAGAGATGAGCAATTGCAAGCTCAAGGGAAGTTGATTTTCTTTTTCTTCCCTCTGTAAACAATTATTGGTGGATTACCCTGTGGCTGGTCCATGGGCCTTGTGCTCAAGGAGTTCCCAAACACACCCAGTAGATGAAACAGACATCTAATATGTCAAGAACCATCTAGGGAATGCTTCGGATAGGATTGTGCAGAGCCAAAGGAGGGAGAGATGGCTGTGAGCTTGGTGATAAGAGAGGGAGCCTGAGCCTAGGGCCAGAGGGCAGCATGTGCTGGGTGGGGACTCCAGGGGGAGTAAGGCAAGATACGTCCTTGTCCTTATACTTCTTGTCCTGTTTCTGTACCTGCTCACTTTCGCTCTACAACAAACAGGCCTTTGTGCTTCTAATCTAAGCATGCCCCTGTGCTGGGCAAAACTGGAGACACAGACATTATGAGACCTGGACCCTGTCTCTAGAAGTGCTTAAGGCGTTGGGGGAGACAGACCTGGAAACAGTTGACTCTAATGGCATGGATCAGGGTGTGTAATAGACAGGGATGGACTTGGTGTGTAAGACTGAAGACTGATTGACTCTGATTTGGGATTAGGTAAATCTGCCCTTAAATAAGCATTGAGTTAGGGCCTTGATAGAGAAGCCTCTTACGGTCATTGCCAAAAAGGTGAAGCAGAATTATAGAATGGTTCTTTTTTTTGAATGTGGGCTGCTTTTGGTGTCTTTCTTTTTGCCCTTAGATTTTATGCAAGAATAACGGATCTGTGTCCGGGAATAGCTCTCTCTCTCCCTGCCACCCCTTCAAGCAGTGCTGGGCTGACTGCAGAAGACCCTTGTCTGTTCTGTACTTGTTCCATTGCTGTTTTGGAAACATGAAGCCTGAGAGGTGCCAGAGCTATGCCAGTTGCTATAGGGCCGGAAACAGGTGAGGCTTCCAGCCCTGCCTGAGCTCAGGAGTAAGGACCTTGTTCTCTTCAGCCAGCTTAAGGCCTGCCTTTGCAATGAAACTGGATAAGTAGTCCACACAGCTCGTTTTTCATCTGGGGCTATTTTCAGCCCTGGAGCCCAGCAAGGTGGAATGACTGAGATGCTTTTGTGGGGTTCAAGCTTTTGCCAGATCCTATTTGCCAGGATATGGGCCCAGCCATTTCCCAGGAGATTAGCTTTTCTAAACAAGCAGCGCTAAAAGGAAGGAGCCTTTCCTTCCTTCTCAGTGGGGAGTGTAGGAAATGTGACGGTGGGTGTGCAGTTTAATATTCCAACTCAGGTCCTAAATGGAGATGTAGGGAGTTTGGAACATTGCCATATGGTCTCTCAGGCAGTTTTGAGGAACTCATCTGGATCCTTCTTGTATTTTTCTGGTCACCTCAATGGCCAGGCTCTACTATGGGAGGGGCTTTGTACATGTGTAGACCTGCTGCTGCCAGGGACTTGATCTCTTCTGTGTTTGCATGTCTCCAGGGCTAGCAGAGCAGATGGCTTGGTCTTGCTGTACTGGCAAGCGACCCATCAGTGGTCCGTGTCCAGTAGTCTTCTCGGGAGTTCCCTATTTAGTGAGTGCTTACTGGGTCCAGGCAGCTCTGATGGGCGCTATGCTAGAGGCTGAGGTTCTATCAGAGAAGCCTCAGATAAGATCATGGTCTTAGTCCTGAGGCCTAACGCAGTACCCTTAGGAGTACTGTGTTAAGGGAGCTAGCAGTCACTGAGTGACTGCTGTGTTCAGCTACTGTGTCAAGTGCTTTCATGGACACTGACTTTTTCAGAGTCTTCTGAGATGACTATTGTTATTAGTATCTTACAGATGAACCCTGGTGGCGCAGTGGTTGAGAGTCCACCTGCCGATGCGGGGGATACGGGTTCGTGCCCCGGTCCGGGAGGATCCCATGTGCCGCGGAGCGGCTGGGCCCGTGAGCCGTGGCCGCTGAGCCTGCGCATCCGGAGCCTGTGCTCCGCAACGGGAGAGGCCACGACAGTGAGGGGCCCGCATACCGCAAAAAAAAAAAAAAAAAAAAAGAGGTTAAATTACTAGGCCAAACTAACTTTCTCTTAGCCTCTTTCTTGAGGGTCTGGCCTCTTGCCCTGGCAGATGCCTAACAGGATACATGTGCCTTGTTTTTAGTATTGTGGGTGTGAGTGGGGCTAGTCTGAGTCTTTTATAAGTCATCAGGAGGTGCAGCTATATGCTTAGGCTGGGTGTTGATAATATAGGTAAAGATAATAAAATGTGTATAACCTTGAGGAACTACCATCTAATGGGGGAGATAGGTAAACAGATATTACAGGGTAGTAGGTATTAAAGGAGCCATAAAAGCAAGGAAGAACCCTTTTACTTTGTGAGGGATGTGGTGAGCAGGGACTTCTACTCTGAGGCCTTCTGTACCTGGTTCCTTGTTCTTCCTTTTCATACCTGTAGCTCCTCATAGGAATCTCCCTTACCACCTGATAATGTGTTTTAACAGTTTTGTGAGTCTTACCTTGTCATCAAGATTGTCAGTCCTTGAGACTAGGTGGTTTTTTTTTTTTTGCGGTATGCGGGCCTCTCACTGTTGTGGCCTCTCCCGTTGCGGAACACAGGCTCTGGACGCGCAGGCTCAGCGGCCATGGCTCACAGGCCTAGCCGCTCTGCGGCATGTGGGATCTTCCCGGACCGGGGCACGAACCCATGTCCCCTGCATCGGCAGGCGGACTCTCAACCACTGCGCCACCAGGGAAGCCCTAGGTGCTTTTTTTTTTTTTTTTTTTTTTTTTTCTTTCTTGCCGCTTCTTAGATATCTGACCTGGGGTATCTCACTTACCGTCTCTGGACCTCAGTTGCTTCTCTGTAAAATGAGGCTAATGATAGATAGGTATATTACAGTCTGAAAGCAGGGGCCAATCCAGGTGGTAATCTCTGGATATCCACCTACTTCTCCCAATTCTATGATTTCTGTGATCTTACCCTTCTGATCCTGATATAGGACTGGGTATCCAGCAGGCTTTGAGTTGTTTGTCACAGAGATTGCTGAGAATGTTTTATGGCACCTCAAAAGTCTAAAACTTTTCTCCTGTTAGAGCCAGCAGCACTGGCAGAAACTCTTGGCTTCTCTTTTGGACTGAGTCAACCTTTCTAGCCTGGCAGTTAAGATTTGACTTAGGTTTTAAGCTCAAGGGGATATTGTATTTAAATGTGTTTTCTAGTGTGGTTTCCTTCATTATCATCTAGGTCAGCTAGAGGTAGTGGTTTCCTGATTTTGCTTATGGAAGTCGTGGCTTAGGCAATGGGGATTGGGACCCCACCCTTAGGACTTTCACCTCTCCAGGCTTTGGGCCAGAAGTCTAAAGCTCCTTGAAACACTCTGTGTACAATACCCACGTGAGCTCTAAGCTTGTAAAATACTCAACTTTGGTAAGACTTGGGGAGGGTCATGGAGGGGGGTCTCAAGGGACTTAGGGAGAAGTCACAGGAACTCTGAGTGATAGCTAAGTCCACCCACCACTAATCAAACAGTTAATAATAATGAAAATAAAATAAAATAAAAATAATACTGTTAATTGTTATGATAAAAGACAAAGGTATATTGAGTATGTATGTGTTAGGTACAATTCTGCATTTACCTTATTTAATCCACACAACAGCCAAAAAGATAGATATTGTTATTCTCATTTTATAAATGAGGAATCTAAGGTCACATATCTAGTAATTGGTGGAAGTGGGACTCAACCTAATATGGGCTAGGCTGCCTCTTTGGGAGGAAGGAGATGTTGTTACAGGCTGTCTCTTCCTTAGCACCTGAGTCATTTATTTTTGGAATGCCTGCTGAGTGGCAGGCACTATTTGTATACCAGGGGTGCTAATTTTATTAATTCATAGTTTTTTTTCAATAAAAAGGTAGTATAGCATAAAGTTAAGAGCACTGAGCTAGATCCAGAATCCTGGCTCCACTTCTTACTAGCTTTGTGACCTTGGACAAGTTATTCAACTTATTTTAAATTGATTAGTATGTTTAAAGCTCTTCAGACAGTGCCTGGCACAGAGTAAGTGGTCAATAAATGTTAGCTATTATTAATATGATTTCTAAATTGAGGGCTAATAAATGTATCAGGCTGTGGGAATACAGTGCTAAACAAGATAATCTCAACCCTGTCCTTAAGGAGTTTATAATCTAGTGAGGAAGATAGATTTTTTTTTTTTTTTTTGCGGTACGCGGGCCTCTCACTGCTGTGGCCTCTCCCGTTGCGGAGCACAGGCTCCGGACGTGCAGGCTCAGTGGCCATGGCTCACGGGCCCAGCCGCTCCGCGGCATGTGGGATCTTCCTGGACCGGGGCACGAACCCGCGTTCCCTGCATCGGCAGGCGGACTCTCAACCACTGCGCCACCAGGGAAGCCCCAGGAAGATAGATTTTTAAACAAATGATTAGAAATATGCTGCGTGCTATGGAGAAATGTAGAGTGTGGTGGGTTTCTGTATAGAGGGTCTTAACACCGACCTGGGGCTCAGGATTCTCTGAGTCATAGGTAGGGGAATGGCACAAACTCTGGGGCCTAACTGCCTGCCTTCAAATGCTGGCTCTGCCACTTATGAGCTGTGCTACTTTGGGCAAGTTATTTAATAAGCCTATGCCTTTTACCTGAATAATGAGGAAACTAATAGTATCTATCTCACAAGGTAGTTATGAGGATTAATAAGTAATATTTGCAAAGTGCTTAGGGCAGTGCTTGGCACATAAGTACTCTGTGTATACATTAAATAAATAGATGCTTTTATGCATTTATCCTTTTTAAAGCATAAATCTTGGTGTTCTTTTGTAAAAAACCCTTTATTAACTTGTCCTATCTTGTAGGTCAAAGTCCAAGTTCTTTAATATGGCACATTATAGGGTGATGATATTTTCCTGGGATAGTCTTTGTTTACAACTATTTTTCTGGCTCTCTTTTACTCTCAGAAGTGACCCTGTTTTGACTATAAATTATGTGGCCACCCCTCATATGAGGCTTTCCATGATCTGACCCCTTCATATTGCTCCAGTCTCATCTTTTGACATTGGTCTGCTAGCACCTTATCTAAGTGTTTCTGTGCGTTACTTGTCATTTATGAAAGGCACGCCTTTTTTTTTTTTTTTCCTTTTTCTTCAGTTCTGAGCCTCTGCATATGCTGTCCCCTCTGCCTGGAATAACCTCTCCCTTTCACCTCCATTTTTCTTTCTCTACCACTGCCCTCCTGGTATATACCTACTCATTCTTCAACATATACTTAAGTTATCTTCCCTCCGAAGACTTGGCCTTGCATTCCTGGCTAGGTTTTTGTCTTCTCTTTTGTACCATTACTGTAATTATTATAGCTCTTCATTATGATTCTTACCACCATTGTACTGCAGTTGTTTACTTTTATGGCCTCTACCAGATTTTGAGTTGCTAGAGGGCAGGGACCAAATATTCTTTATTTCATTAAAAAAATTGAGTTATGGCATACATACGATAAAATGAATTTTTACATATGTGTAGACCCATGTAACTACCACCCAGATCAATATACAGGTACACTTCTGCATCTTCAGAGTTTAGCATAGAGGTTGGCAAACATTTTCTGTAAAGTAGCAGATAGCAAATATTTTAGGGCCATACAGTTTTTGTTGAAGTGGCAAGTTGTTGCAGGAAAGCAGTCATAGACAATATGCAAATGATCACGCATGGCTGTGTTCCAGTACAATTTTATTTGCAAAAACAGGTGTTGGGCTGGATTTGGCCTGAGGGCCAAATTGCTGTTCTCTTATCTAGCACAAATCTGTTGAATTGTAGACAAAGACCTTGCTCTCAGAAACCCTTTTCTTGATTTTCCGATAGTGGACCAGCTTGTATGTCCAGAGCAGGGCTATATTTTTTTTTTTTTTTTTTTTTTTTTTTTTTTTTTTTTTTTTTTTTCCCCCCAGTACGTGGGCCTCTCACTGCTGTGGCCTCTCCCGTTGCGGAGCACAGGCTCCGGACGCACAGGCTCAGCAGCCATGGCTCACGGGCCCAGCCGCTCCGCGGCATGTGGGATCTTCCCGGACCGGGGCACGAACCCGTGTCCCCTGCATCGGCAGGCGGACTCTCAACCACTGCACCACCAGGGAAGCCCAGGGCTATATTTTTGAGAGGTACTTCTTGAAGCAGGTTGCCTTTTCACAGGTTGTTCATATTTATAAGGGAATAAAATGTCATTCCTTCCAGCACAGGTTTGGTGCCCTATGGTCTGTGGAAATTTAGAGATTAAAGGAATTTATTTGTGTGAATCCCTCATAGTCCCTTGAGGCCGTGGACTATGTCTTATTCATTTTGTGCTTAGCGCCTAGCTAGACTAAGGTCTTAGACAGGGATGCTTAGTAAATATTTGTTTTTGAATGAATAAATTAATTTAACTTGCTTTCAGTATTTCAGTAAGCCTAATGAAAATTGTATATTTACATACAATTCAAGTGTCTTTGCTTTTGGTTTCAATTATGCCAGTGCTGTGTGGTAATACTAGTTTGCTCATGCTGATTGGTGATTTGACTGGCAGTTGATGGCATCATAGGACATAAACCTGTCCAGTGAGTGAATGACCTTGGACACAAGTACAGAGCCAAAATAAGCAACTGGTAGCAGGGCCCAGTGCTTGAATGTCTACGTGTTTACTTTCACTTTCTTGCTCATTTAGCGTCAAAGCCAGGATGGAGAGGTGTGTGATTTCACAATATGGTTATGGAGTTCTGATAATTGTATATGGTTGGTTAAAATCTGGACCAGCATTTTGAAAAGAAAAAGTAGTGATAATAAACACAGCTGAGAATGTTGAATTATTTCTCAATAAATGTACTTTGTCTATAGACAAAATCATTCAAACAGTGAGGAGCTGTGAAAGGAAAATAAAGAGTTGATAAAAAGGATAGGTCCTATTATTTCTGAGTCAGGAATAGGCAGCTAAACTCTGTCATTAACACTAAAATTTTTCCCCTAATGGTTGGCCTTCATCACAAGTACTTTTTACTTATTTTTTTCATTTGGGACTTGTAGTTTAGAGACCTAGATCCTAGTCTGAGGGTGTATTTTCAGTAATCTCTAGGGCACTTTCCCACTACCTGTCCTCCCCCCACCCCCCAAACACATACACACTAAAGCTGGCCAGGCACACGGGTTGCCCACTGTGTGACCCTTATTTCCTGCTTCCTCTCATGTCTTAACAGAATTTACATGTATCTGCTGAGGATTGGAAGGGATTGGCATGAAGATTAGGGTGGGGTGGGGGTTCAGCAACTTTACTGTCGAGAAAAAAAGGCAAATTCTCTCCCTAATGGTCCTAATAATAATGAACATATAGATGTTAAGAATATAAAGGATTTTCCACCTTCCAATGCAGGGGACGTGTGTTCGATCCCTGGTCAGGGAACTAAGATCCCACATGCCGTGGGGCAGCTAAGCCCGTGCGCCGCAACTAGAGAGAAGCCCACGCGCCGCAGTGAAGAGCCTACACGCTGCAACTAGGACCTGATGCATCCAAATAAATAAATAGATAGATAAATAAATATTAAAAAAAAAAGAACTACAGCAGTGCCTCTTTTTTTAAAAAAAGGGGGGACTTCCCTGGTGGTCCAGTGGTTAAGAATCGGTCTTGCAATGCAGGGGATGCTGGTTTGATCCCTGGTTGGGGAGCTAAGATCCCACATGCCACAGGGCAACTAAGCCTGTGTGCCGCAACTACTGAGCCTGCAAGCTGCAACCGGAGAGCCCGCGTGCTGCAACTAATGAGCCCGAGCCCATGCACTCTGGGGTCCACGCCACAACTAGAGAGAAGCCCATGCACCGGAACGAAAGATCCCGTGTGCCGCAGCTAAGACCCGGCGCAGCCAAATAATAGATAAGTGAATATTAAAAAAAAAAAAAGAGAATAAAACGATTTCAATCCCTTATTTTCTTTGACCCTCATTGCTATTCTGGGAGATAGGCCTATTTGCACAAGAGTAAGATGAAGCTCAGAGGGTACCTTCTTTAAAGTGTCACACTGCTATTAAGGCGGCAGAGCCAAGATTTGAAATCAGGTTCTCTTACTCACGTATCTGTGTTCCTTATAATGCAGGAGTGGTTGTCAAACTGTTTCTAGGTGTCCTAGGGCTTCTCAGAGTGCCTCAGGAATCGCGGTGGGAGAGGTGAGTCATGGGAAGAGCTCTAGACTTTTCTCATATGTCACAACCGTAACTCCTCTACACTCAGTTTATTATTATTATTTTTATCATCTTTATTGGAGTATAATTGCTTTACAATGGTGTGTTAGTTTCTGCTGTATAACAAAGTGAATCAGCTATACATATACATATATCCCCATATCTCCTCCCTCTTGCGTCTTTCTCCCTCCCACCCTCCCTATCCCACCCCTCTAGGTAGACACAAAGCACCGAGCTGATCTCCCTGTGCTATGCGGCTACTTCCCACTAGCTATCTATTTTACATTTGGTAGTGTATATATGTCCATGCCACAAAAAAACCTCTTCTATTATGGAAAATTTTAAACATATTTAAAACTAGAGAGGGCAGTATAATGAACCCCTATGTGCCCATTACTCCCCATATACAATTACCTACTCATGGCTAATTTTATCCATCTTGTTTCATCTTTATCCTTCCACCCCCTTGGATTATTTTGAAGCAAATTCCAGACATATCACTTCATTCACAAACATTTTAGTATATATTTCTTTTTTAAAAAATAAATTTATTTATTTTATTTATTTATTTTTGGCTGTGTTGGGTCTTCGTTGCTGCGCATGGGCTTTCTCTAGTTGTGGTGAGCTGGGGCTACTCTTCGTTGCAGTGCGCGGGCTTCTCATCGCGGTGGCTTCTCTCATAGTGGAGCACGGGCTCTAGGCACACGAGCTTCAGTAGCTGCGGCACGCGGGCTCAGTAGTTGTGGCGCATGGGCTTAGTTGCTCCGCGGCATGTGGGATCTTCCCGGACCAGGGATCGAACCCGTGTCCCCTTCGTTGGCAGGTGGGTTCTCAACCACTGTGCCACCAGGGAAGCCCCTGGTATATATTTCTAAAAGAACTGTATTTGAAAACATAACCAAAATATCATTATCATGCTTAAAAATATAACAATAATCCCTTAATATCATCAACAGTTAGTGTTTAATTTCTCATAACGACTCAAAAAATTTTTTTAAGTTGATTTATTCATATCAGTATCCGAAGAAGGTCTACACATTCGTTGATCTAAATCTTGAGTCTCATCTAATCCATAGCTTCCCCCTTCTTTCTTTTCTTTTCCTTGAAATTTTATATTGAAGAAGCTGGGTCATTTGTCCTGAAGTTTCCCAATTTCTGGGTTTTGCTGATTATCTCCCTGTGATGGCATTTAACATGTTCCTACGTCCTCTGTATTTTCTATAAATTGGTAATTGGATCTTAAGGCTTGATCAGATACAGAATCAGATAAAGAATCATTTCCTTTCCTTCCTGCCTTCCTCCCTTCCTTCCTCTCTTTCATTTTTTTGAAAATATGTTTGACCACATCTGACTTTCTGTCTTTTTGTAATGGTAACATCGAGGAATGGGTTCAGTTGTTATTAACTTGATCTATTCATTAAAATATATCCCATCAGCTTTTTGTCTAATGATTTTAGGAGCCACTGATGTTTACTACCTAGATCCATTATTTCATTAGAGACCTAATTACATATTGAGACTACTAATTAGGTTTAATTTGAACTGCGTTTGAAAAAGAGGGTTACATTGTTTAAAAATAAACTTTGAAAACTATTGGACTGTAGCTGTTCTCTAAGAGCACCACTTATGACAGGAACCAGGAACTGTGAAGTGGGGACAGTGACTGTAACTAACCTGTAAGACTTTTTAAACTTCTTTACTTCCTCATGTGTGTTGTTTTGGCCTATAGTCTTTCCCAGCCCAACAGTTAAACCCTTATAACAAAAAGGGCCCATATGTTTTAACTTTTGAAGGGTGAGATGAATGGACTGACAGTTTAACCCTAGATCTAGGTTTGGGGGAGGGAGCCCTAAGGGGGCAGAGTGAGAGTTCTGCATTAATGAGCAAAGGAAGTGGCTAAGTCCCTGGGGCCTATGCAGCCTGAAGAGCTTGAAAAATGGCCTTGGGAGCATCTAAGACAAAATACTACTAGCTGAGAATGGGAAGACCAGACCCTTATCCTTACCCCTTAAGGGGACTCCCTAGTCTGTCCAGAGGGCCTGGCTGGTTGGGCTTCAGTTGTGTCACATCTGACATGTTCCAGACCCAGGGTCCTGGTAGCTGTGTTTAGGGCTGACTCTTAGGAATCCTAAACTGATAACCTCAGGACAGCCCGAGGGCTCCTTGTTTTGGCTGTGTTCTGAGGAAGGCCAAGGGCAAGAACCTCTTAGCAAAAGCTTTGGCTAATCCTTAGCCAGCAATACCTTGTCACTCTGGCCAAGAGAAGAGCTTGTGTGGAGCACTTGGTGTTCTTGAGCCTTTGCAGAGGTCACAGGCAGACAGGGCAGAGGAGTGAAGCCTTAATTAGTTAGGGACTGCAGGAGCAAAGCTGTTTGGCAGTGTCTTACCTCAGCTCCTCAGTGGGACGGGCTCCTTCCTGTAGTGACAGTGCAAATATGCTCTCCTTTTTTTAGTTTTTGGTCTCTGAGAGATCACACTTCTGTGAGCTTCAAGACACTTGTATGCAGTGTGGTTCAAGGCTGATTAAAAGCCAGATAGGTGGTATGACAAAAATTCCTTCCATCTGTGCAGTGCTTTTTAACCACTGAAGCACATTTTATTTCATTTGTTCCGAGCCAACAGTTCTTGTTTTGTGGATGAGGAAATTGAAGCCCAGAAAGGAGAAGTAACTAAGATTATAGCTAATTAGATTCTGGATTCCCAGACTAGTGTTCTTTCTACCAATATATGTAGGACAAGGGGAAAGGAGGAGGATGGTAAATGAAATTGACTTTTATGTGCGAGGAGCTATATAAGGTGCTTGGCTTAGTTTTCTCAGAAAGTTAAATGGTAAAAAATGTTACCACTCTGAGTCCCAGAGTGATTAAGTGACAGCTAAGATCATATAGATAAGAAGGGCTGTGCCTGGACAGATCTAAGTCTGTTTGACCTTGAAGTCCGTGTATTTCTATCATCAGTTGTTTACTCTAAAAAATCGTTATTGAGCTGCAAATGCAATGCTAGGTATGAGGGATATAAGGAAGCAGATGGTTTAGTAATCTCTGCCTTCATGGAATTCATAATTTGGTGATGCTCACTGCTGTGATAGAGGGAATGGGGACAACGGGGTAGAGAGAGGAATGGGGGGGCGATGGGAGCCAGAGGCTCCCATTTTTGGTAGGAGAGGAAGTTGTCAAGGGAGGCTTCCTGGAGAAGTTGGTACCTTAGCTAGTCTAAGGATGAAGGACATGAGCCCTGGGGTTGGTCTGCCTGGGTGCCATCACTTGCTAGTAATACTTTGGGCAAGTTACTTAACCTCTCTGAGCCTACTTCCTGATCTCTAACAGGGAGATAATCATCTTATCTACCTCATAGGGCTGTTATGAAGATTAAGATGAGATAATCCATTTTGAGCACTTAGCAGATTGCCTGACACATAATAAACTCATTAATTGTCAACCATTATAATTATCATTGTCTAACATGTGGTTCTCCCGTATTCAGCTCGTGGGGACAAATGAAGCCAGGCTGTCTTAGGACCTCTTACCATCAGTGAAGTGGGGGTTTCTTTAAGTGATTTCAAAGTATTCCTTTCAGGCCTAAGAATCTGTCAAAGTAAATACTGCCAGGTTGTTTCCAGGAGGGCAACTGGCAAGTAACTTTGTGTCTGGCAGCAACCCAACCTGTTTGTGCTCCCTGAAGCCATCTCTGGTTGGCCTCCATATGCTATATCTGATAAAGACCCCTCTTTTCTTTGCTATCTCTTCACTGGATAGTCTGGAAGCTGGCCTCCTGTAGAAACTGGTCTTTTCCCCTAGAGCTGATGTTCTTCATCACTAGACTAGCTGAGGTACCAACTTCTCTGGGAAGCCTTCCCTAACAACTTCCCCTGCCACATTGATTAGGGGGCCCCCTGAGCTCCCATTGCCCCCCATCCCTCTATCCCTATTTCCCTATTCCCTCTATCACAGCTGTTAGCATCAGCAAATTATGAGTTCCATGAAGGCAGAGATTACTAAATTTTATGCTTCCGCGTATCCCTTGCTGTATTTCATCTGCAGCTCAACAAAGATTTTTTAGAATTAACAACTGTCAAGGAATATAATATAATGATGGAACGACACAGGCTTTAAAGTCAAACAGACTTAGATCTGAATCTAGGTTAACCTTCCCACAAGTTTATTGTGTTGGAGAAAGTAATGTAATTTTAGTAGTTCAAGTGGTCCAGGCATTCTCTCCTAATTTAGGGTCCTGTCCATTTTGTGTAACCGTGGAGTAACAGTACCTTTATATATTTTACAGTGCACTCTTTTTTTTTTTTTTTCTTTTTCAGTATGCGGGCCTCTCACTGTTGTGGCCTCTTCCGTTGCGGAGCACAGGCTCCGGACACGCAGGCTCAGCGGCCACGGCTCACGGGCCCAGCCGCTCTGCGGCATGTGGGATCCTCCTGGACCGGGGCACGAACCCGTGTCCCCTGCATCGGCAGGCGGACTCTCAACCACTGCGCCACCAGGGAAGCCCTTACAGTGCACTCTTTTAAAATAAGTGTTCTTTAGAACATCACTATCATATGAAAAGGCAATAGGTATTAGTCTGTAAAAGACCTTTGAGATTAAGTTTGGAAAAGCTGTGAGTCTTTAATATGGTAAGGAAAAATATGCAGGGTTTTCTACATTAAAATTTTTTTTTAAATTTATTATTATTATTTTAAAAATCTTTTGGCTGCACTGCACGGCATGTGGGATCTTAGTTCCCTGACCAGGGATCAAACCCACTCTCCCTGCCTTGGAAACATGGAGTCTTAGCCACTGGACTGCCAGGGAAGTCCCTACATTTTTTTTTTAATTGAAGTATAGATGACTCTACATATTTTGATCATGG
This sequence comes from Mesoplodon bidens, assembly GCF_964165515.1. Classification (NCBI taxonomy): domain Eukaryota; kingdom Metazoa; phylum Chordata; class Mammalia; order Artiodactyla; family Ziphiidae; genus Mesoplodon; species Mesoplodon bidens. The sequence continues at coordinate 58,570,085 of NC_138164.1, read as the reverse complement.
AATTCTAACCCCCCCAAAAAAAACAAACCAACAACCCATCTATTGATATTTCATAAAATACCAGTGTTCCATGAGACACAATTAGGTAAAATGAGCATAAAGTGGCTCCTGATTTTCTGTTAGTAGGATTTGAAGAAGTAGAATGGCAAACTGTCCTTTGGCTGGCAAAGTAACTCCAGGACTCCCCTTCTTTTCATAGACTGGGGGGTTGTTATAGAAAGCTAGAAATCTTCGTTAATCCACCAGTCCCTGGTTATGTCCCAGACTCAATGGTAGGAGATTTAGCTAATCGAGCCTCTATAGTTGGCCTTGTTTGCTACTTCTGGAAGGGGAGGTAAATGTTCGGCTTTGAGGGAATAATATTCAGTTCAATCAGAGAACTATCTATTTGCTCTCTTGTTAATTGCAGCTGGCCAAGAAGTGGGTTGGGTAGGGCGGATTGCATTCAATATTTCAGTCTTAGGGAGTTCTGGGTTCCAGTCTCACTTTGCGTTAAGTTAGGTACTTCTACTTTCTCAACCTTGATTTTCTTATTTAAAGATGCAGAAGTTGTGTTAGATTGATTACATTCAATAAATATTTATTAAACATTTACTATGATCCAGTCACTGTTCTAGGGTAATGGGAAAGTAGTGATGGAAAACCAGACATTGCCTCAGGAACTTAATCTAGTAGAGATGATTAGATTATGTGAGTATGGAAGTGTGTGTTATAGGTTAAGATTTTAGTAGTTGAGGGAAGGCAGACATTTGTATTAGTCGCTGTAGTCTAGCAGGCTTCCTGGAGATGGTGTGACTTAGTCTCTAAAACTGTAAGGTTTTTATACTGCAGAAGTTCAGGGAAGCATTTAGATTATGCAGATGACCGGAGTGCAGGTAGGAGTGAAAATCAAATGCTCAGAAGAAGGTGGTATCCTGTACTGCTCTTAGCCATGGCATCTCCTATGGGCACTCTGCTGAGGGGGCTTATTTCCGGGGCAGTTGAAGGTAGCACTGCCAGAGAGAATTTGCAGGTAAGGACAGAGCGGGGGGCTGGGCAGATGGGGATTGGTATTATGGGTAGGGGGAAAGAATCATAAGTGATGAAGTCAGAAGTTAAAAGGATTGGGAACTGGTGAGTTGAAGAATGTGAAATGGGTCAGGGTAACAGTTCATGTCTCAGGCTATGAAGATAGAGGACTTGAAACCTGAATATGTTTTGTATAATATACGAAGTTCTTTCCATGTGCTAGGCACTGTTGTTAGCATTTTTAAAAAATTAATTAATCAATTTATTTATTTATGTATATTTTTGGCTGTGTTGGGTCTTTGTTGATGCGTGCGGGCTTTCTCTAGTTGTGGTGAGCGGGGGCTACTCTTCATTGCAGTGTGCGGGCTTCTCATTGTGGTGGCTTCTCTTGTTGCGGAGCATGGGCTCTAAGCACATGGGCTTCAGTAGTTGTGGCCCGTGGGCTCTAGAGCTCAGGCTCAGTAGTTGTGGCGCATGGTCTTAGTTGCTCCGCAGCATGTGGGATCTTCCTGGACCAGGGCTCGAACCCGCATCCCCTGCATTGGCAAGCGGATTCTTAACCACTGTACCACCAGGGAAGTCCCCTGTTGTTAGCATTTTTTTTTTTTTTTTTGCGGTACGCGGGCCTCTCACTGTTGTGGCCTCTCCCGTTGCGGAGCACAGGCTCCGGACGCGCAGGCTCAGCGGCCATGGCTCACGGGCCCAGCCGCTCCACGGCATGTGGGATCTTCCCGGACCGGAGCACGAACCCGTGTCCCCTGCATCGGCAGGCGGACTCTCAACCACTGCGCCACCAGGGAAGCCCTGTTAGCATTTTTAATGCTAAGCTTATTTAATTTTTTTTTCATTATTTACTTCTTATTATTAGTATATTTAATCTTTTTTGTGTGTGTGTGGTATGCGGGCCTCTCACTGTTGTGGCCTCTCCCGTTGCGGAGCACAGGCTCCGGACGCGCAGGCTCAGCGGCCATGGCTCACAGGCCCAGCCGCTTCGCGGCATGTGGGATCCTCCTGGATCAGGGCACGAACCCGTGTCCCCTGCATCGGCAGGCGGACTCTCAACCACTGCGTCACCAGGGAAGCCCAGTATATTTAATCTTTATACCAGGTCTAAGAGGTAGGTACTATTATTTTCCTATTTTAAAGGTGAGAAAATTGAGGCCCAGAGACTTGCTCAAACTCGTATGGTTAATAAATGATGAAGTTAAGGTTCATGCCTGTGTGATATTTTTCCAGAATCCTTGCTCTAAATCACCATATTATGCAGATTTAGGCCATCATACATCATACAGTGAGAAGCCACCATAGATTTCTGGCTAGTTAAGCAACTTATTGCAAGTAGCATGGTACAGGGCAGTTTCCCAAGGCGGGTGGTGGGATTGAAGGCAAGAAGACTCGCCACGGATTGTCATAGTAGTCATCTCAGTTGCTTTTGAAGGTGTAGAAAGATCTTGGAGTTATTTCACAAATTACTTCCTGAGGTGGCCCTGGTAGTTGCCAGTTGTACCTGTAATCTTGGCCCATTTTAGAAATCATTTTCCAAAGAATTTTAATCTACAGGAAACTCCCCTATTCCCTGCCTGTTCTAGGCAGAGGGGCCCCAGGAATCAGGTCAGGAATACCTCCTGTGGGGTCAGAGTCCAAGCAGCACCTGGAAGCATTTGCAAGAGGGGAAGCTGAATCTATTAAGACTTCCTGTTGTCATTGGAGTTTGCTCTCCTGATATGGGGGAGTATCCCTTGTCATAACTGATAGTGAACCTGGGTGCTCACTTTGAGGGACTGGGCAAGTGGGCTGGGGGATAGAGATGTGATGTGATCCTTGTCTTTGAGCAATCCACAAGTTACTGAGAAGATAAGCACATAAGCAAGTACACTCAATGTAATGTCACAAGTGCTACAATAGAGGAACATAGACAAATAGACTGAGAGAGAAAGGAAGGAGGGTCTAAATGCTTAGCAAGAGAGAGTCAGGGAAGGCTTCAGAGATGCTCAAGCTGGATCTTTAAAGATGACCCGAAGTATGCCAGGCAGAGAGGGCCCTGGGATGCATTCCAGGCATTGTGAGTGTGGAAGTGCATGGCATATTCAGGGAATGGTGAGCTGTTCATCATACTGAACTGTTGGGCTGCTTGGGAGGGCTTCTGAACAGTGAAGACATTAAATCCTATCAGAGTGGTGTTTTAGAAGATCTCTTTGATGCCTGTGCTTAGGAGGATTGGAATGGATTGAGTAAACTAGAGGCAGGGAAGCCAGCTAGAAGACTGTTGCAGTAGCAAATGATGAGGCTGGATGCAGGGCAGTGATCATGGTTGTTGATTTAAATTGTGTGACTAAAGGAAGAGGGAAGAAATGTTAGGTGTCTGGGTATTACTATGATGCTATTAACACATGGAATACAGGCTGGAGAGGCTGGTTTGGGGAAGTTAATGTTGGTTTTGAGATGCCTATTGGGTGACATTCAGGAGAAAGTATCTGGTACGTGGGGGAGAAGATATGAGTTTTGGAGTCCTGAGCGAGGTAGGATTGATCATAGATGTAGGAATGATGATTTCTAGGTGAGAGTGGAAACCATAGGAATAGATGAAATTGCCTGAGTAAAATTCATAAAATGGGAAACGGATGGAGGCTGAGGATAGAGCTCAAAGGAACTCTGATATGTGTCGCCAGAGAATTTAGGGAAGGCATCTGAGGAGGAGCAGTCGGGGAGGCAGGAGAAAGTACTGTCTGGGAAGTCAGGAACGAGAAGAGTTTGTAAAAGGAGGCGAATGTTTGTTGGAGCTGAGAACAAGTAGGGTGAGCCCTGAAGTGGGGCTACTGAGTCATTGGTGATGTGGTGAAGGCAGTTTCAGTGGAGGGGTGGAGACAGAAACTAGACTGCTTTGGCTTAGGGAGTGAGTGTGAGGTGAGGGCCTAGAGGCAGCAAGTACAGACTTCTCTTTTGAGAAATATGGTGTTACGGGAAGGAAGGAAAGAGGGTAATATTTTGAAGAGAAACCAGGGGATGCAGGTTCAAAGATTTTGTTTTTTCAATGTTGGGGAATGGAATGGGGACCTGAGCTGGTATAGGTTGAGGGACAAGAGATAGAGAAAGGTGGCCAAGTAAAGGTGCCATGGCTTTCTGAATACTCCATATTAATGTGGGAGCCCTAAACCGTGGTGCTGTGCTGAAGCCTGAAGCCTGCAGTCACTAGAAAGATTGTGGGGTAGACAAGAGAGACCTTGACATTCATAATAATTAATGACAGCACGATGTATTGAGTAACCTCTGTGTGCCAGGAACTTTTCTAGATACATCTAAACATTAGATGCAATTCTAACACTCACAACTCCCAGAAATAAGTATTGTCACCATTTTCCGGATGTGGAAACAGACAAGTTAAGAAACATACAGCTAGTTAGTGGTGGAGCCAAAGTTTCAGCCCAGGTCCATGAAACTGCAAGGTGTGCTCTTTCTACTCCACAGTGCTGCCTTTTCCATTAGGAGCTCAATGTTGAGACTCTAAAGAGGTCTGGAAGGGAGAGTAGGGATGGATGGGCCAGAGGGACAAAGGTAGAGCTCTGAAGATGGCCCTAGCCTGGAGGGAACATGACTTAATCTCTGGGATGAAGGAGAAAGGTCTTGGTCTGGCCTTGCCCAGCCTTCTCTCTGCTTAGCTAGTGGCTTTGGTGACTGCAGGCTTTCATTTTTCTCCATCTTTCTGTAGCTTCTGACCAGGGCCTCTGAGGTCCTAGCTGCTGCCTGTTATTGATGGTTTATAGAGAAAAAAGGATCCACCTCTAAGCCCAAAGAGCTTACCCTTTCTGACAAGCTACCTGCAAGGAATTGCTGAGCTGTAGGATGGCACTCTTTTTGGCACAGGCCATATGGTAGGCTTCTTCCTGATAAGTATTTCTATTTGAAATGAATAATTTTGGATTGGTGGAAGGAGCAAAACACTGAAAATTAGAAGACATGATTTCTAGCCTAAGTGATTGCTCAGGTTACCTTGGGCAAGTCACTTCCCCCTTGTGTATTTACTTGACATAAGGTAGGGACTGTTTTACTCATCCCCGTATCCCACCTACCTGGCACATGGCCTGACTGAAGAGGTGTCCTGTGTAAGTTTATTATGGAGTAAGTTAATTTGCTTATCTGTTAAATGAGGGAATTGGACCTTTTGATTTCTCAAAGTCACTCCAATTCTAAGTGTATTGTTCTATGAAGATTTATGTGCTTTAGTTATAAAATAATAAGTACTGTCATTTATTTAGCACCTACTTTTTGCCCAGGCACTGTGTGAGGCTCTTTACATATTTATTTTATTTAGATGATTTTTTAAATTTAAAACTTTTGTCTGGTCCTTTAGAAGTATTATGGTCCCTTGGGCAATGGGCTCCGTGAGGACAGTGGCTGTGCCTGTTTATTACTGTAACTCTAGTGCTAAACACAGTCCTGGGCATGTGATGAATACTCAGTAAATATTTATTGAACAAATGAATGAATGGATGTCTTATTGTTACAACAATCCTGTAACATAGATACTATTAGCCCCATCTTACGGATAAGAAAATTGAGGTTCAAAGGTCATGGAACTAATAAGTGGCTAAGATGGAGGATTCAAACCCAATTCTGTCTAACTCTAAAATTGGTGCCTTTACCACTTAACACCACAATGCCTCCACTTATCTAGTGTTTTAATTGAAAATTTGGAAGGAAGGAAGGGAGTTGAGGGATTGGGGATGGGGTTGGAGGTTGGGCACTGAAGTTTAAGTATTCATGGTAAGAGTTGGCAAGTATTTCTAGCACCTTAAGAAAACAAAGGGGGGCTTTCCTGGTGGCTCAGTGGTTAAGAAACTGCCTGCCAATGCAGGGGACATGGGTTCAAGCCCTGGTCCGGGAAGATCTCACACACTGCGGAGCAACTAAGCCCGTGCGCCGCAACTACTGAGCCTGTGCTCTAGAGCCCGCGAGCCACAACTACTGAACCTGTGTGCCACAACTACTGAAGCCCGTGCGCCTAGAGCCCATGCTCCGCAACAAGAGAAGCCACCGCAATGAGAAGCCCGTGCACCGCAACAAAGAGTAGCCCTGGCTCACTGCAACTAGAGAAAGCCTGTGTGCAGCAACAAAGACCCAATGCAGCCAAAAATAAATTTAAAAAAACCAAAAAACAAAGGGGTTATAATAGCAGTTACTATTCACTGGGTAATTAATTTATTGAGTAATAAATAAATGGCATTTAAAAGCCACTTTAATGGTTTTAATTATCATCTGTTAATTGACAACTCTCAAATCTGTGTGTCTAGCTCAGACGCTCCTCTGAACTTTAGCCTTGTATATCCAACCCCTTAATTGACATTTTGGATGTCTAAAATTTGGCATTTTAATTTAGACAAGTTCACACTTAACATTCACTCTGTCAGCAGATCCTATTGGTTCTACCTTTAAAACACATCAACAATTTAGACACTTTTCATTGCCTCTGCTCCCACCACCTTGATCCGAGCTACCATTGTTTCTTGCCTGGAGAAATAATGGCCTCTTGATTGGTTTCCCTGCTTCTGCCCTTGCCTGCCTACAGTTGTTCTAAACAGAGCTGCCAGAGCAATCCTTTCAAAACGTAAATCCAGTCATATAGATCACAGTCCTTTAGTGGCTTCCCATATCCCTCAGAGAACAAGGCAAAGTCCTTAGAGTGACTTGGCTCCCAGCTACCTGGCTTATCCTATCTCCTCTCCACCTGCTCACCCTGCCCCATTGGCTTCCTCACTCTCCTTTGAACAAGGTAAATATGCTCTTGCCTCCTTTGCATTTGTTCTTCCCTCTTTCTCCTCTGCATGGCTTATTATCTCATTTCCTTCAGATCCTTTGTTCAAATGTCATATTCTCAGTGAGGCCTTCTTCAATCATTCTATTTAAAAATAACAAACCCTCCCCTGTAGCATATTCTCTACTTAATTTTTCTCCATAGCATTTATCATCCTCTGACATATTTATTTGTCAGGCCCTTTACTTTGCCCCCTACTCCTTGTTAGTTCCATAAGCGCAGTGATTTTTGTTCATTGCTGAATCCTCAGTGCCTAGAACACTGACTGGCACATAACGTAAGCTTAGTAGATATTTGTTGAGTGAAATATTTTGGGCCAGGTACACTGGTAGATGCCTTATATATATCTGTTTACTTTTCTTCACAACAACCCTGCAAGATATTCCCATTTTACAAATGAGGAAAGTTATGTGCCTAGGATTGCATGGCTAGAACTTTGTAAAGCCTAGGTCTGTTCCACTTAAAACATTACCAAAGTCAAATAAAATATTTTAGAAGGATGGAGTCTAAATATTATTTCTTTGTTTCTGAATGGAGTGTTTAAACCACAGGCCTAGAAACCAGAAGAAAGACAAAGTCCGATGCCAAATTGGGCATTGTTCATTCACTTGCATGGAAACACACTGATATTTGTGATGCTGCTGCAGTTAGAAGCCTAAAACACCTGGAAAAAGGCCTTTGTGTGAGATCTTCCTGTGCACCATTTGACACAACTTTGGCTTGTATATACAGAAAGTCAGAAGAGTTTTGTGATCATTTGGAAAGATTTTCTCCCCCACTCCCCAGGAAAAACCTTCTTTCCCTACTTTGGAATAACATTAAGGTTACTTTGGGCCAATTGCTTCGCATCACTTTCCTTTCCTGAGGTTTAATGTCACCCAAGGTCAGAGTGCAAACCATCTTCAGAATATTCTGTGGCATGACTTTCTTTATGGTGTGGTGATTGGGAAGGCCTAGATCAGAGCTATTCCCAGAGTAAGATGAGGCTGGAGTCAGAGATATCTCCAGGGTAAAATGGGGCTGGGTTCAAATGCCATCCAAATAAAGGTACATCATTCTTGGGCTTCCCTGGTGGCACAGTGGTTAAGAATCTGCCTGCCAATTCAGGGGACACAGGTTTGAGCCCTGGTCCGGGAAGATCTAACATGCCGTGGAGCAACTAAGCCCGTGCGCCACAACTACTGAGCCTATGCTCTAGAGCCCGAGAGCCACAACTACTGAGTCCATGTGCCACAACTACTGAAGCCTGCACACCTAGAGCCCATGCTCCGCAACGAGAAGCCACCACAATGAGAAGCCCGGTCACTGCAATGAAGAGTAGCCCCCGCTTGTCGCAACTAAAGCCCACGCACAGCAACGAAGACCCAACACAGCCAAAAATGAATAATAAAATAAAATAAAGTTATTAAAAAAAAGGTATATCTTTCAGAAATGAAGGTCAGGGAGTATGAGACCAGGAGCCAACCCCTCAGCTGGCTGGGATATAGTTATATCTCTCTCCTAGGTCTCAGGTACCCATAAATTTTTTCCCAAATTAAAAAAAATTGTGGTAATATAACATATAACATGAAATTTACCATCTTAATCATTTTTAAAGTGTATAGTTTAGAGGTATTAAATATATTCATAATGTGCAGTCACCACCATCATCCATCTCTGTGACTCTTTTCATCTTGTAAAACAGAAACTCTGTACCCATTTAAACAGTAATTCCCCATTCCTGCTTCTCCCCAGCCCCCGGCAGCCACCATTTTGCTTTCTGTCTCTACGAGTTTTACTATGTACTCTAAAACCCACACATGACTTTGGGTTGGGAGACCTGGTGAAGCCCTGGGCTTATAGGAAGCCCAGACGGAGGGAGCAGAAGCTGATTATTCAGGGTAAAGCTCTTCTCAGTAACATGACAGAAGTAGAAGAGGAGGAGGCGGAAAAAAGTCATTCTATGGTATGATGTGGTCAGTGACGTATCCAGAGAACAGTGAATAGTGAAGTGTGGATCAGAGTGGTCTCCAGGGTAAAATGAGACTGGGATCAGAGCTGTTCCCAGGGAATAATGAAAATAGGATGAGAGCTTTCCCCAGGGTAAGATAAGCCTGGGGGAAAAGTGTATGGGGATGACAACACCATTCCCAGGGTGAGAGAAAGCAAATAGATGTTGGAGCAGTCTCAAGTAGCAAGGGAAACATAATGAGAGGAAAGAATTTTAGGGCAACATGTTTAAGAGATGAGGGTAGGGAACAAGCAGATGCCAGGTTGCAGAGTATCGTATGTCATGTTAAGAATCTGAAACTTCATTCTTCGGGCAAAGCAGAGCCACTGAAAAGTTTTAAATAAGAGATAGACATGGTCAACTTTGCTTCTGGTCACTATGCCCTGTGTTCCCAGGGGAGGTGAGGTCAGGAAAGGCTAGGAGAGAGGATGGCAGCCGCAGGACTGTAGACAGATGTTTGCTGGAAGCCACAGTCATCTGGCATATCTGTCTGAGCAGAGACACCTGAGGAGTGGGTGGAGCCCGACCTCAGTGAAATCACAGAGGCTTTCCTGGACCTTGTCAAAAACTGAGAACTTTGGTGGTTGCACAACATTGGGAATATACTAAATGCCACTGAACTGTTGATTTAAAAATGAGTAATACTGTGTTATGTGAATTTTACCTCAATAGAAAAGCTTAAAAGCAAACAAAACTAAGAACCTCATCCTGCCTCGGTCTTTGTGGGACTTGGCCTGGGGTTTTGTTACTGCCTTTCTTCTGCAAGGACTTGGCTTATCGGTGGCGGTACTGGGGAGTCAAGGATGGGACTAGGTGTAGCAGCAGGGATGTGAGCCCAATGCATGTTCTCTTTTTGTCCATCCTTCCTATAGGCTGCGATAGTCATCTTTCTAACAGGTCAGTCTAACCACGGCCCTTCCCTGCTAAGAAGTCTCTGTTGCTTTCCCATTCCCTACATTGTAAAATCCAAACTTTTGATTGAATCTGCTTTCATGGAATTCCATGATCTGGCTCCTGCATATTGCCTTTTCAGTAAACATCTTGCATGTTTTTATTCATACTTCACATCTTGCTTGAATATCTTCCTACTTTTTCTATCTGGTAAACTCATCCTTCTACACTCAGCTCCAGTGTTACCACTTTTTTGAAGCTTTCTTGGTTCTCCCTGCCCATAGGCAGACAGTCCATTCCAATGTTATTCTTCCATTAAATTTTATGTCTCTCTGTTAATTATCTCACTGCATTGTGATCGCTTTGTGTGTGGTTGCCACACAGATTGGGAGTTTTTCAAAGACAGGTGCCCTACAGGTTTTTTTCTGTACCCCTGCCCCAGTATTGCACATAGGCAGCTCTTACTGTTTCTTTCTTTCTTTTTTTTTTTTTTAAAGAAGCGTTTATTTCTACACTGTAAATTTCCAGGGACAAAAGGCAAATAATAGGCTATGTTGGCATTGGTCATTGCAGTGAGGCTAACAGGGGACATCAGTCCATAACTGCCTTGCACTCCTTTTCTTGTCTTTCCACCCTAGCCAGGGGGTTCCACTGAACAATAACTGCAGACCTCCAGGTAGCTGGGCTTTGGAATAAGTTCTTTGTTTAATTAGACAAATAATAAAAAAATAAAGAGTATTTGAAGTGAGTATGGCAGAGACTGTTAATTGTCTTTGCCAATATTGACTTTCTCATTTGTTTTTTTTTTTTGGCTGCTCCGCTCGACATGCAGGATATTAGTTCCTCAACCAGGGATTGAACCTGTGCCCCCTGCAGTGGAAGCTTGGTGTCCTAACCACTGGACCACCAGGGAATTCCCTCTCATTCTTTTTTTAATGATAGAATGCCTGAGTTTTAGCAAGGCACATAGTCCCCCAGCCTCTTTTGCAACCAAGTGTGGCCACATGTCTAAGTTCTAACCAGTAGGATCTAAAGTGGAAGTGGTGCATCTACCACTTCTGGGGCCGGGTGCTTGAACAGAGTGGGTAAATTCTTCTCTTGCCCCCTTTTTCCTTCCTGCTAGCTGGGAGATTGTGAGAGTACAGCACTCTTTTTGGTCCCAGAGATGGAAGCGTCATGTTGAGTGAGGATGACAAAGTTCCACTCAGCCCCAGACTGCTCGCTACCAAACTATTATACGAGAGAGAAAGAAACTTCTCTTTGGTTTAATCTACTCTGGGCAGGGGTCTCTTAGTTTTAGCAGGTTTGCCTGTACCCTCACCAATGTAGGGAGGCTTCCGGGTGCTGCAGCATCAAGTGGCTTTTTTCTGCTGTTCCCGGACATGTCTTACGTCAGATTATTTACTGGGTTCCTGACAATTTTTGCCTTGCCTTGCCACTTAGCCCTGATTCCTGCTTCCCAGATGATTGCTTGAGTTCTCTCATGTGCTTTTTTTTTTTTTTTTTTTTTTTTGCGGTACGCGGGCCTCTCACTGTTGTGGCCTCTCCCGTTGTGGAGCACAGGCTCCGGACGCGCAGGCTCAGCGGCCATGGCTCACGGGCCCAGCCGCTCTGCGGCATGTGGGATCTTCCCAGACCGGGGCACAAACCCGTGTCCCCTGCATCGGCAGGCGGACTCTCAACCACTGCGCCACCAGGGAAGCCCCAAATCAACCATTTTAAATTGAACAACTCAGTGGCATTTGGTACATTTACAATGTTGTACAGCCATCACCTCTCTCTAGTTCCAAAACATATTCATTACTCCACAGTAAAACACCTTACCGGTTAAGCAGTTTGTCCTCATTTCTCCCTCCCCCTGGCAGCCATCAATCTGCATTCTGTCACTGTGGATTTACCTGTTCTGGATATTTTATATAAATGGAGTCATACAATATGTGACCTTTTGTGTCTGGCTTCTTTAACTTAGCATAATATTTTGTAGCATGTGTCAGTTCATCATTCTCTCTTTTTTTTTTAAATTGTTGTGGTAAAATGTATAGCATAAAATTAGCCATTTTAACCATTTTTAAGTGTACAATTCTGTGGCAATAATTACATTCACATCATTGTGCAACCATTACCACTATCTATTTCCAAAACTTTTTCATCATCCCTGGCAGAAACTCTCTACCCATTAAGCAATAACTCCCCATTTCCCCCTCCTCTTAGATCCTGTTAAACTCTAATCTACTTTCTGTCTCCATGAATTTGTCTATTCTAGATATTTCATCTAAGTGGAATCATGCAATACTTGTCCTTTTGAGACTGGCTTATTTCACTAAGCATAATGTTTATAAAGTTTATCCATGTTGTTGTATGTACCTGAAAACTTCGTTCCTCTTTTTTTTTTTTGTGGTACACGGGCCTCTCACTGTTGTGGCCTCTCCCGTTGCGGAGCACAGGCTCCGGATGCGCAGGCTCAGCGGCCATGGCTCACGGGCCCAGCCACTCCGCGGCATGTGGGATCTTCCCAGACCTGGGCACGAACCTGCATCCCCTGCATCGGCAGGCGGACTCTCAACCACTGCGCCACCAGGGAAGCCCCGTTCCTTTTTATGGCTGGAAAATACCACCATTTGTTTATCCGTTTTCTGGTAATAGACGCTTTGGCTGTTTCTACTTTGTGACTATTGTGTATAGTGCTGCTATGGACATGCATGTACATGTACTTGTTTGAGTACCAGTTTTCAATTCTTTTGGCTATATATCTAGGAGTGGAATTGTGGGGTTATATGGTAATTCTGTGTTTAACGTTTTGACGGACTGCCGAACTGTTTTCCACAGCAGCCGCACCATTTTACAATCCCATCAGCAATATGTAAGGGTTCCATTTCTCTACATCTTTGCCAACACTTGTTATTTTTTGGTTTGTTTTTTTTTGTTGTTTGTTTTTGTTGTTTTTTTTTTGCAGTACGCGGGCCTCTCACTGTTGTGACCTCTCCCGTTGCGGAGCACAGGCTCCCAACGCGCAGGCTCAGCGTCCATGGCTCACGGGCCCAGCCGCTCCGCGGCATGTGGGATCTTCCCGGACCGGGGCACGAACCCGTGTCCCCTGCATCGGCAGGCGGACTCTCAACCACTGCGCCACCAGGGAAACCCGGTTTGTTTGTTTTAATTACAGCTATCCTCGTGGGTGTGAAGTGACATCTTATTGTGGTTTTGATTTGCATTTCCCTAATGCTAATGATGTTGAGTATCTTTCCATGTACTTGTTGGCCATGTATATTTCTTCTTTGGAGCAATGTCTGTTCAGGTCCTTTTTTGGTTTAAAATTAGGTTGTTTGTCTTTTTGTTGTTGAATTGTTAGATTTCTTTATATATTTTGGATACCAGATCCTTATCAGATATATGGTTTGCAAATATTCCTTACCATTCTGTAGGGTGATTTTTCACTTTCTTGATAATGTTCTTTGATGCACAGTAGTTTTTAATTTTTATGGAGTCACATTTATCTATTTTTTCTTTTGTTACTCATGCCTTTTGTGTCATATCTAAGAACCCACTACCAAATCTAAGGTAGTTAAGATTATTCCTTTGTTTTCTTCTAAGAGCTTTATGGTTTTAGCTCTTGGGTTGTTGATCCATTTTCAGTTAATTTTTGTATATAGCATGAGCCTAATGTATTTTTAAATCCTTGAATGTACGCTGTTGGAGTCTTTCCAGTCAGTAATGATTTTTGGATCTTCAGATTCCAATAGTTATAGAAGTTGTATTAGTTTCTGTTAGCTGACTTGCAGATTCTCATCATAGGTGCATCTTAGAAGTCATTTCTTCCTCCTCAGATCCTATCTATTTATGTGCATTTGATAGTTCTAGGGCTACTTTGAGAGTAAGGCTACTGACTTTCAGTGTTGCCAGTCAGTTGAGTGACACACCCTTATGTGCAGGCAGTGGGATGCTGTGCTATGAGCTTGTCTTTATCTCAGGCTATGTGGAAAGGGAGCAGGGCGAGGCCTGTTTGAAACAAGGCAAAGCTGCCAGGGGTCAGGGGAAAAATGCTGTCAGGTAGCAAGTCTGTACTGAACCCAGGCAGGTTCTCAGACTTGTGCATGGCTTGCTGAGAACTGTGCAAAGCAGTAATGAGTAGTAAAAAGGTATAATTTGGAGACAGAAACCTTGATTTCAAATTGGATGACTTAGGTTAGTCACTTCTCTCTGAGCCTCAATGTCTTCAAATATACAGTGTGAATGCTGACCTCACAGGGTTGTTTTGTTTTTGGAGATCAGGCGAGATTATCAATGGAAACTGTAAAATGCCATGCATTTTCTTTCTTTTTTAAAAAAATTTATTTATTTTATTTAATTTATTTTTGGCTGCGTTGGGTCTTCGTGCTGTGCGCGGGCTTTCTCTAGTTGTGGCCAGCGGGGGCTACTCTTCGTTGTGGTGGGCGGGCTTCTCATTGTGGTGGCTTCTCTTGTTGCAGAGCATGGCCTGTAGGTGCGCGGGCTCAGTAGTTATGGCTTGCGGGCTCTAGAGCGCAGGCTTAGTAGTTGTGGCGCACGGGCTTAGTTGCTCCACGTCATGTGGGATCTTCCCGGACCAGGGCTCGAACCCGTGTCCCCTGCATTGGAAGGCAGATTCTTTTCTTCTTTTTTAAAAAAATTAATTATTTTTAATTTTAAAATTTATTTATTTATTTATTTATTAAATATCTTTATTGGAGTATAATTGCTTTACAATGGTGTGTTAGTTTCTGCTGTATAACAAAGTGAGTCAGCTATACATATACATATATCCCCATATCTCCTCCCTCTTGTGTCTCCCTCCCACCCTCCCTAATCCACCCCTCTAGGTGGTCACAAAGCACTGAGCTGATCTCCCTGTGCTATGCTGCTGCTTCCCACTAGCTATCTGTTTTACATTTGGTAGTATATATAAGTCCATGCCACTCTCTCACTTTGTCCCAACTTACCCTTCCCACTGCCACTGGCCTCAAGTCCATTCTCTACGTCTGCGTCTTTATTCCTGTCCTGCCCCTAGGTTCTTCAGAACCATGTTTTTTTTTTTTTTTTTAGATTACATATATATGTGTTAACATACGGTATTTGTTTTTCTCTTTCTGACTTACTTCACTCTGTATGACAGACTCTAGGTCCATCCACCTCACTACAAATAACTCAATTTCGTTTCTTTTTATGGCTGAGTAATATTCCATTGTATAAATGTGCTACATCTTCTTTATCCATTCACCTGTTGTTGGACACTTAGGTTGGTTCCATATCCTGGCTATTGTAAATAGAGCTGCAGTGAACATTGTGGTACATGACTCTTCTTGAATATGGTTTTCTCAGGGTATATGCCCAGTAGTGGGATTGCTCGGTTGTATGGTAGTTCTATTTTTAGTTTTTTAAGGAACCTCCATACTGTTCTCCATAGTGGCTGTATCAATTTACATTCCCACCAACAGTGCAAGAGGATTCCCTTTTCTCCACACCCTCTCCAGCATTTATTGTTTGTAGATTTTTTGATGATGGTCATTCTGACTGGTATGAGGTGATACCTCATTGTAGTTTTGATTTGCGTTTCTCTAATGATTAGTGATATTGAGCATCCTTTCATGTGTTTGTTGGCAGTCTGTATATCTTCTTTGGAGAAATGTCTATTTAGTTCTTTTGCCCATTTTTGGATTGGATTGTTTGTTTTTTTGATATTGAGCTGCATGAGCTGCTTGTAAATTTTGGAGACTAATCCTTTGTCAGTTGCTTCATTTGCTAATATTTTCTCCCATTCTGAGGGTTGTCTTTATTTATTTATTTTTTTTGCGGTATGCAGGCCTCTCACTGTTGTGGCCTCTCGCGTTGCAGAGCACAGGCTCCGGACATGCAGGCTCAGCGGCCATGGCTCATGGGCCCACCTGCTTTGTGGCATGTGGGATCTTCCCGGACCGGGGCAGGAACCCGTGTCCCCTGCATTGGTAGGCAGACTCTCAACCACTGCGCCACCAGGGAAGCCCTGAGGGTTGTCTTTTCGTCTTGTTTATGGTTTCCTTTGCTGTGCAAAAGCTTTTACATTTCATTAGGTCCCACTTATTTATTTTTGTTTTTATTTCTACTTCTCTAGGAGGTGGGTCAAAAAGGATCTTGCTGTGATTTATGTCATAGAGTGTTCTGCCTATGTTTTCCTCTAAGAGTTTTATAGTGTCTGGCCTTACATTTAGGTCTTTAATCCTTTTGAGTTTATTTTTGTGTATGGTGTTAGGGAGTGTTCTAATTTCATTCTTTTACATGTACCTGTCCAGTTTTCCCAGCACCACTTATTGAAGAGGCCGTCTTTTCTCCATTATATATTCTTGCCTCCTTTATCAAAAATAAGGTGACCATATGTGGGTGGGTTTATCCTGGGCTTTCTATCCTGTTCCATTCATCTATATTTCTGTTTTTGTGCCAGTACCATACTGTCTTGATGACTGTAGCTTTGTAGTATAGTCCGAAGTCAGGGAGTCTGATTCCTCCAGCTCCATTTTTCTTTCTCAAGATTGCTTTAGCTATTTGGGGTCTTTTGTGTTTCCATAGAAATTGTGAAATTTTTTTGTTCTAGTTCTGTGAAAAATGCCAGTGGTAGTTTGATAGGGATTGCATTGAATTTGTAGATTGCTTTGGGTAGTATAGTCATTTTCACAGTGTTGATTCTTCCAATCCAGGAACATGGTATATCTCTTCATCTGTTTGTATCATCTTTAATTTCTTTCATCAGTGTCTTATAGTTTTCTGAGCACAGAAATAAACCTACTCCTTAGGTAGGTTTATTCCTAGGTATTTTATTCTTTTTGTTGCAATGGAATATGGGAGTGTTTCCTTAATTTCTCTTTCAGGTTTTTCATAATTAGTATGTAGGAATGCAAGAGATATCTGTGCAGTAATTTTGTATCCTGCAACTTTACCAAATTCATTGATTAGTTCTAGTAGTTTTCTGCTGGCATCTTTAGGATTCTCTATATATAGTAGTATCATGTCTTCTGCAAACAGTGACAGCTTTACTTCTTCTTTTCTGATTTGAATTCCTTTTATTTCTTTTTCTTCTCTGATTGCTGTGGCTAAAACTTCCAAAACTATGTTGAATAATAGTGGTGAGAGTGGACAACCTTGTCTTGTTCCTTTCTTAGTGGAAATGATTTCAGTTTTTCACCATTGAGAATGATGTTGGCTGTGGGTTTTTCATATATGGCCTTTATTATATTGAGGTAAGTTCCCTCTCCGAATACTTTCTGAATGATTTTTATCATAAATAGGTGTTGAATTTTGTCAAAAGCTTTTTCTGCATCTATTGAGATGATCGTATGGTTTTTATCCTTCAGTTTGTTAATGTGGTGTATCAAATGGATTGATCTGAGTATATTGAGGAATCCTTGCATTCCTGGGATAAACCCCACTTGATCATGGTGTATGATCCTTTTAATGTGCTGTTGGATTCTGTTTGCTAGTATTTTGTTGAGGATTTTTGCATCTATGTTCATCAGTGATATTGGCCTGTAGTTTTCTTTCTTTGTGACATCTTTGTCTGGTTTTGGTATCAGGGTGATGGTGGTCTCGTAGAATGAGTTTGGGAGTGTTCCTCCCTCTGGCAGGTGGATTCTTAACCAGTGTGCCACCAGGGAAGCCCATACCATGCATTTTTGGGAATGTAATGAGGAGTCAAGTAGAAGACTAATTCTCCTGGGAGCTTTTTTCTTTTTCTTTTTCTTTTTTTTTTTTTTAGTATTCTTTCCCCAACTGTGATTTACAGTAAAGGTTTGAGCTTTATTGACCAGATGGATGTTTTTCAAATAATTTTACATTTGTTGTGCCTCTTTTGCAAGTGACAGAAATACAGGTCAGACTGACTTATGAGAGGCACTTATGACTGAAGTAAGTAAAAAGCCAGAAGGAGATTTACCTTTAGACACAGCAAGATCCAGGGACTTGAATCATGTCATTTGGACCTAACCTCTCTCCTCTTGGCTCCGCTATTCTTTGTTTTGGTGTTAGGCAGCCTCCACCCATGTAGTGTCAAAGGTAGTTGTCAGCTTTGGGTGTGTAATCTACCAGCTAAGCAACCACTATTGGAAAGATAATACCTCTTTCCTGATGGTGCTGGCAGTCGTGGGTATGATTTTGGCTTGGGTCATTTGCCCACCCTAAAGTATCACTGTGACTGGAAGAATGCTGGACTTTCATTGGCCAACAGTTATATTCTACTCATGGAACCCAGTGATCATGGTCAGCTACCCTGGAATCATGTGGACTGAGAGCAGGGGAGGGATGGTTCCCTTAGGGAAGATCAAGGTACATGTACTTAAAGAGGGCTTGGGAGGTGGGGAGATTGTTAAATCAGCAAAATTCATAGATGTCTGCTATATAATTGAGCCATTTTAATTTCTTTTTTTAAAAGTGTGCTTCCAATATTTAAAAGTCAACAAAGTAGAGCTGCTCTGCTTGAAGTGGTAGATATTGCCAAGGAACCTGAGTGGGAGGAGGGACCTGCAGAGCATAATTTGAAAACTGCTAGACAGTTTGTCCAATAAATATTTGTTTGAGGTGTGATAGCCACTGAATCCTTTCTTCCTGCCTTTCTGGCTTTATGTAGAAGAGATTGTATTTTCCTTCAAATCTGGGACAGTGAGGTAAGTAGCAGAGCCAGCTCTTGCCTGGGGTTGAAGATGCCAAGGACCTTGCTTAGCCTGGACACCAAACTGCTTTTTTTTTTTAAAGCCATGAGCCTTTCAAATTTAAATAGGGACTCCTAGAGAACAGGAAGAAGTGACTTTACAATGTACTGGTTGATGTGAATGATGAAATATATTTGTATCCTAAGCATTTTGCAAGGGCTCGATATGCTAGAATGTATAGCGCCATGAGCTGGATTCTGTATTGTAAATTGAGTGAGGGTGAAAGCAGCCCTCATACATCAGCCAGCTGCATAAGGCAGCCAACAGCTGTCTTTGTTTTTCTATTTTTGTTTTTTTTCATGTGATAAAATTCACATAAGATTTGCCATTTTAAAGTATACAATTCAGTGGTTTCTAATACTTTTGTGTAACATCTCCACTATCTAATTCCAGAATATTTTCATCACCCCCCAAAGGAACCTTGTTACCCATTAAGCAGTTGCTCTCTATTCTCTAGTCCCTGGCGACCACTAATCTACTTTCCATCTCTGTGGATTTGCCTATTCTACACATTTCATATAAATGGAATCATGTCTGGCTTCTTTCACTTAGTGTAATGTTAACATATATTTATCTAATTACTTTCTCATGATACTTTTTAGAATTATCCCACAGACCTATCCTCAAATGTATAATTGGGATGCACATACTCAACAGTTGGAGTAGCACCCACATCAGAACCTTGACCTGTCACATAAGAGCTATCATAGTGGAGAAGGCCAAGTGGAAGCTTTTGAAACTGTTGCATTTTCCTCTGGCTAAGAGAGTGAATCAAAACTAATATCATATTCTGTGAGAGATGGTGGAAATAGTGCTATCCTTAAGTATCTTAAGAATGCAGGGGCGGTGGTCCCTATTATGTCTACATTTAATTCACTAGTCTGCCCTCTTCTGCAAAATTGGATGGATTCTGGAGAACGTAGACCTCAGCAAGTTTAATTTAGTAGCCCCAATTATGGATTCTGTGATGGATATGGTATCTTTGCTAGAGCAAATTAATATGGTATGTGGGCATTGGTTTGGTGAATGTGTTCTTTTCTGTCTCAATAAGACAAAAAGGCCAAAAACAGTTTGCATTCTTGTGGAACAGATATCATTACACCTCCATAGTTTTGCTGAGGGCTATATAAACACTTCCACTCTTCTACTCTTTGTCATAATATAGTCAGAAGAGACTTGGACCATCTGGCCATCTCATAGAACATCACTTTGATCTGTTACGTTGATGACATCATGCTAATCAGACAGCATGAACAAGAGGAGGTTAGCACACGGAGGCCTTGGTAAGATACATGTGCTCCACAGAGGGTACTGCCACATTCTTTGCCAAAGTAAGTGTATTTGTTTTTAAATATGTCCACAAATTGTTTGATACCCCTCCCATCAAGAGGTGGAACCTAATTCCCCTCCCTTTGACTCAGCTAGACCCTAGTAACTCAATTCTAAGAAATAGAATAAAATGAAAGTGATGGTATATGACCTCAGTGATTAGGTCATAAAAGGTACTACTGTTTGTCTCTCTCACTGTCTCTTGGATCACTCACTCTGTTGGAAGCCCGCCTACATACTGTGAGGACACTCAAGCAGGCTATGGAACAGCCCACATGGAGAAGAACTGAGGCTTCCTGACCCACCCAGCACTGACCTGCTAGGAGTGTGAGTGAGCCATCTTGGAAGCAGATCCTCCAGCCCCAGTCAGGTCTCCAGTGGCCCTAGCCCTTTATGAACCTCATGAGAGATCTGAGCCAGAACCACTCAGTTAAGCCACTCTTTGTCCCTAACCCTCAGAAACTGTGTGTGATAATAAATGTTTATTGTTTTAAGCAACTTAGTTTTAGGGTAGTTATTATACAACAAGCGATACTAATACACAGTCCCACAAGCTGTGTGTGTGTACTAGTTTTTTGACATCCTTTCCAACATCTAATATTTCCCTATTTTTGTCATTTTAGCCATTCTGGTTGGTGTATAGTGTTCTCACGCTGTGGTTTTAATTTGTGATTCCCCAATGACTATGAAGTAGAGCATCTTTTCATTCATATATATCTATATACATGTATATAGATATATACAAATACTGTCTGTCTGTATATACATACATACATACATACACACACATACATATACACACATATACACACATAGTCTGGATTTATTATTTCGTAAAGTGTTCAAGTTTTTTGCCTACTGTTCTTTGGGTTGCTTGCCATTTTTTAGTTGGTTTGTAGGAGTTCATGTATTCTGGATCCAAGTCCTTTGTCTTATATGTATTGTGAATATCTTTCCTCAGTTTATCAACTTTTTCCTTCACGTTTAGGCCTTTTGGTGTCCTGTTCAAGAAAACTTTGCCTACTCCAAGATCATGAATATGTTCTCCTATTTCCTCATTTAAAAGCTTTATTGTTTTGCCTTTCATGTTAGATCTGCTGTCCATTTGAAATTAATTTTTTTGTGATGGTGTGAGGTAGTGAGTCAAGGTATATTTCCCCCCCATATGGATATCCATTTGATATAATACTATTTTTTTCCCTTGCATCGGCAGGCAGACTCTCAACCACTGTGCCACCAGGGAAGCCCCTGATCTAATACTATTTATTGAAAAGGTCATTCTTTCCCTTCTGTACTGTAGTGTCACCTTTGTTATAAGTCAGGTGACTGTTATGTGTGGCTGTGTTTCTGGACTCCATTCTATTCTATTGGCTATTTTTGTATCCTTGGAATTGATACCACACTGTCTTAATTATTATTACAATAGGTTTTTTTAAAATTTTTGGCTGCATTAGGTCTTCGTTGCTGCGCGCAGGCTTTCTCTAGTTGCGGCAAGCGGGGCTACTCTTTGTTGTGGTGCGTGGGCTTCTCATTGTGGTGCGTGGGCTTCTCATTTTATCCTTAGGGTTCACTTTATTTATTTATTTATTTATTTAATTTATTTATTTTTTTTGCAGTACGTGGGCCTTTCACTGTTGTGGCCTCTCCCGTTGTGGAGCACAGGCTCTGGACGCGCAGGCTGAGCGGCCATGGCTCACGGGCCCAGCCGCTCCGCGGCATGTGGGATCTTCCCGGACCAGGGCACGAACCCGTGTCCCCTGCATTGGCAGGCAGACTCTCAACCACTGCGCCACCAGGGAAGCCCTAGGGTTCACTTTAATGAAGTAAAGAGTGTTGCACATTCTATGGGTTTGCACAAAAGTATGATGACATATATCCATCATTATAATGTCATTCAAAGTATTTCCACCGCTCATAAAAACTTCCGTACTCTGTGTATTCATCTCCTCTGTCCCCCCACACACGTGGCAACCATTGATCTTTTTATTGTCTCCATAGTTTTGCCTTTTCCAGAATGGCATATAGTTGGAATCCATTTTTCTTTTTCTTTTTTTTTTCCTTGAAAAGAGAGGTTCAAGGCCTTTATGTCTATAGGACCACTCATGGCCCACCCATGTGTAGACTGGACAGGCTCTAGGTGGCAGACTCCGCACATAAATACTGTAGCTTTTCTACCAGTATTGAGCTCTGACCCAGCAGCCACGTGGAGGTGCAGGGGGAAATGTGTCAGGTATTTGTTCATAAGAAGGCCACAAGTTTTGTGTCCCTTGTCACAATGTACCCAGATTCCTGTTGGGTGTGTTGTAAACAGAGGAACCATTTCTTCAGGCCCCCTGCTCTGAGCACACTCCATACAGGGGATATTTCTTTTTTTGTACATTTTTCCTTTAGTGGCCCTTAAAAAGCAGTTCCTTTTGTACTTCAGTGTTTAACAGAATGTAGCAAATACATTTAACTGGCACATGAAGGGAAACTTACATTCTACAAGCTAGCAATCTCCCGAGCTCCATAGTTTGTAATTTTTATTTTTATTTTTTTTAAATTTACGTTTTTTATAGTTTATTATTATTATTTTAAAATTAATTAATTTTTGGCTGCCGTTGCGTCTTCGTTGCTGCACGTGGGCTTTCTCTAGTTGCGGTGAGCAGGGGCTACTCTTCATTGTGGTGTGCGGGCTTCTCATTGAGGTGGCTTCTCTCGTTGCAGAGCATGGGCTCTAGGCATGCGGGCTTCCGTAGTTGTGGCACGCGGTCTTCAGTAGTTGTGGCTCACGGGCTGTAGTGCGCAGGCTTAGTAGTTGTGGCGCACGGGCTTAGTTGCTCCGCGGCATGTGGGATATTCCCGGACCAGGACTCCAACCTGTGTCGCCTGCATTGGCAGGAGGATTCTTAACCACTGCCACCAGGGAAGCCCTATTTTTTTTAATCTTAAGAAATATTTTGTATATATTGTTCAAATCACATTTGCTGGCAAATGAATGCAGTTTACAAAATATTGCTTTTCATGTCCTATTTAATCCCATTTTTCACTGCAGCAAGAAGGAAATAGTGTTTCACCAGTGATATGTGCCTTTTATTTTTCACTATTAAGCAGGAAACCTATAAAGAGACTTCTTAACTGGATTAAATATCTTCAGACTTTAAACATCACAGAAAATTTGTAGAGTTTTATCTTTAGATTTAATTTTTAGATGTATTTTAAATCATGATAGCTTTATTTCATCATTATTAAATACAAAGATTGGCAAACTACACTTGCTTCTACAAATAAATCCATATATATATTTTTTTTGTATATTATCTGTGGCTACCTTTGCACTAATGGCAGAGTTATTTAGTTACAATAGAATAGAGGATGTTTGGCCTGTGAGCCTGAAATATTTGCTGTCTGGCCCTATATAGAAAATGTTTGCTGACCCCTGATTTAGTCTAATGTATCAAGACACAGTATATACTAAGGATGAAGTTCACTGTTAATGAGAAACGTAAATCCATCTTTCCAGAAGTTTTTTTTGATAGTTTTCAATCTTTTTGGCCAACTTATTATTTGAACCAGTTAGATTGTTTTTACCCTGTAATGTAGCTGATAGTCAGTTTAGGAATAGAATTAGGAATAGAAAGGTCAGCTCTGTCATTTCCTTGTTATTTATTTTTGTGTGTAATTTTAATATTATCTTCAACCAGTGGGGATTGTTTTTTATTTTTACTTATTTGCAAGAATCCTTTAAAATCATTGATCTATGTGGTGGGGGTTGGTTTAGTTGGGAAAAAAATAGAAACCATAATTTGTAAGTTTATTTAGTCAGACATGTATTATTTGCAGTACAGTATGTCATGGTATCCTGAAAGCACATGAGTAACTGCAGACAGATACTGTTGTTCTCCCTTGAACACTGTGGAACTTCCATTCTATTCTCAGGACACCTTATATGTAATAAATGATATGGAAACATTTGACAGATTCAGAGAGGGCATCATTGTTAGTCTGTACATTTAATACTGGTAAAGTGTAATTCTTATATTTTAAGATTAAAAACAGGATAAAATAAGAGTTTTAATGTTTTTGTACTTTCATTGGAAAGTCTTGTGCATTCCAGTTAGAAGATGACTCTCTTAATATATACTGTTTGTGTAAATTCTTTCTGGATGTAGGCATAATCCCTGAATATAAATAAAAGGCTGTAGCATAATAAGAATTGAGCTCGAAGTCTGGCAAAGACTCTCTTGTGTGAATAGTACTATCAGCAATTATGGTTAGAGAATCTGGAGGCCAAACAAAGCCTCACTTAGGTGCTTCATCTGTTCTTGTCCTCTGTGGGTAGCCATCTCTCTTCCAATAAGATTTTGTATCTGCAGCTAATTAAATCAAGAATAGAACCTTAGAATGGAGGTTATAGGACTGTGTCTTCCTGCCATTCTGTAACCCACCAGAAACACTGCAATGAGCAAGACACTACCTAACAGGCTTCATTAGGTGGGGATTTACTTTGGGGAGCTGACAAAAATATGGAGTCACACTACCTGGGTTCAAATTCTGGACTTCTCATTTTATTAGTTGTGTATTCTTAGGCAAGTTTACTTTAAACTCCCTGTGTCACAATTTCCTCTTATGTTAAATGGGGAGAATGGTATCCAATTTATAAGGTTGTTATGAAAAATTAGTTAATCCATATACAGTGCTTAGGATAGTGTCTGGCACATATGAAGTGCTCAATGAATGTTTGTTAGTATTTCACTTTTTGAAGGTTCAGATTTTGTCGGTACACTGAGAATATTTATCTCTTCAAGCAGAATCTCTTACCCAAGTTCATGAGGCTGATATATAAAAACCTCAAGAATGCCTGTGTTGGTATGACCAGTGCTTTTTTGCCTTTGGGTGGCAATGTGGAACACCAAATCCTAATCAGAAAGGTTATGGTGAACATGAAATTTGAATTAGGGCCATTAGTTAGATGAATCCAGTGTTTTGTGTATAATACCAAAGTAGCTAAAATGAATATTTATTACGTTTTCCTGTATTTAAGAATTTCTCCACTTAAAATGCCAGACATCTACTTTCAACCTCTTTTGCAGCTTGCCGTAGGTTCTTTTGGTCTGATCCGCTTTCCATGGACTTTGACTCTTAAGAGCTGGTGATGCAGGCAAGCAGGGACTGCAGTGGTGGTGGTGCATGTAGCAAGATTGAGTTCCCAGAGCAGCAGTGGTAGTCGTATTGTAGTGGCTGGATCATAGTGGCTGGGGATAGTGGAGGTTGGCAGTGGAAGCAGAGATGTCCTGACCAGACTAGTTCTACTGCCAGATTTTAGGTGTTGTTCTTGACATCCATCCCTGGGTTTTCAACTTCTCCAGGTGAGTGTGAGCTGCTCTTAAAATAAAGTGTTCTTTTTTTTTTTTTCTGCTTAGATTATCTAGAATCAGTTTTAGTTGCTGAACTTAAACTAAGTTGTTCTTGCGACTAAGGACTCTGGCTGATACTGACGCTACAGTAGCCTGATGCATTCGTCTCACAGTAGGGATGGAAAGGTCATGGGAATTCAGCTGGAATGTTTGCAGTTCATTGGCTCCCTGTCTTTTGAGAGTGTTAGGGTCACTGTATTCCCAGGGCCTAGAATTGTGTCTGGTATATAGTAGGTGCTCAGTAAACCTCTGTGGAATGAATGAGTGATGGGTTCGTTCTGCCAATGAACCCAATTGTATGTCTGCCAATATGTGTATCTGTGATTGCTTTTTCTCAGCTTCTGGGGCTGTCCAAAACTTCTGGATGAAGTACAGATTTTTTTCTTTAGGTGTGTTAATACATATGTAATCCTATATAACAGTTACATTTTATTGGTTTGGGAACTGTTTTGCCTTTTAAACTCATTTGGCTTATCTGTGCTCTGTGGGCGTTTTAGTTTAGCCCTGGGGTGTATGATTATCTGTGACTTTGTGTGTGTGTGTGTGTGTGTGTGTGTGTGTGTGTGTGTAGAGGGGCACTTCACAGAGCCCCAAAGTGCTGACAAGGACTTAAATCCCTTCCTGGTGTGAGAGCTTTCCCGGCATTCTGGAAGCCATCACTTCTTGAGTCTTCCTCATGAGGCTTGTTGGTGGAATAAAGAAAAGACCATACAGCCACAGACAGTTCCATACATGCGTGCACACGCATGTGCATGCACACGCACACACACAGAGAACTGTATTTAAATCTAGTAATTTTATGACTTTATGTAGTTAAGTTTCCTACAGATGTCCTGCTTTTCCCCTGATGGTGATGCTGAAATTGGGAAAGACAGAAAATACAGGCCCCTTATCTCCTCTTTTCTTTTTCCTCTGTTCCAGGTCTTCCCTTTAAGAAACTGTATGGGAACTGGCAATTTACACCTATATTCTGGTCATTTGCTTATATTTACTGAGCCCCTTCCTGGGTGCCATAGGATGATGGCCTTCTGAGGCTGGAGGTGCTGGGATTTGAGAGGTCGAGGTGGCTTGTTCCCAGTTCCTTATGTTCCTTGCCTCTCTTCCTGGTCGAGTGGCTGAGGCTGGTGGCAGAGGGCAGTATACCGGAGATCCCTCTCTCTCCATCTCTAGAGCACAGTGTTTTAGACTTCGTGTTCTCATAAATCAGGGCTGAGACTTTTTTTTTTTTTTTTTATTGCGGAGCACAGGCTCCGGACACGCAGGCCCAGCGGCCATGGCTCACGGGCCCAGCCGCTCCGCGGCATGTGGGATTTTCCCAGACCGGGGCATGAACCCCTGTCCCCTGCATGCGGACTCTCAACCACTGTGCCACCAGGGAAGCCCCAGGGCTGGGACTTTGAGATGAAGATTCGTGAACAAGCTCATCAAGAGGTAGGATCATCTGGCCTTCCCTTCTTGAGTTTCAGATAAAGAAACAAGCCTAGAGGGTAGTGACTCGTCCACAGTGATGTAGTTGGTCAGCGCTAGAGTGAGTATCTAAATATATTTCCAAGGGCAAACTGAAATCCTATAAACGCTGAGCCCCATCTGAGGCCTCCTGTAACATAAAGCTAGTAGGGTTGGGGAGGGTGAGGGATTTATTCTGTAGTTTCCTTCCTTGCATCTTATGAAGAGTCAACACCTTACTTCTGGTTGCTCTAGTTTGCTACCATGCTTCATTGTTTAGAGTGGACCCCAGTCTGCAGTCTTTGGTCTGGAACACAGCCCAGTCCTAAATTGCCTGTCTTGGGCCATGGGTTACCAAGTTTACAGACAACAATCCTGTGCCTCTGTAGACACGTGACCAGGCTATTAATAGATCTGAAGTTCTGGGAGAGTCTCAGCTCTTCCCCCACTTCCCCACTCCCAGCAGCCTGCCTGCTGGTAATTTCCTCAGTGCTCAGATAGCTAGACACAGAATGGAAACAGGGCAGTCTGCCCATCCCCTTTTAGGAGGTAAGACAGGCCCAAGTCTGTATGAGTAACCTCTGGCCTTGTGGGTCTCTGTGCTGTATCAGGTCAAATGAAAGTGCTTAGCATTTAAGAGGAAATAATAGCCCTGTGCCCTAGGTGGGATTTTTTTTTTAATAAATCTATGTTGGACCCTCACTGTATGAAAGACACTGAACTAGGCCCTTTGAATGTGTTATCTCAACCTTCTCTACAACCTTGTGAGATAGGTATTATTCTTATTTTATAGAGATTATTAAAACTCAGAAAGATTTTTTTTTTGCTTTATAACAAATTTAATCAGTTATACATATACATATGTTCCCATATCCCCTCCCTTTTGAGTCTCCCTCCCACCCTCCCTATCCCACCCCTCCAGGCGGTCACAAAGCACCGAGCTGATCTCCCTGTGCTATGCGGCTGCTTCCCACTAGCTATCTACCTTACGTTTGGTAGTGTATATATGTCCATGCCGCTCTTTCACTTTGTCACAGCTTACCCTTCCCCCTCCCCATATCCTCAAGTCCATTCTCTAGCAGGTCTGTGTCTTTATTCCTGTCTTACCCCTATGTTCTTCATGACATTTTTCTTTCTTAAATTCCATATATATGTGTCAGCATACAGTATTTGTCTTTCTCTTTCTGACTTACTTCACTCTGTATGACAGACTCTAGGT
The DNA here is from genome assembly GCF_964165515.1 of Mesoplodon bidens. NCBI lineage: Eukaryota > Metazoa > Chordata > Mammalia > Artiodactyla > Ziphiidae > Mesoplodon > Mesoplodon bidens. The sequence continues at coordinate 58,542,310 of NC_138164.1, read as the reverse complement.
CCATCCACCTCATTACAAATAGCTCAATTTCATTTCATTTTATGGCTGAGTAATATTCTATTGTATATATGTGCCACATCTTCTTTACCCATTCATCTGATGATGGACACTTAGGTTGTTTCCATCTCCAGGCTATTGTAAATAGGGCTGCTATGAACATTTTGGTACATGACTCTTTTTTTTTTTTTTTTTTTTTTTTTGCGGTATGCGGACCTCTCACCGCCGTGGCCTCTCCCGTTGCGGAGCACAGGCTCCGGACGCGCAGGCCCAGCGGCCACGGCTCACGGGCCCAGCCGCTCCGCGGCACATGGGATCCTCCCAGACCGGGGCACGAACCCGCATCCCCTGCATCGGCAGGCGGACTCTCAACCACTGCGCCACCAGGGAGGCCCAACATGACTCTTTTTGAATTATGGTTTTCTCAGGGTATATGCCCAGTAGTGGGATTGCTGGGTCATATGGTAGTTCTATTTGTAGTTTTTTAAGGAACCTCCATACCGTTCTCCATAGTGGCTGTACCAATTCACATTCCCACCAGCAGTGCAAGAGTGTTCCTTTTTTTCCACACCCTCTCCAGCATTTATTGTTTCTAGATTTTTTGATGATGGCCATTCTGACAAAACTCAGAAAGATTGACTAAGTAACCTACTGTCACACAGCTAAACAACACTTGAATCCAGGCCCTCTGATCTTGTTTTTCCTAAATGACAGCTTCCCTGTTTACAACTTTCTTTAGTAAAATCGGGCTAGGGTAATTTGGACAAATTATCATTGGGGGCACCTGTGTTATTGAATGATTCCACATAGCTCAGAAAAATGGGGGTGAACCTGAAGGGAAGGGAAGAAGGCCTATCAGTCTGTGGGCAATCAAAGGGAACTCAGTGGATGGCAATAGCAGGATGGTACCTTTCATAGGCCTGTGTGCCCTTAGTGAACTCAGGTCAGATAGTGGCTGTCCTGCAGGCTAATAAGCCATATTCCTTAGCAGGGCATTCAAGGCACTCAGAGGTGGGGTTTCTGCTTCGTAACTCCTATTCTGTCTCTTCTTACTTCCTGCCACACAGGCTGTTCTTTGTTCTATTGTTCATCAAATCTGCTGTCATCTTCCATGCATGGGCATTTGTAGGCTCTATTAAGAGTTGAATCAAAAAGTAACCATTGAGGGCTTCCCTGGTGGCGCAGGGTTGAGAGTCCTCCTGCCGATGCAGAGGACGCGGGTTCGTGCCCCGGTCCGGGAAGATCCCATATGCTGCGGAGCGGCTGGGCCCGTGAGCCATGGTCGCTGAGCCTGTGCGTCCGGAGCCTGTGCTCCGCAACGGGAGAGGCCACAACAGTGAGAGGCCCGCGTACAGTAAAAAAAAAAAAAAAAAAAAAAGTAACCACTGACAGCTTAGGGCTGAGCAGACAGTTTTGAATCCCCAGCCACTCCAGAGCCATTTTGGACTGGAGCTCTCTCATTCCTTCATTCCTTCACTCATGTATTCAGTTATTCTAACATATTGGGCACTCCCTCTGTGCCAGGTACTGTACTAGGCCCTGGGAATCAGTATAATGAACAAGACAGATATGGTTCCTGCTCTCCTAGAGCTTACAGTGTAGCAGGGAAGGCAAAAATAAAACAGATAATCACAATGAAGTCTGATGACTTATGAGGTGGAAATAAGGGATGTGATGAGAGGGTACTTATGGCTGGGGAACTTAATATTATTTAGGGTGTCAGGAAAGACCTCAACACTACCTTAATAGATGACATTTAAGTTGAGACCTGAGAATTGAGAAAAAATAGCTAAGTAAATGGGGTTAAGAAAGGTAAATTCTAGGCAGCAGATAGAGTATATGCAGAGGCCTAAAGTCCAGGTGATAGGGATAAGGCCATGTCCATGTTGGTTCATTTATTAAGCAACCATTTACAGCTGGTGGGTTATGTCATGCACTGTGCTAGGGTCTGGGGACATACAAAACAATCAGACATGGTCCCTACCTGCCCATATACAAAACAATCAGACATGGTCCCTACCTGCCCTGGAGACGCTCAGTTAGGAGCAGTGGCTTTACTGCTTGGTAACCAGGGTGCTAAAGTCATCCTAGGTCTTGGATTCAATCTCCTGGCTCCCATGTGACAAGACTTAACACCTTCAGAGACACTGCCTGCCCTTGAGTATTTGGCCCACCTGTCAAGCAGAGAGGATGTGGACCACAGCTGGAAACTTGTAACATTTGCTTTCATCCCTGGCTTCACACTTGCCAGATCCTTGGTTAATGGGGTTCATCTACAGACTTGAGGTTGATGGAGGTCAAGAAATTGGCTTTTACCTCAGCAGGAGCATAGGAGAGGCTTTCTGGCTAAGATGGAGTTGCCATGGTTGTCAGAGCTGTGTCCCTGGTGCCTCATATTTGTTAGTTGGATTGATTGTGTGGTCTCAGACCCATCCATTGTCTTGAATTCACCTATGGTGGTATTTTAGCTCTGTTTTTCTGAGTTCTGGTACCGCTTATAATAGACAGAAGGCTCAGTGGCTGGCTGCCTTGGACTGTGCAATTGCCTAACTCCAGGGTGCGCTGTTCACATAGACTGTGTTGTGAATGGGGCCACCCCTCCCTAACTATGCAACAGTGCATCCTTGTGGCTCTGGTTAAAGGGAAAGGAAGTTATTTAAACACTGACTGTGTGCCTCAGGCTAGTGGATTATATTCTTTACTTCATTTAATAATCTCAATAATGCTCTGAGGTAAATACTATTATTATGCTTATTTACAGATGAGAAGACTGAAGTTTTGGTGAAGCTAGTGAGTAGTGCCTTGGGATTAGAGCTCGGGTCTGACTGAAGTTCATGCTTCTCTCCCACTCCCAGCTGTTTCCCAATGTGGTCACAGACTGCAGGTCTTGCGTGTCATCTTGTTTCCATGGCTTGCTTGGCCTTGTCTATTTTGACTTATCTGCCTGGCCGCCCTGTGTCAGTAACCTAAGGATTCTCAGCATGGCTGAGGCTCAGGAATGTGTCCTGCTTGGGAGATACTCTAGAGTCATTTTTTTTTCCATCTAAAATTATTTTTGTGTTTAGCAGGAGGCAACAATATAACTGTAACTAAAGTCATTTTAAAGGGTAAGTCAGCTCTGGATTTGCTGGGCTGCCTTTCTTACTGCAGCTCCCACAGCGTTCTCAGTAGGATAGAAGCTGGGGATGGCTCACTGGAGATGAGTTTGGGTGAAAAAGGCACTGGATCTGGGCTTGGCTGATGGGATGAGATTCCCTCAGCCTTTCTAAGCTGCATGGCTGCTAGGGTTGGTTGGATCTTTGCAAATTAGTACTTAATGTTCCTTTTCCAGGGACCTGTGGTTCTCGTTTCTCCCTTTTAGGAGAGTACCTGCCTCTTCAACTGGGTATTCTGGAGCTACTGACCTTAGGGTGGGGAGGGTTTTTCCTTCCTGGAGTTTTCAGGGGTGTGTTTGGTGTGGGAGAGTGCTGTGTTAGGCAGAGTCTGGGGGAAGGCGGGAGGAGAGGTGAGGTGTGTATTCACTGCCTCACCTGCTTTTCAGCACTCTTTCTTCCCTTCCTTTCTCTTGGCAGTTTTGCAGTCCCATTTGAGAAGTAGGATCTAAATAACAGAAGGCCTCTGCACTCACCTAGCTTGTGCTCCAGCTACCCGAGACTGCTTGCAGGTCCTGAAGCATGACAAGCTATTTCATATCTCAGGTCTTTGTACATTCTGTTCCCTCTGTCCTTTTCATCCCTAGAGAAGAGGCAAGATGTCCTTTCCATCTTCTCTGCCCCATGGATACCTCCTCATCCTTTCAAGACTCAGTTTAGATGTTACCTTTTTAGTGACATTGCCTTTGATCCCTTCTTTCTATGGCGGTAGGCACTCTGTACAGGCCTTTGTTGTACCATGTTTACTCACTTAACTCTCTGCTTCGCTGTCCACATCTTGAGCCCCTTAAGAGCAAGAGACTGAGTCGGTTTCATCTTTCTTTAGCAGGCACAAGACCTGAAGGAGACTAGAGTATCAAGAAATTTGAACTGAACTACACTGATGCCTGAACTAGATGGTTGTACAACTATCTTGTGTACCTCCATAAACTAAAAAAGGATTCTCTTGCATAATTCACTGTATTGTGTTATCTTCTAGGTCCCATAGTGCTTCAAACTTGCATGGCGGTAGCTGACTTCCAGAGAGAACAGTGTTGTGCTCTGCAGATGTTATCTTTGCCTGCTTTGCCCTTCACCTCACAGTGCTCTTCTAGCCCCCTGGGCCTGATCCAGGGAATGAATAGGGAGGAAATGCCAGGAATGAGCCACGCTTGGTATCCTGAATCCTTAATTTGCAGGTTTGGTCCTGTGGGGCAGTGCAAGGTGAGAAAATAGAAATGAACCTGTTCCCTGTAATAGCAGCTGAACTGGTCACCTCCAAATTATGACTGCCATCACTGTTGCTGCAGCAGCCATAGCCATGAGGCACTCCCCTTACTGTATTCTGGGTCTAAGACAATCAGTTCTTCTAACTTAGCTCACTTGGCTCACCCTGAGTTTCTCACAGGACTGAGATCCTGAAACCAGTCCTATTACACTTGTTTTTCTACCATTGTCAGGCCACAGATTGTGAGATCGTTTATTCTTATCCCTTCATTTTTATAGGGGAGGAAACTGAAGTTCACAGTGCCATGGGACTAGCTCATGGTCATGTGACTAGTAAGTGTCCGCTGAGGCTAGACACCGGTCTTCCAGCTCCCTGCAGAGTGGTCTCTTCACTCTGCCTTGTTGCCTCTGATACCAGTTTCCTCTCTCTATTTGTAATTCCTGTAGATTGTGAACTTGGTGAGGGTGAGGGAGCCTGGAAACTTGGTATCTTTTCCTTCTGTCACCCCCTCCTCCTGCCTAGGCTAGGCAGAGAAGACGTTCAGGGAAGACTTGGTGAAGGACTGAATAGAAACCTAAGTTGGCCCAGGAAGATCTCATGGGCTCAGCCAGAGGAAGACTAAAGAAAACAGATCCCTCCCAGTTTCACTGGAACGTCTTTGATTTTGGTGATGATTCCTGTGGTTTGGCTTTGCTAGTGTTAAACGCAGCCTTGGCTGGAGCATGGACGAGGTGTGGTTTGTGATACTGGTATTTTATCTGGTGAAAGCCAGATCTGTAATGAAACTTCTGGGAAAATACCACATCTCAGCTAACTGAAGATCCCTTTGGGTTTCAGACCTCTCCCTTGCTCTCCAGCAGCAATCACAGGACATAGAGATTGGGCGCATCATTGCTAACTCCATTACAAATAGATAACATTGCTTCAGTGCTTACTATGATTTCTGGAACTATTTTAGGTATTTCAGAATTCTTTTAATCCTCACAATCCTCCATGAGTAGTTACTATAATTTTTTTTAACCTTTCAAATCGATTTTATTGAGATGTAATTTACATATAGTAAAATGCACTCATTTTAAGTGTTCAGTTTGAGTTTTGACAAATATATACACCTCTGGAACCTCTCCCCTGCAATCTCTCCCCTGCAATCAAGGTATAGAACATTTCCATCAGTGGGTACTGTTATTATCTTCATTCTACAGGGAGAACACTGAGGTACAGAGGAATTAAGTGATTTGTTCAAGGTCTCATGGCTAATAAGTGATAGAACCAAGATTTGAACCCAGGCTGTCTGACTCCAGAGCCCATGTTCTTAACTACTGTGCTATTCTGCCTTCCGTCTCTTCTTTTGTGGTCCAGCCATTGCCTGTCTTGCTCTGGTGGACAAGTGCATTAAAGAGTAAGATGACATAGGCTTAATAGTCTATGCACTAAAGGGGTCTTGAGGAGCAAGAGGCCCAGAGGTAGGCGGTGGAGAGGGACGAAACAGCTCTCAGTACCACTAGAATCTCAGGACCAAAGTAGGCAGAACTACTTGCCTTATGCCCAGCCTTTGCCTCTCCAGGCCTGTGAAGAATGGGGTGGACTAGGGAGCCTGCTAACAGGGTATAATGTAGTGTCTGAAAAAGGGACTGGCTCCTAGGCTCACAGTACAAGATATAGAAATATAGATGATAGGACACGATAGTCTCATATGCTCTGAGACTGCTCTCTGTGGTAGGCTGCAGCCAGTTCTGGGCTAGGCACTATAAGGGCAACATGGACAGGCCAGAGCATATGTAAAGGAGGCAAGATGGAGGGGGGCCTTGAAATCTAGTGCTTTGGAGAGAAGTTGAAGGAGCCAGGTTTGGAAGCCCTGAAGAGAAAATGTAATCATTGTCTTCCTATCCTTGAAAGGCTGTTCTTTGGAAGAGAAAATCAACTTGTTTTCCTGTGTGGCTTCAGAAGGCATAATTAGAGCCCTCTGGGTGGGCCAGTATAGCATATTTTGGAAAAATTAAAGTGCAGTGGATATGAAATGCCTCATTAGCTTGTCATTTGTTTGAAGTACAAATAAGGTCAGATGTCTTTCCAATATTAAGGTTAATCCTTGAATGACTATAAAATTATCAGGAAATTTAGTATGTTTCTCTTGGGGTTTTTCCTCCTCCCTCTTTCTCTTTCTGAAGTATTAAGAACTCTAAGGGGTCAGGCTTAGTTCCAAACAGAGGGCTAGAGAATCTTATTGGTCTGGTTGCAGGCCCCATATTTTAGCTTCTGTTGATGATAACACAGTGTGGCTTTTAAAAACAGACTACTCACAGTATGTTGTTTCCTTATTTAGTGTAGCTGTGAGGACTTGGTTCTGCACACGTGACAGTGGTTCTTTGAAGGAGGATGATATAGTGCTCCTTGAATGTCACACTTGGCCTAGGCTTTACTGTGTTTGACCTCTCCAAGTCATGTCTATATATGCTCATCCACTGGAGAAGGGAACCTCTTCAATCTCTAGTTGGCTGGGTCTAGAAGTGTTTGCATAGCCAGCATTCTTCCATGATCATTTTGGTTATGGTATTGAGCTTAGAACACCCATTCATACTTTCTCTTTCCTTAGTGTGAGTGCTTACTGTAGGCTCTTACTGTCCCTTCCTACCTTTAACTTGACTTAAAATCTCAAGTCAGTCTGAGAAATTCTAATAGTATAGAACCTCAAAAGACAGGTGGTCAAAGTTTCAGTCTTTGGTCCTGGGAGAGCTTTGGACCCTGTGTATATTTGTATTCATTTTCCCCAGTTTTACATACCAAGGAGTATTGGGAACAGTCTTTGCCAAGTCACAGAAGATCATGTTGTATCCTTTTCCCCAGGGATAATGTGTGCCTGCTTGCTTTATATTTATATAATTAAAGGGGTGTTAAAAAAACCCCTTAAGAACAATAGTCTGCACCAAGATGACTTGATGTTTCTAAGACAGAGAGGGGCTGACAATTTTTAAAATGGCAGTTTTTCTCTAACTAAAGTAGTTTGGATTGTTGTTTAATCTGGTCCCCTGCTAATAAACAAGGAAGATTTTCCAAACGACTGTAACTCCTTGTCATTGGAGTGGGCCATGCAGAGATAGGAGTGCTTTGACTTTATAACAGTTAAACAGAGACTAACTGCCTAGGGCCACGGGGAGGAAATGCTGAATTTCTTAATAAGACCACCATCCAGAATGACTAAGGTTGGCATTAGAAGATGTGAGAAGGGGTAACTGGACCATGTCATCTGAACCTGGATCTTGAAACCCTTTCCTTCACTGAGGGACTGATTCTTACTAAATATCTTTACTACCCCCATACTAGCTTCTGGAAGGTACTGCTTTCCTTTTCTGTTTGGGTCCAAGTTGGGTACAGGAGCTTTTTTTTTTCACTATCGTGTAACTGGGTCCTACACAGAATGTTGTTGTTGTTTGGTCTTGCTTGACTATTTTCCTTTATTTCTTTTTCTTTTTTTTAATTTTATTTTTTATACAGCAGGTTCTTATTAGTTATCTATTTTATACACATCAGTGTATACATGTCAATCCCAATCTCCCAATTCATCACACCACCACCCCCACCCCACCACCCCACTTTCCCCCCTGGTGTCCATACGTTTGTTCTCTACATCTGTGTCTCAATTTCTGCCCTGCAAACTGGTTCATCTGTACCATTTTTCTAGCTTCCACATATATGCGTTAATATACGATATTTGTTTTTCTCTTTCTGACTTACTTCTCTCTGTATGACAGTCTCTAGGTCCATCCACCTCTCTACAAATGACCCAATTTCGTTCTGTTTTATAGCTGAGTAATATTCCATTGTATATATGTACCATGTCTTCTTTATCCATTCGTCTGTCGATGGGCATTTAGGTTGCTTCCATGACCTGGCTATTGTAAATAGTGCTGCAATGAACATTGGGGTGCATATATCTTTTTGAATTATGGTTTTCTCTGGGTATATGCCCAGTAGTGGGATTGCTGGGTCATATGGTAATTCTATTTTTAGTGGGTTTTTTTTGTGGTACGCGAGCCTCTCACTGTTGTGGCCTCTCCCGTTGTGGAGCACAGGCTCCGGACGCGCAGGCTCAGCGGCCATGGCTCATGGGCCCAGCTGCTCCGCGGCATGTGGGATCTTCCCGGACCGGGGCACGAACCCATGTACCCTGCATCGGCAGGTGGACTCTCAACCACTGCACCACCAGGGAAGCCCATCAATGTCTTATAGTTTTCTGAGTACAGATCTTTTACCTCCTTAGGTAGGCTTATTCCTTGGTATTTTATTCTTTTTGTTGCAATGGTGAAAGAGATTGTTTCCTTAATTTCTCTTTCTGATCTTTCGTTGTTAGTGTATAGGAATGCAAGAGATTTCTGTGCATTAATTTTGTATCCTGCAACTTTACCAAATTCACTGATTAGCTCTAGTAGTTTTCTGGGGGCATCTTTAGGATTCTCTATGTATGGTATCATGTCATCTGCATACAGTCACAGTTTTACTTCTTCTTTTCCAATTTGTATTCGTTTTATTTCTTTTTCTTCTCTGACTGCCATGGCTAAGACTTCCAAAACTATGTTGAAAAATAGTGGTGAGAGTGGACAACCTTGTCTTGTTCCTGATCTTAGAGGAAATGGTTTCAGTTTTTCACCATTGAGAATGATGTTTGCTGTGGGTCTGTCATATATGGCCTTTATTATGTTGAGGTAGGTTCCCTCTATGCCCACTTTCTGGAGAGTTTTTATCATAAATGGGTGTTGAATTTTGTCAAAAGCTTTTTCTGCATCTATTGAGATGATCATATGGTTTTTCTTCTTCAATTTGTTAATATGGTGTATCACATTGATTGCTTTGCGTATATTGAAGAATCCTTGCATTCCTGGGATAAATCCCACTTGATCATGGCGTCTGATCCTTTTAATGTGTTATTGGGTTCTGTTTGCTGGTATTTTGTTGAGGATTTTTGCATCTATAGTCACCAGTGATATTGGTCTGTAATTTTATTTTTTTGAAGTATCTTTGTCTGGTTTTGGTATCCAGGTCATGGTGGCCTCATAGAATGAGTTTGGGAGTATTCCTTCCTCTGCAAACTTTTGGAAGAGTTTGAGAAGGATGGGTGTTAGGTCTTCTCTAAATGTTTGATAGAATTCACTTGTGAAGCCATCTGGTCCTGGACTTTTGTTTGTTGGAAGATTTTTAATCACAGTTTCAATTTCATTACTTGTGACTGGTCTGTTCATATTTTCTATTTCTTCCTGGTTCAGTCTTGGAAGGTTATACCTTTCTAAGAATTTGTCCATTTCTTCCAGGTTGTCCATTTTATTGGCATAGAGTTGCTTGTAGTAGTCTCTTATGATGCTTTGTATTTCTGCGGTGTCCATTGTAACTTCTCCTTTTTCAATTCTAAATTTATTGATTTGAATCTTCTCCCTCTTTTTCTTGATGAATCTGGCTGAAGGTTTATCAATTTTGTTTATCTTCTCAAACAACCAGCTTTTAGTTTTATTGATCTTTGCTATTGTTTTCTTTGTTTCTATTTCATTTATTTCTCCTCTGATTTTTATGATTTCTTTCCTTCTACTAACTTTGGGTTTTGTTTGTTCTTCTTTCTCTAGTTCCTTTAGGTGTAAGGTTAGATTGTTTATTTGAGATTTTTCTTGTTTCTTGAGGTAGGCTTGTATTGCTATAAACTTCCCTCTTAGAACTGCTTTTGCTGCATCCCATAGGTTTTGGATCATCGTGTTTTCATTGTCATTTGTCTCTAGGTATTTTTTGATTTCCTCTTTGATTTCTTCAGTGATCTCTTAGTTATTTAGTAACGTATTGTTTAGCCTTCATGTGTTTGTGTTTTTTACGTTTTTTACCCTGGAATTGATTTCTAATCTCATAGCGTTGTGGTCAGAAAAGATGCTTGATACGATTTCAAGTTTCTTAAATTTACCGAGGCTTGATTTGTGACCCAAGATGTGATCTATCCTGGAGAATGTTCTGTGTGCACTTGAGAAGAAAGTGTAGTCTGCTGTTTTTGGATTGAATGTCCTATAAATATCAATTAAATTTATCTGTTCTATTGTGTCATTTAGAGCTTGTGTTTCCTTTTTAATTTTCTGTCTGGATGATCTGTCCATTGGTGTAAGTGAGGTGTTAAAGTCCCCCACTATTATTGTGTTACTGTCGAATTCCTCTTTTATAGCTGTTAGCAGTTGCCTTATGTATTGAGGTGCTCCTATGTTGGGTGCATATATATTTATAATTGTTATATCTTCTTCTTGGATTGATCCCTTCATCATTATGTAGTGTCCTTTGTCTTTTGTAATAGTCTTTATTTTAAAGTCTATTTTGTCTATTATGAGAATTGCTACTCCAGCTTTCTTTTTTTTCCATTTGCATGGAATATCTTTTTCCATCCCCTCACTTTCAGTCTGTATGTGTCCCTAGGTCTGAAGTGGGTCTCTTGTAGACAGCATATATGTGAGTCTTGTTTTTGTATCCATTCAGCGAGCCTGTGTCTTTTGGTTGGAGCATTTAATCCATTCACGTTTAAGGTAATTATCGAGATGTATGTTCCTATTACCATTTTCTTAATTGTTATGGGTTTGTCTTTGTAGGTCCTTTTCTTCTCTTGTGTTTCCCACTTAGAGAAGTTCCTTTAGCATTTGTTGTAGAGCTGGTTTGGTGGTGCTGAATTCTCTTAGCTTTTGCTTGTCTGTAAAGCTTTTGATTTCTCCATTGAATCTGAATGAGATCCTTGCTGGGTAAGGTAATCTTGGCTGTAGTTTCTTCCCTTTCATCACTTTAAATATGTCATGCCACTCCCTTCTGGCTTGTAGAGTTTCTGCTGAGAGATCAACTGTTAACTTTATGGGAGTTCCCTTGTATGTTATTTGTCATTTTTCCCTTGTTGCTTTCAATAATTTTTCTTTGTCTTTAATTTTGTCAATTTGATTACTATGTGTCTTGGTGTGTTTCTCCTTGTGTTTATCCTGCCTGGGACTCTCTGCACTTCCTGGACTTGAGTGGCTATTTCCTTTCCCATGTTAGGGAAGTTTTCGACTATAATCTCTTCAAATATTTTCTCAGGTCCTTTCTCTCTCTCTTGTCCTTCTGGGACCCCTATAATGTGAATGTTGTTGTGTTTAATGTTGTCCCAGATGTCTCTTAGACAGTCTTCATTTCTTTTCATTCTTTTTTCTTTATTCTGTTCCGTGGCAGTGAATTCCACCATTCTGTCTTCCAGGTCACTTATCCATTCTTCTGCTTCAGTTATTCTGTTATTGATTCCTTCTAGTGTATTTTTCATTTCAGTTATTGTATTGTTCCTCTCTGTTTGTTTGTTCTTTCATTCTTCTAGGTGTTTGTTCTTTAATTCTTCTAGGTCTTTGTTAAACATTTCTTGTGTCTTCTCGATCTTTGCCTCCATTCTTTGTCTGAGGTCCTGGATCAACTTCACTATCATTATTATGAATTCTTTTTCTGGATGGTTGCCTATCTCTATTTCATTTAGTTGTTTTTCTGGGGTTTTATCTTGTTCCTTCATCTGGTACAAAGTCCTCTGCCTTTTTATTTTGTCTATCTTTCTGTGAAAGTGGTTTTCCTTCCACAGGCTGCAGGATTGTAGTTCTTCTTGCTTCTTCTGTCTGCCCTCTGGTGGGTGAGGATATTTAAGAGGCTTGTGCAAGCCTCTGGTGGTGGGTGGAGCTGTGTGTTGCTCTGGTGGGCAGAAGTCAATAAAACTTTAATCCACTTGTCTGCTGATGGGTGGGGCTGGGTTCCCTCCCTGTTGGTTGTTTGGCCTGAGGCAACCCAGCACTGGAGGCTACCTGCCTCTTTGGTGGAGCTAATAGCAGACTCTGGGAGGGTTCATGCCAAGGAGTACTTCCCAGAACTTCTGCTGCCAGTGTCCTTGTCCCCATGGTGAGCCACAGCCACCCCCCACCTCTGCAGGAGACCCACCAATACTAGCAGGTAGGTCTGGTTCGGTCTCCTATGGGGTCACTGCTCCATCCCCTGGGTCCTGATGTGCACACTACTTTGTGTGTGCCCTCCAAGAGTGGAGTCTCTGTTTCCCCCTGTCCTGTTGAAGTCCTGCAGTCAAGTCCTGCTAGCCTTCAAAGTCTGATTCTCTGGGAATTCCTCCTCCGATTGGCAGACCCCCAGGTTGGGAAGCCTTACATGGGGCTCAGAACCTTCCCTCCAGTGGGTGGACTTCTGTGGTATAAGTGTTCTCCAGTTTGTGAGTTACCCACCCAGAAGTTATGGGATTTGATTTTATTGTGATTGTGACCCTCCTACCATCTCATTGCAGCTTCTCCTTTGTCTTTGGATGTGGGGTATCCTTTTTGGTGAGTTCCAGTGCCTTCCTGTCGATGATTGTTCAGCAGTTGGTTGTGATTCTGGTGTTCTCAAAAGAGGGATTGAGAGCACGTCCTTCTACTCCACCATCTTGAACCAATCTCCCTACACAGAATGTTTAGACAAGAATTTTCTGAAGACTCAGACATGGCAATAGGACAATAAATATAGTTATTAAAACTAGATAACCTGGCTTATAAAATGCCGTTTGATATCTGAGGCTCTCAGAAGATAGGCAGTGCCATCACAGTTATCTGGTGATAAGCTGGAAGAAAGATGAGACATGGATGTGGGTTAGGATGAGTTTCATCCGAAAGACCCTTCTAGCTCTGAGGTTCTATGAGTCTTTTAGACCTTTCCATTCCTGAAAATTCTAGAACTGACTTTGTGCAGTGATTCCTGGAAATCTTACAGGCTCAACAAAGGGTCAGGAGAGTGGGTGACTGTGACGAAGTTGAGGTTACAGCTGATCTCATTTCTGCATTTCTGCCCACCACTGCTCTGCCCTTAGGCCAGAGAAATACAGATATAAAATAGAGCCACTTATGTTATGTGTGCTTTACCACAATTAAAAAAATCCCACAGGCTTATACTTTGTCCATGATGTTGATCTGTCCTTTTCTCATTTGACCCTCTCAACAGCTTGTGAAATGGGCAAGAAAGTGCTTATTAAGCTCTTTTTAGAGGTCCAGAAAAGTTAAGTAACTTGCTTGTCTGGATTACACACTAGATTGACTGGTATCCTCAGTACTTTCCATAAGTGTTGTTGAATAAATGAATGAACCAGAACTGGAGCCCACATTCTCTGCTTCCTTGGCCAGTAGTTTGCTACTATATTCTTCTGAGCCCTCTGGGGGCTTTCTGTGAGCAACTTTAGGATTGGTTGGGTTTTGCTGGCCTTTCCTTTGGGATTCCCTCATTCCATAGCTGAAGCTGTGTGCACCCGTTAGAAAGCATCATCCCAATTGTGTTCCCTACAAAGTGGGAAGGGAAAAAACACTCCACCCACTGTAATTCTTTTTTTGTTACTTGTTTTCTGGGATCTTCATGTTATTGCTGACAGGAGTGACTCATAGACTTCACTATGTGATTTTCTTGGTTAAGAGAACTTTTTCCTTAGCTCTAGAAGATATTAATTAATAGTTATGTGTGGTTAAGGCACAGGTGTTCAGGAGCTTTACCCAGAACACAAGAGTTCTCTCTTCTAGCTAAGGCCAGACATGTTGCTTTGGTTTGGTAAAATTCTGTAGCCATTGTGTGCTTAGCTATGTGTTAGGTGCAATAGGGGCAGTCCTTGGGCTGAGAGGCTCAGAGTTCAGCTGGAGAGATAAGGCACATATATAAACAGGAAAATAATATGAGACAATTTTTAATAAAATGCAAAATCAAATAGTATACCTGTAATTATTTAAGCATGGGGAAAAAGTCATAAGGGGCTTAGAAGGTATAGTGGAAAGAGTGTGTGCTTTAGTATTGTGGGCCATTGACAAGTTAACCCTCTGAACTACTTTTTTCTTTTCTGTGAAACAGGCATAGTGATAGCAGCCTTACAGGGTTGTGAAGATCGAATGAGGGTAATGTGTCTAAGGCACCCGCATAGTGTCTGATGCATGGTGGGCATAAAACCAGTGGTAATTCCCTCCTCCCCTTTTCCAGGAGCCTTCCTAGAGGAGCTAAGCCTGAAAGGTTGATTAGGATTTGGGGGAAAGGAAGAGTGGAAGAAGGGTGATAGGAAGAGGGGGGATGGGAAGGTTCAGGTCCCATGAGTATGTCAGTCTGGTGGGAGTGGAGGGCACATGGAAGAAGCAGTGAGAAGTAAAGCTAAAGAGACAGAAGTTTAGGCTTTATTTAAAAGAGAGGTTGGGGACTTCCCTGGTGGTCCAGTGGGTAAGAGTCCATGCTTCTAATTCAGGGGGCATGGGTTCGATCCCTGGTCAGGGAACTAGATCCCATGTGCATGCCACAACTAAGAGTCCACATGCTGCAACTAAAAAGATCCGCATGCTGCAACTAAGACCCGGTGCAGCCAAAATAAATAAATAAATATTTAAAAAAATAAAAAGAATAAAAGAGATGTTATCATGGGAAGGTTTTTTTTGAGCTCTGTATACTGGTGTATATATATATATGTATATAAAAGCCCTTTTTTTTTTTTTTTTTTGCGGTACGCGGGCCTCTCACTGTTGTGGCCTCTCCCGTTGCGGAGCACAGACTCCGGACACGCAGGCTCAGCGACCATGGCTCACAGGCCCAGCCGCTCTGCGGCATGTGGGATCTTCCCGGACCGGGGCATGAACCCATGTCCCCTGCATGGGCAGGTGGACTCTCAACCACTGCGCCACCAGGGAAGCCCTAAAAGCCCTTTTTTTTTTTTTTTTTTTTTTTTTTTTTTTTTTGCGGTAGGCGGGCCTCTCACTGTTGTGGCCTCTCCCGTTGCGGAGCACAGGCTCCGGATGCGCAGGCTCAGCAGCCATGGCTCACGGGCCTAGCCGCTCTGCGGCATGTGGGATCTTCCCAGACCGGGGCACGAACCCGTGTCCCCTGCATCGGCAGGCGGACTCTCAACCACTGCGCCACCAGGGAAGCCCCTAAAAGCCCTTTTTATACTCTATTGTGTAGTGTAGTAGCTAGGGGCTTGACTCTGGAGCCAGACCACCTGTCTCTAAATGCCACCACTTAGTTTATTTCTCTGTGCCTTAGTTTCTTGATCTGAAAAATGGAGATGGTAGTAATGATACCTTGTAAGGTTGTTGTGAGGACGAATGAGATAATAAATAGAAAGTGCTCGAATAGTGCCCGACACATAGTAATACATAAATGTTAGCTGCTGTAATTATTGTTATAATTCTTTAAATGAAATAAAACTTCCATAAAACAGTGTATGCCCTTACTGATGGACTCTGATAAATTTTTTTAAAAAGCTGATCTGTTAACTGAGGGATTGTCATCTGTACTTTGAAGACCTCTGCTCTAGGCAGTGAAGAGTCATCACCATGGTGATCCTGCATAAGGTGGTGGTAAACAAGATCTGACCGGGGAGTGCAGGCTGAATTAGAGGGAGGAGAATTGGCAGTGGGCTCTTGAGGTAGGATGTGTCCACGTTAAATCATCTAGTATAATAGATTTGTTGCATGCAGAGGCAATTCTTGGTGGGGTTAGGCAGTAGAAGTGTAGGACTTGGGCAGCCTTGTCAAAGAATTTGAGTTCCGGTGAGGGGAATGCAGCAGTACCACAGCAAAGAGTGCTGCCATAGAAAAAGCATTGTTACATATTTTCTGAGTGAATAAATGTTGTCTGAATGAAATAGGATGATCATTGAGGACTGCACGAGGCTGGAAGCTGTCCTCAGAGGAGGCAGTATGTGGGTTGGGCTTGAAGGTTTGGTAGGATTTGATATTGGGGACTGCATGGAGGTGAGAATGGGTGTAGAAAATGATCAAGTTGGTCAGCAAACTTCAACTCAGTTTCTCTATTTCAGAGCAGCACTCCTTAAATAGCCATTAGTATCTAGACTGCGTGTGGCAGTCTCGTCATGTGGGCTGCAAAAGTAGCCCGCATTTCCTGAGAAGTGTGGTCTGTGGTGCTCAGGTGGCACATTGCCAGCTTCTTTGCGGATTTTCAAGTCCCACAGGGGCCAGGCTGAGCTGGCATTCTGTGGGGTCAGAGTGGGGCATGGGAAGGGTGCAGCTGCTCTCTTCCATTTGAATAATGTTTCAGGTAAGGGTCTGAACACCTGCTCCCCTACCCTTCTTTCCAGTGCTGCTTGTGCTGTGTTCCTAGGCTGGGCCTAGCTGGAACATGGGTTTGGTGACAGGTGGGTAGGGTGGCAGGGACTACCGAATTTGGAGCTTCCACTGAATGGACTGTAGTTTTGTATGAGCTGTTTGCTTTGCTCTGTGTTTGTGCATTAAAAGGACTTTTGTCTTCATCTTTGGCTCGCTCAAGGTTAAACCACTAACAGTTGCATTTGAAGTGAACTGTTTCTCATTTTGTCTGGCTTTAAGTCTTAAGACCATTAATGGTGGTATCCACCAGCAGAGCTCTTTGTGAGATAAGGTGGCTCTGGTTGCTGTGGGAGGCTGTGTGCAAGACAGGAAGAAGTGTGTGAGGGCAAGATAGAGAAGTCTCTTGTAGAGTCTCAAGCTTATGCTCAGAGCTTTGGGTCTGTTTGAGTGCAGGGTAGAGTTTGGTCCATTACAGAGTTTGATGAAATTTACCTGGAGCAGATGCCCCAGAAGGGTAATATAGTTTTTGAAACAACTAGGGCTATGACATATTTCTTTTATCCCAAGGCAACTCCTCTGCTAGGAACCTAGGACTACTCTTTTTTTTTTATGGCCGTGCCAAGCAGCTTGCGGGATCTTAGTTCCCAGACAGGCGATCAAACCCAGGCCCTCAGCAGTGGAAGTGCAGAGTCCTAACCACTGCCAGGAAATTCCCAACCTAGGGCTGTTTAGTCTGCCCTTAGAGACCTCTCCTGCCCTGTCTGTGCAGGCTCAGCATTCTAGCATCTAGATGTTCCATATTCTCTAAGACCAAGCCAATGGCCAAGCCAATCTTCTCTGGGGAGTCTTTCCCTGACCCTTAAAGGAGAATTAGTTATCTTGCTTCCACAAAACGTGAAATATCCCTTGATTGTAGCTCTTTCCTTGTATCCTGATTGCCTGCCTTCTCCACTAGAAGGTAAGGTTTTGTTTTTGTTTTTCTGGTAAAGCTATATATTTTTTTAAATAAAAAAAGATTATTGGGACTTCCCTGGTGGCGCAATGGTTAAGAATCTGCCTGCCAGTGCAGGGGACATGGGTTCGAGCTCTGGTCCGGGAAGATCCCACATGCCATGGAGCAACTAAGCCCGTGCGCCACAACTACTGAGCCTCTGCTCTAGAGCCCACGAGCCACAACTACTGAGTCCGTGTACCATAACTACTGAAGCCTGTGCGCCTAGAGCCTGTGCTCCACAACAAGAGAAGCCTCCGCAATGAGAAGCCTGCTCACTGCAACGAAGAGTAGCCCTCTCTCACCGCAACTAGAGAAAGCCCACGTGCAGCAATGAAGACCCAACACAGCCAAATAATTAATTAATTAAAGAAAAAAAAGATTATTTACTGCTGAACATAGCTCTTTCCAAAAGAGCCTCAGGCCAACTCAAGTTTCTAAAAAGAAAATCTTCCGGAATAGATGAAAAAATATATCAAAGAACAAACACACCTTTCCTTCATTCTTCCTCTCTGTGTAACTCCCATAGCCGTATTACTAAGACTTGAAAAACACAGATTATCACTTGAATATATAAAACTCACATAAATGATAGAAGCAAATGAATTAGTAAAAAAAATGGCTTCATCTACAACAATGGAGCATAAACTAAAAGTAAAGCTTTTTGAAGGCAGAGGTTGTGTGTGTGTGAGTGTGTGTTGCTCTAGCACCTGAGTTGTATGCAAGGTAAACATCAATCATAATGAATGAATGAATGAATGAATGATTTTATGATGGAGTTTTAGTACTTTTCCATATTAAAAATTCAAGATCCCAACTGAGTTGATTTTGTGGGTGGACCTCAGGCTGGGGCTAAATATGATGTCTCTGTGCAGACTTAAGAATCGTTTGAGATGTTCTCCCCTCATAGGGTGTTTCCCCCTGGCCTTTCCTTTTTCAGCATTCCTCTCTTTTCTTTAATTGCTATTTAAAGATCTGTATGCTGAGGAAGAGCTGGTGGAGGGGAATGTTTCCCTGAGGACATGGTGTCTAATAGCAGCCAAGGCTTTGTGGTTGATTAACTCACTGATTGAATCACTGACTTTCAGGCATCAAGGGAGGGAGCATGGGTATATGTAAGCAGAGTTTAAGAACTCTGTGTGCATGTATGGTGAGGGGTGGAGGGGGTGGAGTGGTGGGAGTGATGGTAAAATGAAAAGAGGATGATCAGAGAAATCTAGAATTTTAAACTCTTCCTAAATACAATGTTTTGAATTTTCCTTTTTGTGATCTAGAGTCAGAGTAGGTTAGTAGAAAGAGCAGAAGTCAAGAGACTTGACTTTCTTCTGCCGCCACCTCATATCTAGGACAAATCACTGCTGCTCTATTGGTCTCATTTTTCTCATTTGTCAAGTGGGAATTGGGAATCTCTGCCCTGCCTGATTCCCTTGACTGTAGTGAGGATTGGTGAGACGTTGGATGAGAAAGCTCTGCAGAACAGAGATAATGGTGCCCTGATCAGAGCAGGAGAAGAGTAAAATGACTCTGGTCACCCTTCCATCTTTTCTCACCAGAGACTTCCTGTCTCTGGAGCAATCAACTATTGTAGCCCAGTCCTTGATGCTCAGGTTCCTCTGACCTTTCTGTGCTTTCTAGCCTCTAAGATAGTCATTCTTCATTACAGTTGTCCCAGCAAGGCCCTCCATTGCCTCCGGCCTCCCTCTATCAGAGCCCTCACCAGGGTGTCTTGCCATTGCCTCTTTGGAAGTGGCTATTAAGAGTACAGGCTCTGGGGCTTCCCTGGTGGTCCAGTGGTAAAGAATCCGCCTTCCAATGGAGGGGACATGGGTTCGATCCCTGGTTGGGGAACTAAGATCCTACATGCCGAGGGGCAACTAAGCCCGCATGCCACAATTACTGAGCTTGCAGGTCTCAACTAGAGAACCTGCGTGCTGCAAAACTATAGAGCCCACACACTCAAGCCCACGCACCACAACTAAAGAGAAAACCCACATGCCACAACTAGAGAGAAGCCTGCACACCATAACGAAGAGCCCGCATGTCGCAACGAAAGATCCCGCATGCCTCAACAAATATCCCGTGTGCCGCAACTAAGACCCGACACAGCCAAATAAATAAATAAATAGATAGATAAATAAATAAATAAATATTTTTAAAAAAAGAGTATAAGCTCTAAAGAAGGAACCTTCCTACATTGTTGGTGGAAATGTAAATTGGTGCAGCCACTATGAAAAACAGTATGGAGGTTTCTTAAAAAACTAAAAATAGAGTTGCCGTATGATCCAGCAATCTCACTCCTGGGAATATATCCAGATAAAACGATAATTCAAAAAATAATGCACCCCTATGTTCATAGCAGCAGTATGCACAATAGCCAAGACATGGAAACAACCTAAATGTCCACCAAAAGATGAATGGATAAAGATGTGGTACATATATACAATGGAATACTACTCAGCCATAAAAAATAATGAAATAACGCCATTTACAACAACATGGATGGACCTAGAGATTATCATACTAAGTGAGGTAAGTCAGAAAGAGAAAGACAAATACCATATGATATCACTTATATGTGGAATCTAAAATATGACACAAGTGAACTTATATACAAAACAGACTCACAGACATAGAGAATAGACTTGTGGTTGCCAAGGGGTGGTGGGTGTGGGAGAGGGATGGCTTGGAAGTTTGGGATTAGCAGATGCAAGCTATTATATGGATAAACAACAAGGTCCTACTGTATAGCACAGGGAACTATATTCAGTATCCTGTGATAAACCATAATTGAAAAGAATGTGAAGAAGAATGTATATATAACTGAATCAATTAGCTCTAAAGTAAAATTAATGCAACACTGTAAATAAACTATACCTGTGTAAATTAAAAAAAAAAAGTATAGGCTCTAGAGTCAAGCTGCCTGGGTTTGAATCCTTACTTTTACAACTTACTGGCTGTGTGCTCTTGAGCAAGTTACTTAATCTCTCTGTGCCTTAGTTTCCTACCTGTACATGAGGAGAATAATAGTAACTACCTTGGGATTCCCTGGTGGTCCAGTGGTTAGGACTCGGCACTTTCACTACTGTGGCCCGGGTGTAATCCCTGGTTGGGGAGCTAAAATCCTGCAAGCCGCGTGGTGTAGCCAAAAAAAAAGAAAAAAAAAGAAAAGTAACTACCTCACTAAATTACTGTGAGAATTAAATGAAGTAGTATATGTGGAGAGCTTAGAATAGCACCTGGCATATGGTAAGCATTCAGAAATGTTCTGTATTGTTATAATAATTATTACTTAACTCTCTAATCCCTGATTGGAACTCCTGTAGGCCGGGGGCTATATCTATTTCCTCACTGTATCCCTAGCCCTGTTCCAGAGGATTGGAACAGTAGGCATTTGCTAAGAATTTCTGGAATGAGAGTTTATGTTTGAATACTGGCTTTGCCATATACAATACTAGCTTTACGACTGTGAACAAGAGACTTGTCTTCTCTAAACCCTAGTTTCCACATCTGTTAAATGACAATCATGGGACTTCCCTGGTGGTACAGTGGTTAAGAATCTGCCTGCCAATGCAGGGAACACAGGTTCGATCCCTGGTCTGGGACGATCCCACATGCTGCAGAGCAACTAAGCCTGTGCGCCACAACTACTGAGCCCGTGTGCCACAACTACTGAGCCTGTGCGCCACAACTACTGAAGCCTGCACACCATGACTACTGAAGCCTAAGCGCCTAGAACCCATGCTCCGCAGCAAAAGAAGCCACCGCAATGAGAAGCCTGTGCACCGCAACGAAGAGTAGCCCCCGCTCACCGCAACTAGAGAAAGCCCATGTGCTGCAACGAAGACCCAACTCAGCCAATAAATAAATAAATTTATTTAAAAAATGGCAATCATGATCCTTGTCATGCAGGGCTGATGTGAGTATTGAATATATATGAACTGCCAGGAATTGTGTAAATGTAGTTCCCCACCACACCTGCCAGCTGTGTGGCATGTGGGGCCCGGGCATCTGCTGATTCCTATAGTACCCCATAGTGGCCTGCTGAACCCAGGGTTGCTCCTGTGGTGATGTTTTCTGGATATTTTGGCCTAGGACGGAAGAAGGAAGCAGTACCTTGGGATTTCCCTTAGGGTTTCCGGCCTTTTCTGTCTGCCTTCCCTACTTGTTCTTATTTGGATTTTAAGTTCCTAGAATAGCCAAAATATTTTTCTGCCTCTTAGTTTCCCAAAGTGTCTTAAGCAACCAGACCACTTTGGTTTTGGCTCCTTTAAGCTTGCTCTGTATGGTTCTTGTCATTCTTCACTGGCTGTTAGTATATTCTGCTTATTTTCCATTTCCTGACATGTTGTATTTTTTCCAAGACCAAAACAGCACTCAAATCATCTGAGGCAAACCCCTTTATCTTATTCACTCTAACTAGTGGGAAGCATACTGGCCTGTGAGGTAGAAGACCCGGGTTCCAGTGCTGGCTCTGACCCAGTCTAGCTGTGTGACATTGGGCAAGCCTTGTTCCCTTTCTGGGCCTCAGACAGCTCATCATTAAAGTGAAAGATTTGAACCACGTAAGTGATTTCTAAGGGTCCTTAAATTCTATGGTGTGAGTTTGGACAAGTCATTTTTCTTTTTTGGGGGGTCTTAGCTTCCTCATCTGTAAAACTAAGTGGGTTGGCCTGAATAATTTACAGTCAGTTCTAAGCCTCAGTCTTTTCCTTTTTCTCTGCCTTGTATTACTTTCTGGAGCATTTCTGTGACAGTTAACAGCTGTGGACAGGAAACCCTTGAACACTTCTAACTTGGCAAAGGTTGCTACGCCCTTTGAACCTCACCCCAGCCCATTTCCTGTGTTTACAGTGTTTGGGTTTTTTGCTTAGTGACGGGCCTGACAGTTCATACTCCAGTTCTGTCTCCATGGCCTGGTGCAGGGTAGACCAAAATGAGTGCTAATTTAGGAGTTGGGAGACAGGGTTTCAGTCTCCATTCAGCTGTGTGACCTTAGGCAAATGACCTTGCCTTTTAGGGTTCAATATCCTCATCTGTAAAACCAGAGAATTTAACTAGTGAGTCTTTCTGGCTCTGATATTATAGGATATGAATATTTGCCTCCCTTTTTATTTCCCTTGAAGGGCCCTTTGTTTAGCCTGTTTCTTCCACATACTCCAACCTGGAAGGGACCCAGGGGAGCTCCCTTTACATTTCCTATGTGGGACAAAATAAGAGGAAGAAAGAAAGTCAAACAACTATCTCGGGCCCAAATTGGCAGCAAAGAGGAGTTGAGATGGGAGGCTGGTGTGACCGAATTGCCTAACAAATCAGCTATATGGTTGGTAACCAGGCAGATACCAATATGCATTTGTTATTATCAGGACTCTGGAGATAGATAGTATCCCAGTTCCAGTCCTACTTTCACCATTTATGTGACTTGAGTAAGTCATGTAGTATATCTGGGCCTCAGTTTCCTCATCTTATATTGGGGATAATAAAGTTACCAACTTCACAGAGTTGTAAAGAGACACCATATGTAGAAGTTGCTGCATAGTTCTTGTCATGTTCATCCTCGCTTTCTCCCTTAGGCAGTTAGAATGTCCTTAATTCTGTTCTTGTGGAGATAGCAGCGAGACAGTCAAGTCCCACTCCAGAGGAGCTAACAGACCACGTGGGGGACATAATTCAATTATGACTAGAAGAAACCTTATGAGGTGGTGCCTGGACCAGACTGGGTTCTGACCTCAGAAAGGGAGACTCATACGGCCTGGAGTGGTTCAAGAAGGTTTCCTGGCGGAGATGGACTTTCCCTGGGCCTTGAAGGGCCAGCAAGTCTTAATTAAACATGAGGAGCTGAGGGGAGAGTAATTCTAGGTACCCATCTACACCCTTTGTCAAGCTGGCACTTTGTATAGGTCAGTTTCACATACATCTCCTCCTTCTCCCATCAGCTAGGTAGTTATTATTCAAGGGATATATTTTCAAATTTTTAAGAGAAAAAAATTGTTTTTGAGTCAAGGGGAAGATATAACATTTATCCAGACCAAACTAGTTTTACTTCAATCAATGGGCTAGGTAGTTTTCTTGCATAATCTTAAATACTTAGAAAATTGTGTTATTATGCCACATTTTACAGATGAGGAAACAGTGCCTCCAAAAGGTTAAGCAACTGTTTCAGCTCAATGTTAACAAGTTACAATGACAAATCAAAGGAGTTCTTCATAATAATTGAGTACAGCCAAAGCCAGGTCAGGAGATATGTATAATTTAGCAGTTCTCAGTTGTGTTTATTCACCCAAGTTCTCAGTAATGTGTTTATCTTTCTGAGATGACTATCTTATTCCTTGCTTGCACCCTATACTTACCTCTTGCTCTTAGTAGTAATTCCCAATTTTCTAGATCCCCCGTGCTACCACTGACTTAAATTCTACCTCCTTACCTCAAACTTAGATCCCTTAATTCTTTTCCCAAATATTGATCAGGTGCCTACCATATACCTAGAGATGGATGCAAATACTGATTCCTGCTTGTATCTTTTCCTGTAGTGTTTAGACAGACAATTAGAACAAAAACAACTTGGTAGTAATCGAACGCTTACTGTGTGCCATGCTCTATTTGAAGTACTTTAGATGTATTAACTCATTTAATTTGCACAATTTTATGAGATAGGTACATATTATTTTCTATTTATTTTAAGATAACGAAATGAGGGGACTTCACTGGCAGTCCAGTGGTTAGGACTCTGCACTTCCAGGGGGCCCGGGTTTGATCCCTGGTTGGGGAACTAGGATCCCAGAAGCTGTGAGGCATGGCCAAAAATAAATAAATAAATAAATAAAATGAAATGGGGCGTCAAGAGATGAGTAATTGGTCTAAGTGTGATAGAGGGAAGCACAGGGAATATGAGAGCACAGAAGAGGGGCTCCTAATCTAACCCTAGGAGTTTCGGTGCAGAGAAGACTTCTTGGAGGAATTAGAAAAAGCCTGAGTAGAATCTTGAAACTTGAGTAGGAGTTAGTCAGGCATAGAATGGGGCAAGGATATTGCAGGCAGAGGCATTTTGCATTGCAGGCAGGCAAGGATATTGCAGGCATGTACTTTGTACATCAAGTATAAAGCCACAAAGTGAATCTCATGTATTTATGGAATTGCACGTGGTTTAGTGCGGTGAGAGCGTGGGGTATGTGTGAGTGAGCGGCATGGGGTAAGACTAGAGAACTCGGAGGGGACTACCTCCTGAAAAGCCTTGTATGCTTTGTTAATTTATATTCATTATATGGGCCAGGGGTTTCCAATCTTGGGGCTCTGAAGCCCTGAAAAGGGTCCTTGAGGGGTGTCTCATGAATCCATATTATTTCCACTATCATTTTTCAGTTGGTGGATACTAAAAGTACAACCATTATTATATGGAGCTTTTTTGAATTACTCATTGAAAAAAAGTTAGGAATCACTGTTGTAGGAATTTGGGAGCCCTGCAAAGGATTTTGTTTTTAAATTAGAATTTTTATTGAGATAATTATAGATTTATCTGCAGTTTTAAGAAATAATATAGAGAGATCACTGGGAAACTTTGTGTAGTTTCCCCCACAGTAACATTTTGAAAAACTGTAGTATAATATCACAATCAGAATATTGACATTAACACAATCCACTGATCTTGTTCAGATTTCCTCACTCTTACATGTACTTATGTATGTATGTGTGTGTGTGTGTGTGTGTGTACCAAGTTCTGTTCCAACACCGTAAGGATCATTCATGTTATCTTTCTTTCTTTTTTTTTTTTTTTTTCTTTTTCAGCTGGCCGAGTGGCTTGTGGGGTTCTTAGTTCCCCGACCAGGGATCAACCTGGGCCCTTGGCAGTGAAAGCACCAAGTCCTAACCACTGGACCGCCAGGGAATTCCCTCATGTTGTCCTTCTGTAATCACACCCTTCCCTCCCATGCCCTTCTGTGTCCCTAACCCCTCTATCCTCCATTTCTAAAATTCTGTCCTTTAAAAAATGTTATATAAATAGAATTGTGGAGTTTGTAACCTTTTTGAATTGGCTTTTTTTGCACAGCATAATTCCCTGGGACTTCACCCAGGGAAGGTTTACTTCATTCCTGTTTATTGCTGAGTAATATGTAAGTACTAGAGTGTAACCATTCACCTGTTGAAGGACATATAGACTGATTCCATTTTTTGGCTATTACACATAAAACTTCTATGAACATTTGTGTACAGGTTTTTATGGGAACCTGAAAAGGATTTTATTCAGGACCATGGTCTAGTCAGATTTGAATTTTAGAAAAATTATACTGACTGCTTTGGTAGAGGATGAGTTTAAGAGAGACTAGAGCAGAGACTGGGAGATCAGTGAGGAAGCTATTGTAGTAACCCAGGCAAGAGACACTGAGACCTGAACTCAGTTCTCTGTGAGCTGGAATGTGCTTTGCCAGAGAGGCCTTTCCTCAGAAATCGCATCAGGCTTGTGCAGATGAGGGAGCAGGGTCAGGGAGCCTCGGCTGTAAGGAGGCTCAGGCATACTTCATTCCTAATAGTCTGTTCTTCTTCAGGGGAATTGCTCTGCTACCATAGCTGAGAGCTGCATCGGGTAAGGAAGGGCTGCAAACCTAGTTCTTAGAATGATCATCCTGACTGCCAGGTTTTTCAGTAGGTGTTCTTGGTTATCTTCTCTCAAGAAAATAAGAAGGGGGCCCAGTTAGCTTCCTTGTATTGTTTGAGTGGAGGCTTATATGGGGCAGAAAGATGGTGAGAAGTTCTCTCCTAGTCTTGGTCTCTTTTGGAGCCTAGGAATGTGTTCTCTAGTAAGCCAGCCAGCAGTGGGCCTGGGAGGCTTGAGGACGAACCTCTTGTTGCTATGGAAACTGTAATCCACATTGTTTTTACCCCATGCAGTGGTGTGCCTGGCTCCTCAGTGTTTATATCTTCAAGGCCTTTATCACTGTGCTCTTGGGGCTGCTGTGATAAGCACTGATTATTGGGAGCCAGCCCCACTTCTGAACCCAGAGGGTATAATCCTAGATGGTCCACTAATAGGTTGGACATCTCCCCAGGGCACTGTGCAAAGTCCCTATCTGGGCTGGTCCTTGGATGGCCACCCCAGCACTGTTAGAAAACTCTTCCTAGCAGAAAGCTGTTTTGAGTTGTTTGTAATTATTTTTTTGGCCATCTCAGACCCTGACAAGTACTGGCCAGGACACAGGAATGTTTGGGTCAGGCGCCAGATCAGAGAATTTGGGGTGGCTTCTGAATGACAGTGTGTTGAATTTCTCTGGGACGGTCACACTTCTTGGCACAGATGCCTTTAGAATGTAAAGCATGTAAAGACCTGTGGTGTGTGGGACCCCAGAGCTGAGAAAGTGAATCTTCCAAACCTGTCCGCACGTTTCAGTTGTCACTAGAACCAGGTACTGTGTTGCCCAGCCCAGGGCCAGACACAAGGGATACTAGAAAAATCAGACTCCTCCTGCTGTAGTTGGGAACATCAGACTCACAGGTAAAGCAAAGAACAGAGAACTGACAAATGAACGACTGACATTTTTTTTTTTTTTTTTTGCGATACACCGGCCTCTCACTGTTGTGGCCTCTCCCGTCACCGAGCACAGCCTCCGGACGCGCAGGCTCAGCGGCCATGGCTCAAGGGCCTAGCCACTCCGCGGCATGTGGGACCCTCCCGGACCGGGGCACAAACCCGCGTCCCCTGCATCGGCAGGCGGTCTCTCAACCACTGCGCCACCAGGGAAGCCCCATGCTTCATTTTAATAAATGTCAGAAAAAAAGGCAAAACTTATCTATGGTGATGAAAGTCAGAATAGTGGTTACCGCTGTGGGGTCGTGGTAGTAGTGATTGGAGAGAGGCAAGGGGAGGGAGTCTTCCTGGAGTGTTAGGAATGTTCTGTATCTGGATTTTGGTGAAAGTTACATGGATATATATATACATATATATATATTAATTGATCCTTATGTTTATTTATGTACTTTACTGTATGTGTGTTATTTCTCAATTAAAGAAAAAACACAAAAAAAAACCCCAAACCCAAACCCATACCTAGGTCTCACCCACAGAGATACTGGGGCCTGCGTGTCAGCAGTTTAAGAGCTCCTTAGGTGATTCTAATATGCTGCCAGAGCCGAGAACCACTGTGCTGTGTGGAAAGGAGGGAAGAAACTTGGCACATCAAAGAAGGGTCACACGAAGCAGGAGGAGTTGCTGGACATGAGACCAGAAAGGTGGCAGGTGGCAAATCGTTCTGGGCCTGGCAGGCCACAGTAGGGACTTTGAACTTTTTTTTTTTTTTTTTTTTTTTTTTTTTTCTTTTTTTTTTGCGGTATGCGGGCCTCTCACTGTTGTGGCCTCTCCCGTTGCGGAGCACAGGCTCCGGACGCGCAGGCCCAGCGGCCATGGCTCACGGGCCCAGCCGCTCCGCGGCATATGGGATCCTCCCAGACCGGGGCACGAACCCGTATCCCCTGCATCGGCAGGCGGACTCTCAACCACTGCGCCACCAGGGAGGCCCCTCTTGAACTTTTTTAAAAAATAAATTTATTTATTTTATTTATTTATGTTTGGCTGCGTTGGGTCTTCGTTGCTGCACACGGGCTTTCTCTAGTTGCGGCAAGCAGGGGCTACTCTTCGTTGTGGTGCACGGGCTTCCCATTGCGGTGGCTTCTCTTGTTGCAGAGCACGGTCTCTAGGCACGTGGGCTTCAGTAGTTGTGGCTCGCACTCTAGAGCTCAGGCTCAGTAGTTGTGGCGCACGGGCTTAGTTGCTCGGCGGCATGTGGGATCTTCCCGTACCAGGGCTCGAACCCGTGTCCCCTGTGTTGGCAGGCAGATTCTTAACCACTGTGTCACCAGGGAAGTCCTGAACTTTATCTTGAGAATAATGAGAAACTTTTGAAGGGTTTTAGGGAGGGAGAGGCCTTGGACAGATATGCAGGTGGTAGCACCAGCACTCCTGCTGATTGCTCATTAAGTATTTAGAATCTCTCTGCTGAGAGTGACATGCTGTGTGGAGAATGAGATCTGGAATAGTTAAGAGTCTTGAACTAGGACTGGTGATTGATTAAATGTGGGGGGTGAGGGAGAGTGAGATGTCAAGGTTTCTGACACAAACAACTGGTGAAGTAGGAAGTTTGGGGGAAGGGGAATGAGTTTAGATTTAGACATTATGAGTTGAGGTGCCTGTTACACATCCACATGGTGATGTTTAGTAGGTAGTTGGAGTCTGTGGGTTTCTGTAGGCCAAAAGTGAAACTTGAACCAGAAACATCATTTTGTTTTTTGGGAGTTGGTAATAGCTAATAATTTCTTTAAATGGTAGTTGAAGCTATGAGGAGAGGTAAGATTACTTAGGAGAGAGCGTAGTATGAGAACAGAGCCTAGGACTAAGCCCGAATTCTTTGAAAGTCCAACATTTAAAAGTCAGGTAGAGGGGCTTCCCTAGTGGCGCAGTGGTTAAAAATCTGCCTGCCAATGCAGGGGACACGGGTTCGAGCCCTGGTCTGGGAAGATCCCACATGCCATGGAGCAACTAAGCCCGTGAGCCACAACTACTGAGCCTGCGAGCCACAACTATGGAAGCCCGCACGCCTAGAGCCCGTGTTCTGCAACAAGAGAAGCCACCGCAATGAGAAGCCCGCGCACCACAATGAAGAGTAGCCCCCACTCACTGCAACTAGAGAAAGCCTGTGCACAGCAATGAAGACCCAACACAGCCAAAAATAAAAATAAATAAAATAAATAAATTTATTTAAAAAAAGTCAGGAGAGAGGAGAAGTCTGCTCTGCACATTAGGGAAGACAAAGATTTATTCATTCATTCAGCAAATCTGTATTGAATACCTACTATGTACCAGGCACTATATGAGTCCCTGGAGATACTGCAGTAAACAAAAAAAGTCCCTGCTTGTGAACCTTACATCTATTGGAGGGAGACAGACAATAAACAAATAAATGAACAAATATATCATGTGTGAGGTGGTAGTAGGTGCTATGAAAAAATGAAAAAGACATAGCTCTGCCCTCAGATGCCCTCAGATAACTGCAGCTGTAAGCTGACTGTGGTAAGCCTACATGAGGTACAAAGTCAGAAATGCTGGAACTCAGAGGTATATCTCATTATGTTGCTTATTGGAACTTTATACATAGTTGATGCTATGGATTATCTTTTTTCCACTGATGACTTTCTTTAATTATGTTTAATATAAGTTAAACAACTGTTAAAGAAGATGTGGTACATATATACAATGGAATATTACTCAGCTGTAACAAGGGACGAAATTGGGTCATTTGTAGAGACGTGGATGGACTTAGAGACTGTCATACATAGTGAAGTAAGTCAGAAAGAGAAAAATAAATATGGTATATTAATGCATGTATGTGGAATCTAGAAAAATGGTACAGATGATCTTATTTGCAAAATAGAAATAGAGACACACATGTAGAGAACAAATGTATGTAAACCAAGGGGGGAAAGGAGCCAGGGTGAGATGAATTGGGAGATTGGGATTGACACATATACACTATTGATACTATGTATAAAATAGGTAACTAATGAGAACCTACTGCATAGCTCAGGGAACTCTACTCAGTGCTCTGTGGTGACCTAAATGGGAAGGAAATCCAAAAAAGAGGGGATATATGTGTACGTATAGCAGATTCACTTTGCTGTACAGTGGAAACTAATACAACATTGTAAAGCAACTATATTTCAATAAAAATTAATTAAAAAAAGAGAAAATGAAAAAAATAAACAGCTGTTACTGGAGTATTCAGATCTCAGGTTAGAGTGAGAATATAATTATCTCACATTTTAATCAACATATGTAATATTTTTAAAAGCAGGCTAATAAGAATTGAACAAAATCTCTACCAATCACACACATATTACAGGGTATGCTTTTTTTTAAGACTTTATTTTTTAGAGCAGTTTTATGATTACAGCAGAATTGAGAGGCAGGTACAGAGATTTCCCATATAGCTCCTGCCTCCACATGTGCATAGCCAGCCCTGTTATCAACATTTCTCACCAGAATGGTGCTTCTTTTTTTTAACCAAGGATGAACTTACATCGACACGTCGTAATCACCCAAAGCCCATGGTTTACCTTAGGGTTCACTCTTGGTGCTCTATGGGTTATTTTTTATGTATTCTCCCTCTGAGGAGAAGTGAGCATGGTCAGAAGTCTTTTGGGTCAGTGCTGCTTGGGTAGCTGAAACCAGTGCCAGCTTTGTCCAGAAGGAAAGCGCTTCTCAGTTCCTGCCCCCAGCTGAGAAGAGCTGGGCCTCTTCTTGGATATGAGGACGTGATGTTCTAACAGGGGAAGGAACATCCCTCAGGTAGGCTGGATTTTACACAGCCCAGGAATCCTCTTTCCTCAAAGAGGACTCCTCTTTCCTCTGTGGCTAGGCCTGCTACGCGCTGTATTCCAGGGGGGACCTTTTCTTGCCAGTTCTAGGTCCCAAGCCAGTTCCCCTTCTCAGCCTTCACATTTTTGTCTAGAGGGTCCCTTGCCCTCCTCCCCAGCCCCATCCTCATTCTAGGTTCCAGGCTGTTTTATCTGTGGAACCTCATGGTCCTTGGTCAAATCTGAAAGTCTTCCTAGGGCTCATGCTCTCAGTCTTACAGTCTTTTGAGCCCTTTCTAAGGGTAAGGGTGGATTCTGATCCCATCAGAGTCACTGCAAAGCCTGCCAGTCCTGGCTGGGGGGTGGAGGGTGAAGGGGGAGAAATTATTTTCAGAGATGAGGCCCCTGTTGGTAAAATTCAGCCATTTCCATCCAGATTCCCCTCAGGTTCCAGCCAAGCGCTGAGGAACAGTCTGACCAGTGCCCTTCTCTCCTCCTTCTCTCTACCTTCTTCCTTGACTGCTGTTTCTCTCATTTCTTTCCCTCTGGGCTTGTGTCTCACATCAGATAATCCATTGTCCAGCTCAACTGTAGTGGCTCTGCACCGTAGTGCTGGGAGAGGAGAGGCATTAGGTGGATGGTGGATATTGGTGGTGGGAATTGGTGGGTTGCACTCAAGAATTCTGTTGCCTTTTGGGGAGGTGGTTTGTTATGAATCCATTCATTCATGCATTCATTCATTCAGCCAGCACTTACTGATTTCATACTTGACAAGGTGGATATTAGTGATGGTGCCATACTGTGCCCTGGGGGATAGAGTGAGTCAAATTTAGTCCTTGCCCTTTTCTGGATGTGGCATGCAAACAACTCAGAGCATGAGAATTAATATAAAAGAGTTATGTACAAAGTGCTTTGGAGCATAAAACAGTAAATGATTAGCTCTGCCTTGAGAAAGGAGAGGAGATTTGGACATGAGGGAAAAGCCTTTGTGGTTTTGTCTGCCAGTGGTTAACGAAGTGTGGTCTGCAGACCACTGGAGGTCACCAAGATCTTTGTGGGGATCCAGAAGGTCAAAGCCATTTAATAATAATATTAAGATGCTATTTGCTTTTTCCATCGTGTGTACATTTGCACTGTTGGTGCAGAAGAAATTAGTAGGTAAAACTGCTGGCACCTTAACAGGAGTCAAAAGAGTGGCACAAAATTGTGCCAGTAATCATTGCATTCCACACCTCCATGCCCTCTCAGTTTTTTTAATCTTTTAATAGAGAAGTAAAAATTTATTAATTTTATTAAATTGTATCCCATGAATACATGTCTCTTTAGTATTCTGTGTGATAAAACAGGAAGTATGCATAAAGCACTTTTGCTGCATGTAGAAGCCTGATGTTTATCTCAAGGAAATGCATTTGTGTGATTGAGTTGCAAGCTGAACTACCTCCTTTACTTGGGGAACACTAGTTTTACTTGAAAGAATAACTGACAAATTGCAGTTACTCAGACTTATGCTTTTGGCAGACATCTTCTTGAAAATGAATGAAGTGAGTCTGCTACTTTAAGGAAAACAACTGATAGTATTTGTTGCCAGTGATAAAATTCCAGCTTTTAATTGAAAATAAGAGTTTGGGAAAACTTGTATCTGCCACTGTGAGCTTGACAGCTTCTCCAGATTTACAGCTTTTCTGATGAAATCAGTGGTGATATTAATAATTGTGATTATTTTGATATTGTATAAATGAACTGTGTCAAATTTGGAAGCTCTGCGTAACTCATCGAATCACTAGTTTCCAAATGATTAGTGTATCATGTTTCAAAATCACCCATGGGTAGGGACTTACCTGGTGGTCCAGTGGGTAAGACTCCATGCTTCCACTGCAGGGGGCATGGGTTCAATCCCTTGTCAGGGAACTAAGATCTGATCCCGCATGCTGTGCGGCCAAAAAAAAAAAAAAAATCACCTATGGATAAAAGATCCATTCAAAGTGCAAGATAGACCAATGGATTTTATTGTAATAGAGTACAAAAAGTTCATCTGTATAGTTTCAGATTTCACTTTGTAACTAACCTTTAATAAACTTACTACTTGTTGAGTTTTGGTGAAGTATCAGAGAAGAATGACCACAATTATCTGAAAGGTTATTAAAATACTCCTGCATTTTCCAACTGCATATCTATGTTTTGATCTTCAATCAAAACAACACCTTGAATGTGGAAACAGATATAATAAGGCTGTAACAGCTGTTTTCTATCAAGTCAGACATTAAAAAGATTTACAAAAATGTGTAACAATACCACTCTCCTCATGAATTTTTTTGCAGAAAACAATTATTTTTCATAAAAACATGTTTATATTAATGTATATGAGATTTTATTGTTTTAAAATGAATTAATTACTAAATATTAGAATTTATGTTGTAATTTCTAATATAGTAAATATCAAACAGTTTTGGGATTTTCAATTTTTTTTTGTTTTGCGGTACGCGGGCCTCTCACTGTTGTGGCCTCTCCCTTTGCAGAGCACAGGCTCCGGACGCGCAGGCCCAGCAGCCATGGCTCACGGGCCCAGCCGCTCCGTGGCATGTGGGATCTTCCCGGACTGGGGCATGAACCTGTGTCCCCTGTATCGGCAGGCGGACTCTCAACCACTGCGCCACCAGGGAAGCCCAAGGGATTTTCAATTTTTAAGTGTAAAAAGGAGTCCTGAGACCAAAAAAATTAAAACTTGGTCCTATGCTATTCTCTCTACCTAAAATTCTCTTTTCTGCCTATAGAAATCCCATACATAATTGTAGAGCTGATATTTAGTTATTCATTCAAAAAACATTTACTGAGCATCTACCAAGAACCTGGTCTTTTCTTGCTGCTGGGTACATAGTCCCAAGCTCTTATGGGGAAGACAAATTAAATAGACATCTACAACACAGTATGATAAATGTTACCAGTGATAGACATATAAATGCTGTGGGAAGACAGGCTATTGTCAGAGTTGCTTGCCAGCTCACCTAGAACATTTGTCTGAGCAATATGATTGGACTGTACCGCCTGTGTTTGATTCTTTATGGTCTTAGGGGGAAAGTGGCTGAAGTTAGCAAAAGATTGGAACTGTTCACTTGCTGCTCTGGGAGGAAAAAAGGAGACTACAAATGTATTAAATGTCAGCTGCATGCAGGCCCTATGCTAGGTGTTTTAACAAATGTGGTCTTGCTTAACTCTCACAAAAACCCTATGCAGCAGAGTTAATTATCCTTATTTTGCAAATGAGATATTGGAGGCTCAGAGAAGTTAAACAACTTGTCCATTATCATATGGTTGTAACTGATGAAGCTGGGATTTTGACACATGTGTTCTGACTCCAAGTGCAGGGCTCTTTCATTGCAGTAATAATGTGTTGCTAAAATGGGTGGATCTTTTAAGGTAATTTCCGGATGGGTCTGGGAAACCTTGACAGATTGGAATGTATTAAGAGAAGGTAGAAAAGGTCTCAGGAAGGAGAGAGAGACAGCCTAGAAAATGCTTCATTGAAGGAATTATTTGTGAATTTTGGCTGACATGATTTTTCTGGACAGGATTCTATGGCCATGTGGGACATCAAGATTTTGTACTCCCTTAGCCTCAATCCCTTTAATCCTTCTCTATGCCAGATGATGCCAGCAGCAAAGATCACCTATCTGTCTGATCAGGTTACAAACTAGAGCCTGATGCTTGAAGCCCAAATTTCTTGGACCTGCTGTAGGCCAATTGTGTCCAGTCTGGAGACCCCAGTCCCTAGAGCTTGGTAAACTATTCCCATTATTTTTTAAAAGCCTAATAGAAGTACTTTACTTAGGTTCATCCTGTGGGTGAATACCTGCTAATGAAAAGATTAGGTTTCTTTGTTTTGGGTCAGAAATCTGTCGATCTGATGTGCTTCAGGTGTGCTACCTATGGAGCTCTAGAAAAGGGGTCAGCAAAGTATGGTCCAAGGGCCAAATCCAACCCACCACCTGTTTTTGTAAATAAAATTTTGTTGGAACACAGCTAAGTTCTCTCACTCATGTTTTGTCTGTGGCTGTTTTTGTGCTCAATGACATAGTTAAGTAGCTGCAACAAAGACGATATGGCCCATAAATCCTGAATGTTTACTGTCTGGCTTTTTACAGAAGTTGCTGACCCCTAGCATAACCTCAGTTCTTTCTATTATTGCACTTAGCACATAGTGTTTTAATTGCTTATCTCCCCCACTTTTATAATTGAGCTCCTTGAGAGCAAAGATGAGGTCTGATTCATCTCTTTATACCCTGTGCTGATTATAGACCCTGATATATGAAGAGTACTCAATAAATGTTGTTTAAATGGGCATATCATATGCTGATCAAAAAGCTCTTATAGGCAATTATATATGCCTTTGAGTAATACAGAAACAGGAATAAGGGAAGGAAAATGTTATGTTGGTTATGCTAATCTCAGTGCTGTGTGCTTCATCTATGAACTAGTCGTTACTTACTGCAATTTTTTGGGAATAGGTAATTTGTGGATAGGAGTCCATGAATGAAGCAATCATGCCAAGAGCTCTCGTTGGTGAGGAAACTGAGAAACAATGCCTTAATTTTTGGCTATTTTCTACTCTTTTCCTCAATACCCACCACCCCTTTACCCCACCCTCCATTTTCCACTCCACCTTGCCAGGACAAAGGTAGAGGAACATAAGGGTCCATGGAGGTACTTATTTCTTTTGTATGCATACTATTTATCTACTTTTTTCTTTTATAAAGCCATTTCTTCAGTGTGCTTCCTACCAGCATTATGGTCTGTGGCTTCCAGAAGATGAAACTAAAGCTGTCTGGTTACCTTGGCATAAAGGCAGTCAGGTGAAGTGCTGGCCTGCGAGTCAGCAGACCTGGGCGCTTTTTTTTTTTTTTTTGCGGTACACGGGCCTCTCACTGTTGTGGCCTCTCCCGTTGCGGAGCACAGGCTCCGGACGCACAGGCTCAGCAGCCATGGCTCACGGGCCCAGCCGCTCCGCGGCATGTGGGATCTTCCTAGACCGGGGCACAAACCCATGTCCCTTGCACCGGCAGGCGGACTCTCAACCACTGCGCCACCAGGGAAGCCCCCAGACCTGGGCTCTTGCTGTGCCTCTTTAGCGGCCTTTGACTTTGGGCACATCCGTTAACATCTGTGAGCTTCAATATCCAACATTATTTTTATTGAGTCACATCTGGGACTTAAAAAATTTAATATTTATACCCCTTCTCATTTTGAAAAGGATTTGAGCAAATAGCAAGCGATAGAGAGGGGACCTGTCCAATCCTGTCTCTGTTTCTCACCAGCAGACAAGTAAATGATTAGATGGATTAGAGTGTTTCCGGTCTCTGATCAGGGCCTTCTAGAAGGCTTCACAGCCACAGCTTCTTCACCCTGTCCTTGCTTTCTCTTCTGTGACTGCTTCCATTATCTGGGAGGTCACGGTTTTTCTTCTGTCTTCTTTGGGGGTGATCTGAAGAGTATTTTGCCTAGAAAGATCAAGGTCGAAAGGCAAGAGGAATTTTATACTCTAGGAATTGGAAGAAATACCAGAAACTTTAGTTAAAATGTCTATTTCAAATAGTGAACTTGAAGCCTGAAGAAGGGAAGTGACCTCCTTAGAGCCACATGGTAGAGCTACGACTAGATTCCAGGCTCTTTCTGCTATGTGCCTTGATCAGGCTAGGTGTTTTCCTGGTTCATAAGAGAGGATTAGGTGTCATGAAAGAGACTGGGTGGGCTAGGCTCTTGTGCTGGTTTTATTGCTGTATGACTGTATGGTGGTGGGTGGAGGAAGTTTCACTCCAGACCTCCAGCTGTTGTGTCAGATGTGCTCAGGACCTTAGATGTCTAACAGATACTTGCTGAATGTAGCTGTCCTGGAGAAGGCATAAGATGTGAAGGGTTTCCTCAATTAGCCCGTGGCTGGCATTATATGTACAGGCAGTGACAAAGTGAACAAAAAGGAAAACTATGTAGTACTCTGGCCTTGGAACAAATGGCCTGTTTTCCTATTTCTAGAAAGATTGTATTAATTCACATTTATTTATTGACTAAAAACGATGTTTCATTTGAATATGTATTTCTTTGATTACTAGTGAGACCTTTTCCTGTGTTCATCAGCTATTTGTATTTTCTCTCACTTGTATTTTTTTTCCTTGTGAGTTATTTATTCATGTTCTTTGTGTAGATCCCAGTGTATTCCTAGTCCTATGCTTGACTTCCCTGCCAAGGAACTATTCGGATAATAAAGCATTGACCCTAAATAGGGAAGACAGTTAATATGAAATACTTTTATCACTGTACAAATAGTCTGTTAAGTGGCTGTGTGAGGAGTCAGGTGCTAGAAGCCAGGGACTGTGAGACAGGTAGGTAATAGAGCTGGGTGGCCACCCCCAGTAATGTTGTCTCTTGCTTTTCCTGTACAGAGTTTTGCCGGATTGACAAGCCCCTGTGCCACAGTGAG
The DNA here is from genome assembly GCF_964165515.1 of Mesoplodon bidens. Lineage (NCBI taxonomy): Eukaryota > Metazoa > Chordata > Mammalia > Artiodactyla > Ziphiidae > Mesoplodon > Mesoplodon bidens. Next base: position 58,505,091 of record NC_138164.1, on the reverse strand, counting down.
GATGAGAAGCTCAGCTTTGATGCAGTCCGCAGCATCCACAAGCTGATGGATGATGATGCCAATGGTGACGTGGATGTGGAAGAAAGTGATGAGGTGAGCTCCCTCACCCTGTGTGGCTCTCGTCCCTGAAGCTGTCTAGACAGGCTGTTCCCTGAGGAGTGGTATTCTTGATATTGGCTTGTCCTCTAGGAATGCATCCCTATCAGGGAAGGTGATTCTCAGCAGAGCAGCCTCTAGGAGCCGGCCTGCCAGAGTGCAGGCCTTACATCTGTGCCTGTGCCTGGACTGGCTCCTGTTTGCCTACCGGCTAGAAGCACAACACCGACCGAGCTGTGCTGTTTGAGAGGAGAGGGAGCCCTGAGGCTCGTCTGTACAGTTTCCCTGAATCCTTACTGTAATCCTGCTGTAGATGGAGGGCATCCATCTGGCCTTACTCTGTGCTCAGCCCTGTGCTGGCATGTGGAAGAGAAGGCAAGACAGTCAGATCTTGCCCTTTGGAAGCGTATACTCTATTTGTGAGGAAGAAACAAAGGTTCCTAGAAAGATCATTCTGAATTCCAGGCTGCAGTTGCTGGGAGCCAGTTGAGTGGTCCAGATAGTAAGAGCGAGAGGAATCTCTAGGTGGAAAAAGCTCTGTTATTGTTTTACCGTTTGGCATGACTGCAGCTCCAATTTCACAGAGCCCAGAGCACAAAGTCATCATGTGTGAAAAGATTGAAAAGTTTCAGTTGTTTTCAAGCTCCACCTGAGCCAGCAATGGGGTGAAGCTGGCAAGTTATGCCAGCTTTTAGTAGCAATATGGTGTATGTCATGAGGGAGGGGCTAATCTAGTCTCTCCTCCTCTGGTTAGCCCACCTTTAAGTTGTGAATTCAACTTTGGATTTCACGTTGCCAAAAACATTTGAAACAGTGAAAGAGAGGAGTGACATGAATGATGAAGGGTATGGAAACTCTGAAACGGACAGCATTCAATACAATTCAGTGTTTATAACTGTCTATTATATGTGTGCCAGGCACTGTTCTAGACGTGGGGATGTGGCAGCAAATACACATAATTACATAGAGATACATCTGTCCTCATATAATATACAGTCTAGTGAAGAAACTTTAGCCTGGAAAAGAAAAGATTCAGATAATACAATTTCTATCTTCAAATGCAATAGAAGTAGAGGAATCAGACTTAAATGATGACGATGATAACAATGAAATCCTTACTCTGTGCCAGGCACAGTGTTAAGCTCTTTGCATAGTTACTTTTTTAACTTTGTTAATAGCCTTAGGAAGTTGGTATTACCTTCAAGGACTGGAACTTTGGAAAGGTTAAGCATTTTGTTCAAGGACACGCTGGGTAGGAGAACAGATCTGATTTCAAAGCCTATGCTGTTAAGTACTGCAGTATTGTTTCTCTTATGCTAAGGGCAGAACCAGGACCACCGTGGGGAAAGTAAAATATAGGCATATTCTTCTGGAATAAAGAATCGCCTCACAGCGCTCTCTCGTCATAGAAGAAGCTTCCTTGGTAGGTAGTGAACTCCCTGTCGCTGAAGATGGGAAAGTAGAACACAGCACTCCACTGATTGGTCAGCAGAGGGGATCCTTGTATCAGGTTGAACTAGATAATGTCTAAGGAACTTATAAGAGGAGAGAAATAGACTTCCTGGAGGAAACGTAGAATTGGGAGAGAGTGGAAGGGGTGGGGCAGCCTGAGCAGCAGGAAGCAGTGTGAGCAAAGATGTGGAGCTAGTAAGAAGCGTGGAGGGTAGGTTTGGTCACACAGAGTGACTGTGGGAGAAAACTGCAGGACAAAAGCCTGGCAAGGAAAGGGGACCCAGGCAACCAGGCTGAGATATGTATACTTGCTGAACCTGGCAGCTGTAGGTTCTTAAGCAAGGCCAACAGCCATGATGAAACTATCTGAACTTTTGGTCACATCTAGATGTGTCACTGACCCTCAAAGGACCCACATTTTATTTGTCTGTGCTGGGAATAGAAACATGTTCCTGGTGGTGAGGGAGGCCTAGAGGTTTCCTGACCACAGGACTGGGAGATGCGTGGCACCACAGTCAAGAAGGTGATACGATCCAAGATCCACAAATTCCTGGATATCTTTGTCATCCGCTCCTCCTTCTTTTTTCACTTTCTGCTGAATTACTTCGTCAATGAAGGGAGGAAGAAAATGTTCTTTTTAGAGGAATGTACCACAACAAAAAGCTCATCAGCACAAACTGTTCTAAAATAACACAAAAGCTGTCACCCTGCTTTTCCCTGTGCCAGTGGTGAGCTGTTCTTTTTCAGTGTAGCTTCTGCCTGCCTTGGCTTCAGCTGCTCTCCCTACACTCTAGGCCTCTGGTGGGCAGAGGGGCCTGCCATTCTGGGGTCTCATGATCATTCACAACCTACTTTCTCTTTGAAAGAGAAAGTCATGGTAGCAAAGTGTATGTGTTTAAGTCAGTCTCAATATATATGGAGTTCATGATCTAACTAGACCATTGGGTGGGCAGCTCAGAGCTTGGAATATTGGATTATGGATGCTGAGACACCAGAGATGAAACCCTGGTTGTGCTGGCCATCAAGGACCTGAGATTTTTATGTCCCACTTAAAAGAATTGCTGATTACCCAAGGACCCTAGTAGAAGTCTGCTGGGATACTCTATTAAGGCCTCATTTATTCAGCCTCATATCAGTAAGTTTTTCAGATAACTGAACTATAACCTCATTTCTAGATATTTAAAAATTTTAGCCATTTTCGAAGTAAGTTTTCCTTCTTACAGATTACTGTGAACAGATTGTTACTTTCTTTGGATTATTCAAAGCATGTCTTCAGGGCCTCTTGCACTGTTACCCCAGTGCTTACATTCCTGTATGCATTGTTGTGATTTCTTTTTATAGTTTTCTATCTCTTCTTTGATTCATTCTCATTTCTGATCTTTCTATCTCCGCTGTAAGCTATGAAATTAGACTTTTGGTAAACTGAGACTCAGCAGCCATTTTATAGAAAATATATAGTCATTTGTGTGGGGGGAAGCCAATTTGACTTCTCAAGTGTCATCTTTGCATGCTTTTGTCCTAGGTAGCAGAGGCTATGGACTGTGGGCCCTTCAGATGAGCAAGATGGCACTATTGGTGCTGGTGTCCTCCTTGCAAAGCTGACAGGGAGTTCTACCAGCCTGGCAGTGTGGGAATTCATGACCTGTGTTCTACTGAGACCTCTGGTGGGGATACTGCCTCTGGGCAAAGGATTTGCAGCAGTGGGATGGCACTTCAGCCTGTCCTGATAGTCTGAGGTGGGCAGACAAGAGCCTTCCTAAAACCACTGTTGTCCTTGATTGGACCAGACAGTTTGAGAGCAGTTTTATTTTCTTCTGTGGAGCCTACAAGGAAAATAAAGGACATTTGTTCAGCCATTAAACAAATTCTTATTGAATACCTGTTATGTGTGAGGCACTGTTGTAGGGCTATAGATTCCATGATGAACAAAGCAGATAAGATCCCTGCTTTAACAGAGCTTGCATTCTAGTAATACGTATGTCATAGTTGATTAAGTGATAAGTAAACTTTGAAATTAGGCAGAACTGTGATCAGGTTATAGTAGTTTAGTGACTTCCCTTTGGTTTTCTTAGGGTAAAATGGTGGTTAATGATTCCTACTCTTGCAGCGTTGCTATCAGGATTAAGTGAGAAAAGTGCTGTTAAAAGTTCCCAGTCCAAATAAAGAACTCTCAAAACTCATCAATAGAAAACAAGCAACTCAATAAAAAATGAGACAAGATTTGAGCAGACACTTCATCAGAGAAGATATATGCATGGCAAATAAGCATATGAAAAAATGCTCAATATCATTAGCTAGTAGGGACGTAAAAATTAAAACCACATTGAGGGACTTCCTTGGTGGTCCAGTGAGTAAGACTCTGTGCTCCCAATGCAGGGGGCCTGGGTTCGATCCTTGGCTGGGGAACTAGATCCCTCATGCATGCCTCAACTAAAAGTTTGCATGCCACAACTAAAGATCCCGCATGCCGCAACTAAGACCTGGTGCAGCCAAAAAAAAAAACCCCACAATGAGATATCACTATTTTTGGATGGGTAAAATTAAAAAGTAGTCAAAACCAAATACCATGTGAGGAGGAAGAGCCACTAGAACTCTTACAGAGTTTCTTATAAAGCTGAACACAATTTAATACGTATCTCAGCAGTTCTACTTCTAGGTATTTACCCCTATAGATAAAAGAAAATTTATATTTGTATTAAAACCTGTACACAAATGTTTATAGCAGCTTTACTCATTATCACCAAAAACTGGACACAAATCAGATGTCCTTCAGTGTGTGAGTGGATAAAACAAACTATGGAAAACTACTCAGCAATAAGAGGAATGAGCTACTGATGTACACGGCATAGATGAATCTCAAAGGCGTTACTCTGAGTGAAGGAAACCATCTCAGATAGTTACATACTATATGATAACATCTAATGACATTCTAAGAAAGGCAAATCTATAGGGATGGAGGCCAGATCAGTGGTTACCAAGGGTTAGGGGTGTGAGGAGGGTTTGATTACAAAGGGACAGCATGAGGGAGTGTTTTTTGGTAATGGAACTGTCTCATGTCTGGATTGTGGAGCAGTTATAAGAATCTACATAGGTACTAAAACTCATAGGACCATATTCCCCCTGTGCCCTCCACCACAGTTAATTTCATCATATGTTAATTAAGAAAAATGTTCCCAGAATAGCATTGACACACAATTCAGGCTCAGTGAACGCTACTCATTGCCACCTTTCTGTTTCCTCTATATTTCCAGGAAAGCTACCTACATCTGACGATTGTATATCTATTTTTAAATTAATTTATTTATTTTTGGCTGCACTGGGTCTTCATTGCTGCACGCGGGCTTCCTCTAGTTGTGGCGAGCAGGGGCTACTCTTCGTTGTGGTGCGCGGGCTTCTCATTGTGGTGGCTTCTCTTGTTGCGGAGCACAGACTCTAGGCACACAGGCTTCAGTGTTGTGGCTCACGGGCTCTCGAGTGCAGGCTCAGTAGTTGTGGCATATGGACTTAACTGCTCCGTGGCATGTGGGATCTTCCTGGACCAGGGCTCGAACCCGTGTACCATACACTGGCAGGCAGATTCCTAACCACTGCGCCACCAGGGAAGTCCCTGACAATTGTATTTTAATGTTCGTGTGTGGAATGACTGACCAATATCACTGTAGCAAGCATGTTGTCAGGCTGAGATGGGAGTCTTATGCAAGGGTGTGATCACACATTTTGCGGGGTGGAGATGGGTACGTTAGTATGAGCCTGGGAAGCTGCAAAATATACTTAACCTTCGGTTAGTGTCTGTGGTGTCTGGTGTAGAATAGCACAGGGTTAAAAGCTTGTGCTGCAGAGTCACACAGACCCAGGTTTAAACCTGGCTCTCCCTTTACCAGCTGTGGAAACTTTGAGAAGCTACTTAATCTCTTTAAGCCTCAGTTTCCTTATTGGAAGTGGAGTGATACCCATTTACCATTGCAACAAAAAGAATAAAATACCTAGGAATAAACCTACCTAAGGAGACAAAAGACCTATATGCAGAAAACTATAAGACACTGATGAAAGAAATTAAAGATGATACAGACAGATAGAGAGCGATACCATGTTCTTGGATTGGAAGAATCAACATTGTGAAAATGACTATACTACCCAAAGCAATCTACAGATTCAATGCAATCCCTATCAAACTACCACTGGCATTTTTCGCAGAACTAGAACAAAAAATTTCACAATTTGTATGGAAACACAAAAGACCCCGAATAGCCAAAGCAATCTTGAGAAAGAGGAATGGGGCTGGAGGAATCAGACTGTAGTACATACTTCTATATGTACTATACTACAGACTATAGTACAAAGCTACAGTCATCAAGATAGCATGGTACTGACACAAAAACAGAAACATAGATCAGTGGAACAGGAATGAAAGTCCAGAGATAAACCCACACACATATGGTCAACTTATTTTTGATAAAGGAGGCAAGAATATACAGTGGAGAAAAGACAGCTTCTTCAGTAAGAGGTGCTGGGAAAACTGGACAGCTACATGTAAAAGAATGAAATTAGAACACTCCCTAACACCATGCACAAAAATAAACTCAAAATGGATTAAAGACCTAAATGTAAGGCCAGACACTATAAAACTCTTAGAGGAAAACATAGGCAGAACACTCTATGACATAAATCACAGCAAGATCTGTTTTGACCCACCTCCTAGAAAAATGGAAATAAAAACAAAAATAAATAAATGGGACCTAATGAAACTTAAAATCTTTTGCACAGCAAAGGAAACCATAAAGAAGATGAAAAGACAACCCTCAGAATGGGAGAAAATATTTGTAAACGAAGCAACTGACAAAGATTTAATCTCCAAAATATACAAGCAGTTCATGCAGCTCAATAACAAAAAAACAAACAACCCAATCCAAAAATGGGCAGAAGGCCGAGATAGATATTTCTCCAAAGAAGATATACAGATTGCCAACAAACACATGAAAGGATGCTCAACATCACTAATCATTAGAGAACTGCAAATCAAAACTACAATGAGGTATCACCTCACACCAGTCAGAATGGCCATCATCAAAAAATCTACAAACACTAAATGCTGGAGAGGGTGTGGAGAAAAGGGAACCTCTCTTGCACTGTTGGTGGGAATGTAAATTGATACAGCCACTATGGAGAACAGTATGGAGGTTCTTTAAAAAACTAAAAATAGAACTACCATACGACCCAGCATTCCCACTACTGGGCATATACCCTGAGAAAACCATAGTTCAAAAAGAGTCATGTACCACAATGTTCATTGCAGCACTATTTACAATAGCCAGGACATGCAACCAACCTAAATGTCCACTGACAGATGAATGGATAAAGAAGATGTGGCACGTATATACAATGGAATATTGCTCAGCCATAAAAAGAAATGAAATTGAGTTATTTGTAGTGAGGTGGATGGACCTAGAGTCTGTCATACAGAGTGAAGTAAGTCAGAAAGAGAGAAACAAATACCGTATGCTAACACATATATATGGAATCTAAAAAAAGAAAAAAAAACATGGTTCTGAAGAACCTAGGGGCAGGACAGGAATAAAGATGCAGGCATAGAGAATGGACTTGAGGACAGTGGGAGGGGGAAGGGTAAGCTGGGAAGAAGTGAGAGAGTGGCATTGACATATATACACTACCTAATGTAAAATAGATAGCTAGTGGGAAGCAGCCGCATAGCACAGGGAGATCAGCTCGTGCTTTGTGTCCACCTAGAGGGGTGGGATAGGGAGGGTGGGAGGGAGACACAAGAGGGAGGAGATATGGGGATATATGTATATGTATAGCTGATTCACTTTGTTATACAGCAGAAACTAACACACCATTGTAAAGCAATTATACTCCAGTAAAGATGTTAAAAAAAAAAAAAGTGGAGTGATAATAGTAGGTACCTCATAAAGTTGTTGTGAAGATTAAATGAAATAATGCATATAAAGCACTTAGTACAATGCCTGGCATATAGAACAGGCTCAATAAAAGTTAGTTTTTGTTGTTATTATTATTGTTGTTCTCATCAGAAAATACCTACATTTTGATAGACATAGGCCTGTGTTCAAAACCTGGCTTTGCCACTTACTGGCTATGTGACATACAGGCAAGTAACTTCACCTCTCTGAGCCTCAATTATTCAGCTATTTGAGGAGGGTAACTCTTTGCAGGGTTGTTGTAAGAATTTAATGTATTCAAAGCCCCAAGCACAAGGGCTGGCACATGATAGGTTCTAAATTCATGTTTTTTCCTCCCTCAGCGTGATGGTACAGATAGTGAGGCTGGCTTGTATCGCAAGAATTCCAAATCAGCTCTCTCATCATCCCAGGGCACCGCAGTGTTCACTCTGGGAGCCACCCCCAGCAGCTTGGCTGACAGGGCTAGGGCCAGGACCCTGCAGGAGCTAGTTCTGTCTTCACCCGAGTAACTGATGTTAAGGGAAATGGCGCGTGATAGAGCAGGGTCACACGTTTCTAGGGGCCACAACTTCTCTGTTAGCTCACTCAGCCTCCTGCCTATGCCTTTATTTTAAAAAAGGTCTAGGTGAAAACTTCTGATTTTCCCCTACCCATCCGGAAGGCGAGAGGATTTTGAACAAGGCCATGCTGTAGTAGTGTCATCAGGTCTGCTTGAATTTAGCATGGTGCAGGTTGACTTGTTTTTTACCTTTTTAAAATTGTTCCACCAAGAAGCATGCTAGGTCCTGGGAGGCTGTGAGGGTTGAGGAAGGATGGACTCTGGCACCAGGTGGAATCAGGGCTGGGGAAACAACCCTAAGGGGTGCAGCCGGCGGTTCCACTTGCAGTAGCCAGAGGGCCAGTAGGAATTGGGCTGGAGGGGCAGTATATAGGGCCCTAAGAGCTTCTCACACGTAGCCAGTGCTGTGGCCAGCATGGGTTAATTTGGACGAAGATAAGTAGCTGCATTATGCTCAGAAGTTATCATCATGACTAACAATGATTGTTATTCCCTCCTGAGGCTTGTGGCTTCATTTCTTTGTATCCAGATAGCTGTAGACACCCCCCAGTATTCCATTGCCTCTAGTTTCTCCTTCACCAGCACGTGTACATGCTTCCAGTGATCTTCCTAAGTTACATTTTAATTTATTTTTCTTATTCCATCTGACTTCCTGTGCCTGGCACACCATCCCTTCAAATCTGGCCTTAGCCGTTTTTTGTTTTTGTTTTTTTTCCCTTTGGCTATGCTGTGCGGCCTGTGGGATCTTAGTTCCCTGGCCAGGGATTGAAGCCGGGCCATGGCAGTGAAAGTGCCAAGTCCTAACCACTGGACCACCAGGGAATTCCCTGGCCTTAGCCTGTAAGTCTCTCTAGACATACCTCCTACCACTCTGATCTGACTTTTGTCCTTCTTTGGGTCATAGTCATTCCATGTTTATTCCAGGTGCCTTTCTTTGCTCAGATAGTTCTCCTTTCTGGGAATTAACTTTTTATATCCCTCCCTCCAACCCCTGGCTCTGTCTGTATTGGTCTTAGGTGTCCTCTGGAATGCCCCAGCTTCACTTTTCATGAACCTTGCCTGGCTTTCTTCCCCCACTGATCTCTCTCATCTCAGTACTAACTCCTGTAGCACAGTCTACATCAGTCGTTTAGCACTTAGAATGTCTTGCTTTGTACCCCAATGATTTTGGTTGTATTGTTGCCTATAAGTTTGTCTTTTTGCACTAATACTGGAATTGCTAAAGCACGACTCTGATCGTTAGTCCTACCTTTTAAAGGGAGTGTGGTGGAAAAGTAACATTCCTACCATGTAATAAGTCCTGTGCCAGCTGAGTATATATGCAGTTTCATTTACTTCTCAACCACTCTCTGAACTCGGTGTTATTAACTCTGTTTTAGAGATGATGAAACTGTAAGAGTGAATTACCTTCACTTACTAAACTAATCTAAACTCTGACCTGCCCGCCAGGGTTCCTGCAGTCTGACTTTAGCTCGCCTGACTAGTTCTTGTTGCCCTGCATTCCCTTACTCTATGCTGCAGCCATCTCAAACATGCTCTTAATATCTCATCACTGTGCCTTTGCTCCAGATAAACCCTCATCCTGGCATCACTCTGTTTCCCATTTTTGCCTGTAAAAATTCTACTTGTCCTCCAAGGCCTAATCAGGGTTTCTCAGCCTCAGCACTGCTGACGTTTTGGGCCAGACTGTAGGATGTTTAGCACCATCCCTAGCCTTTCTACACTAGAGGCTACTAGCAGCCATCCCACGCCCCACACCACCCAAGTTGTGACAACCAAACTTTTTTTATTGCCACTTGTCAGTCGCCCTGGGCAATAGAATTGCTCCTGGTTGAGAACTACTGGCCCTAGATTAAATGTTGCCTCCAAGAAATCTTGTTTGTTCCCCTACAGTGGGAAGTAATCCTTCCTCTCCCATGCTCCAGAGTACTTGGCATGAAGCCCTCATCTGGCATATTGCTTTGCTCCATATTGTAATTAGTTGGGTGCATCCTTGTCTGTCCTACCAGACTGTGAGTGCCTCCCAGGAGCAGGAACCAGGTCTCATTCATCACTGCTTCTCCCACAGTGCTTGTTGCAGGGCCTTGCACACAAAGGTGATGAGTTACATCTTTTCGTATTTGAAAGCAAAGATCCTGTCTTATCTCTGTGTGCTCCTTAAATTGTTTCACTAGGGCAGAGCAAGAGTATAGAGTTGGTTGGTCAATGGTATGGAGGACAGGGTGCTTTTGACTTGTGAGTTCCTGGCCAGGATAGCAGCTGAGTCAATGGTGGGCTGTTTCTAGAAGTTGCTAGAGTCTGGGCTCCAGACGTTTGTGTATGATGTGTGTGTCTGACCTCCTTTGTGACCGCTTCCCTATCCCTCTGCCCTGTGCTATGAATCATATACAGAATCTGGATGGAGGTAAAATCACTATAGTTAAAATATTAGGAAAGACAGAGAAAAACATACAAGAGGGGTGTTGAAGAAAGGAAAAGACGCTGCTAAGACTGCTGAAAGGCTGTGTGACTGAGCAAAGGCACGCACAGGCATTGGAGCAAGAAAGATGAGGGTTTTAGGTGTACAGTTAATAGTTGTATGACCTCGGGAAGTTTGTTAAACTCTGTGAGCTTCATTTCCTCACTGTCAAATGGGGACAGTAATCCTTACCTTGAAAGGTTATGGCACAGATGAAATGAACTTGTGCATAGAGAGTCCCCAGCCTGTGGCTTAGTTCCCAGTAGTAGTATTACTTACTACTTCTTCTACTCCTACCCGCCTGTAATGTGCTAGGCCTGTGCTGGGTGCTTCTACGTACAATCGCTCATGTCATCTTTACAAGAAACGTCTACTGTGGGGTACATAGTGATTTTTCCATATAACTGATAAGGAAACTGAGACTGAATTAGCTCACAGTTATCCATTTTTTTGGGTTACTGCAACTCACATCTGCCTCAGGCTGATGAAAATGTTTCAGACTTGTGGTGATTGTACACCTCTGTGATTATGCTAAAAACCCTTGAGCTGTACGGTAAGATGGTATGTGCATTATATCTCAATGAAGATGTTAAAAAAGTAAAAGTGTCACTACATTGGTTGGAGCAGTGATCACCTTCCACTTGCCTTTCTGTAGTCCAATCCATAAGAATCCCTAGTGCTCTGTAGAAAACACATTGAAAACCATGTTGACTTCTATCTCCATTTCCCCCACTCCTTACTTTGACAGATATGAAGAGGTGCTTCTAAGTCTGAATTACCATGGTTTCTGGAAGCAGAGATCCCTGGTTAGCTAACTGACAGCTACTTTCCCTCTGTTTCTGGGCAGGTGTAGATGGCTTTTGAGGACACCAGACTGAACAGCCTTTGGGAGAATTTCTTTCTCCTCCCTCCTCCCTCCCTCCCTCCCTTCCTTCCCCCCTCCTTCCCTCCCTTCCTTCCTTCCCCCCTCCCTCCCTCCCTCTCTCCCTCCCTCCCTCCCTCCCTCCCTCCCTTCCTCCCTCCCTTCTTTCTCTTTTTTTATAGTTGTCACTTCTGGGGAAGCTAAGGGAGAGCCAGGTGGTGATTCTCTCTCACCCACACACCAGGGACCTGAATCCAACGGAATTAGCCCCAGTTTTATGTTTCCTGGGTTTGCCTTGTGCTCAGGGCCTTCCTCTGATATCTAGTACTGCTACCATGCTGGCCCCTCAGAAGCAGAGTTCTCCCCTTGGTCCCTGAGCATGGATTTTCCTTGTTTCCTCTTTGAACAGCTTTGACAGCCTAGAGTTTTGTTTTGTTTTGTTTTGTTTCGCTTTTTTAAGTTTACTATATGAAAAGTAGGGCAGAAAAAAACTTGCACACAATTATTCAAATAACCTCAGCATGGGTTTCGATGTATACATTTCTGCTGCTGCAATAACTCTTCTTTGACCTAAAGGACTGTTACAGTTTGGAGGCACTTCGCTGTTTTTTTGCCTTCTAGCTCCCTGCCTATCTCCTGGTGCAGTCACCATCTTATCTCCTGCCTTGCGGAACATTCTGACCCCCTGCCCTTAATTCAGACAAAGCACAGATTGAAGTCTGCTCAGACCCTTTGGACAGAACAGAGATGACTGATACCATGAGAGATCATCCTTCAGGTAAAACGTGCTCTTTAGGCTAGGGAAATGACCTATCCCCATTTTTCCGTGTAAATACTTAATTATGGATGGCTGTAGCATTCACTCACCAGGGGTGCCTCATAGTCAGCTTCCGGGCTGCAACCCCAGTGAGTCCAAGTTCTGTGGCCTTCCTCAGGCATTCAGCCCTAACTTCTAGGAGGGCTTCCTGGCATTTTGTGAGTTTCTTAGAATAAAGTATCTGGAAATTGACTTTTAAAAGTCTAAGCATGAGCTTTAGAGTCTGACCTGAGTTCAGATGCAAGCTCGGCAACGTACTAGCTATAGGGCCAAGTAATTCGGAGGCTCACTTTCCTCATCTGTAGAATAGAATAGAGATGAAAGTAAGGTGCTCTTTGCCATTCATAAGCCCTTAGGCTAGTGAGAGAGGCAGATACGTAAACTGGCAGTGACAACAGCACATCTTCAGGGCTGTAATGGTGGTGCGCAGAGGAGACTGTGGGAGTTTCAAGGGGAATAGGGGTGAGGTAGTCTAACATGTGCTGGTGTAGCAGAAGACACATTGTCAGCCAGCACTCAGGGAAGGGTACTGGTTGCTAGACAAGCTGAGCTACACATCAGAGGGAGTAAGCATCGTTCGCAATCTGTCCTAGTGCCTTAGCCAGATACAGGGTGAAGCAGCAGCTCCCCCAGATGGTTTCACTCATGTTTCCAGGAAAACCCAGACGGTGGTTTGCTTTGACAGATAGGGCAATTCTTTCTCACTAAGCAGACTGTTGTTTTCCTTCCTCCCCTCTTTGTTGGTGAGTCTGCTTTGTCTATTCTGGATGGCAATCCTGTTAATGGCAGGGATTAGTTGTACTTGTAAGGTTTCTGTGTGTGTGTGTGTGTGTCTATATGTGTGTATGTCTATATGTGCCTTTGTGTTTGTTTCTTTGTGTGTGTGTATACGTCATTTTGTGCCTTTCTGTATTTGTTTGTTTGTTTGTTTGTTTATTTTTTGCTGTACGCAGGCCTCTTACTGTTGTGGCCTCTCCCGTTGCGGAGCACAGGCTCCGGACACGCAGGCTCAGTGGCCGTGGCTCACAGGCCTAGCCGCTCCGTGGCATGTGGGATCTTCCTGGACTGGGGCACGAACCCGTGTCCCCTGGACCGACAGGTGGACTCTTAACCACTGCGCCACCAGGGAAGCCCTGCCCTTCTGTATTTAGGTGTGTCTGTGTGCATAAGAAGCAGAGGAGGGGAGGAACGCTGAGCCAAGGAAGTAGGAGCTGAGAGAAGGCCCATGAGCCAGGTCAAAGGTCAAGGAGAAGAGTAGGAGTGAAAGGTTACAGTGCTGTACAGTGTGCAGGTCCTGGGGACAGAAACAGAGCCAGGAAGTATAATCAGGAGTCCAAGGCTGCTGTTAGTCTAGGCAGGATCTGGGCCCTACAAAGTGGTAGGCAGAACGCAAGGGTCATCTATGGCCAGAAATGGTCAAGCCAGCAGAGAGAGAAAAGATCTGCTGTCTTTGGATTAAGTAAGCTTCTGGATCTTCCTGTCTAAGGAAGAATCAGCCACTGGCTCCCAAGATCCTGCTTGTCTTCAGACCTAGCTGGTGTTTGTGTTTGTTTGTCTGTATGTATCTATATTTATGCCACTCTCTCAGTGCATGTCTGTATCTGCATGTGCATCACATTCAGTGTACTTAATGGCATTAGAAACAATTGGTTTCCAATGCAATGTCTGATTCACTTGAGGATCCATGACCACCACCACCCCTTATTTGTCCTCGTGTTCTCCATCCCCTTATATCTGTCTTCCTTCTCTAAACATATTTAGTGTCTGGTCTGTGCTGGATGTTGGGTATGCAAAGACTAATAAGGAAGACAAATTTTCTACCTGCAAAGAGCTCACGAATTAGTGAGGGGCAGAAAGACACACATGTTCAATCCTAACAGGTATTGTGACGAGAGATGAGCACTGCATGCTCTGTAAGTACAGAAGAGGGAATTTAACCCATCCTAGGGTGCCAGGAAAGACGACACAGAAGAGGTGATGCCTGAGATGAATAGGAGTTAACCTTGGGAAGAGAATGGTATAGCAAGTGGAGGAATGAGTATGATGTCCCTTTGGGATCTGTGAATCAGTGGTTGTTTTACTTTGAGCATAGAAGGTAATGGTGGGGCAGGGAGGGAGAGGTTGGAAATGAGGTTGGAGAGGCAGGCATAAGCCAGATCCTTGCCATACTGAGAAACTTGGATTTTATCCCAAAGATGATGAGCTAGAAGGATTTTAAACGGAGATGGCTCTAATTCTGACTGAAGGCATGTCAGGAGCAGGCCTTGCCAAGCAGGTAAAACTGGAACTTGGTTTTTCAAAGGGGAGCAGGGTTTACCAATGAAGAAAGAAGGAGGAGCATTCCAGGAAAGATTAACTTTATGAGTAAAGGCAGGAGGCAAAAAAAGAAAAGGGCAAGTTTGGGAGACATCAAGTAGGGAGATGTCTAGAGAAGAGTTTCTTCATCTACGAGATAGCGATACCGGTAAAACATCCCTTTGACGGCTGGTGTAAGGCTCAAATAAGATAATGGATGTAAAGAAGCCTTTGTAAACCATAACTCTGTATGAACATTTCAATAGTAGCAGTTGTTACCCAGCTTGTCCTCTTCTGCCCTCAGTGCCCAGCAGCCTCAGGCCCTCCCGGGTGTAGGTCAGGTAGGCATGCACCTCAGCAGCATGGCATGATCGGGTAAGAACCAGGCCCTCTTTCACCTAGCAGCCCTGCATCTTGAGAAGGAGAGGCTTAGAAGCTGCTGGGACTCAGAGCTGGTTCACTCAGGATACGTCATTTTCCACAGTGTGACCCCTCTTGCCAAGTGACCCAGGTTCAGAATAGTCAAACATTCCTGAAGCACCTTCTACATACAGGTACTGTGAGGGACTGTGCCTTACATGATCTCATTGTCTCCACATTGTAACTGTGAGGTAGTCTGCATTTTACAGGCTTAAAGTGATGTGGTGAGTAAGTGGCAGAGATGGGATTCGAGTCTGTATCGGTGAGGTTTTTTCCTGTATGTCCCTTCACCAGTCTTCTGATATCTCTGGGTGGTGAGCAAGTTCCCTGATTAGTTCAGAGTGGAAAATTCTGTGAGGTCTCAGGCAGTGTGGGGTTGAGAGGATTGGAGAAAGTGTTTCTGGGCTCTGTCTTTGGGATTGAGCCATAGCCCTTTCCTCCACATAGGACAGTGGTTCTTGCCTTCAGGGACTGACTTTCCCCCATATATCTGACTCACCCAGGTGCTTTCAATATGTCTGATTAACCTCTGTGTCCTCAGATACCAGCATAGGACATGCCACATAGTCACTACTCAGAAGATGCCGGTTGGGCAAATGAATGAACAAATGCCTCTTAATAGAGGCTTCATGTCTTCACTCATCCCTTCTGCCTTCTCTTGTGGTACTGTCATGCTCTAAAATGAGATTTTGCTCTGAAGGATTTTTTTTTTTTATATTGCTCTTTGACACATAAGCCTAAATTCTCCCTCTTAGAGTTGATTAGGAGCCAGAATGTTCTTAAAGAGGAGGCATGAGTTTGCCTTACTCTCTTATATTCTCTGTTCCCAAGCCTTTTCGTCTATCCACTCAGTGCCCAAAGGTGAGTGGCATTTATAAGGAACACATGGTGAGCCCTCAACTCTTACCAAGTTGATGTTCTATTTTGGAAATGGAGTCCAGGAGGTTTTCCTGCTGTTGAGTACTCGGCTGGTTTTGTATTTCCCAGGGTGTTGGAAAGCCATGCATAGGAATGGTAGTGAGTGTGGGGGAAAAACTGAAAGGGGAATCAAAACTGACTCTTGTTCGTGGGGATTGTAAGGAAGAGAGATTTCCTTAGTACTTGAAGCCATAATGGAGGGAGGATTAGGTGCATTTAGTCCAGGGTCAGCAAAATATGGCCCTCTTCCTGTTTTTTATAGAGTCCACAAACTAAGAATAGCTTTTATTTTATTTTTTATTTTTTTAAATTTTATTATTTTTTTGAATTTTATTTTATTTATTTTTTTATACAGCAGGTTCTTATTACTTATCTATTTTATACATATTAGTGTATATATGTCAATCCCAATCTCCCAAGAATAGCTTTTACATCTTTAAATAGCTGGGAGAAGAATCCAAAGAAGAATTTTGTGACATGTGAAATCTGTATGAAATTCAAATTTCAGTGTCCATAAGTAAAGATTAATTGGCACAGAGCCACTCTTATTCATCTACATCTTGTCCATGGCTACTTTCACAGAAGAGCAGAGTTGAGTCGAGTAGTTGTAACAGACTGTATGGCTCACCAAGTCTAAAATATTTACTGTCTGGCCCTTTACAGAAAAAGTTTGCCTGGCCCTGGTCGAACCCACCAGTTTTTAAAAAAATAGCTTTATTGGGATATAATTCACATACCATATAATGTACCCATTTAAAATGTACAATTTAATGGTTATTACTATATTCACAGATACGTGCAACCATCACTGGAGTCCATTTTAGAATATTTCTGTCACCTTAGAGAGAAAACTAATACACATTAGCTATTGTCCCCCTGTCCTCCTATTTCCCCTAGCCCTAATCTACTTTCTGTCTCTAAAGATTTGCTTATTCTAGACATTTCATATTGGAATCATATAATATGTGGTCCTTTGTGACTGGCTTATTTCACTTAATATAATGTTTTCCAGGTTTATCCATGTTGTAGCATGTATCAGAACTTCATTCCTTTTTATGGCTGAATAATATTCTATTGTATGGACACACTACATTTTGCTTATTCACTCATCAGTTGATGGATATTTGGGTTGTTTCTACCTTTTGGCTGTTATGAATAATGCTGCTATGGTACAGGTTTTTGTGGATAGATTTTTTATTTTATTTTATTTATTTAAAGAATTTTTAAAAAGTATTATTATTATTATTTTGACCACACTGCACAGCTTGTGGGATCTTAGTTTCCCAACCAGGGATTGAACCCGGGCCATGGCAGTGAAAGCTTGGAGTCCTAACCACTGGACCGTCAGGGGATTCCCAGTGGACAGATGTTTTTATTTCTCTTGGGTATATACTTAGGAGGGGAATTGCTGGGTCATATGGTGACTATGTTTACCCTTTGAGGAACTGCCAGACTGTTTTCCAAAGTGGCTGAACCATTTTACATTCATGTCAGCAGAGCATGGGTTCTAATTTCTCCATAACCTAACACTTGTTATTATCTGATTTTTTAAATTATAGCTGTCCTAATGGATGTGAAATAATATCTCATTATGGTTTTGATTTGCATTTCCCTGGTGATTAATTTTGCCAAACATCTTTTCATGTGCCTATTGATCATTTGTATATCTTGTTTTGAGAAATTAAAAAAAAATATATTTTATATTGGAGCATAGTTGATTAACAAAGTTGTGTTAGTTTCAGGTGTACAGCAAAGTGATTCAGTTATACATATACACGTATCTATTCTTTTTCAAATTCTTTTCCCATTTAGGTTGCTGTATAATATTGAGCAGCGTCCCCTGTGCTATACAGTAGGTCCTTGTTGGTTATCTATTTTAAGTACAGCAGTGTATACATGTCCATCCCAAACTCCCAAAGTCCCCTTCTAAGAATTTGAAAGGGATCTGAAACTTACCATGACCCAAACTGGGTTCTAAATGTCACCTCATCCAAAACCTTCTCTTCCCACAGCCTTTGTCATCTCAGTTGAAGGCAACTCCATTATTTCCATTGCCTGGACCAAAAAATACTCTGAATCATCCATAATTCCTCTCATGCCCCATATCCATTGGTAAATCCAGTGGGTTCTACCTTCAAAATATGTCCAAAATTTAATCATTTCTCACCCCTACTCCACTGCAGGTACTGAGACTCAACAGCCTCATAACAGATCACCATGTCTACAGTCTATTCTCAGTGTAGCAACCAGAGAGCTTTAAAAAATGTAAACCAGATCATTTCACTCCTCTGCTCAAAACCCTGTTTTAGCTCCATTTCTCATTTAGTGTGAAAGCCAAAGTTAACACAAGAGTCAGCAAGGTCCAGGACTTCCCTAGTGGTGCAGTGGTTGAGAATCCGCCTGCCAATGCAGGGGACACAGGTTTGATCCCTGGTCTGGGAAGATCCCACATGCCGTGGAGCAACTAAGCCCGTGTGCCACAACTACTGAGCCTGTGCTCTAGAGCCCGTGAGCCACAACTACTGAGCCCACATGCTGCAACTACTGAAGCCCACGTGCCTAGAGCCCATGCTCCGCAGCAAGAGAAGCCACCGCAACGAGAAGCCCGTGCACCTCAACGAAGAGTAGCCCCCGCTCTCTGCAAGTAGAGAAAGCTCGCGCACAACAATGAAGACCCAACACAGCCAAAAAAAAAAAAAAAAAAAAAAAAAGAGTCAGTAAGGTCCTATATGACCTGGCTTCCACTTATCATTAGGATCTCCTCCTTCATCTATCTCCTTTGGCATTTCACTTCAGCCACACTGCATGCTGTTTCTCAAACACTCCTTGTTTTCCCTGTCTTAGGGCCTTTGTTCTAGCTCTTACCTCTGTCTGGAATATTCTTCCCCCAGATATCCACTTTGATAACTCCCTCATGTTTCCCAATATTTTGTCTTTTCTCATACTTCTCCTTATCAATGAGACCTTTCCCAGACTACCCTATGTGATAATGAAATCTGCAAGCCTACTGCATTTCTGGCACCTACATCCTCATTACACATCACTTCTTTTTTTTTTTTTTTTTTGCTTGTTTTTTATTTTTAAGGACTTAATCACCTTCTGGATTCTATCATTTAATCCATAAGGGCAGGGGATCTGTTTTGTTCACTGCTAAATCCCTGGTACCTAGAATAGTGCTCAGTGTTGGTACTCTATAAATATTGTTAAGTGAATGAATGAATTTATTTAAAAAGGAACAGATTTTTTTTTTACATGGATTCAAATTACTATCTGGGGTCTCTTACTAACCTTAAGAATGTCCTTTAGTGCTTTTTATCAATATCAGGTGTTTCAACTAGCAATTAATTTTTCAGTGTTTATTTTGCCTTCACTTTTTTTTTAAAATTAATTTTTGGCTGCGCTGGGTCATCGTTGCTGCGCCAGTGCTTTCTCTAGTTGCGGCGAGCAGGGGTTACTCTTCGTTGTGGTGCTCGGGCCTCTCATTGAGGTGGCTTCTCATTGCGGAGCACGGGCTCTAGAGCGCAGGCTCAGTCTTTGTGGCGCACGGGCTTAGTTGCTCCGCGGCATGTGAGATCTTCTCGGACCAGAGCTGGAACCCATATCCCCTGCATTGGCAGGCGGATTTTTTTTTTTGCGGTATGTGGGCCTCCCACTGCTGTGGCCCCTCCCGTCGCGGAGCACAGGCTCCGGACGCGCAGGCTCAGCAGCCATGGCTCACGGGCCCAGCCGCTCCGTGGCATGTGGGATCCTCCCGGGCCAGGGCACGAACCTGTGTCCCCTGCATCAGCAGGTGGACTGTCAACCACTGCGCCACCAGGAAAGCCCCGCAGGCGGATTCTTAACCACTGCACCACCAGGGAAGTCCCGCATCCATTGTTTTTGATGAGAAGTAGGCTATTATTTTTATTTGGCTTCCTTTATGTGTAATGAATTATTTTTCTTTTGCTGCTTTTAAGATTTTCTCCTTGCCTTTGGCTTTTAGCTTTTTCTGTGATGTGTCTGTTTGTGGATCTCTTTGCATTTATCCTATCCTCTTTGAAGTTTGTTGAACTTTCTGGATAGGTAGATTAATGCTTTTCAGTAAACTTGGGGAATTCCCAGACATTATTTCTTTCTCTCTCTATTTTTTTCTGCTCCTTTCTCTTCATCCTCTCCTTTTATTTATTTTTATTTTTAATCTTTTTTGGCCACAACACATGACTTGTGGGATCTCAGTTCCCCGACCAGGGATTGAACCCCGGGCCACAGCAGTGAAAGCCCAGAATCCTGACCACTGGGCCACCAAGGAACTCCCCATCCTCGCCTTTTGATCCTTCCATTATGCATATGAGCAAAATGGTGTTCCACATTTCTCTGAAACTGTTCATTTTTTCTCATTCTTTTTTTCTCTCTGTTTTTTGGATTGCGTAATTTCCTTCAGCCTATCTTCAAGTTTGCTAATTCTGTCTTTTGCTGGTTCAGAGCTGCTGTTGAGCTCCTCTCTTAGTTATTGTACTTTTCAACTCCACAGCATACCTTTGGTTCTTTTTTGTAATTTCTATCTATTGATATTCTTTATTTGATGTGACATTGTCATCACACATTCCCTTACTTCTTTAATCATGGTTTCCTTTAGTCTTTGAAGATATTTATAATGGCTACTTTGGAGCCTTTTTCTTTTAAATTTGAAATTTGGTTGCTGTCACAGACAGTTTCTGTTGCCTGCTTTTTTTCTGGTGTATGGCTCATACTTTCCTGTTAATTCACATGCCATATATATATATATATATATGTATATAAAACAATATATGTATTGTTAGAAACTGGATGTTTTTGATCATATACTGGTGCAATTCTGGCTACTGGTCCAACCCCTCCGGGGCTTGTTATTATTTACTTGTTTGTTTGTTTGGTGACGGGAAAGATTATTTCAGTGGTCTGTTCCCACCACCTCCCGACAGTGTGAAGCCTCTGATGTTGCTTCTCAGAGGGTGCAGCTTTGGATATGCCCACAGTCACCTTTGGATGACAGTGGTTTTGGCAGGGCTGTCTTTGACTCTGTCGTTTCCTGGCCCCACTCAGCTGTTAAGCTCTGTTAGTTGCCATCTGATTACTCTATTGTTTTCAACAATGCCCTGGGGCATAAATTTTCTCCACAGACTGATCCACTCATATTAGGGCTCCTTTGAAAGGATAGTTCCTGAGATCAGTGTTTGAGATTTGTTCTTACAAGAGGAGGGCTCCTCCCAGCTGTCTCTGTTCCCAGTTCTCGTCAGCAAATTCTTTAGCCTACAGTTCAGCCTATATCTCCAATAAATCCACCCCTCTCCTCCCTATTGCCTTTCACCAGAACTTTCACTGTTTTTCAGAGAGCCCTTAGTCTTAAACTTCTTCACATTCTGTTGCAAATAAAATAATTTCCTTTGGGGAGAGGTTCAAAACTCTCTAAAGCCTGCTTCTCCTACCAGCCAAGAACTCTGAGCTATGGTTCTGGAGTTGGAGGTGGGGACGATGACATTCTTCTCTTTGAGTGACACGCCCATTTTAGGAGCTGAGCACTTGGTGGAGGGATGGCAGTAGCCTTGTGCCAGGGTATAATTGCTGTCTTATAAGCTAGGGAAATGGCAATCAGGTCCCCAGTATGCTCAGTGGCTCTGCATCCAAGGTGAAGTCCCTGCCCCATGAGTGGGGACTGGGTGGAAGTAGGGAGGCCCACTTCTTTGCTGGATTCACCTAGAACTTAGCTTTAGCAACAGGTAACTGGAGGAAGGAGGAGACATAGCCTTCCAACTGGGAGCTTGGGGATGAGGGAGCCCTGTGTTCTCAGCTGCACCAGTCTGGAATGGAGTTTCTGTCTTACTGATTTTGAAGTGGGGAGAGAGAGAGGGAGCAAGTGTTAATTAAAATACTACAGACTCTCACTGTTCTCACTGAGTTTTACTAGATCTTCTTGAACAAATGTTTCTTCATTTGCTGTATGCCCTAGGACAATTTCTAGAGACTTCGAATGATTGCTTTTTTTTTATGGTATCAGAGATTATATATTTGCATTTTCCAAGTTTTCCGTGATAATGAAAATTACTTGTCATCCATAAAAACATGCTTATTAAAAAAAACCCAAATAACCTAGAAGTAAATGAAGTAAATTACATAAAGCCCCCTTTCATTCCTCCTCTCCCAATCCTAGTGCCTTGGGCAGAGGAAACCATGAACATCTTGATATGCATTATTACAGACTTTTTTCTAGGCATTCACAGACACACACGTGCCATATATAGGTAAACAGGTCCATAACCATATAAACGTAAACAGGAGTGTGTGATTCAGTATTATTGTGCAACTTGTTTTTCATATCACTATGTCTTAGAAATATTTTCATGTCCACACTATAGATCTCTTTTTATCTGCTGCAGAGTATTGCCTGGTAGGAGTTGGTATGTATTACTTCAACAATTTCTTCATTTATGTACAATCATGTTGTTTCAAATTTTTTGTTATTTCAAAAAATGCTTCGATACACATAGTTATACCTGACTCCTAGGACTTGCGTGAAGATTTGTTCAGGTTGCATGCCTACAGTCAGACCTGTTAAATCAGAGGCTAGACACCTTTTAAGTATTGATATACACTGCCAAATTGTTCACCTGAAAAGCTACATGGATTTATGCTTTCTCCAACAATGACAGAGTGCTCATTATCTCCAGCACTAGTTATTATTATTATTATTATTTTTTTGCGGTATGTGGGCCTCTCACTGTTGTGGCCTCTCCCCTTGCGGAGCACAGGCTCCAGACGCGCAGGCTCAGTGGCCGTGGCTCATGGACCCAGCCGCTCCGCGGCATGTGGGATCTTCCCGGACCGGGGCACGAACCCGCGTCCCCTGCACCGGCAGGCAGACTCTCAACCACTGCGCCACCAGGGAAGCCCTCCAGCACTAGTTATTACCAATCCTTTCATAGCTGCCTTTTCAAGGGATGGGAAAATTGTATTCATTTTAATTTTTGACTGCTTATGAAGTTGAAAGTTTATACATGTTTGTTTATATTTCTTCTTTATAAAAATATTTTTATATCTTTTGTTCGTCTTTTGTTTGGTTTCTAGGTGCTCTTATATTAAGGATCTTTAACTTTCTGTTATGTCACATAATGAATGATTGCTTTTAAAAAATAACTTTTGCCACTTTCACTGGAGAGTGGGTCTATGGAGCTTCTCACACTGTCAAGCCAGAAGTCCCCTCTAACTCATCAGTTTTTAAAAACATTTTTACCCATAACACATTCTGTCCAGTGCTGTGTATTCCTCCTATGTAAATGTAGCAGTAGTGACCCCAAGAAGAGAATCCTTTCTGTTTGGGGAATATTTTTAAATTAGTGATCCATTTCTATCCCCCTTTCATAAGATTCCCCTGGCAGTAGTCCTAGGCTAGCTTGGATACTTTGGTCCCGATAGTTTGCAAGACTGAAGATGTCAAAATTTCTTAGTCTTTGCCATTCTGGCCAGATACCTAGCAAGTTGCAACTTCAGATGCTGCTTCTAGGATTTGATCTGTGTCATATGACCAATGTCATGGCCTGAGGACATCAAAGATGATTCCATGACAAGGACTAAGCTTTATCATTGACCTCAGAGAGATTCTCTGTACCTGCATGTGTGCTGGGCTGGGTACTAGATATATAGGAGTAAAAGGAAAGGTGAAGTTGCTGCCTTAGAAGAAATTCCTCTAGTTGTGGAAATAGCCATGTAAACAGATGAGGATACTGCAGTAGGATAAGTGAATAGTGTGATGGAGTCACGGAAGAGGAAGACCTAAGTTAGTTTTACCCATGTACAGAGTTGCTGATATGTCATTTTGGTTCGAAGAGATGATGGGAGAAGGAGAGTGTTTTAGCTAAGGGAATAGTATGTGCAAAGACATGAGACTGGTCAAGAACCTGGTACTTTCAGAGAACTTCAAGTATTTCATTATCATTGGGGTGGGGAGGAAGTGACAGTTGATGTGGCAAAGAAGGCAGGGAGGGTCTTGCCAAGGTTGTGAAAGTTCTGTTTTAAATGGAGTTAAAGCTTTCAAAGTAAGAAACATAGAGTAGAATGGCAAGGGCCTTGGAGGTCAGTAGATTACAGTGCCTTGTCTATTGCTGATCGCTTGGCACATGGTCTTCATGTAGCAAGCACTTAGGAAATATCTGTCTTCTACCTCCTCTGTGTGTCTCTTTTACATATGAGAGATCAGCATCATTGTAATAGTGGGCTCCAGGATTGCACATTCTTAGTATCTTTATATTCCTCTTATAGTATATCAAATGTATTAATATTTAGGAGAGCTCAATTCATACATAGGAGAGCTTATTTTGTGCCAGGTACTATTCTAAGTTCTTTATATGAATTAATCCATTTATAATACCCTCAATATAAGCGTATTATGAAGTTTGTACTATTATGTCCATTTTACAAATGATGTGACTAATACAATGAAAGTGAGTGGTAGAACCAGGATTCAAACCCAGGCAGCCTGGCTCTAGAATCAAGCTCTAAACCATCATGTTACACTGAACCCAAGCCAGTGTAACCCTCTGGCCCCTAGCTGGATATCTTTGTTTTAGATTGGCTGGCAATGTGGGGACCTTTTTCTTTCTTCTGTATAGTAGACATAATATGCATTGACTACCTACTCTAAGCTAAGCATTCTTCTGGGTGTTCTAGGGCAAGCTCAAGTGAGAGATACTCATTCAGTTATTTAATAACCACATACCTTGCTCTGTGCCAGGCTCTATGCTTGGAGATTGGCTTACAGAGCTAAATTAATTATTTATTTAGGTGTTCCAGAAAATTTGCAAGATACCAGATAAAGAGATAAGTGACAGGGCTTCCCTGGTGGTGCAGTGGTTGAGGGTCCGCCTGCCGATGCAGGGGACACGGGTTCGTGACCCGGTCCGGGAAGATCCCACATGCCGCGGAGAGGCTGGACCCGTGAGCCATGGCCGCTGAGCCTGCGCATCCAGAGCCTGTGCTCCGCAATGGGAGAGGCCACAGCAGTGAGAGGCCCGCGTACCACAAAAAAAAAAAAAAAAAAAAAAGAGATAAGTGACAAATAAAACATAGTTTCTATATTTGAGTTGCTTAGGGGGAGTAAAAAAGGGGTAATAAAATAGTAATTATGGTATAATGGGATAAATACTGTCATAGATATATACCCTGAGGACTAAGAGAACAAATAGGACAGGGCAATTAATTTGCTTGGGAGAGGTCTGGAAAACTTCACAGAGGCAGTGACTTTTTCTTCAGCAGATAAAGAGAAGGAGAAACATTTTAAATGGAGCACCTTGTGTAAAGGAAAAAGAGCATGGTTTAGTTTGTTCAAGGAGCCTGAAGTGGCTTGATGTATCTAGAGCAAATGTTGGCAAACTTTTTCTATAAGGGTCAGATAGTCAATATTTTAGGCTTTGCTAGCCACACAGTCTCTGTCACAACGACTCGTCTGCCTTTGAAGCATGAAAGCAGCTATAGACAGTGCATAAATGAACGAATGTGGCTGAATTCCAATAAAACTTTATTTACAAAAACAAGCAGCAACCTGGATTTGGCCCATGGCCGTAGTTTCCTGACCCCTGGCCTGGAGTGTAGATGTCTGATAGGGAGGGAGAATGGCCAGGAAGCTGACTAGAAAGTTAGTCTATGGGCCAGATTGTAAAAGGCCTTGAATGTAAGGCCAAGAGGCTAGGGCTTTATCCTATTGGTAATGGGGAGTCATGAGGTTTTAAGTAGGTACGTTGGTATAGTTAGATTTATACTTTACAGAGGTCATTCTGGTGACTAGTGTGGTAGATGGACTGGCAGAAGTGCGACTAGATGTACAAAGGTGAGTGAGAAATGACTGTCCTCTCCCTGACCTTGAGCAATAGCTTCTGGTCTCACTGAGGACAGATTTTTCACCCCTGAGATGTCCATGTCCCCAGCATTCTGTACCAATGACATTCAGAGCTGTTGTAGCTAAAATTTGGGTCCTTGCTAGATGTTCACGTGGTGAACAAGAGTTGGGAAGCTTCTCAGATCTGGGGCATGTGTGTTGTGGGTTCTAAACATTGTATGTGTGGGGAAGTGGGAGTGGTGCTGTGGTGGTGTGGTTTGGGAGACGTGGAGTGTGCGCAGTGGGGAACAAGGGTGGAAAGGGGAAGGAGGAGTAATTGCTTCCAGGGAAGAACCCAGGAGACCTGCCTGATTCCTGCACCCAAAGATGTGCTGCTCCTCTTCCAGCTTTACCTCAGTGAATTCTGTTCCCTGACGAAGCTGGCTGGGCCTATTTTGTTGGGAATTCTAGAGAGATGTCTCCCCTCCTGTCTGCTCTCACCCACACCCCTTCACTACTGTTTCACTTGGAATGGGGTTGCATGCTTTGTGCCACTGCCAGGGAGATCACTTTTCTGAGCTCATAGAACTAAATATACCTAGTAACAACTGGTCCCTTGGCTCTTCAGAGAGCTGTTGAGCTGCAGCTCTAGCCAGTGCTGTATTCCCCCTGGTAAGGCAGGACTTTCAGGGAGCCTCCTTAGGCCTTCCTGAGAGAAGAGCTGCTTGTTCTGAGTCCGAAATAGTAAATCCTTGTTGTGGGAGCCAAAAGTTGCCTCTTTGGTTTTGTTTTGGTTTTGCTTTTTGTTGCTTTTAAACTTTGTCTTATATCAGACATTAGCCATTAGCTGGATGTGGGACAGTGTTCAGAGCAATATATGATAATGGCTACCTCAAGTATATTGGACATAAAAGTTCTAGTTCTGTACAACTTTCTTGTATGCTATATTTATGGCTGGGTAACTGGGACAGTCTATCAGAGGATATATGGTTTGGTAGGGGAGGTAGACGCATAATAAGACTGATTAAGGTATACACAGGGATCGTGGGAGCACAGAATAATCATCTTTGATCTAGAAGCCCTCATTGGGCTTCTGTGGTGGCACAGTGGTTAAGAATCCGCCTGCCAATGCAGGGGACACAGGTTCAAGCCCTGGTCCAGGAAGATCCCACATGCCACGGAGCAACTAAGCTCGTGCGCCACAACTGCTGAGCCCGCGTGCTGCAGCTGCCGAAGCCCACGTGCCTAGAGCCCGTGTTCCGCAACAAGGGAAGCCACTGCAGTGAGAAGCCCGAGCACCGCAACGAAGAGTAGCCCGTGCTTGCCACAACTAGAGAAAGCCCGTGCACAGCAACGAAGACCCAATGCAGCCAAAAATAAATAAAGTAAAAAAATTTCTTTTAAATTAAGGAAAAAAAAAAAGAAACCCTCGTTATCTTCCTCAGGACCAACTGCCCCACCTCTAAGCTGCCCCAAGTTGTGACATATGTATAATACTGTTTGATACGGACAATTAATTTTTTCTTAATTTTAAGTAAAATATAAACAAAAACATCTTCATAAAATGTTGCATTATAAAATTAATTTGTAATGAACGATCTACATAAAAACAATGTGCTTGCTTTGCAAACACAACCTCATGACAAGTCCCTTAGCCACCACCCTCCCTTCCAATCAAATTGTAGCCCTTAAGCCTCTCCCAAATAAAATTCCAGAGTTGTCACTGGAGCTCAGTGTTCCTAGACCTTTAAATTATTTTTTTAAAGGGAGCTGGACTTTTGGGGTGAAATTTGATTTTTTAAAATCATATTTATTTATTTGGCTGCGCTGGGTCTTAGTTGTGGCCTGTGGGATCTTCAATGCGGCATGCAGGATCTTTTCAGTTGTGGCATGTGGGCTCCTTTAGTTGTGGCTTGCAGACTCTTAGTTGCAGCATGTGGGATCTAGTTCCTTGACCAGGGATTGAACCCAGGCCCCCTGAGTTGGGAGTGTGGAGTCTTAACCACTGGACCACCAGGGAAGTCCCTGAAATTTGATTTTTAAATATAGTTTCAATTTATAAAATGCTCTGTGGGCCATTAAAAGACATGTGCAAAGGCAGTTTATGACTTGTGCAAACATGACTCATTTAATCCTTATCACACTCAAATGAGAGGGATAATTAGCCCTCATTTTGGGGGGGAATACAGGCTCAGAGATGCTAAGTAGCTTGCCCAAAAGTCACATAGGAAGTGGTCTATTTCTAAAGGTTCTGAACTCTTTATATTTACAGTACACCGCCTTTCCTCCTCTTAAAGCCTCAGCTCGGTACTTTGTGACCACCTAGAGGGGTGGGATAGGGAGGGTGGGAGGGAGACGTAAGAGGGAGGAGATATGGGGATATATGTATATGTATAGCTGATTCACTTTGTTATACAGCAGAAAGTAACACACCACTGTAAAGCAATTATACTACAATAAAGACGTTAAAAAAAAAAAGAAAAAAGCCTGATTGTTGCAGCCACACTTCCTTGTTCTCTAAAGAGGTTCCACCCAGCATCTGGCCCTTCCTTCAGGTATAGCTTCTGTCAGCCCACACTCCTCGTTTGGCACCACCTTCTTGCTGGCCTTGTTTTCTGACCTTACTCTTTCTTTGCATGCTTTGTGGTACCAGCAGAGCCTGATGTTAGCCCCTGTGCAGATACTCCTTGCACTTTCTTCCCATGAGCTTCTCTGCTCTCCATACACCTCAATGACCAGACTTGGCTATAAAAAGCAGTCTATTTCTTGTTGGCTCCCTAAAAGTAGCTGGTATATCTCATTACATGGTTTCCTGGAGTTAGCTAATAATGGTAGAAAATCCTCTTCCTTGGAGATTTTGGCATTTCTGCTCCTAAGGCCTGCATATGACAAGTGTTTCTCTAGTCTTAGATTAAGAGAGCCTAGGAGGACTAAAGTAGGGTATACCTTAAAGGACCCCTGATGAATCAAAACTAAAAAAATTATGAAGATTAGAAATTTGATCTCTGTGAAGTTTATGCAAAACCTGACAACTTCTCATTATATCCACATTACTACTTTGTTTCAAGCCACCATTAGTTCAGATCTTGATTATTGCAATTGCCACCTGGTTTCCCCGCATCTGCCCTTGTCCTCCTATAGTCTGCTTCTCAACACAGCGTTCAGAGAAATGCTTTTAAAGATGTAAATGCGATCGTGTCGCATATCTCTTCAAATTCCTCCAACAGCTTCCATCTCAGAGTAAAAGTCAAAGTCCTTATGATGACCTACAGAGGCCTTTATGATCTGGACCCCTGTTACTTCCCTGAGTTCATCTCCTACTAGTTACCACCTCACTTGTTTCTCTTTGGCCACACTGGCCTCCTTGCTATTCCTTGAACATACTTGTTCTTGGCTCAGGGCCTTTGCATTTGCCATGTTCTGTTCTTGGGATACTCTTCCAGTTATTCTGCTTGCCTTTCTCCAACATCTCCTTCAGATATTTGCTTAAAAGTCATTTTCTTAATGAGACTTTCCTTGACACCTCTAATGAAGATGATAAATCACTAATACCACTACTCTTGGCCTTCCCTCTTGACCTTCCCTGCTTTATACAAATTATTGTCTCTCTCACCCAAACTGGATGTTAGCTCAATGAGGACAAAGATTTTCGTCTGTTTTGTTTACTATTTACTGCATTTCTAGTTCCCGGAACATAGAAATCTTATATTTGTTGAATAAATGAATGAATGAATTTCTGCCTCCAGAATGACTATCTCAGACTGCTTGTAACTGTGTCTTCCCTGATATGTCCTAGAGTCTGGTGTTTAAGGTCCAGTGATCTCATCACTTAGGTCTCCAGTGAGAGTAATCAGACTCTCAATAAAATTAACAAAATTGTTTTAAAATTCATTTTGAAAAATAAGTAACTGAGATTAACAAGAAATGTTCTGAAATAAAAGAGCCATGGAAAGAGGGGTCAAGACATTAGAAAAAATTTTAAAGCATAAAATAAAATAAAATTAAATTTAAAAAAAAGTATAATAAAATAGTCAAGTGCTAGCACAAAAATATGGTTTAGTGCAAAAGAATGGAGAGGCTAGAAATATACCCAACTATATGTAGTTGTTATTACTTTATAATTACTTCTTATTATATAGCATTTTCCCAAAAAGGGAATAAAGACAGATAATTTTTTTTAAGGTCTGAGGCATTTATTTATTTATTTATTTATTTTAATTGAAGTATAGTTGATTTACAATGTTGTGCTTGTTTCTGGTGTGCAGCAAAGTGATTCAGTTTTTTATGTATTGATATATGTATGTGTATATATGTGTGTGTGTATATATATGTATATATGTGTATATATATATTCTTTTTCATATTCTTTTCCATTATAGGTTATTACAAGGTTTTGAATATAGTTCTCTGTGCTATACAGTTGGACCTTGTTCTTTATCTATTTTATATATAGTAGTTTGTATCTGCTAATCCCAAACTCCTGATTTATCCCTCCCCACCCCCATTTCTCCTTTGGTAACTGTAAGTTTGTTTTCTATGTCTGTGAGTCTGTTTCTGTTTTGTAAATAAGTTTGTTTGTATCAGTTTTTTAGATTCTACATATAGGTGGTATCATATGATATTCGTCTTCCTCTGTCTGACTTACTTTGCTTAGTATGATAATCTCTAGGTCCATCCATTGCTGCAAATGGCATTATTTCATTCTTTTTTATGGCTGAGTAATATTCCATTGTGTATATATACCACATCTTCTTTATCCATTCATCTGTCAATGGACATTTAGGTTGCTTTCATGGAAAGAGAGATAATTTAATAAATGGAGTTGGGATACTGGGTAGCAATTTGGGAAAAAATGTTAAGAGTCACAATTTATAGCATACAATACATTGGATGTTAGGTGGTCTAAAGGGCTGACTATTAAAAAATCCAAACATGTTAGATACTTCAGTCAGTTTACCTTTCTAAGAATTGACAAAATCTCCTTGCTCTGGGCCCTTCACCATGTCACTTACCTAATTCTTATTAAAAAAGTAGATTCTCTCACCAATTTCAGATGAGACATTGGGGAGCTGGAGAACCTAACCCACACGTGTCAGAAGGAACCTGAGTTTAGTTGTGGGCGGAGGACACAGAGAACTGTTAAACTTAGGCACTGCTCTTCACTCCTCATCTCGCAGGAGGTCTTGACTTCCCTTCAGGATTCTAGCCTCCATGGGAATGTAGCTAGGCCGTACCTATACCCCAGGTAGTAGACTGAAGTAGAGCTGTACTCCAGTATGTAGCTATTAGCCATATGTGACCATTTAAACTTAAATGTAAATTAATTTAAAAAAAATTTCAGGGGCTTCCCTGGTGGCGCGGTGGTTGAGAGTCTGCCTGCCGATGCAGGGGACATGGGTTCGTGCCCCGGTCCGGGAAGTTCCCACATGCTGCGGAACGGCTAGGCCCCTGAGCTATGGCCGCTGAGCCTGCGCATCCGGAGCCTGTGCTCCACAACAGGAGAGGCCACAACAGTGAGAGGCCCGCGTACTGCAAAAAAAAAAATAAATAAATAAAAATTCAATTCTTTAGTCATACTAGCCACATTATGAAGGCTCAATAGCCTGCCTGTGCCTAGTGACAGTTGTTTGGACAGGACAGATATTGAAGCTTTCCATTATTGCAGAAAGTTGTATTGGACAGTGCTACGTTATAGTTGTGGACATTGTCAAGATCCTTGTGCTCAGCAGCCTATACCCTGACTAGGTTGAGAGTAATCCAGTGTGGTCTCTCTTCAAACTTCTCTCCTGAGTCTTTAAGCCCAGACGTCTTATATCTGAAAAACCCTGGGGAGAAAATCATCCCTTGATTATGGGTTTAAGGAATCTGGGACCATTCTGTCAATCATCTGTTCATTTAGTCAACAACATTTACTGACATTACTCTGAGTCAGACCCTTTCCTTTCTTGGACCCTGGGGATAATGAAAGGAGGATAAGAGACATTTCCTGAAAATTCTACTAAAATGTGTTCTTGTGAGAGTAGTGATCAGAGTTGTGTATTTCTTTGATGTTTGAGGCCCTGTGGAAAGCAGTGATCACTGTTCAATCTTATACATACTAATGTGGTTAAGGATTGGGCTGAATGGGTATCTGTGAAATTAATTACCAGTTAAATTTCTAAAAGCTTTGATTTCTTTTGCTTTTCTTTTTTCTTGTAAAAGTATAGTGTGAAAAAAAAATCCACATAACTAAAGGACAGCATATGCAGTACAGGGGAAAAGTTTAGACTATAAAGTCAGATACCTTGGGTTGGAATACTAACTCTAACCCTTATCAGCTGTAACCTTGGGCAGATGTTTCAGTTATCTAATGCTGCATAACAGACTTCCCCCAAACTTAGTGGCTCCAAACAACAAAAACATTTATTTTATCATGTTTCTGCAATCTTGGCTTGGCTTATCAGGGACAGCTCCTGTGTGTCCACTTGGCATCAGGTGAAGTAACTCAAAATCTAGGGACTGGAATCACCTGAAGTCTCAGTCACTCACATGTCTGACTCCTGGGCTGGAAGACTCAGACAGCTTGTGCTGCTCAGACATTGCTAGCTCTAAATAGTCTTTACACCTTATCTCTCCAGAATGATAGCTTCAGGGTAGCCAGGCTTCTTACATGGTGGCTCAGAGCTCCCAAGGCATGTGTTCCCAAAGGGAGTGAGCCAGGTGGAATCTATATTGCCTTTTCTAACCTAGCCTGGAAGTCATTTGACATCATTGCTGCCACATTCTGTTTCTTAGAAGATGAGTCATTAATGTCAGCCTATATTCAAGGGCAGAAGAATTCAACTTTTATGGAAGGATTGTAAAAGAATTGTGGACATATTTTAAAATCATCACAGCAAGTAATTTAATCTCTTTAAACTTTTTGAGAATTCGGGGCAAACTGTTCTTTAAGACCATTACTGTTTTTGGACCTCCCTGGTGGCGCAGTGGTTAAGAATCTGCCCGCCAATGCAGGGGACACAGGTTTGAGCCCTGGTCCAGGAAAATCCCACAGCTGCAGAGCAACTAAGCCCATGCGCCACAACTACTGAGCCTTGCTCTAGAGCCTGCGAGCCACAAATACTGAGCCTGCGTGCTGCAACTACTGAAGCCTGCACGCCTAGAGCCTGTGCTCCACAACAAGGGAAGCCACTGCAATGAGAAGCCTGTGCACTGGAACGAAGAGTAGCCCCCGCTCGCCGCAACTAGAGAAAAGCCTGCGAGCAGCAGCGAAGACCCAGCGCAGCCTAAATAAATAAATAAATAAAGACTATTACTGTTCTCATTTGTAAAATAGGTGTGATAATTCATTAGTTGTGAAGATTAGATGAGAAAATATAAACTCTTGGAATGTTGCTTATGTGTAAATGAGTGCTCAAAAGTTGTTAATTCTTCCTTTTCCATAATTAAAAAAATATGAGGAAGGAATTTCTTATTCACGTTTATTTTTTTCTCAAGCGAAACATATAACAAAGAAGAAAAGGCAGTCTAGTTAGTAAGTAGGACATATTCACATGGAAGGATACATGGATGATGTGATACACTTGTACATCCGGCAGGTGGGATGTGCTGTGGGTAGCTAGGTGACCTGTGAGGAGATCTTAGTGGGCTGGCTTCCAGGTATCTCTTGTGACTTGTGTGCTTTCCCTTGCAGTTCCTGAGGGAAGACCTCAATTACCACGACCCAACGGTGAAACACAGCACCTTCCACGGTGAGGATAAACTCATCAGCGTAGAGGACTTGTGGAAGGCATGGAAGTCTTCAGAAGGTAATAGGCAGCTTGGTTGTCAATCCTAGTTGCCAGAAGGTTTAGAGAAGAGAGAAGATGGGTAGCAATTTGGCCTTTAAAGGACATGAGTATAAAATGCTTAGTAAAGAGCAAATTACTGAAATGGTTCTACATACAGTCACTGAATAGAGACTGTATAGAGACTGAATAAGACTGAAGAGAGTCACTGTGCTGAGAATGGGGGAAGATGCTCCAAACAGAGTTGGAGTTGTTCTCATTAGAATTCTTATCGAATCCTATCCTATCCCTACACCTCTCCTTACCAGCTACCCCCATCCCCCAAAGGAATCTCACAGCTTTGGCTGCTTCACCTCCAGAGACAGGGAGCTTGCTGGCCTTTTGAGACAGCCCCTTTCTTCTGAAGCTCCCCACTTGGTCCTGGCTCTGCTGAGTCCCAGATGATTCAGAGGTTGGGTCGAAGTACAGTTGAACTCTCTCCCGAGTCTTCTCTTCCCAGTTAAATAGCCCTAGTTCTTTGAAGAAAAATTTTTTTTCCAGCCTCCTCTTCATCTTGGTCACCTGCATATGGACACTTCTGTTAATGTCTTTCTTAGATCATGGCTCCTACAGTTGGACGCAGACCCCCAGGTGTGGTTTGATCAGCACAGAGCCGAGCGGGACCATCCGCTTCTCAGTTCTGGACCCTGTGTGTCTGTTAATGCAGTCTGATTAGATAGTGGTACCTTCAGCAGTCAAATCACTCTGCTGACTCATGTTGAACTTATTAAATTAAAACTTTAGGGCTTCCCTGGTGGCGCAGTGGTTGAGAGTCCGCCTGCCGATGCAGGGGACGTGGGTTCGTGCCCCGGTCCGGGAAGATCCCACATGCCGCAGAGCGGCTGGGCCCGTGAGCCATGGCCGCTGAGCCTATGCATCCGGAGCCTGTGCTCCGCAATGGGAGAGGCCGCAACAGTGAGAGGCCCGCGTACCGCAAAAAAAAAAAGAAAAAAAAAAGATTAAAACTTCAGCTCTTTAGAT
Source organism: Mesoplodon bidens (assembly GCF_964165515.1). Taxonomy (NCBI): domain Eukaryota; kingdom Metazoa; phylum Chordata; class Mammalia; order Artiodactyla; family Ziphiidae; genus Mesoplodon; species Mesoplodon bidens. The sequence goes on along the minus strand of NC_138164.1, from coordinate 58,470,669 downwards.
CTTTTTCATGTGTGAGACTGCTAAACTATGATTACCTTTTTTTTTTTTTTCTCCTAGAGCATTTGCTTCAGAATTCTGAGTGAAAGAGCATGTCTAATTGTATGAGGCTTGACAGGGGAGGAAAAAACAGTGCCTTATCCTCCTTTCCATTTGTGTCTATGGCTAGAGCTTCCTTTGATACTAATAAGAATGGAAGCAATCTCTCCCCTGGGTCTCTTAGGGTATGTCTTGATGCTAAGAAGAGTGAAAAATAAGTGACCACCAGCATTCCTGGTTTTTCGGATGAGGAACCTTAGGCCTAAATTTATTTATTTATTTATTTATTTAAAAAATTTTTTTAACATCTTTATTGGAGTATAATTGCTTTACAATGATGTGTTAGTTTCTGCTTTATAACAAAGTGAATCAGCGATACATATACATATATCCCCATATCTCCTCCCTCAGGCCTAAATTTATAAAGTTACTTGTTCATTGTATTTAGTAAATAGTAGAGCCAAGACTTAGACCTGGACCTTCTGCTCTCTAGGCCAGTGCTTTTCCATACCACCTTGGTTGAAAGCACTGGTCTGGTTGTAGAGAAAACCAGTTTTGGTAGGAATGAGGCAGTCTCTATTTTTGTTTAAATTCTTACCTAGGGGCTTCCTTGGTGGCGCAGTGGTTAAGAATCTGCCTGCCAGTGCAGGGGACACAGATTCGAGCCCTGGTCTGGGAAGATCCCACATGCTGCGGAGCAATTAAACCTGTGCGCCACAACTACTGAGCCTGCGTGCCACAACTACTGAAACCTGTGTGCCTAGAGCCCGTGCTCCACAACAAGAGAAGCCACCACAGTGAGAAGCCTGAACACTGCAAGGAAGAGTAGCCCCTGCTTGCTGCAACTAGAGAAAGCCCGCGTGCAGGAATGAAGACCCAATGCAGCCAAAAATAAATAAATTAAATAAATTAAAAAAGAAAATTCTTACCTAGGATTATGGAATTTCAGTTCTGGAAGGGATCATCTATAATATAGATGGAGAACATTAGATTTAAACAGGAAGACCTGGATTTTTAAAAAATATTTTATTTATTTATTTGGCTGCTCTGGGTCTTAGTTGTGATATGTGGGATCTTTGTTGCCATTTGTGGGATCTTCATTGTGGCATGTGGGCTCTTTAGTTGAGGCATGCAGGATCTTTTAGTTGTGGCATGTGAGATCTAGTTCTCTGACCAGGGATCGAACCTGTACCCCCTGCACTGGGAGCATGAAGCCCTAATCAGTGGACCACCAGGAAAGTCCCAGGAAGACCTGGATTCTAATCCTGGTTGTAGGATGGACAGGCTGATGCTTGTTAACTCTGTTTTTTTAAATCAATTTAGAAGAAGCATAATTTAGCTATATAGATAGCTTTCTGGAAATTGTTATCCTTGTGGGAGCTTTTGTTTAATAGCTCCTGAGCAACTCAGGCTGTCTACTGATGAGAGATCAAGCACAGAAATGATCTTTGGAATGATACCAGCACTGCCAGGAAAAATCTTCTAACAGTACCATTTAATTTTAGTTTTCTTCTTTTTCTGTAATAACTTGAGGCCACAGCGCCTGGGTTTTAAGAGTGGGTGTCAAAAGTAGGAATTTAGAATGAAAGATGGCAGGGAGAGCATTCCTGGCTTTCTCTGAAAGCCAAAGAGAAGTAGCTGGGAAGGGAAAGTGACCAAGAGAGGGCAGAAACAGAGGGATTAAATCATAGTATTAGAAAACAGCTCAAGACAATTTTCTGGTAAGAACTTTATTTCTAGACTCAGCAACTAATTGGAGCACTTCCAAGCATGTTCTAAATGACAGGAAGATGGAAGACAATGGAGTGAGTTTTGCAGAGTTGGTACCCATTACTGATGAGCAGAGAAAAACATTTCAATGCACAGTGATGTAGCTCATAGCTAAGCTAGAAGTGATATATATGTACCATTTTAGGATTTGGTCACCATGTGTCATGCCTGATGGTTTGACAGACTAAAAGTGAGAATCTTCCTGTGTACTATTTCTCCCAACAGTTTGTTTCATTATTCCAAGTAAGGCCCCTAATCTCTCTGGAGTTATGATTTCCAGAGCTACAAAAAGCAAGTACAATTCTGTCACTGGCTCAAACTGGCTGGCCTGAGTTTTTCGAGATGATGTAGATATCAGCAGTGGTCATTTGTATTCAGAACATTAGCTGACTAATGCCAGTACCATCTATGTGATTAATGTTGTTAACATTTTCTGACTAATGTTGGGGCCAGTCTTTTCTCTGTGTTATTTAGATTTAAGCAGAAAAGCCTGATAATCTCTACATTAGCCAGCTCTGGACTTTAATAATAAAAACAACAACAACAACTACAAAACTACTCTAATGTTTATATCATATTTAATATGTGCTAGGCAGTGTTCTGAGTGCTTTACAAATATTAACTCTTATTTCTTAGAAAAACCTTATGAAGTTTAAATATTACGATTTTCTCCATTTACAGATGAGGAAGATGAAGCAGAAAGAGAGTGATTAAGTGAAATAATGTGATGCAATTTTGTCACTAACTATCCAGGGTTAGTGCAGACTTCATAAGAAAAGGGCACGGGCTTCCCTGGTGGCGCAGTGGTTGAGAGTCCGCCTGCTGATGCAGGGGACACGGGTTCGTGCCCTGGTCCAGGAAGATCCCACATGCCGTGGAGCGGCTGGGCCCGTGAGCCATGGCCGCTGAGCCTGCGCGTCCGGAGCCTGTGCTCCGCAACGGGAGAGGCCACAACAGTGAGAGGCCCGCGTACTGCAAAAAAAAAAAAAAAAAAGAAAAAAAAGAAAAGGGCACAATACCTAACAAGAATACTGTCACTTCAGACACCAAACTAGCCATAAGCTCTGGGTGTTCCTAGACCACCTGTGCTCTGACCAACTGGCCACAAAATCAGGGGTTCCCACAATCCCCTCAGGTTTAATAATTTACTAAATAACTCTCGGGATTCAGGGAAGTGCTATGCTTATGACTACAATTTCATTATAAAGGATAAAAATGAGGACCAGCAAAAAGAAGACACCCATATGGAAAAGTCTTGTAGCATCCTGAATGTGGAGCTTCTGTGTCCTCTCCCCATGGAATCAGGACATATTGCCCTCCTGGCACATCAGTCATCAATGCAACCGTGAAGTTCAACCGAGCCTCATTGTCCAGAGTTTTTATTGGGGTTTCCTATAATTTAGGCATGATTGATTGACCACATGATTGAACTCAATCGCCAGCCTTCTATTCCTCCCCAAAGGCTGGGCTGATATCACCTGGCTCAAAGCCCCAGTCCTCTAGTCACATGGTTGATCTTTCTGGTGACCAGCCCCCATCCAGAGTAATCTCATTAGCATGAACTCAAGTGTGACCCAAGGGCCCACCATGAATAACAAAGATACTCCTGGGCTTCCCTGGTGGCGCAGTGGTTGAGAGTCTGCCTGCCAATGCAGGGGATATGGGGTCGTGCCCCGGTACGGGAAGATCCCACATGCCGCAGAGCGGCTGGGCCCGTGAGTCATGGCCGCTGAGTCTGCGCGTCCGGAGACTGTGCTCCACAACAGAAGAGGCCACAACAGTGAGAGGCCCGTGTATCGCAAAAAAAAAAAAAAAAAAAAAAAAAAAAATTAAAAAAAAAAAAAACAAAGATACTCCTATAATCAGGGAAATTGACCTAAAGACAAAAACCAGCCAAATTCTTTATTATACAAAATTAAGTCATTAAGTAAGGAAGAGCTGAACTAGTAGAGCTAAGGAAGAGTTGAGAACAAGGGCAACTCCAGGGATCCCAGCAGCAGGGACTAGGGGATTGGCCTCTTCTAATTAGTAACTCTCATATGTCTCGGCTACATCCATTCTTCATCTCTAAGTGTCTTTGCTCAAGATTCAGATACAGTGGAGGGAAAATCAGATTGGCATAGTTTGGATCACAGACTTATGTAGGGTAGTAATAGTGAGAGACGAGAGTATGTGTGTGTGGCAAGAGTTGAAGGGTGCTGCAAATTCCAATCTCTCTAAGATCCTTGAGGTAGGGAGAGTAGCAGTTCTTTAACAGAAGAGATGTCAGGTGAATTTTGTAGAATCTTTGAGCAGTACAATTGTTGTTTGTATGTTTGAGCCAATGGAAACAGTAACTATGCCCTTTGTAGTGAGGGGTGGTGGGAGGCATTGACCTAAGAGGATTCCCTTCTAAAGCATGGCTTCCATTCTTGTAAACAAAGTGCAGTGTTACTGTTTCTTCTCCCTTTTCGTGGACATGAGATTTAAAAAGATGTTGTCTGCCAAACAAAGCATATTTCTTAATAATTTCTTTACCCATTTTTATGAATCAAAGGCACCTTAACCATCAATTTTGATTCTAACTAAAGAGTATGATTCCAGCTAAAAGCAAAATAACCTGGTATTCTAGTGTCACTCTGAACTTTGTCTTGAGAAGATGTTTTTGTTTTTTTTTTAAATAATTTTTTTTCCTTTTTTTACATCTTTTTTTTTTTTTGCGGTATGAGGGCCTCTCACTGTTGTGGCCTCTCCCATTGCGGAGCACAGGCTCCAGACACGCAGGCCCAGCAGCCATGGCTCACAGGCCCAGCCACTCCGCAGCATGTGGGATCTTCCCAGACCGGGGCATGAACCCGTGTCCCCTGCATCGGCAGGCGGACTCTCAACCACTGCACCACCAGGGAAGCCCTAGAACTAGCTTTTAATTTAAATCACAACTGCTGTCTCATTTGGAACTCAATAAAATATTGAAAGCTCAGTAGTTGTTGACAAAATTAATTATTAGGGCTTCCCTGGTGGCGCAGTGGTCAAGAATCTGCCTGCCAATGCAGGGGACATGGGTTGGAGCCCTGGTCCGGGAAGATCCCACATGCCGCAGAGCAACTAAGCCTGTGAGCCACAACTACTGAGCCCATGTGCTGCAACTGCTGAAGCCTGCATGCCTGGAGCCCGTGCTCCGTGACAAGAGAAGCCATCGCAATAAGAAGCCCACGCACCACAATGAAGAGTAGCCCCTGCTCACCACAACTAGAGAAAGCCCACTCGCAGCAATGAAGACCCAATGCAGCCCAAAATAAAATAAATAAATTTATTTAAAAAGATTAATTGTTACAGAAAATGCCACTGATTTTTTCATGTTTATCTATGAGATGTTAGTCAGATGCATTGACATTAACCCACTTGTAATCTCAAAATGAATTACCTCAATTAGGAAAACAAGATCAATATGTACATATATGTAAAAATCTGGTTGTCTTCTCTTATATTCTGAGAATTTCTTAATATTTTCATGCTGTCATTCCTTACTCACCTCTGTAGTATTGGCCTCAGTAGGTACTGTTTCTCTCTTCCAATTTGTGCAAACATGCCTGCAAAAAACAAAAAAATTAACTGAGTACCTTCTACATACCAGGCATTGTGCCAGATTACTTTAGCATACCAGGCTCAGGCTCGTTTCTGTGCTCCACTTATTTTCATATTTTCTATCACTGTTTATCACACATCTTTCTCTGTACCTGCACTGATTTATCTGCAGTTATTACGATATGCCATTCTCTTTCATCCCTTGATACTTTCTCATATAGTGTTCCCTCTGTCTTCCTTTGTTGATCTGGTTAAATCCTACTTGATAATTAAGACTCAATTTAAGTATACCCTTCTTTAGGAAATCTTCCCTGAAAACCACAGGCTAGGTTAGGTGCCTTCTGTGTTCCCACAGCCTCTTTACATTTATCTCATCACAGCACTTAGCACACTAATTGCAGCTGTCTGTTCCCCTGCCTTTTTATTTCTGCACCAGACTGCTTGAGGGCATTATCTTATATGATTCCATATCTTAACACATAGCCCAGGACCTGGCCCAGAGCAGGGATGTGGAAGACAGGAGTTTGTCCTTGGGTCTGCCATTGTGTGATGTTATACGAGTTGTTTGGCTCATTCAACATTCCAAACTCTAGGTTCCTTTACTACTCTGCAGCCATGATGCTAGTCTTTCTCTAATCTGGTCTCTGCTAGCCATGTAGCTTCTTTATAGGTGGTGTTCACTAGTGTGTCCTTTTGGGCTCTGGCAGACTTGGTTTTTGCCAGGCAGCTTAGTGGGCCTATCACATGAGGCCTAAGTGAAAGGGCCAGATTCTTTTTGCAGTAATGGTTTAGGGCTTGGTATTGATACCATGTTAGAAAACTAACATAGTATCTGCCTCACTCTAGGCTCAGATGACAAACTGCTAGTGAGAGCCAGAGGGAAACCACTCAGAGAAAAACCACAGGTCTAGGCTGCAAACTGTCTTTAGGGAGGGCCACTTTGGTAAGATTCTGTAGGTGTCTTGGAATGCTCTCTCTCCACAGTAGTCAGATAAGAAGCTAGGCTTTGTGATGCATTTTCTGACTCACTCTGGCAATCAGTCACTCCTTTCTCTGTGCCCTCACATCACCCCATACATCCCTCTTACCTAGCACTTATCACACTGTATTATACTCATTTAATTTCCTGTATGTCTCCTTCTCTAGGAAAGAGCCCTGGATGATGGAGATCATCCAGATTGATCTCTGTAACCAACCAAGCATCTACTAGAGTAGAAGCCAGTGAAAGCTTAGTGAATGAAGGAATGAATGAATGGTGATAATAATGGATAATATTTGTTTAGCACTTACTGTATGCTAGGAACTTGTCATATCTTCATTCCACTCTTAGGATGTGAGAACTCTGATTCTCACCATTAGGTGACAGAATGAGGCACAGAAATGTTAGGTAACTTGTCCATGATCTTATATCTAGTAAGTAGCAAATCTTGAATTCAATCCAAGTCACTTGGTTCCAAAGTCCAAATTCTTAACCATTGTGCTATATCTGACTGGCTGACCAAAAGACTGACCAAAGGCTGACCAAGTGACCAACTCACTGACTAACAGCTGTGTGAAAGAGAGGCAAAGAAGGTACTGGTACCTTTTCTGCCAGACATAGTTCTTTTGGGATGTGAGTTTGAAACTACAAAAGTGAGGGCTTTATTTGGAGGCACCACCAGTCCATTAGGGGAAAGACATACTGATTCAGGAGCCCATTTCTTACTGCTTATTCTTTCTCTGACAAGAAAAAGGATTAGCCAAGGCCAAGGATCTGTTCTGGCATATCCCTGGAGGTATCACTATAGCTCATGTGCTAGGAGTAGTACTTACTGTTCCATCTGCCTGGAATGCCCTTCCCCCAAGTATCCACATGGCTCATGACTTCATTTTATTTTCTCCTCAAATGTCATCTTGTCAAAGAGGCCTTCCTTGATCTGGTCTGATATAGCACTACTCTTTATCCTCTTACCCTGCTTTATTTTTCTTCTTGTATTTATCACTACCCAACATACAATTATTTGTTACAGTGTTTTAGTTTGTCTCTCTCCACCAGAATATAAACACTAGGAATCTGTGACTCTTTTGTGCACTGTTATATTCCTAGCTTCTAGAGTGGTGCCTGGCAAGTAGTAGGTACTCAATAAAAATTTCCCCCCAATGAATAAATGATTTTGGAGTTTTGGACCGACTGCTTTCAAGGCCTTTTATCATTTGGCCTCAGCAGTGCCTCACCTTCCTTGTCCCTATGTATAACCCTTGGACTCCAGGCAAACGGGAGTCAGAGTTCTCTGAACAGGCCCCACACTTTATAGTTCTGTGTCTTTGCTCATGATTTTTTTTTTTTTTTTGCGGTACGTGGGCCTCTCACTGTTGTGGCCTCTCCCATTGCAGAGCACAGGCTCCGGACACACAGGCCCAGCGGCCATGGCTCACAGGCCCAGCCGCTCTGTGGCATGTGGGATCTTCCCAGACCGGGGCACGAACCCACGTCCCCTGCATCGGCAGGCGGACTCTCAACCACTGCACCACCAGGGAAGCCCCTGCTCATGATTTTAAAATGGGCTCCAAAGAGTTTCAATAAGTGAAGAGGTAGAGCTGGGTTTTAAGGGCTAGTTGGTGTTTATCAGGCCAGGAAGAGGGAAGAGAGCTTTTCCGGAAACAGCAAAGACCTAGAAGTCTGAGAGCAATGTTCAAGGATAAATAAGTAAATAGTGCAAGATACTGATTCTAGAAGAAGACTGAGAAGCTAAAAGCTATAACAGAGGCAGCATGTAGGGTAAAGCTGTGAAGTTTGGGTCAAGGGTTTCCAACTGTACAAGACAATCAACTGGGGTGCCCCAAGAGAATATAATAGCTTGTATTTATATTGCATTTATTTTTATCTCATTTAATTTTTATGTATGTTTTACAGTGTACCTAGTGTTAGTACATATATCTAATTTATAAACAGATATTCATGTATTGGCAACGTGTGCTCAAATTTTTTTTTTACATGTAGATTATGTCATTAGAAAGGTTGGATGCTACATAGTCAGTCACCTTGTACATTTCTTTTTATAAAAGGACTATTTGTTGTGGAAAACTCCAGAGGTTGGCTTTCTCCGATTCTGTGTAGTATTGTTTGTCATTTTGCCCAGAGATGTAGTCTTTGATGTCTCTAGGAGCAAAATGGACAGGCGTAGGGGGATGAGAGAATCATCACCTTAGAAAACTCTCTCTTGCTTGCATGTCCTCCTGGGGTTTGGTCATGTGAGTCACTTGGAGTCTCTATCTGTACTAAGCTCCCCTGGCCAAATTCTGTCTCCTTTTACTGTCAGCCACAGCTCTCTGTACTTGCTGTTACCTTCTTCCTCACTTTGGCTCAGGGATTCTTCCCATTTTCTCTTTTGGAATGAGAAAGCAGAACAAGATTTTTAACTTTTAGGTACTTGAACCTTAGGAACAAGGGGCCCTAATATCTCACCTTGACTGTTGAGTGAGATCTTCATGCTGGGACACAGCGTTGCTGTCTGACAAGGATGCAGCTCGTCCTGGCTTAGTTTTTTCAGACTGCAGTGACTCTGAGTTGGCAACACCATACTGCCAAGCCTTACCTAGGTAGGGCATCTGCCAGGTAACAGAATAATATCTGGAGCACAAAACCCAAAAAACAAGTGCCTTGAGGTTTGTCCTGACATGCTGAAGTCATCATCCTTTTCTGCAAAGTGTAGTTCTGTAGGGACTGTGTTCAGAGTCCATCCTTATTGGAGTGTAGTGGTCCCCTTACAGACCCTCTGCCTCACTTAGTGTAGTGTTTAGAGCGGTAGTTCTCAGTGGGGGGCAGTTTTGTTCCCCGGGGAACATTTGGCAGTATCTGGAGATTTTTTTTTTTTTTTGTGGTACACGGGCCTCTCACTGTTGTGGCCTCTCCCGTTGCGGAGCACAGGCTCCGGATGCGCAGGCTCAGCGGCCATGGCTCACAGGCCCAGCCGCTCCGCGGCATGTGGGATCCTCCCGGACCGGGGCACGAACCCGCGTCCCCTGCATTGGCAGGCGGACTCTCAACCACTGCCCCACCGGGGAAGCCCTGGAGATATTTTTGATTGTTATGACTGGCAGCATGCTACTGGCATCTGGTGGGTAGATGCCAGGGCTATTGTTAAACATCCTACAATGCACAGGACATCCCCCAACAGCAAAGAATTAACCTGTCCAAAAGGTCAGTGCTGCAGAGACTGAGAAACCCCGGTCTAGAGTGACTCCTGTCTCTACTGCAGTGTAGGGCACAAGTGGAGGAGTTCCTGCATGCCAAGCGTTTATGCTCAGGCTTGTATCAGGTCGTCTTCCCCGTAGACAGAAGACCCTTGTGGCACCGCTGGCCTCAAGGCTTTCAAGCAACAATACGTGACGTGGCCTTTCTACTCCATACGCCATACTGGGTGAGGCCGAGCTCCCTTGACAGTAGGGGCAGGAATGTGTTCTCTGCACTTTGCAGGCTAGCACTTGTCTGTCTGCCTCACATCTTGTGCCACTCTGCTAGGCCTTCATTACCTAACACTCTGGACCGTAGCACGTGATCATGTTTATAATGTATGTGGAGATACATTCATTTTCAGGAATAAATGGCCAGTCTATTCTACTTTCCTCAACACTTCTTTAACCCCAGTTCTGTCATCCCTCCTTTCCTAAGCCCTAGGATTTGAGCATATCTCTTGGAAGTTAATCTTTCTCTTCCCTCCAATGTATTCTTGTCTGGAAAGTAGATATTCAACCAGGCACTGACTCAGCACTCACCGCCTAAGCCTCCGGGATCTTGTCTTCTAGGATGCAATCAATCTGAGTGCACTAGACCTGCCTCATTTCCTCTCCTGGAACCTTTCCTGTGCCTCTGCAAATGATCTAATCTACCTTCAAAGTCTCTTGGCTTCAGAACTTTCCTCCTGAGCTCCAGCAGCTTCTTGGGGACATGGAGAGATTAGAGCATTTTTGTCTTCTATTGTTTCATTCGGAATGTTTCTCTGAGTGTCTGCTTTGTACCGTGTGCTGGGCTCCCCTATGGGAGGTAGAAGGATGAAGAGTCAGGGCCCAGCCTTCCAACTTCTCTAGTTTATATCAGAGTGACAGAAACAACCTAAGATCTGAGGTGTGCCTACCAGAGGAATGCTGATTTTTGGACAAGCATTTCAGAAGTTAAACTCCACCTGAGCTGTATATTTGTCTAGGAAGATTGTGGCTGCTGTCTGGAGGCCCACATTCAGAACATTTCTGGAACTCCTCATTTAGGGTAGTTATTCTTTCAGTAAATTATTATTGATGCCACTGTATAAGAGGCACTATTTTAGCGACAAAAGGGTGAGCAAAAATGAATAGGATGTGGTCCCTGCCTTCAATGTCTCCTGACTATTAAGGGGAGATTAGAAAGCATTCTGATGAAGGACAGTTTTGGGGAAAGATATGTATCTTAAGAGAGGAGGGTGATAAATCTCACCATTTCATTCTGCTTCAAAACTTTTTTGGCTTCTTGCTGCTCACAGCGGTAGTTTTCAACTTGGGGAATGTACAGCTTCCTTTTAAGGGAAATCATTTATCTTGGGCCTGCAAAGCTGGTTTTATTTAATGGTATTTAAATATGTAGAAACATAAAATGAGGTTTAAGTTGCTATATAAAATTTGTGCACAAATATAAACAAAAACACACTAATACATTAAATAAAAGCAAATTTTAAATCCAATAAAATGACACGTTTTTGCTGAAACCCAGTTGCTCCCACCCAAGGCTCTTTAAGTTCAGCATAGCTGTATTACTGGGTGCTATATGGTGACTCAGTCCTCCCACCATTTTTGTCTATTCAAGCTCCTATGAAACTTTGATTTATATAATACATCATGACGTCATTTGACTTTTACTTGGCTTGAACATATTCCTTGCATGTTAAGTCCTCTTCTGTTCTTTTATTGTTGATTCTTGATAAAGTATGGAGATAAATTTGTTATATATGTGGCTAAATACCACAGAAATATTAAAATTATTTTACAAGGATTATTTTTATGGTTGTCCAGTTAAAAAAATCACAGTCTTATAGTATTGAGGAAATGATTAGGTACAGTGATCCATGTATAGTAATGACATGATTTGCCATGTTGTGAATGATCACTCAGTAATTGTTTCAGTTAGAATTGGCTCCTACTGTGACAGAAAATCTTTTCAATCTGATATAAGCAAAAGGGGAAATTTACTTCTTGCACAAAACTGAAAAACGTATGAATAGGGCTGTCTACAGGTGTGATCTCATTCAGGGCTTAAGTGATGTCATCTGGATCCATCACTTGGCTCAGATTTGCCTTTGCGTGAAGCTTTCCAGCTGTGTCAGGGAGGATATATGTATGTGTGTATGTGTGTGTGTGTGTGTATAATATATACACACATATATATATCCTTTATATATATTATTTATATAAATTTTAAAATGTTATGTACGTATTATATTTATGACATAAAGGCTAGGGCAAGGGCTATGACGCCAGACTGCTTGAGTCCAAAATTGGCTTTACCAATTCCTGGCTGGATAACTTTGGGAAAGTTACATAACCTTTTTGTGTGTCAGTTTCTTCATCTGTAAAATAGGGATAAAGTGGAACATATCCTTCACATGGTAGTTGCAAAGATTAGTGAGCTAATATATGTGAAGTGCTTAGCACAGTACCTATTATATAGTAAGTGCTATGTAAATGATGGCTTCTATTAATATCATTTGTTATTATTATATTGCAATAATATATAATATAATACTATATATAATATAGTAAATTATATAATAATTAAGGATTATTTTATCCCAGATACCTGAATAGTGGAAGAACAAGTCCATCCCCTATAGGTCAAACAAAAAGTACTGTATGTATTCCTTTCATACTTGGGATTTTATGGGAGAGAGATCTGTTAAACATGTAGACATGTGGTGAATGTTAAGGTCGTGGAGACTGTGACAGTAAGAACAAGCAGTGCTTGCGTTCTGGAGTCATGGCTTTGCTTATCTCTTTCCGCAGTGTACAACTGGACCGTGGATGAGGTGGTGCAGTGGCTGATCACATATGTGGAGCTGCCTCAGTATGAGGAGACATTCCGGAAGCTGCAGCTCAGTGGCCATGCCATGCCGAGGTCAGGAAGGGACTGGGTTCTCTCACTGGGGGTGTGGGGAATGGGCTGGGGTCGGCTTGCCCTCACTTTGCTCTCACCTGTTAACTGAAGTTTCACCCCTTTCAGGGCAGGATCTGTAGACTTCTCACATTTACTGTGCACTTGCTAGAAAGCATATGGACACTCCACATCTACTCTCTTATTTAATATTTCTCTCAATCCTGGGACTAGTACTAATAGCTACCATTTATTGAGTGCTTAGTATATGCCAGGCACTCTACTCAACACTTTATGTACAGTATCTCATTTAATTCTTACATCAATCCTGTAAGGTAGGTATTATTGTATCTAGGTGATGAACCTGGCCTCGTAACTTTTCCAAGGTCACATGGCTAGTTAGAGGCAAAACTGCGATTTGAACCTAGATCTGGGTAGACTTCAAAGCCTGTGTTTTTCTCTTTTCTTTTGCTGTCCCCCCAGCAGTTGCCTCTTTCATTGCCCAGGGGACTCGGGGCTCTTTTAACCTTCCCGGAACTATCCATCTGCAGTTTATCTGCTCTAAAGAACCGGTGCAGAGGTGGGGGCTGACTACCATCGGCCCCAGTCTCCTCTCTGGAATGACTCTTCCAACAGCTGTTATGCCCTAGCTCTGCCTCCCTTTCAGGCACAATGTACTAGGACTTGGGGTGGGTGTGGGAATGGAATACTGCTTGGACTTCTTGTTATGTCAAACTAGCGCCATATGTCATTCAGTCATTAATCCATTCGCTTATTCATTCACCCAGTATTTACTGGGTACCTGCTCTGTGCCAAGCACTTGTGCTGGGTGCTGGGGATAAAGATGACAACAACCTGCCCTTGCCCTCAAAGGGCTTACTGTCTGGTAAGTGCTGATTATGTATAATCTGTCATCTTATTATGTAGGTGCATCTGGTTATGAGCTTCAGCAAAGGGGAAAGGGGAAGGGGAAGCTGTTGGAATGCCCACACATTGCAGCCTCCAGCCACAGGGCTACCGGGTGCTGCTGTCCAGGCCTAGCTGAGCTGGCTGGTCCCTCCTCTGCTGCCTGCAGCCTCTTATTCACAGCTTCTCCCTACTCTGGAGAGAGTAATAACCTTAATGTTTGTACATCCCTTTATAGGGTACTTTCCTACCTATTATTTCAGTTGATTCTCACAATTCTGGGAGGAGGGAATTATTATCCCAACTTTCGGGCAAGCAAACTGAACTTCAAATATTTTATGATTTTTCAAAGCTGGTCAGTGGCAGAGCTGGGATTTGAACTCAGGTCTGCCTGGTTCTAAGTGCCCTGCTTTTTTCACTGCTTCTTCCTCTTGCCCCATGTAGTTTGAAAATAGGCTTCCTGGAAATACTCAGTTTAGTTCTATTTAACAAAACTTTACCAAGCACTTACCATGTGCCATGCTCTCTCCTGGGCCCTGAGGACAAAGAAATGCATTAGACCTCACATTTGCCTTGAGGAACTCCATGTTTAGTGGAAAAGACAGACAATTAAACAGATGATTGACCATGAAGCTCCAGGATTTAGGTTTCTTTCACATGGAAATAGCAGTATTGCCTTGTGGATCCCTGGCCTATTCCATCTTGAAGAACGGCTATGGCTTGGATTAAAACTGGAAAACATAGGATAAGGAGTCAGTTCTCAGGCAGTGTGCTCACTTGGCCATTCTGTGACTAGGATTAGATCCAAGACCAGACCCAGCCAGGCTGGGCATAGGGGTAGAGGTAAACAAGCTGTGGTACCTTAGCGACAGCAGGAAGCATGGAGCATTCAGAGAGTAGGGTGTGGGGTAGAGTGTGGGCGCTTCTAGGCCCATCCCTAGGCAGCGTGGTATAATGGGACGGATCTAGCAGATTTGCGTTGTATCCTGCCTTTGCCACTTACTTGCTGCGTGACTTTGGGCGAGTTACTTACCTCTAAGTCTCATTTTTCTTATCTGTAAAATGGAGCTAATAATAGAACTGAGTTCTTAAAGTGTGAGGACTAAATGAGGTACTGTATGTAAAGTGTCAGAACAAGATGAGATGTACACAGCTGCTTATTAAATGTTAGCTCCTTTGTCATTTCTCATTGCTTAGAAGTTCATAGGTTTCTTTGACAAAAAGAATGTAGAAAAGATGACACTTATTTTGATCAGTTAGATGAAGGGGCCAGTATACCTGGTAGAAGTGCTCTAAACAGGAGCCCGAAGAACTCCCAGCTTTGTAGGAAGCATATGATTTACATAAGTAAAAGAAGGAAACTGAGGCCCCAGGGGAGAGACCAAGCTGCTTATGGTCAGACAAGTGAGTCACTGACGGAGCTGGGACCAGAAGCTCGTTCTCCTGACCACCCCCACCCCCATCACAGTGTCTCACTGCTGCTCTTGTGGGTGGGCTTGATTGCTTCCCAGGGCTAGAGAAAGAAGTAGCTATGCCCACATGCCCAGGCAGGAGTATAAATGACACACTGATGTCAGAAGCTTCTTTTCTACCTAGGGAAACAAAGCTATGAATCAGAAAAGAGCACTAACCTTAGTACAGTAGGTAATGCTCACTTGTGGGACCCAGATCAGTGATTTTTCAACCTTTCATATCTTATACCCCTCTCCTTCTGTATCTACTATGTTCCAGCAGAAGAGAAACAAAGTCCAGTTTTTCCTATATCATTTCCTTGTTTATAGGTCCTCTCTTATTAAGTTATTATTAACAGTATGATTAAAGAATATAAGAAATTATAGTAATCTGACTGGGAGTAAATTACTGTTACTCAAATAACAAAGTGTGAGGACTAAATGAGGTATTGTATGTAGAGTGTCAGAACAATATGAGATATACACAGCTGCTTATTAAATGTTAGCTCCTTTTTCATTTCTCATTGCTTAGAAGTTCTAATGCAGTGCTTGTTGCATTGCATTATAACAAGACTAATGCAATGCTCGTTGTCAGCAGATTTATATTTAATGACAGTGTGTTAGGATTAGGATAATTCAGAGGTCCCTAGAATCACTGGGTCACGTGGCATAACATTTTGACCTGGGCTGGACAGGCGAATGTGTTTGCAAATGGTGGGAATATGGGGACAGGTATATAGTGGATAATCCCTGGAAGGAGAAGTGCAACAGAAAATTTACAGTTGGGTGTGGGAATGGTTACAGATGGATAATCCTTTGAGAGTAGATATTCAGGAGATGGTGGACATGGGGAGAAGGGTGAACAAATTCTTGGTGAATGTTATGTGTCCTGTTCACTGCTTGTTGAGATCCACTGGTACAGACTCTGTGTACTAGAGTGCAGAGGGGAGCAGTCACCAGGAGCTAGAAGTCATGGAAGTGTTCCTGGGCGAGGTGGGTAGTCCTACCAGGATCCTTCCTGCTTTGCCGGCAGGGAACTGAGCACCTACTCTTTGTCCCAACAGGCTCGCTGTAACCAACACCACCATGACAGGGACTGTGCTAAAGATGACAGACCGGAGCCATCGGCAGAAGCTGCAGCTGAAGGCCCTGGACACAGTGCTCTTTGGGCCTCCTCTCTGTGAGTCCTGTGGCAAGAAGGGCTGCTGATGTGCCATGGACCCGAAGGCAGTTGGAGTGGCTGGGTTGAGGTCCTGGGTCTGCCCTAAAGGGATAAAATGAATGTTCTAGAGAGGTACACAATGCTACTGAGATCCAGGGGAGGGATACAGAAGGCATCCTCTAGAAGAGGTGGCATGTGACCTCTGCCTTTAAAGATGGATAGGGTTTTATTCCATGGAGGTGGCAGGAGAGGGCATTCTAGGTGGAGGAAACAACCTGAGCAAGGATACAAACACTAAAATATGAATGGCATGCTCAGGTATAAAGAGTAACCCAAAAGGGGCTGAGTGCCATTTAAGCTGTTCCTGCTCTCGCTGTGGATATGCAGAGGGTATGAACTGATGGCTGAACATTTTGTGTCCTTGGACAAACAAACGGGATTAAGCAGGCTTTCACTGAATCAATAGAGACACACTCAGACCAAGGAAGTCTGGTCTCTTCAACCCAGGGTTAGTTGAGGGTATTAGGTGCTTCAACTCCTGAAGATCTGCGAGGTGGGAAGGGCCAACCTTGCCAACCTTTTTTATTCTAAGAGAACTCAGCACAGAAGTAGTAAGATTTCTTAGAAAATTAGTCTTGACCAAACAGGCTCTTAGGGCCTACTCCCTGCCCTTTGGGAGCTGTTGGCATCAATTGAGGATGCCAGCAGCAGAATGCTATAGAGCCAAGAACCAGTCCAGAGAAGCAGCTGGCAGCCAGGGTCAGGGGCAGTATAACATTTCCCTGTCCATGCATTTGACTTGACAAGTGCCCAAGCTGATATCTCAATAGAGGTGGATGGGTCTGTACTTTCTGTGGTTTAAAAAAATTTTAACAGACTTTATTTATTTATTTAGTTATTTATTTGGCCACGTGGCTTGTGGGATCTTAGTTCCCCAACCAGGGATCGAGCCCAGGCCCACAGCAGTGAAAGCCCGAGTCCTAACCACTGGACCACGAGGGAATTCCCTATTTTCATTTTTTTTTTAGCCACACTGCACGGCATCCTAGTTCCCCGACCAGGGATTGAACCCATGCCCCATGCAGTGGAAGTACGGAGTCTTAACCACTAGACCGCCAGGGAAGTCCCTAGACTTTATTGTTTAGAGTAGCTTTAGGTTTACATCAGAATTGAGTGGAAGCTACAGAGATTTTCTATATACCTCCTGCCCACGTACGTGCACAGCCTCCCCCATTATCAGCATCCTCACCGCAGTGGTGCACTGTAACAACTGCTGAACCTGCACTGACACAGCATTATCACCCAGAGCCTGAAGTTTACATTAAGGTTCACTCTTGGTGTTGTGCAGTCTGTGGATTTGGACAAATGTATAATGATGTGTATCCATCTGTGTGGTGTCATACAGAATGGTTTCACTGCCCTAAAGATCCTCTGTGCCCCACCTGTTTATCCCGCTCTCCTCCTCAACCCCTGGCAATCACTGATTTTTTACTTCTCCATAGTTTTGCCTTTTCCAGGAGGTATATATCTTTTGAAAGCGTGAAACAGAGCAACATGGGAGAAGACCATTTCCATCTCCTTTGTTGCCCTGTTTTTGGTCCTAGGACACATTTTTTCTTGTGATTCATTTATACGTTTTGAATAAATGACACAACGAAGGCACTACTCTTTATATGAGACCCACCCTGTGTACTGAGCAATGGCCTTTCATTCATCCACTAACATTTATTGAGCACCTACTGTGTACCACCATGCATGACAGGGTCCCTGCTCTCAAGAAGTTCCGTCTGAATGGAGATTGGCATGTCAACAAATTGAATAAATGGTCAACAAATACGGTGGTATAACTGTCGTGTAAGTCATTCCATAGTTCAGATGGGAGCACAAAGTAGGGAGGAGTTTGCAATTGCAGACCAAGAAGCTTTATGGAGAGGATCACTCTTGAGCTGACTCTTGAAAAATGGGAAGTGGCTTTATTAAACTCTCTCCATTAACAGCCTCTTCCCCTCTCTTTGTGTACACCAGCAAGAACACTTCTGCCAGAAGAATCAAACCCAGCAGTGAAAGCTAGCCTATCTTTGCAGAGACTCTCCTCTGTCACACCTTAGTTAGGGGAGGTCTCTGGCAGCCTGAAAGTCTTCCTTAGTCTTCTGAGACATATTAACAGACTGTTACATGTTCTGTATCAAAATAGGATTTACCATCTGAAAGGGTGCATTAGAAACTGCAGGTTAAAGTCAGCAAGGATTGTATATGGAAAAATCAGCTAGGGCTGGAGAGCATGGGAACCAGAATCCTGAGTACATGCATGGTACTGAGTCCCAGAGGTCAGAGCCAGCAAGAGGAGCCTTGGTGAAGCAGGTTAGACTGATACCAGGACAGGAGTATCTTCTCCTAGACTCATTTCATATAGCCTATAGGTTGCGTATGACCTCATCTAAGGGAGGTCGGAGGTCAGCAGAAAACTGTTTCTGAGATTGGCAGAGCAGGGGTACTAGAGCTAAGAAGATACTTCACACCCACTAGGATAACTACAATAAAAGTGAAAACAAAGAAACAAAAAGCAGAAAGTAAGTGTTGGCAGGGGTGTGGAGAAATTAGAAATTAGAACCCTTGTACGTTTCTAGTGCTAATGAAAAAGATTCAGCTACTGTAGAAAATAGTGTTCCTCAAAAAGTTAAACATAATTATCATATAACTCAGCGATTCCATGCCTAAGAATGTACCCAAAGAGCTGAAAACAGTACTGAAACAAGTATATGTACATAGCAGCATTATTCACAATAGCCGAAAAGTGGAAGCAACCCATATATCCATCAATGGATGAATGGATAAATAGTTGTGGTATATAAACACAATGAAATACTACTCAGCCATAAAAAAGAATGAAGTTCTGATACATGCTACAACATGGATGAACCTGGAAAAAAGTGGCCTAAAAAAGTGAAAGAAGTGAAAGAACTGAGGGAGTGAAAGAAGCCAGACATAAAAAAGGACACATATTGTATGATTCCATTTATAAGAAATATTCAGAATAGATAAATCCATAGGGACCAAATGCAGATTGGTGGCTGGCAGGGGCTGGAGGGAGTGGGAAATGGGAAGCGACTGGTAAGGGGTATGGGATTTCTTTTTGAGGTAATGATAAGGTTCTAACATTAATTGTGCTGATGGTTACACAGCCTTGTGAATACGCTAAAAGCACTGAATTGTGCAATTTAAAAGAGTGAACTTTAGGGTATGTGGATTATATCTCCATCATCATCATCATCATCATCATCATTATATACAACTTGATTTTTTATAACTCCTGGACTTCCATTTAGAGAACTTCTTATAAAGTTTAGGAAAGCACCTTGGTCTCTTCAGAATTGCCACTCACTGTGTGACCTGGTGTAGGTCACTTTTCTCAGTATGTGTTTGCTGATTTGGATCATGAAACAGCTGAACTAAAGGATCCTTATAATTCCTTTCAGCTGTACATGCCATGATTTGGGGGAAGAACCCTTTGGTTGATAAGGGTTCTGTGTAAAAGACAGGAGGAGGTCTGTCCTTTCCTCCTGTATCCTGTATCCTGTACTTTTAGGATTTCTGTATTTGGCCCTTGCCTTATCAAGTGACCTTTGGCAATTTAGTTCTCCTGCCTAGATTTAGCTTCCCTCATCTGTAAAATGGGCTTGGTCGTTAAGGCTCTTACTGGCTCTCTCATTCAAGGACTCAGATAGAGTTGGTGTGCTCCTGGGAGCTAAGATTTTGGAATCCAGCAGCTGTCCTGATGGCAGAGATTGTTTTTATACTTTCCTGCTGATGCTTCTTAAAGAAACATTTTGAAAATTGCCAGCTGGAACCTGAGGAAGATACTAGGAAGCTCTTTGCCAGGAGACTTCTGCAAGGGCGGGGCCGTGCCTGGTGGGTATCTGCAAAGAATCCCTTGATCTGTGTCCCTCTCAGCTCTGTTTTCCCATTTGCGCATGGACTGAAATCCCTAGGTCAGTGCTCTTCCCTGCCCAGCACTCATGTAGGACTTAGAGTGATGGCCTGCGTTGGCTCTGACCTGGGTTCTACGTCCAGGGTGAGCGCTTCAGGCTGTGGTTCTCAGGCCTCACCACAGGCTTGTAGTAAACACCCCCAGAGCATCTGGGCCGACTTCAGTTGCCAGTCATGGCTACCTCGCCCAGTCTTAATGAAAATCCTACCTTCGGTCTGAGGTTTGAGAAATCGCAAATCAAAATTTTGTTTACAGTAGCTGGGAGTGTCTGCTGAGTGAGCGGGATCCATCTGCCCACGGCAGCCTCAGAGCTTGGGAAGGGGGAAGAGGGATCACACTGGCTCAGCCCAGAGTCCTGACAATGGCAGACAGCTCAGTCCTCCCCATGTGGCCACAGAGCAGCACAGGTGCTTTCCCGTCTTTTCCACCTGCAGAGTTGGCTCCAGGCTGGCCCACCTGGGGCTCTCCTGGCCGTGCCGCTAGTCAGGTGTCAGGTGTGCTCTGAGACATAGAGGCCCAAGGACGGTGTTCAGTTTGGGGCCTAAGTTGATGTCTCATTAGGGCAGCAAATGATTCACTGAGGGAGAAGTTGAGGCTCAGATGAGGTGAATTTTTAGACGTCGTTCAGCTTTTCAATAACAGAGCCATGCCTCAAACCTAGGTCTTTGCGGTACGCAGGCCTCTTACCGTTGTGGCCTCTCCCGTTGCGGAGCACAGGCTCCGGACGCGCAGGCTCAGCGGCCATGGCTCACGGGCCCAGCCGCTCCGCGGCATGTGGGATCTTCCCAGACCGGGGCACGAACCCATGTCCCCTGCATCGGCAGGCAGACTCTCAACCACTGCCCCACCAGGGAAGCCCCTAAACCTAGGTCTTTAACTTACACTTCAGTGCTCTTTTCTACTGTATTATCCCACCCTCTACTTGTGTTAGAGGAAACAAGGTATAAGAGTTTCAGCTTTGAAATCAAGCAAACTGCCTCTATCACTCACTCGCTTTGTGACCTTGGGCACATTCCTAAGGTTCTCTGTGTCCCAGTTTCCTCTAAGTAAATGGTAGCTACTGTTTTTAGTGTAATGCCTGCTGTGGTTGGTCTCGGGCTAAGGGCTTGTGTGCCCTTTGTGCTCTTAGCACAAAGAGAAGGGTGCAGAGAAGGGTGCAGGAAGAGGCCTGCCCAGTAATTGCGAGGCCCGGGGGAGCTGTGATAGAGGAAAAGACGAGACTGCGCCTTGTCTTTCTTCCTCAGTGGCTCAGGTAATAGGGAAAAGTCCTCAGTAAGCAGGAGTAGCTGCCTCTCTGGCACAGCTTGCTCTGGTCTCTGTCAGCTCTGTTCTTACCCTCTTTCTCCTTTTTGTTATGTTCCAACTCACCCTTCAAGCCTTCTCTAGGATGCCTTTCCAGCCTCTTCCCAGGCATGCTCAACCCTTCCCAGGCATGCTCAACCCTTCCCTCTTACTTTCCTCTGGGGATTCACAGCCCTTTGTACCTGCTTTTTTGTTTGTTATTTCAGATTTGGCTTTTTTTTTTTTTTTGGAAGTATAGTTGATTTACAATATCGTGTTAGTTTCAGGTGCACAGCAAAGTAATTGCACCAGCTTTCTGTATAACAATCTGTTTTCCTGTCTGTTACTCTTTAAACTGGAAACTCCTTGAGGGCAGACACAGCTTTGTTCATCTGTCATCAGCACTCAGTGTAAGGCCCAGCAAGGAAGAAGTGCCAGGAGATGAATGCTAGAAGTTGCACAGAAGGAGGCTGGGGGAGGTGGGAGAAGAGTCTGGCCCAGCTTAGTTGTGGGGAGAACCGCTCCCTATGTAGTGTCTGTGCATAGGTGAGGCAGCTAAGGCAGTTTTTGGCTACAACCAGAAGGGAGGAGGGCCCAGAAATAGTTCTTACAGGTTAAACAGATACCTCAGCACAGAAGGCTGTGTAAATGACAAGAGAAACTCCTAGCACATACTTTAGCAGTAAGGGGTGAGTATCTGTATCTGCCAGGCATGGGGTACTGTGGGCAGTAGAGCGGTGGAGAGAATAGATTGGGAGAGGGGATTCCAGAAAGTGATAATTATTGGAGGCTCACGTTCTCAGTGCTAACTGGCACCCTGAAAATCCTCACCATCACCCCTGACTGTGTTCACATGTAAGCATCTCATTTGTTTACACCCTCCTCCCTTGCCTCAGGCCTGATTGTGTTAACAGTTGACCTAATTTTGCTAAAATCTGTTTGCAGCACTCAGGCTGGGAATTCTGCCACCCTCTGGCTCCCCAGCTCCTAACCAGCTTCCCTGGGTTCGCTCTGTTCACCTAGCCAGCCACCTCTGCTCTCATGAAACCTCCATGGTTTCTCTGTGGCTGTGTTCCCTGGTGTGAGGTGGATTCTGAGAGCTGAGCTCCTGTCGGGGCTGTGAGGACAGCTTGCCGTATTTTTTTTGATCCCAGGAGCTGGTATTTATTTGCCTTCCACATACACTTTATATTGTACCTCCCCTTTCCTGCTAAAACCTCCCTTTCTTCTTCCCTTTTTCTCTCCTTTCCACCTTTGCTGAGTACCTGCTCTGGCCAGCCTCTATGCTAAGTATGAGGCTACAGAGATAAGTAAGTCTTGTGCCCTGGTCCTGAGGAACTCACAGATTACCAGAAGGTGACTGCCATGGAAGCTGAAAAACACACAGGACAGACCTTGAGATAATACATGTTTTTAGCTGTCCAAAGAGTGGGCTGGTCAGGGAATCCTAGTTCAGAGGAGAAGGAATGGGCAGGCCTCTGTGAACTGTGGTAGGCTGGGAAAGTGGTAGGAATTGAAGAATAGGACTGGGATTATGATAGGAAGAAGTACATCACTAATAAGGCATAGACTAGACTCTTAAATTCCCTATTTTCCCCTCTTTTTTTTCTGACACAATAGTTTATAGATTCTGTATTTGTCGGGGTTCTCCAGAGAAACAGAACCAATAGGATATGTATATAGATATATATACGAGGAGATGTGTTATGAGAATTGATTCATGCTATTATGGAGGCCAAGAAGCTCCACAATCTTCCGTCTGCAAGCTGGGACCCCAGGAAAGCCAGTGGTATAATTCAGTCTGAGTCTG
The DNA here is from genome assembly GCF_964165515.1 of Mesoplodon bidens. Taxonomy (NCBI): domain Eukaryota; kingdom Metazoa; phylum Chordata; class Mammalia; order Artiodactyla; family Ziphiidae; genus Mesoplodon; species Mesoplodon bidens. Next base: position 58,447,605 of record NC_138164.1, on the reverse strand, counting down.
AAGGCTGAGAACCAGGGGAGCTGATGGTGTGAGTCCTTGTCTGAGTCTGAAGATTGAGAGCCAGGGGAGCTGATGTAAGAGGGCAGGGGAAGATGGATGTCTCAACTCAAGCTGAGAGAGCATATTTGCCCTACCTCTGCCTTTTGGTTCTGTTCAGGCCCTTAGTAGCATGTGGACGATTGGATGATGTCCAGTCGCATTAGTGAAGATGACCTTCTTTACTTAGTCTACCGATTCAAATACTAATCTCTTATGAAGACAACTCCACAGACACACCCAGAAATAATGCTTTACCAGCTATTCGGACATCCCTTAGTCCAGTCAAGGTGACACATAAAGTTAACCATCACAGATTCCCTTAGGACTGTGGGGTTCAGCCCGGGGCCCCACTGATGGGAACTGACAATTCTCACATCTACTTCTC